>NC_142500.1:11389102-11994102 GCF_965113065.1 Corylus avellana | reverse complement strand
GCTACCTAATTGAATTTTTTATTTTTTAAAAAAATATATTTAAAAAAAAAAAAAAAAGAAAAAAAAAAAGAAGCTACCCTCTTTGGCCCATCTGGGCGGATGGGGGTGGCCGAAGGGGGTGGCTCGCAAATGGCCAAGGCCACCCCCAATGTTTTTTTTCTTTTTCTTTTTCTTTTTTTTTTTTTTGAAAAAATATATATTTTTTAATTTTTTAAAAATAAAAATAAAAAATTTAATTAGGTGGCCACATCATCACTGATGACATGGCCAGTTATGTCAGGTGTCGAATTTTAATTGGTCTACGGGTCAATGACATGAACTTCCGTTAAGTCAACTAACGGTCAATAGATGGAATGACCAATTTGGTCTTTATCAAAACCAAAGGAAAAAAATAAAGTGTCCAAACCCTAGGGGTTTTTTAGTATTTAACCTTTTTTATTATGAGTGGCAATTAGTGTTTGCGTATTAAGTTCAAGTCGTGTTGAGGTGTCACCATTTAATTAAATTGGCTTGTGGATCATGTAAAAAATAATTAGACATTATATAGTATGTTGGGTTGTCGATATATGGCTATTAGACTATATTGATCAACCACAACCTAATCTATTAATTAAACAGATTAGACTCTTCAACCCTAATCTTTTTATTTCGTGTCAAAAATTGTCAGATCTAATTTTTATAAATTAAGTTGAAAAAAGTTCCTCTAATCCAATTTATAAGAAATCTTTGTCCCCTTAAAACTGCTCATGCCCATTTCTGCTTTTAAATTTTTTGAAAATTTGTAAACAAAAAGAAAAAAAAAAAAAAAAAACAGAAAAGAAAAGGAAGTTATGGTGCTGGATCAAATCTAACCCCAATTCTAAAAAAATGACAAAGAGAAAACCACATTGAAAATGAGCAAGCAAGAACGAGCATACACCTTGTATTGGGCCCTTTGGTTCAATGGTTCTATACCGTTTCATTCACTCTACGTTTTGCGTCGGTGGACCTTCAAAAAAATTCATTACATATGTAGCAAATGGACTAGGCTTTAAGACCCAAAATTCTACAGCTCAACTAAGATTTGTCAAACGAGGGGCTTTTAGAGTTTGGGTCCTCTATAGAAGTAAGGGCTAAGCTGAGCATTGCGCACAAGCTTAGACGATGCCATTTTGTTGACGGCATTAATACGACAGAACCATGAATAAGGGAAAGTCTAAAGACTTAGTGAGTAAAAATACACATGATACTTATGTCATTTAATGATGAACTCCATTTAATAAATTATGCAGCATTTTAACGTGACAGTTATTCATGAATGCAGTATAGATGTAGTACGTGTTATAATCATATGAATTAATGATAGTTCATTCTCAGTAGGGATGGCGTTGTTTCGAGAGACCTGTAATACAATGTTGGTGCCTCTACTATTGTACGATATCGTCCATAACTTTAGTAGCCTGACAGAGTTCAATCTTGGGTGGTCCATGCTACTAATGATGTACGTCCTGTAGTGACCTATCAATTATGGTTGCGTTGGTCACGAAATAACCATTAGATCCAAAGGCCCTTATATCGCATCAACACACATGTTTGACCATAGAGTTAACATGTATAGTAAGCCCATGGCTATTATCCCACATGTACTGGTGTACCAAGTCATATAATGCAATTAGTTTTGTCCATATTTTACATGCATGCTCTTACAATCTCATCATGTCCGTTATTTTGTTAAGTAGCACATTTTCACAAAATGTAGAGTTCATAACATAGCAAAATGTATTTTATAAGAATTGTAAAAATACATACTTAATACACAAAATAGTTGTACAATGCGAAAGAAAAAAAAAAGAAAAAGAAAAAGAAAAAGAAAAAGAAAAAGAAAAAGAAAAAAAAAAAAAAAAAAAAACTGCTAGTATCATGTGAGTTTGTACTCACCTGGGTCGTATAGATTCTTCAAAAATCTCTTGTTTCCAAATTCTCCAAATCTGTGAAAAGCCTAGTATTAGTTATAAGTCCAAGCTAAAATGAACCTAAATCCTAGAGCTTGAAAAAACAGAGGCTATTTGTCTGATGGTCTAGGTAAAATAATGTTCATCCTTGGAGACAACTGGGGAAACGTTCGAGCTCGAGGCCAAACATTCAGCCAAAGAGTTTAAGGGAAAACTTCATTTGGCCCAACGATTTTCTAAGCAATTCTAAACTTGTTTCAAGGTTACAAAAGGGTTTCTAACACATCCTTGCCCAAAACAACATCACCATGCAACAAGAATACTTCTAATGGAAAGGAAACGTTCAAAACAAGATTAAAACCTAAACCTTTAGATTTCTAACAACTAAGCTATTGTAAAAATACAATGCTATCATAATAACCGAAGAAAATAACTAGAGAAAGATGGTTACCTCCACACAGCACGAATCCTTAAGAAGTTCCTCCTCCTTCTTCAAGAACACCAAAGGAATCCCTCAAAATCTCACAACAACACCCAAATAGGGTTTTTCTAAGGCTTAGAGGGCAGAATGGGTTGGCGAAGGGTGTGGAAGGGATATTTATAGTGTAGGAAAAGCTGTGAGCTCTCTAAAAGCAAGCCTGCAGTGCAACGAGAGTTGGTACTATTATGTTGAACGTTCATGTACTATTTACCCAATGGCTTTAGGGTTGCAGTCGTACACTTGGGCATTATCTAGTAGTCAACAAAAAGTCAACGAACGCTTGGGATGGTCCCTGTACGAGGGTTCGTGTACTATTGCAGGCTAATGTTCGGGCTAGTCCTCATACGAATGTTTAGTCAGAAACCCAAAACTTTCCAGAATATCCCTCCAGCTAACCCTAGTGACCGAAGGACCGAAGAGTTCAATTAATCCTCTAACCAAACTATCTTAGCCTAGTTAATTATTTGGATCACTATATTGGATATGTAGACCTAGGGTGGGTTTTTGCCCAAGACTTGCTTAGGTCACCACCAGACCCAGCTGTGGGTTAGGTTGTGACCCATGCTGGGTCACGGCCAGACCTACATGGGTCTGTAGACCGTGAGCTTGGTCACGGCTGCGACCCAGCCTAGGATCTGCTGGGTCATGGCCAGCTCAGTGGACCCACGCGGGTTTGCCTTGACCCATGAGTCACAAGATCATTTCCCCCCCCCCCTTTTTTTTTTCTAAAAAAAAAAAAAAAAAACGAAAATTGAATGGTTATTTGGTATTTTTAGGCATTTCCATTAGCAGTTAATGGCTAAAACTAACGGAGGGAGGGGGTAAATTGATTGAAATTAAAAGTTCTGGGATGTAAATTAAGAGTTTTTTAATTTTTGGAGGTTTTCTTAAAACACGCGATAATTGAAGAGTCTAAAGTAAAATTTTTCCTAAATAATTCAATCTCAAATTTATACATATACACACATATTTATACATACATACAATCACACTCATGTACACACAAACATATATCTATATCAAGACTTATAATAACAGAAATTCAAACTATATTTATTATATTAGGAAGATAATTCATCTTTACTTAAAATGTTCTAATTACAAAAATAAAATAATACTATAAAAAATAATAGAAATAAAGTTATATGAATTTATACGATTAGATGGACCCATTTATTATACGAACCAAATTCAAATCTCCTTAATGTGAGCAAATTGTCAAACAAACTTTTTATTTACAATCCCAAATACTGAGGATAAAAGTGAAGTGTCGTGCAAGACAGCAATTAATGCAATTTGTCGTGCCAATTTGATTGGGATTGGGATCCCCGGCAATAATATTAAAATTGCCCAAGAATTTTTTTCCAAATCCTCATCATCCATTCTCATCAAATAGCCAAAAATTCACTATGTGTCCTACTTAATATAAAATAATAAATTATCATTATTTTTAAAAAAATAAATATAAAAATAAAATATTAAAAAATAAAAATAATTATTAGAAAATATAGGGAGGTTCGGCCACCCCATTTTCCCCAAAGAAGGTGGCCGGCCACCTTAGCTCAACCATGGGGTGGTAGAAGCCACCCCCAAGGGTCGGCCCCATGGCCCTGCCCTAGGGGGTGGTTTGGCTACCTCCAAAGACCGGTTGGGGGCTAAGCCAAACCTATAAATCAAGTTTATGGGTTTGGCCCTAGGAGGTGGCTTCGGCCACCCCTAACCGGTCTTTGGGGGTAGCTAGAGCCACCCCTTAGGGCCTCAGGGGGTGGATCGGCCACCTCCTAGGGCCAAACCCATAAATTTTTATTTATGTGGGTTTGGCCCAAGGGGGTGGTCCGAACCACCCCCTGTGGCCAAGGGGGTGGCTCCAGCCACTCCCAACTAGCCCTTAGGGGTGGCGATGGTTGAGCTGGGGTGGCCAGCGACTCCCTATGGGGAAAATTGGGTGGCCGAACTACCCCATATTTTTTAATAATTATTTTTATTTTTTAATATTTTTTTTAGAAAATAATAATATTTTATTATTTTATATTAAATGGGACACGTCGTAAATTTTTGGCTGTTGGATGAGAATGGATGGTAAGGATTTGAAAAACAATTCTTGGGCAATTTTATCACTATTGCCGGAGATCTCAATCCATTTTGTTGTGAAGCGTGAGCTAGCATGTTCAAGTTTTCAGGCCTTTCCTTTCCTTTGAGGCCAATAAACTAGGAAAATGGATAACTTTAGCAAGAAAATTTTAATGAATAAATGTCATAAATTTAATGAATAAATGTCAATAAATTTAATGGATAACGTCTTTAATTATTATATACATACAATTATTAATTAACGAGGCTGAATGAATAAATGCCACACAAGCAACCATGTCACAATATTTGTTTTGTTTTGACAATACAATTTTTTTTTTGACATTTCAAGCCACTTGTCACGTCACTAGAGTTTAGTGATGTGTCATTCTTGACGAGTGTGGTAGGTTACAAATAGAGGTGTCACTACTGGGAATTTTTTGATGTGTCAGTGTTTGCCACGACACTAATTGGTGATGTGGCAAATCCCACATGTCAAAAAATTTTTTTTGACGTGCCAGTTTTTGCCATGTAACCAATTAGTGATGTGGTAAACATTGACACGTCAAAATTTTTTTTTGACATGTGAGATTTGCCATGTCACTAACATGTTAAAAATTTCATGACGTGGCTACTCTTACCATGTTAGTAAAGAAGGTGACGTGGCAAACATTGCCACATCAACAAAGATTTTTGATGTGGCATTACTCACACGCCACAAAGATTTTGTGATGTGTTAATTCAGCCACGTCACAAACTTTACTGACGTGGCAAAAAGTGACACGTCACTAAAGGGTGACATGTCAAAATATGACACGTCACCTTTTGGTGACATGTCACATGTTATGACACGTCAATAAATTGTGACATGTCATAACATGCCACATCATAAAATTCGTACAAGAAAAAATAAAAAATTTGCTCCCCCACGAAATTTTTTTTTTCGGGTTATGTCCGAATGTCGAAGTTACCCCACCTCATAGAGATCAAAGTTACATACATATATCCAATATATGAACTATCCATCAATCCATCAAAAGAACTACATATATTCAATATATGTACTATATCCAAATATACCAAAAAAAAAAAAAAAAAAAACCAGTTTCAACAAACAATCAAACTATCGACACTACCAACATATATATATATATTATGACCGAACGACTGTTCCACACTACCTACGAATGATAAAACAAACAATTAGCAAACAATATGATAGAATCTTATCAAGTCCTAGCTTCCTTTAGTACTTCCAATTAGTAGTACATAATTTTATAAGGTTTGGCATTAAATATATAAATATTTAAGTTTAGTTGAAATTTCTTCATACAAACTATATCAATTGTTATTAAGTTTAGGGATAAATACATTTTGGTCCTTTGTGGTTCAGGGATTGGACAGATAGCTTTTTGAGTTTTAGGATAAGCAAAAACAACACAAACAAACCGGTCATTGCCACTAAAAAGGTTGACAAAATTAATCTACAACATCTACACCAATCATACACAAAATTCATTAATCTGTTAAAAGAAGTTGACAAAACGCGTACGCACACACACCCAAGTAGAGTGGCTAAATCAACCCCAATTGGGGAGAAAGAGGTGGGGAAAGTGGGAGGGGGAGTTTTATTTGGGAGTAGCCAAACTATCCCACGGCTTTTGGGGGTGGCTGAACTAACCTCTTCTATTTAGCCAAAGGGGGTAGCATGACCACTCCTCTATTCAGCCGCTCCAATTTTGTTAAGTGACATCGGTGCACTATGAATGATGCTGATGTGAGATATTAACCAATTTTATCAATTTTTTAATGGTAAAGACCAATTTGTTTGGTGTTTTTTTTTTTTTTTGTGCTTATTCTAAAAAACTATTAATAAATTTCTAAAACTTAAAAACCGATCTATCAAAGTATTAGATTGGCATTATTTAGTGATTAAAACAGTATATCAGGAATCTCGTTGTTGGAACATTTCTACAGCAGAATCTACTTTCAATGTGCTTCATCTTGAAAGAAGATTGTTTAGAATTCAATCGCCACCATTCACTTTGAAGATCTATGTGTTGTGGACGTCCCTGCAAAGTTTTAGCTCACTGGGACCATAGATGATCGTCCATCTAAACTGTTGATCAAAGACCGACAGAAATCCATGTTCTAGTTTGGACTTCTCAGGAAGCAGGTTAGAGGTGACCATACGCTATCCATACGGAGCCCGTTTGAACAACCATCTTAGAAAGCAGGTCAGTGTTGACCGTTCGCTGCACTGTTCAAAGCCTGTTTGAACGCTCTTCTCTGGAAGTAGGCGATAAGTGCCAAATATTGCATATTTGGACCCATTTATTTACATTCGTTAATCCTTTAGATGTGTCGTTATTTAATGTTTTGTGTTAGTTTGTGTTTTTAGTATTTTGTAGGTCGTTGAAGAAAAACTATAGCTTTAAAGGAAAAAATGCAAAGTTCGGAAGAAAGCATTATTCGAGAAGACCTATATGGTGTGGTTAAGTTTAACCAAATTCAAGAAAAAAGGTTAAATTGGATTAAAGATTAGATTGGATTAAATTTCATATTGGATAAGATTTCGGATTGGATTCAAATTCAGATTCTGTATATGTCTCAGTATTTTGACCATAACATTCCGTTCAAATATCAGATTGAAGTGTTTCAAACAATATTGAAAAACTAACTCAAAATACTACCATTCGTTGTGAAATAGGATTTTCCTAATTCTGATGGTTACTATGACAAAATTGTCCCGTAATAAAAGAATACAAACCTGGACGAATTTTATCCAATTTCAACTTGTAAAACCCTAAGTTTTAGGTCTATAAATAGGGAATTATGAGATTAGTTTAGGGAGGCTATGAATTTCAAGATTGTAGAGGAGAAAGAAGAGAGTTTAAGGTTTTTCTAGCCTTTAGATCTTAACTTTGTGATTTTTATTTGTAAGTACTCAATTTTACATTATGAATTCAATCAATCTTGTTTTGTCTTTCAATTACATGAGAGGCTAAACCTTCAACTAAGGTTGAAGATGAAGCCTCACTTATGATTAGCAATTTTGTTTCATGTGTGTAGTATTTTTCAATTTAATGGTTTAATTGCTCTATTGTTTTACTTCTAATCAATTGGATTGAATAATTCTTGGATGTCTTTTGTGATTCAAGGATACACTTGATGATTTAAGATTATTCAATACAATTGATTGCTTGGTTTTCTTTGTTAAAAATTGGATTTCCCCTGTGATTTATTCTTTGGATTCAATTGATGTTTTGATAAAGATTTGATATTTTCTTGTGATTTACGGATACAGTTAATGATTTGATCAAATATTGGATTTCTTTTGTGATTTGGGTTATGAATGGATACATGGGATCTTTTGATTAATTCTTTGAAACAATAGTAAAACAAACTTAAGATTTATATGTGAGAACTTTGGGGAATATTATAGATCATGAAATTATGTTGTTATGAGTTTGTGAGTGCGGATTCCGAAACCTTAGTGCTTCATCGTAAGATTTCAATCACTTTAAATTGCTCATGCTTTTGCTTTTTCATTCAAACAAAAAAATCTCTCAAAAATTAGGAACTAAATTAGGGTTTAATTAATTTAGATTTAAAATTACTTTCAAGAATACAATTCCCTGTGGATTCGACCTCGGACTTGCAATCTATTAACTACAATTGATTCATGCACTTGGGAGTTAAATAAATTTGCACAATAGCTGGTCAGTGTTGGCCGTTCGCTAGCCATTCGAACGCTCTACCAGAAGTTCAAAGAATTCTACTGATCTCTCAGAAGCGACCGTGCGCTTTCCGTTCGGAATCCGTTCGAACGATCAGCTTGAAACACTTATCTCACAAAAGTGACCATGCGCTTCCCGTTCAGAATCCGTTCAAACGATCAGCTTGAAACACTTTGCTCACAGAAGTGACCGTGCACTTCCCGTTCAGAAGCCGTTCAAACGATAGTCAACTAGGGTTTAAGTTGACTTCATAAGTTTCCTGTTTACCTCCACCGTAGGCAATCGTTCGAATGGCTAGTCGCCAGATAGCCTGGGAATCCTGGAAAAGTTCCACTTTGCGGATTTTCTGGAAAACATGTCTGCTTGTTTTCAGGTTGTTCCCTTGTGCCGTTCGTACGCTAGGTTCACCGTTCGAATGATGAGTTGAAGGAATCCAAGAAGTTTGTTAGCCAATGAGAAGATTCCACATGGTACAAGTCTTCAGAAATGCATCGTCGTCCACATCCCGTTTGCTCCCATACGAACGCTGCCCGACAGGAAATCCACTTTCCAGGAAACACGGACCAGACTTTCTGCTGTCAGATGCACTTTCGATCTTGCGATGCTGCACCATTCGAATGCCCATCAGCCGTTTGAACGCTCGTTACCTGAAATGATATTTTAGGGTTGACATGGCGTGTTCTCTTGAGCCTATAAATAGAGGAGCTGCCCATTCGTTTTCATCAAGCAAAATACGGAGTGTGTAAGCTCATCTAAAGAGAAAAGCCTTCGTGCTTAAATTTGCTTGTTGTGTGCTAAGAGAGTTCATTTGTTATGTACCTTTGAGCTATTCTCTCTTAGAGTAATTGTTGAAGTTGTTTTCAACAAGTGTTGTATTGGTTATATTTGTTACTTGGGTTGATGCAACGTGTTAGAGGTTCTAACAAGGAAAATCGGTAAAAGGAAGTTCGGAGGTTCCGGGAGGACTACCGTAGTAGCCGGGCAAGTGGGTCACTTGTCTAGACCAGTTCGTGTCAACTTGACAAAAGTTTTGTAAGTGTGAACAGCTTGTATTTCCTCCTCCTTTTGATAGTGAAATGATTTTCTGGGTCCGCTGCCCCGGAGTGGTTTTTCCAAGAGGTTCTTGGTTTCCACTTCGTCACCAAAATACTTGTGTCATATGCTTTTCTTGCTTTAAATATATTTTGGTGAATGTGTTTATTACATTAGATTTTTAATTCCGCACTATTTGCTTGCAACACCTATTCAATAGAGTTTCTCAGTGTGAGATTGCCAAGGAAGCGTAGGGTATTTTAGAAACAACTCAAGAAGGAACTGAAATTGCTAAATCCTCAAAAATTCAATTGTTGATTTCTAAATTTGAAGAGATTATGATGCAAGAAGATGAGACTTTTGATGAGTTCTATTCTAAGCTTAGCAACTTGAGGAACTCAACCATCAACCTTGGTAAGAAGGTTTCCGATATAAAGACGGTAAGGAAAATTCTGAGATCTTTGCCCAAAAGGTATCGTCCTAAAGTTGCTGCTCTTGAGACTATGGGAATTGCTTCTATGAAAGTTGAAGAACTTGTAGGTGCTCTCCAAACCTATGAGCTCACCTTGCTTCCCATGAGAAAGAGCAAAGACATGGCCCTTAAAGCTGTGAATGATAACTCTGTTTTGCTCTCTTCCGATGACTCCATGGATGAGGAAGAAATTGCTTTGTTTGCTAGGAAGTTCAAAAGAATGTTCAGAAAATGAAACTCTAGCAACAAGCCTTTTGGTAGACATGAAAAACCAAAAGGAGAGGTAAGAGGTGACTCAAGAAAGAGAAAAGCCAAAAGATCCTAGAGGTCTCCAATGTCATGAATGCTCGGGTTATGGTCATATTCGCATTCATTGTGGTAACCTAAGGATGAAGAATGGTTGTGCCTTTCAAGCAACCTTAAGTGATGATGAAGAAACTATTGAGGAAGGTAACTACTTGGCCTTTGCTACTAATTTTCCTCTTGATGAAAATGTTGCTTCTTCTTTTTAGGTTCAAAATGATTGTGCTAACCCTTTGTCAAGTGTGTGTAGCAATGATGACTCTCAAGGTAATTCAAATCATCTTGCTCTTGGTATTTCTGTCAATAGTGACGATGAGTCCAATGACTCAACTTTGTCAAATGATGACACTATTATGGAATTTAGTCTTCAAGACTCTTTTGATAGGTTGATGGACAAATTCACCATTTTGAGAAAAGAAAATCTCAAATTCTTGAAAATGCTAAGGTGCTCGATCTTGAGAAGAGTAAGCTAGCAAATGATTTGAGTGATGCACATGCTATTTGTAATACCTTAAAATCTGAAAACCAAGTGTTGATTTCGAAAGTCAAAACTCTTGAAAATTAACTTGAAGAGTCAAGGAATCACTTGAAAAAGTTTGATAGTAAAAAGCTTGACGTCATTTTGAATAATCAGAAAAATTCTTGTGACAAATCTGGTTTGGGTTTTGATAAGTTTGCTGCTTCTTCTTCATCCACTAACCCTTCATCAAAGACTGTTTTTTTCAAGGAAAGAATTATGGATGAAGTGATGGTTGAAAGAAAACAGGGTGCCACTCCTAAAAAGGAGAAAGAAGTCAAGCCAAAGGCCACTTCGACCTCTAGAGGTAAGAATGGTAAGCAAGGTAAGGTTCAACCTTCTCTTTCAAAAGGCAATCATCATTTTGTTGATCCTTCTTCAAAGGTTGCTAAATGTCATCATTGTGGTAAGAAAGGAAGGTCACATTCGACCAAATTGCTTTCAATTGAAGTACCATGAAACAAGGCAAAAACCTTCCTACTCTAGGAATAAGTTTGATGATCTTTGTGGTATTGTGAAAGAAATGATGACCAGGTTGGATAAACTTGACACTCCTCTCAATGACAAGAAAGGTTGGGTAAGAAAGGGTGATGCCATTCCTCCTATTCGAAGGAGTGGTGCTAACTTCACCTAGATATAGGTGATGGTTTCACATGACTAGGATTTGATCCTCTTGGTATCTTGTTCATTTCATCCTGGTGCATGTTGTGCTCATGTGTTTCTTTCTTGTGTGTGCACATCTCTATTGCATCTTGATGCGTTTGTGTCTTTGCATGTTGTGTTAGTGTGTTTTGAGAATTTCCTTCTTTGGCACAACCAAAGAGGACTTCACTAGAAACTCATATGTGTGATATTTGAAAAGTGTATGGACGAAATCTTGAGTGATGACCACCTTATTTCTGTCTATATGCCGATCCTATGTCCTTATGTGTGTGACTAGTGAAGGCCTAGAAAAATAGTTTTAAACCAAATCATGCTATAGTAGGACCTATACGTTGTGATGAAAGTTTAAAGCTAGAGCTTGATTGTCATGTTGTGCCCCCTTGAGTTCTCTTCTCATGCTTGATTTTGTTATGCATGCATTGTTTTGTTCTTTCCCCTAAGAGTGTGTTTTGTGCTTTGGTTTTAAAAGTTTTCGGGAAAGTTGGTGGTGTTGTGTGACGCCTTGAGTTGTTAAGATGAATATATTCTTTGAATGATCTTCAAATGCTTCGTATGATTTCATCTTAACTTATGTGCCTTGAAAATACTCTCATCATGCTTGAGTTGATTTTTCTTACAATGAACCATTATTTACATTCTCAAGCATTTGTTATTGTGGCACATCTCATTCATGCTATTTCTATGCACTTAAGCTTCAAGGAAGAATATCTTTCATGGCTAAATTGTTGTGTTGAACAAACCATTTGCATAGATTGGAATTTCTTGGAGGTTCTATTGACCAAATGCTAGTTGAACCTAGAGCCCAAAAACTCCACTCAGTCCCTTGTCTTGTGCATCTTTTGTTAAAATGAAGACACTTTCTCAAAGAGAATTTTCAAGTGATACATGCAAAATGCCATGCTATTCCAAAAGGAATTTCACTGTGTCTATTTGTGCTTAGCTCATCCTCAAAAGAAAAATTCGGATGATGCTTTAAACCTTGCCAAGACTTAGGGGGAGAGTATTGGATGAAGGTGAATAAGCCCTAGCAAGATAAGGTTTGACTTCTAACCTCGTTACAAGATATGAATTTCTTGCTTTTGGTTTGAAAGTTTTTATGTGCTTCATAGTCAATATGTTTTTGTCCATTGATTGGCTCCTAATTGAAGCTTGTCACACACACATTGCGGCATGGATTGTGATGGTACATATTGACATGTGCATGAAGAGTAAAAATGACTTTGTTCATTCATCTTTTGATACCCTTGCATGCTTTGGGTATTGTTGGCTTATATAACAAGATGATTTCTTTTTTAGCATCTCTTGCTCATTTATTGAATTTGTCTATCTTGTTGTTGCTCATTTTTGCCATAAAAAGGGAAGAAGACGTTTTTGGTGTCCCACCGTTCGAACGATGATATTACTATTCGAACGGGGCTGCTCAGTGTATTTAAACAGAATTTTTTTTTTTTTTTTTCACGACTGAGCTCTCTTCTTCTCCCTCGCGCTGCAGCTGCCTCCTACAGACCCAACTTCTAAGTTGTTCGTCTTTTGAGCCTTAAGCCTCATTTTTCTTGCATTTTCCAACCTCTTTTTCTACTATGGTATGATTTCTCTACATCAATCTTGTCTAAACGTCGTGTTCTTGAGAAGATTGATTCCTAGGGTTTGAAGGTTGGGTTTTATCTTGAAAATTCCATTTTCCTTGGCTGTGCTTGGTTGTTCGTCTCATTTTCTACTGTGATTGCATTGGTACTCTTGTTTACATTGTACTTAGGCAAAAATCTTCATGAGCTTTTGAGATTTTTCTTACGCCCATTTCTGACATGCACTCCATGTGTTTGATAAAATGCCTGAGTAACTCGTTGCTTGTCTCTTTCATGATTTTTCTTCTTGAATTATAGGGTGTTTGGGATTGCGATTTTAAAAACGCAAATTTTAAAATCGCAAAAAAATCTGCGATTTTCATAAGCTGATTAGAGGGTGCTTATTTGAAAAAGTGCGAATTTAAAACAAAATCGCGATTTCTAATAAAAAAATATTTGGCGCAATAGAGCGGGAATGAAAAAAATACCAAGAATACCCACCTAAAATATATTAAAACCCTTTTTTCTCTTTTTTTTTTTCTTCCTCTATCTCGTTCATCCTATCTCTGCCCAGTAGCAGTGTGCATCGCTGTTGTTCATCTCTCCGCCCCTCTACCAGGTAATAATCTCATCTTAATATTTTTTTCCTCTCCATATAACTTCTTTACTTTTGTAAAACTTTCTACTGTTTATGTGGTTTGTATGATTATTGTGTGTTTTTATATATGTGTTGCATTCTCTTCTCTATTTTTCCCACCAAACAAACAGAGATGGAGCAAATAATTCTGTCAAAATTCACATACAACACACGTCCCACAAAAAAACAAAAAAAAATTGGTATTGCCCGTTTGTGATATATATATATATACCATCTATTTTTTCTATGTATAAATGGAGGGACCTCTCTCTCCATCTCTCAGTGTTACACACATCCCACAAAAAAAAAAAAAAAAAGGGTATTGCCAGTTTGTGATATATATATATACCGTCTATTTTTTCTATGTATAAATGGAGGGACCTCTCTCTCCATCTCTCGATGTTATTTTTAATGGGAATTGCCAGTTTGTGATATATATATAATGGGTAATAAACAGTGATATTTTGTGATTTTTTTTTATTTTAATTTTTTTATTGTGCAGTGCACATAGAGACTGGAGTATTTTTCTGGATTATTGTGCACTGATTACTGTGCAGTGCACAGTGATCTGTTACTGTGGGTTGTAAACAGTGCTTTGTTATTTATGTTTTAAGCTAATTTTTAATGTCCTTTAAGTTTTTTTGGGTGATTTATCAAGTACTAATTTAAATTATTGGTGAATTATGTAACAGTTAAATTTGATAAACATTATTAGTTTAATTTGATAGATTGTTCTTATATTTTTTATTATATGTCTGTTTGGAATATGTTTCAAGAAAAAAAAAAATACAAAAATATAATCTAGTAAATTTATCATCCCTCATAAGAAAAAAAAAAAAAAAAGGTAAAGTCCACTTAACCCTTTTAAACTACTATTCTAATGACAATCTACTCTCCAAACTATCAATTACGATAATTTACCCTCCAAACTACCAAAACAATAACAATGTACCCTCCCAAAGCTAGCAAAATGAAGAAATTACCCCTATAGAATTTTCAATGAGACAAAAATACCCTTAAAAATTTGAAAAAAATAAATAAATTTTAGTATTTTTGTTTTTATTTTAATAAGGCTAATTTCTTCATTTTGTTAAAAGTGGGGTACATTGTCATTGTTTTGGTAGTTTGGGAAGTAAATTGTCGTAATTGATAGTTTGGGGGTAAATTATTATTGAGATAGTAGTTTAAGGGGGTTAAGTGGACTTTACCACAAAAAAAAAAAAAAAAAAGTAATAAGTTTTCTTATATATAGTGAAATATTGCTTAACGTTTCATTCACGTGAATGAATGCTTTTTTGTTTTTATCTTTTGAAATCCACGTGAATGCCTTTTAGTAATTAGTAGATTGACTTCAAGTAAAGTTTAAAAGGGTTTCATTACTTTTAATTAACATAGATTTGGTAAGTCTCTAAATTACAATCACTTTGAAACTATAAGATAAACAATAATTAATGTAATAAGTTAAACCTAATTAAGGATCATTCAATTGAAAGCAAGATTAAATCGAGTCAAATATTGAATGTTCAAGTTTTGTTCATTTAATGTTGTTCGAACACGAGTCGAACTCAAGTTTATTATTGAACCAAATAATTTATTCAAGCTTGGCTCATTTATTTTTGTAGCGAATTCGAGCTAGTTCATGAGTTGCTCAATTAATTTATCATTCATTGTATAAATAAAATATCATGATTTTTATTTTTCATATATCCATACTACTTATTAATTAAACAAATTAACTTGAATCTTAAATAATCCAATCTTGAATTTATACACACACATATGTTTATACATCCATATAAATCCACTTATGTACACACAAACAAACATATCTCTATCAAGACTCATAGTAACAATAATTTAAGCTGTATCTATATTATATTTGGAAGAGAATTCTTCTTTACTTTACTTAAAATGATCTAGTTACAAAATTATAATAATACCATAAAAAATAACAAAAATGAAGTTATACGAGCTTATACAAGTCGAGCTGATATTATACAAATATAGCTCATTTCATAATCGAACCTAATTTTAGGTTCAAAATCGGCTCATTTATTAAACGAACCAAATTCGAATCTGGCCAATTAACGTGAGTGAATTATCAAACAGACTTGTCCATTTACCATCCCGGCCGGATATATAAGATAAAAGCTGGTGAGGTTTTTCTACCCATTGTCCGTTTCTTTTTAGTTAAATGGAGTTGTTAGAGTCGTGCAAGACAGTAGTTAATGCTATTTGTGGTGCCAATTTTGTTGTCAAACCTGAGCTAGCATGTTCAAGTTTTCAGGCCATTCCTTTGCGGCCAATAAACTACGAAAATGGATAACTTGAGCAAGAAGATATAGAAAAATTTAATGAGTATTTTTGTTTCATTTATACAAATGCTAGCTGCCACGTCACTACATTTGTTTTGTTTTGATATGATTTTTATTTTACTTGATGACGTGGAGGCGGTTTGTAATGAGTTTAATACATAGATGATTTCTGTATTGTACTGCTTTATTGTACTGCTTTATTAAACACTGGTATAGGCTTTTGTATTTATAGTGGAAGTTGTTATAAGAGATAACCATTTACAGATATGACATATGAGATTACATTTTGAATTCTAAAATAGATCAACATATATAATTAAATTCTAACTCTCATATGCTTATCAATTGTAACTTTGTGATCTTTATCTTGATCTTGGAGATTGTCTTGAATTTGAACTAGCTAATCATTATCCTTAACACACCCCCTCAAGTTCAACGGTAAAGGAATGACGTTGAGCTTGAACCGAAGAGAGGCAAAATGACTAGATAATAGAGGCTTTGTAAATATATCCGCAAGCTGATCTTTAGTAAATAGAAATTGAATGTCAAGTGTCTTCTTCTTGACCATATCACGAACAAAGTGAAAGTTTGTCTCTATGTGTTTCATGTGTACATGATAAACTGGATTTGATGAGAGATAAGTTATACCAATGTTGTCACACCACAAAATTGGGGGTCGGCCGGAGGGTACACTAGGTTCATGCAATAAGGATTTAAGCCATTGGATGTCAGTAGCAGTATTTGCAGAAGCTTTATATTTGGCTTTGGTACTAGAACGAGTAACCGTTGGTTGCTTACGACAACTCCAACAAATAAGGTTGGGACCTAGAAAAACAGAAAATCCACCGATAGAACGGCGATCATCACGGGAGCCCGCCCATTCCACATCAGAGAATGCTTGAATTAAGGTGGATGAAGAGCGTCGAAACTATAGCCCAAACGAGATTGTTTGTTTGAGGTAGCACAATAGACACTTAGCAGCCTGCCAATGAGGAACAAGTGGTTTATGCATGAATTGTGATAGCTTGTTAACAGTGAAGGCGATGTCCGGTCTCGTGATGCACAAGTATTGGAGGGCTCCAATCGTGATTCGGTAGAGGGTGGGGTCATCAAAAATAGTCCTTTCAAAAGCTGAGAGACTTGTTGAAGTAGCCATTGGTGAGGCAATTAGCTTTGCATCACTCATTTTTGTACGAGTCATGAGGTCTCGTATATATTGCTGCTGAGATAAGAAGGTGATGCCTGAATGTTGTAGAACCTCACTGCCTAGAAAAAAATTCAAACTTCCAAGATCCTTGATAGCAAACTCAGAGTTTATTTGTGAGATTAAATCAGTTATGGTAGTAGCTTTGGAGCACGTAATAATTATGTCATCCACATTAATAAGCACATAAATAGTCAATGTAGAAGATCTATATATGAACAATGTATTATATTTTGAGCCATGAAAACCAAGAGCTATTAGTTGAGTGATTAACATTGAGAACCATGCTCGAAGTGCTTGTTTAAGCCCATAAAGAGCTTTTTGCAGCTTGCATAAATGCAGGCGAAATTGGGGATGAGTGAATCCGCAAGGTTGAGTCATGTAGATTCTTTGAATAGTATCCCATGTAGGAATGCATTGTTTACGTCAATTTGACGGATACCCCAACCATTTGAAATTGCAAGAGAGAGGACTGTGCGTATCGTAGTAGGTTTGATTACAGGGCTGAAAGTTTCACCAAAATCCACACTAGGTTGTTGATGGAAGCCCTTCGCAACAAGACTTGCTTTGTATCTTTCAACCGAACCATCAGCCCGTCGTTTGATGCAAAATACCTATTTACTGCCTACAATATTTAGAGCCTCTAAGGGGGAAACTAGTTTCCATGTTGATTCTGTAACAAGGCATCAAATTCACAATTCATAGCTTGCCTCCATTTTGGGTTCTTAATGGCAGAGGTATAGCATGTTGGTTCCACCCAATCCAAGTCAGTTTCGGTCAAGAGCGCATGAGGGAGAGAATATCTTGTGGTACCATCAGTCGATATTTTTGGTTTTGAAATTCCATGTTTGGCTCAGGTAATCGTGGGGTGAGTATTGATTGAAGGATCGTTAGGCAAAGCTGGTGGCTAAGGGTGAGATAGCGACATATCATGGCTTGGTGCTACGAACGTGGGAGTGGTTGAAGGTGCTACGGTTGAGGCATGGGCTGACTACTCTACAAATGTGACAGGGACTAGGTTGGTGTTAAAAAATACTGGGGAACCGGAACCGGAACCAGAAAACTGGGAAATTGGGAAATCGGGAATCGAGAATTGGGAAACCGGGGAGCTAGTTCTGGTTCCGGTTGGAAAAAACCAAAGATCGGGGACCCCAATTTCGGTCCTGATTTTTGGCACCCTGTTATAACCAGGTAACTGGAACCGGGTGTATATATGTATATATATATATATATATATATATATATATATTAAATTTTTTTGGCTTTTGTTTTTACCATTTAGGGTTCACACCTCACTCTTCAAAGCCGTCTTTCTAACTCTCTCTCTCTCTCTCTCTCCGTCGCTCGTCTTCTACACTCCACCGGTTTTTGATCCGCCTCTCTCCCTTCTCGGTTTTTGATCTACTCTCAGCCTCTCTCTCTCTCCGCGTGTTTGATATGTGCTCAGCCTCTCTCTCCATCTCAGGTATGCTTTTCCTAAGTTAGGCTTTTCTTGTTCTTCGAGATTTCTTTTCGCCAAAAAATTTGGGAAATTTTTTACTTGATTTAGGGTTTGTATATAGATGTGTGTATATATCTCTGTAATTTTATTTGAGATCTCTGAGGTTGATTTGTGGGTAATATCTGACTTAGTGCAATTTCTTATTTTGGTTTATATTTTGATTTTGCAGCTTCATATTGATTTTAATCTGGATCTGATTCTTTAATTTGGAGTCACTATTTATTTTCACATTTGGTGTCTAGGATCTGTCTTTGCTTTACAAGAATGAAATGGATTGTTGTTTTAGTTCTCAGTTGCAATCAGCATGGCGATTTAAATGGTTTTTTTTCTTCTTTATATTCTCCCACTCCCTTATCTTCATGGCCTTGTCTTTTTCTATTCACTTTTTGGGCTTTTCTCATTTCTCCAGATTTTGCATGAAAGTAGAGCTTTGGCGATTATTTTCTATTTGTTTGGTTTGATCTGTTATGAATCTTCTGATCTATTTGTTTTTATGATTTTTAACATTTTGTTTTCTATTTGTTGGAGAGAAGGGGATGTTGGAGAGAGACGAGAGAGATCTTGATTCTTGGGTGATATACTGATAATTTTGGTTCTGATTTCAGATTTGGTTCTGATCTTGCTATGAAATTTTATAGGCATTATTCCGCTGGTATGGAGAGAGACGAGAGAGATGACAGAGAGATGTGAAGAAATTAAAAGATAAAAAACAAATTGGACAAAAAGGCTAATAATTTTTTTTTAGAAAATGGGCAAACTGTGTGCAAAAAAGGGCCCAATACCTACGATAAGACTAAAATTCAATTTAGGTTTTTGTGCTTTTTTAGTTTTTTTATTTTTATTTTTATTTATTTTTAATTATTTGGAACAATCACAACAAAGCCTAGTTAATTTGGACAAAAAAACTAATAGATTTTTTTTTAAAAAAAATGAGCCTATTGTATGCAAAAAAAAAAGGGCTTATTTTTGGCCCAATAACTAAAATGAGCCAAAAAAACAATTGTCTTAAAATCTGGTTACACGGTCCAGATAACCGGGTACAAATCGGAAAGGGCCGATAATCGGCACCCCGGTTAACCCGGACCCGGTTCCAGGTTCCGGTTTTCTAAAATGAAGAACTGGGTTACCTCGGTTCCGGTCCTCGGTTTTGGCCAAAAACCAAGAACCGGGATCGGGTTGAGACCCCTATTCACTGGTTGGATAGCAAGTGCTTCGGATGTGTGTACAACAGGGACTTGGTGAGCTTGAGAGAGACTGGTCACTACAGTATTTGACATAGGCACAAGGGACACATTTTCAAAACCGGATTAGCCATTTTATCCCATGCATCTATTCCTCTCCGTTTCCGGGAAGGTGCTTTTGTCACTACTTGTTATCTTATAAATTGCATAATGGAGGTGAGTGCACCCAAGATTAGTTGGTCCTGTTGATTCCATGTCGCATAATTTGGAGTTGGTGTGATGGTGTCAACTCCAGCTGTGGTAGAGGTCACTGTTTAAGGTGGGGGTTGGAAAGTGCTGTCGACGAAGCCGTAGACGGAGTGGCCTTTGAGAATAGGCACAACAGTGGCTTTCCACATACGGTAGCTGTCTTTGGTAAGTTTGTGCTTGACAGAATTGTGGATGGTGAAAGCTGCAATGGTGATGGTGGCATGTGGGGAGGGAACGACAATAGAGGACGAAGCATCAGTCATTGCGGCTGTGAGGTAGGAAATAGGATGGAAAAAAAATTGTTGCGTAGGGGAAGGCAATAAAAGAGTCGCTGGGACGTGATTGCAGTGAGATAGGAAGGAGAAAAAGAAATTTTGTTGTAGTAAGGTGGAAGCAAGGCTATAGGGGAGGAGAAAAAATTGACGTGAGTCAAAGTATTTGCTCTGATACTATAATGAGTTTAATACTCAGACAATTTCTGTATTGTACTGCCTTACCAAACACTGGTATAGGCTTTTGTATTTATAATGGAAGTTTTTACAAGAGCTAACAATTCACAGATATGAGATATGAGATTACATTTTGAATTCTAAAATAGATCAACATATATAACTAAATTCTAACTCTCTCATGCTTATCAATTGTAACTGTGTGATCTTTATCTTGATCTTGGAGATTGTCTTGAATTTGAACTGGTTTATCATTATCCTTAACAGTTTTAAATTCTAATGAGGCTCAGGAGGATGTAGTAAAAAATTAACAAAGGGTCTAATGAAGAGTGGGAAGAGGCGTGCTAGGGAGGATAATTATTATTTGGCGAGGCTGAATATAATAAGAAAATAAAAGAAAAGGTGGAAGATGATGGGATAGGGTATTTTCAATCATGGTGAGGCATGTCAGTCGTTCTTGATGAATGGTGAGCCCAACGGCAATATCATCCCAACTAGGGGGATACGATAAGGCGACCCTATCTCACCGTAATTATTTATTATTTGTACTGAAGCTTTAAGTGCTCTGTTGCAGAAAGCGGAAAGAGATGTGATGTTAATAGGAATCCCAATTGCTCATGGAAGAGTTAAATTAACCCGTTTATTTTTTGTAAATGATAGTCTTTTATTTTATAAGGAAAATATCATGGAGTGGGGTTATCTCCAAAAGGTGCTCGATTCATATGAGAATGCTTTAGGTTAGACAATGAACAAGGAGAAAACTTCAGTCATTTTCATTAAAAACACTAGTTTGGCTAACAGGCGACGTATCACTGCAAAATTTGGGTACAAGCTACTACTAGTTTTGATAAATACCTGGGGTCGCCTGCAATGGTGGGACGATATTCGTACATTCAAACATATAAATTAACTTCAAAAATTTTCAATACAAATACTCGTACATAGTTTCTATATATTGGAGTAAATACCATTTTTCAATGCATAAATTTCCTTTTGAGCATAATGTTATTCTTCTCATTTCTCAAACTCTCCCTCTTGTTCATCTTCCTCTGGAGGAGGACGAACACCCGCTATAAAAAACTTTTCCACAAGATTAAACCACTTCAAAGCCAGGAGACAATAACCCACAAAAAATAGAAGATACAGCAAAACACAACAAATGGAACATAAAAATAACAGAAAAAGAAATAGAAAGACAAAAAAACACAATAATGGAGTTGTTGCAGCAAGCGGAGGAACACAAAGCCGGAGACGAAATAGGTTGGCGAGGAGAGTCCACGTGCCGGCGCGTGTTGGCCGGAATGAGGAGAGGACGACAACGGCTGGAAGGGGAAAGGCCCAAGAGCAAGGTGGTTGGGCGCGCCTGTCGGTAGGCCTGACGGAGGTTTATAGATCGGACCTTGAAAAAATCAGATTTGTAAACCTCTGCAGATCGATGAGAGAGCCGGCAAGGGGAACCGGATTGAGGCGGAGAGCGTCACAGTGGGTATGGATGATGGGCTAGTGGTGGAGGAGCGGCAATGGTGTCATTTGGAGGAAAACAAAATAGCAACAACATAAAAAAGAGAGAGAAAGAATGGGGAGGAGAGAAAAAAACAAACAAAAAGGGAAAGGGAGGAGAGAGGGAAAGAGATCCATCCCTCTTACCTGGAAAACCCAACGGAGGTGGAGGAAAGACCTCACTGGGAGGTGGCTAGACCTTACTCTTTCTTAGAGAGAAGGGAGACATTCTCTCTCTAGAGAGAACTAATTCTTTCAAAGATGTAATGGTTCATTCCAAACTCAGTTTGGATGGATGAAGTTAAAAGCTTAGCATAATGGTTAGTTCCAAGTACCATGCTAATTCAAGTTTGAATGAATGAAGTTTGAAGCTTGGTAGAATGGTCCATTTCAAGTGCTGTTCTAAGTTCAGTTCGGACGGATGAAGAATAGGGTTCTAAGTCCATTTCAAGTGCCATTCTATATGTTAGGGAGCTCTTTTAGGGCATAGAACCTTGTGCCAGGAGAGAATTCATGTTGTTTAGAGTCGTCATGGTATTTCTCTTTTAGAGTGAGTTTTTGAATACCACATAAACCTAGATCTTACAAAAAGCATACAGCATATCGGAATTCCAATAATACGAAGATCAAGTGGAGAAATTTTCAGACTTGTCTAATGCAAGAGAGTGTCAACTTCAAAGTTTTTGTAAGTGTGAACTTCTTGTAACACTATTTTATCTATAATGGATTGATTTTTTTGAGTTGTCTACTCCAAAGTGGTTTTAGTTTTGAAGAGTTGTTAAAAATAGTTTCAACTTGATCACCAAAATTCTTATGTGTTGATTGTTTTATAGCTTTCATATATTTTTGATGATGATATTTGTGGTTGGTAATTTTTAAATTTGGTATTAATTAATTGGAAAATACCTATAAGAAGGAATTGTTTGGAATGTGGCATATATTTTTCAGACTTTGTCAATGAAAGGTCCCTCAACAAGATGACATTAATACGCTACTTAATCTCCTCTCTTCAAATATTGTCTCAAATAAAGATCCTTATAAAATGAATCCACCTCCTCTCCACCACATTCTCAAGGCAACCCTTTTACCTTCTTCAGAATTGAAGTATAGCTTTGCTCCCATGATGTCCAAAATCATCATCATTCTTCTTTTCCATGTCTTTATTTCTTTACATTAAGAGAATGGGGCTGTTGTAATATACAATCCTACATATATATATGGTGGACCCAAGGGCAGATCGGTAATATTGAGCTGATACTTTCTTTATTTTCTGCAAAATAACAACACTCGTTAAGAGGATGCGTCGGGTGGTGGCTGGGGCATTCCTCCTCCGATGGTTAAGTTAGTGTCTGTGCAAATTCAATATAGAGCTTAGTAGAGTATGAATCATGTATGTACGTGTTTCTGTTATCTATGAGCCTTTTATAGTTAGGTCTTATGAGGACAGTGATGATGACCGGGCGGAGGATCCGGGATTCTGGGTGTAACGCACGGAGAAGTTAATATTCTGGTTCCCTGACCGTTATGGTAGATGAGAAACCGTTCTTGCTGTTGATATCATTCCGAGAATGGTGTGCAGCGGTTATTGTGGCTGGCATAATCCAGGGAATGGCGCATAACCGTCGATGGTATTTAAGTGTGGGTTGTAACTGACCTGATGATTAAGCCATAATCAAGATGTTAGCATGATCGGTGCACATCTTGTCCATAACCGTCATATCCATGTATTGTGTATATCGTTGATTTAATAAATGATGCAAGTCAGGTGAGCATGGTCTTCCTAGAGTGTGAACTCAGTAAAGCGACGTCGTATCCGTTCTTGTGAAACTGGGTTACTTCTCACAAAGCCCATATGAACGTGCTGGGCTTTTACCTGGATCAATGGGCTATGGGCTTGATTGCCAGATGATAGGCCCAATGACCCTAGTGTAGATTTAGGTGTAACAATATCGATGTTTGGCGTTGATGCCAAAATGCACTATAGGGTATCATTAGCCTGAAGCTGAAGGGATTTTTTGGTCTGATACTTGTAATCTTTTTTCTTTTTACCAAAATCTTGGAATGATAGATGTCGGATATAATCGATCGGGTGACCAGGCGGGACATAAAATTTCATCTACACACAACGAAGTAAATATATATATATATATACAATTAAAACCTACAAGGTAATAACTTGCGCTAGATTCATACCATCATTAAGCTCCAAATTTGTTCCTTTTTATCCTTCTCTATCCTCTTCCAATGTTGAGCAGATATACAAACAAATTTTTCGGACTGCACATACTTCCCACCAAGTCTTCGGAACTTTTTACCACTTGTGCCTATGGGCATCCCCGACAAATTCAACTCAAGAGCAACCTTTTCTCCACTAGGGATTCCCCATATATCATTCACCCCCCCCGCATCGCTCACATGAAACTTACCTTATCTGTATTATTGTTTAACACATAAAATGAATATGGTGTTAGTAGTTTTGTTCAATGTAAACAAATTCTATATTTGAACTAATTAAGCAACATACATACTAATCGTTTGGACCTTCTATTGTGTAATACTTGTCCAATGAGCTCCTGTGTGGTGTGAGTCCCATCAATCATCACATCTGGCAGTTGTGTCTCGCCGTCATCATCATTGTGGTCCTGATCATGCTCCTTAGCAGTACAATGCCTGATAAGTGCTGAATGTTACACATTCTAGCCCCTTAATTCACATATGTTAATCTCTTCGTTTTGTTATTAGTTGATGTTTTGTGTTGTTTTTGTGTTTTCTTGCATTTTTAGGATTTTGAAGAAAAGCAAGCGTTTCCGGCAAGTTCCACACTTGAATGCCATTTTTGGGAAAAGCTGAAGGAAATGCGATCGAGCGTAAGCTAGATTAGGCTCTAGCGCACAAGCAGCTAGGATCGAGCGCAGCCATGTGCTCGAGCGTCCAAGCCAGTAGGATCGATCGCAGTCATGTGATTGAGAGCCCCATTCTGTGATCGAACGCAGTCGTGCGTTGGGCAGCAAAGGACACAGTTTTGCACAGTTTTGAAATCTAGAATCCAATTCCAACTCGATTTTTCAGTAGTTGGGCTGTACAAGAACATCGAGGGTTGTTTCAAACTCTATAAATACTCTATCTTTTCATCCAAATAGAGGGGGGAGAAGCAGACACAAGCCTAGGAGAAGAATTGGAAGCTAGATCAAGAAGAATTTTGTTTTAGTAGTTTGTTTTTCAGGGACAAGTGTTCTTGCAAGTTTTGGGTTATGCTATGAGCCATACCTATTCCAACCAATTTTCTCATCTCCCTGGTATAATCTTTCCATTTTTTCTGCACATTAAGGACAATGTGTAATTCAAGTTTAGGGGTATGGGAGACACACATAGAGTTTGTCCAAAATTTTAATTTTTGAAAATGCATGTTCATGTTATTCTTGAGACTTTGGTTGATCTAAAAGCTTTGATTTGAATTTCATTGGTAAGCTTAGAATGTTGAGCACATGATCTGATGGCCAGAATTCTAAGTCTTGTTACTTACTGTTGGCATTTGAAAATTCACTTATTTTGATTTGAACTGCCACGAGCACATTAGCACTTAGTTTATGAGGTATGACATGTGAACTTGATTGTGTATGCTTTCAATGTCTTGGGTGAAGCTAGGTGACTTGTGGGATGGATACATTGGCAGAAAAAAAAAAAAAAAAAGTTGATCATTATGACATTTTCACTGAGTAACTGAACCTCTTGCCTCATTAAGCACTGAGTGTTGACGTCAAAAGGTGAGCCTTTTCATTTAGTTAAAGTCATGGCTAGTTTGGTTTAGTAGCCTTTTGAACTAGAGTTAGTAAGCCCATAGCGGTGTTCTTACACCTAATGCTTTAAAACCATATGGTTTAGGAAGCATTGGCCTAACATTCGTTACATGGGTCAATTAGAAAGCTTAAGGGAACTATGCATTGCACAGCCAGACCAAAAAG
The DNA here is from genome assembly GCF_965113065.1 of Corylus avellana. Taxonomy (NCBI): domain Eukaryota; kingdom Viridiplantae; phylum Streptophyta; class Magnoliopsida; order Fagales; family Betulaceae; genus Corylus; species Corylus avellana. The sequence continues at coordinate 11,968,330 of NC_142500.1, read as the reverse complement.
AAAGAAATAATGTTCTTATTGTTATGCCATGGTTATTCATTCCAATGGGAATCCTAGTGAACTTTGAGGTATTGAGTCATTGCACATAGAAATAATTGGAAGCTTCATAATTATGTGATGGTTCACTTTACACTCAATTGAACTTATGATGCCTCAACCTGTCATTTGTAAGTGGTTAGATTTTGGAATTCCAATTGATTTTGAAGATGGATTTTATCCTTTTAAGCTTGCTCATGAATGACAATAACTTTTTTAAACCCTCATGAGACTTCACTCGTCCTACTAGAAATGAACTTTGTATAATGTTTGTGGGTAACATTTCTGTTAAACCCTCATGAGACTTCACTCATCCTACTAGAAATGCCTAAGGGTTTAAAAGGCTTATTGCATACGCTAAATGCAATCGTGTTTCCCACGACAGAAGAGGTAGTGTAGTTGTTTTATGTTCTTTTTATTTTCAATTTCGTATTGTTAAGAGACTAGCAATATGCAAGTTTGGGGGTGTGATAAGTGCTGAATGTTACACATTCTAGCCCCTTAATTCACATATGTTAATCTCTTCGTTTTGTTATTAGTTGATGTTTTGTGTTGTTTTTGTATTTTCTTGCATTTTTAGGGTTTTGGAGAGCAACAAGCGTTTCCAGCAAGTTCCACACTTAAAAAGTTGAAGGAAATGCGATCAAGCACAAGCTAGATTAGGCTCGAGCGCATCACTGCTCGTGTGCACAAGTAGCCATGATCGAGCCCAGCCATGCGCTTGAGCGTTCAAACTAGTAGGATGACTGCAATCGAGTGCCCCATTCTGCGATCAAGCGCAGTCGTGCGCGAGGCAGCAAAGGACACAGTTTGACACGATTTTGCATGGTTTCAAAGTCTAGAATCCAACTCCAACTCAATTTTTGAGTTGTTAGGCTGCACAAGAACATCTAGGGTTGTTCCAAACTCTATAAATACTCCATCTATTCATTCAAATAGGGGGGGGGGGGGGGGGGGAAGAGAAGTAGACACAAGCACGGGAGAAGAATTGGAAGCTGCTGAATCAAGAAGAGTTTTGGGTTTTTCTTCTCTTCCCTTTTATTTTATTTTTGTATGAGGATAATTCTCATCCAAATTATGTGTAACTAGTACTTTAGTTAGGGCTCAATTAAAGCCCTAATAATTTCTCTTTAGGATTTTAATATTGGCGCCATTGCTACAATTATATTTTGGATACTTAACTTGATTATTTCTTATGTTATTTAATTCCTCACATGAATGTGCTTGATCATCATATGCATGTGGTATGGACTTGTTATTTAAGTTGATTTGGAATACCAAGTCTTGGGCTTAATAGAGAGACAAAAGAACCCCATCAATATGGTTAGTGGTGTATATCAAAACCCTACCCGTTCATTCTTCTTACTTCAATTCAATATTTTATCTTGTTTAATTCAGTTAATTATTTAGGGAATTACTTTTAATCATAATTATAGCAATCCTCGTGAGAATGATCACGTACTTGTGTTCTATACTTTCGTTTTGATCTTGTGCACTTGTGAGTAAAACGTACAATTATTTGCCTATTAATTTAGGTGGATAATTACACAATAATGCCTGGGTATGTCTTGTGGAACATCATCACTGATAACACACTCGGGAGGTAGTGATGGAGTGGATGCATTGGCATCATAGACGAAACCTGGGACGTGTGGTATCGCTTGGACCTCTGCTAGTAAATTTTGCCACTTGCTCCCATTAGCCACCGGATTATGTATAGATTGAAATTGTGGTTCATTGTTGACGATAAATGTTAGATGATAGGCCTGCGGCTCCTGTGGCTTATCGTCGTAATATGATTTGAATGGTTGTACAGGTGGTGTGGTATTCGGAACCTCACGAGTGGGAAGCCGCGTGGATGGTCTTCTCTTTGGAGGCATAATATCGACCTGCAAATTTCATAATCAAAGTATTAGATCACATTCAAATCATAAATATCAAACAATTTTCAAATAATTTATTAATATTTAACGTACATTAAATAAAAAATAAATAGTCATACATGATACTTTTACTGTCCAAACTACGCTTCGATTGGAGGTATGTCGTCCGCCAGATGCCTCCATATGCCGTCTTTTGTGCGACCATTAGCGTGCAACCTCATATGAGAAGCGGTATGCTGTGACATAAATAACCTTTACAATCGTGGTATCAGTAGAAACTATTGCAACACCTTCATGGGCCGTCTTTTAGAAGTTTGGTACATTTTCATCCATAATTTCGTCCTTCCACTTCGATTTACCACAAAATTTTCTAAAATCTAACACCATATCATCCTTCCAAAATAACAAATAGTTATCTATACAAGCTGAAATTTTCTCATATCCAAGGCCCAAGTCCTTCAAAAACCTTTTCACCTCGTATGTATTTTTTGGCAAAGCTTCACTATCTGTCGGTAGCAACTCGTTGATGAAATCAAGCGACGATGTGAAAATCTTATTACTCGTTCCACCCATCCTTCAAATGGTATAGATTTACAATTGCACCTACCTTGCTATGTTTGGTTTTTCATGAAGTGGTTCTCTACTTCTTTAAGCAGGCTGTAGAATTCGCTCACATTTTACTCATTAACCTCTTCATGAGCTGAATCTACTGCATCTGATTGTAGTTCCATTTGAGAGACACAGTCATTTGCTCTTACTTCATGCAAGCCGAAAACATCGGCCAACATTGCATGCATAGTTCTGGACTCGTCCTGAATGGGGGCAACATCTGCAGCCAGCCGAGTCGAATTGAATCCTTCAACTATCGATTCTCTATTAACAGCAGGAACATCAAACTTTTCTCCATGCCACACCCATTTAGTATAACCAGGCATAATTCTTGTTCCACTAGTCAAATGATCATACACTTGTTGTGGTCGTAGTCTCTTATTCAGTCAATACTTCTTACAGGGGCACACTATTGTCTCATAGTTTCCGGAGTGGTGAATTGCAAAACTCACAAACAACTTCACTCTTTCCATATACTCCCTGGATGTTCTAGATTTTTTCATCCAACTCATGTCCATAGTGTGACTGAATAATAAATACACATGTAGTAATCAAGTTATTTATTGCTACCTTGAAACAATAATAGCTACCGTAATTAATTGCAAGTTACCAATCTTAAAAGTTCAATGATCCCCTAACTCATACATTTTTTAAGCAACCAACCAATTCATAAATTGTGTACACTAGAAAGAAGAATCATTGTCTAAGAATTGTAAACTAGATGAATTTTCTAAGAACTGTGCAATTGGCGCATCAAATGTATCTTGCAACAATAATTACCATAGAAACTACTAACTCTATGGTAGTTTTGGTTTCATAATTGCATTAGTATACTTACAATTATGTTCATATATTTCTCTAGCGGGTGAAGGTCAACACTAACACAATGTAGTAAACTTCATGGCAATTTCATAGTAGGGATTAGGGAGGCTATTGTCACAAAATCATTAGAAAATGAAACAAGTAATTTTTTATGTGCAAGCTAAAATTTGAGAGATATTTTAGCTTTTCTTTAATGCTTGAAATCTAAACTTCATAGCAATTTAAATTAATGTTTTTTTTATTAAAAAAAAAAATGAAACTTCCATTAATAAAATTTCATGAGCATAAAGTTCTTACATCACTGAGCATACAGCTCTGAAAAATCATAGCAAAAAGCTATGAAGGTTACAAAGTCATAAAAATGACTTTAAGCTTCTGCTAACCCATGCTCAATTACATTTAAGGAACATATCTGCTCCGTGTAGACTAGATCTAGGACATGGGTAGCTCAAATACACAAAGAAAAATTAAAAAACAACTAGAAACTAAAAATTTGGCCATGAGAGTTAAGCCCTCACACCGATCTACGTCATCCTCAACCCAAAGGTTAGGACAACAATTCATCATCAACCCGAAGGCCAGGACAAACAAAAAATAAAAAACAAAAGACAAAAACCCCATAAGCAACAGCAAAGGAGTACGGAATCGTAGACATCCCTTCGGAAGACACACCTTGGCCGAAAAAGATGATCAGATCTAAGGTTGAAGAGACTAAATCTGGATCTAGATTTACAAACTAGATCTAAAGCAACCAGCCAGAAACGGACCGGAGGAGTCTATAGAGAAGACACTGAGCACTACTACGGTGAAAGGGGAGGAGGAGAGATCTAGATCTAGAACTTTCTTGCTCTTGAAATTCTTCTTGGTGTTGTCTAGAAGAAAAGAGAGAATTTAAATTTATCTTAGTTACAATGACAATGACAATAAAAACCCTCATTTCAACAACTATGGGTTTCAAATTGATTTAATGTTACGATTTAGACATGCAATGAGTTTAAATATTTTTCGTTTAATGCATCTTTTAATAAAAGACTAACTTATCTTATATATAAATCCATAAGATGCGCACATATATAGTCCTGTTTTTGTATGCTCTTTATATATATGCAAAGTTATTCCCCTGAAATTCTTAATTAACCACAGTAAAATCAAAGTATTATATGCAATCAAGTATATATTATTAGAAAATGTAATTTTTTTTTAAAAAGTTACAGGTAGTACTTATTCATCATCATGAAACCCCAAGAGGAAAAAAAAATGAAAACCCAAACCCCAAACCTCAAATTGATGATCATCAAGCAAAAACCCAAACCCCAGCAGGAAAAAAAAACAAAAAAAATCAAAGCAACAAATTAATGTACATACTGGTGGGAGGAGGCCGGCCATAGTACCTGAAGAGAGGGAGAAGTGCGGTGGGAGAGAGATCGGGACGGCCGGTACTAGACGAGAAGACTCAGTTGCACCATCGGGGGAGGAGGTCAGAGAGGGAGAGAGAGAGAGAGAGGGAGCTAAGAGAAAGAGTAAGAGAGGCATGAGATACAGATGAGGGGGCTGATCAGAGAGACAGCTTGGAACTCGATGAGGTATTTGGTAAAAAAGTTTGGAGCTGAGAGAGAGATCGAGAGCTTGTGTGAGTGATGGAGTACAGGCGCGGGAACCAAAAAAAAATTAGGTGTTAGGTTGTCATTATAGAACCGACACCATGTGTGTCCCTTTTTGCGATGTAAAATATACACCTCTTAATGGTTTCGGTTGAGTTATGATTTTTCCAAGTTTAATAGGTCAAGCTATCAAGTAGTTAAGGTACTTGCAATTTGGGAAATTGATTGGATGGGTTAATGACCCTAGTAGGCCACTATTTTTAGGTATGTGGTTCTCAAAAGATTTATATTTATTAAGGATTAATTACAAAGTTTTATGACTACATCTTGATAGATTCATGCCAAGACACCTAAGTGATAAGATGTAAGCATTGCATGCCTAATAGACCCATTTGATTGACACCTAGAGTTACAGCTGTTACTCACCATGATTCCCTTGCTTTTACGGTGGACACTTGGGTGTTAAGGAGTCATTTTCTTAAGACATACTAGGCACGTGTCTTGTGGTATAGTAGGAGTTGAGTGCATATGGACCAAATGTCCCACATGCGGCAAATATTTAAGGAGAGCAATTCCCCTCAATTGCTCACAGCTTAAGTGGAAGTGAGATGAGGGAGGGATCCAAGAGGGTATGCTGGAGAAACAAAAGAGAGAAGAGAAAAGAGAAGAAAATAAAAGAAAGAGAGAAGAGAAAAGAGAAGAAAAGAAAGGAAAGAGGAAGAAGAAAGAAAAATATGAGAACTCTCCAAGGTAATATTTTCAACTTCATATCTTTTATTGTTAGATTTTGAAGATTTTTCCGAAATTGGTTGATTGTTGATGAATTTTTTGATACGGTTAACAAATTTGATTCATGGGTGTCTCTATTGATGGATGTTATTGATTCGTGGGTTTGTTGGACGAAATTGCGAATGAGTTTTGGTTTGTAGTCTTTGGTAATAATGATTTTTGGGTTGTTAAGTGATTGGGTAATTGGAGGATAGTTTTTGGGTTCTTGTTTTGCTAGCCAAAAATTGGGACAAGCCTTGAGTTTGCTCTCACGATCGAAAGTTGGATTGATAGATGACTCTTTGATTTTGAGGAATTAATGTATTGATGATGTTTTGGTTATGAATTTAGGTAAATAGATGATGATTAATACACATTAGGTAACCTATCCAAGACCGTGCATGTTAGATTTCAAATTATCAACTAAAGTTAGAAGCATAAAAATCAGTGTTGGTTGACTGATGAGAAATGTAATTATGCCTAGGTGCGACTAATAATATCTTGATGTTTAGGATTTTTCTGATTGTAAGTTAACGGATGGCTTGGTTGGAGAAAAATGAAGATTTGATGATGGATTTATGTTTTGACTAAGGATAGACGATGGAGAAATAGAGATTAGAAATATGATCCTAAATTACTAAAGTGATGCATGATTGAAACTTGTAAATGAAATGGTGACTAAGGTACTTTTTACCTCCGTTGTAGGAATTGTGAGTTGGATACAGATGTAGAATCAGAATAAAGGCATGTGGTACTAGGTAAGGGGACACAACACCAAAAACCCCTACAAATTTTATTATAAATCTTTGAAAAAATGTTGGGGATTTTATAAAGAATTCACTTACATGATTTTCAATTGCACTTCCTTTCATATTTTAATGCCAAGTTTTATTCAATCATATGTCATTGTTTAAGAATGTTATGTATTACAATTACCTCATTTTTATGAGTTATGCATGAATATGATTATGAATGAAAGGTGCTCATAAAGTATCAGGGTATATTATACCATTATAGAAGAGCTTACAAGATCATATGAAATGTTACATATGCATTCATGTTTAACCCCGAGGCATGATTATAGTCACAATCGGTACCACATGGGTAGCAAGGCAAGCACACCGAAGGACGGTTATGAGAAGGTGTGTGCTGTCGGCCAGGTGGCCTTCACCTAGGGAAGTTTCCAACCTAGTAGCTCTCCCCTGTGCCGATAGGATGAGCATATAGGTCCTTTGGGACAAGCCAACGTGCGCCGCTGATGGTAAAATTGAGGAGTCAGGTCAAAGAGTAAAACAATTATTTTGAAAGAAAAGTAAAAGGAAGTGCTTACTCATTTTATAACTAACCTAATTTATTTGTTAATGTACGATATAAAATTATTGTTGTGTATGACAGAGATTATGACATAACAATCTACATATCACGTTTTATAGCATCTGGTGTTGTGGCTACTTACTCAGTTGTTGAACTCACCCCTTCTCCCTATAAATTTTTCAGATGGCTCTATATATCATAGCATTGAAGACAGGGGTACCGGTGGGCCTCCTAGTAGTTAAAGACTAGATCATCTAGCCTAAGGACTGGTGAACATAAGGTAGGAATATACAATTTTAAAAAGAATATGTCCCAATTGCTCCCAATCGCTCTACCTCTAGAACTTGGGGGGAAATTGGTATTAAAACTCTTCAAAAATCAACGAAATTATGTGGATAACTTATTTAATATCAATGGTTCTCAATATGTTATCAGAATGGCGCAACAAGAAGTAAAGTAAATATCGACCTCTAGAAAGGATCGCATTTAAGTTGATATTTAAGGATTAAGGTATAAAGGATCTAGAGTTGAAGTACTTGCATGAGTTACATACCTGAGATTAATGTCGTTGACAGATAATGGTTAAGAGGAGATTTTGAGGTCCTAACAAAGGTTAAGAGTTTGTATGGAATGGATTTAGAATATTCTATAACTTAAGGATTGAATTTTTTATAAGTGTGGATCTTGTTAACACTACAATAAATCTTGTGATAAGTGGGATTTATGATTCTTACAAAGAGATATGCATTCCGTACTGGTATGGTTTAAATTGTTTTGTTAGGACGTGTCTTAAATTCAAGGTATGGGAAATTTGTAGTAATGATATATTGAGGACTTTGAAAAGACTGCTAAAATTGGTTAAGATTAAAATTATTAGAATTATATCAATAATGGTCATAGGAGTGACCAGATGATTATTTGACCATCATGAGTATTGAGGTACACAGACCTGATATCTAGACTATGTACATTTGAGATTTTTTGTGGTTGGTGTTTAATGATTTATGAAAGGATTTGTGGTTTCGAATGAGATTAGGAATTTCATGCAAAAGTCGGGTTTGTTGTTAAGTGCCAAAATATTCATATTTTAGCCCTTAAACTTATATGTGTCAATTCCCTAGCGTTGTTAGTTTATGCCATTTTATTCATTTTCTATGTTTTCTTTGTCATTGTAGGCCTTTGGAAAAAAAGGAAGAAAACCTAGAGGTATTGAGCTTAAAGAGCAAATTTGGGACAAGCTGAAGGCTCTGGTAGTGCGATCAATCACAGGAGACCTGCGATTGAGCGTACACGAGTTGTGATCGATCGCACCCGTGCACTGGAGAACAATGAGCTGCGGCTAGACTCCCTTTCCTTCCATATTAGGGTTTTCCAAGTCCCAGTTGTAATACGACTAAACCCTACGAATTGTCTAGGTTTACAAGTGTGTCAAGGACTTCTAAAAGCCTATAAATAGACCTCTAAACCCTAAGAAGAATCATCCTTGAAGAGACACAACTTTGGGGAGAGAAATTGGAGGCTACTTCTAGGAGCAGTTTTTAGTTCTTTCTTTCCCTTTTCTTTTTAGTTTTATTTTAATTATGTATAACTAACTCTTAAGCAGGGCTAGATTGAAGCCATAATTATGTTTATTTAATATTTCAATATTGGAGCTTTTGTGATAATCATATTGTGTTGCTTAACTTGATTAATTCCTGTTTTCTTGAATTTCCCATATGTATGTGATTGGCCATTATATGCATGTGGTATGGATTAGTTAATTAAATTAATTTGGATGACTGAGTCTGCGTCTAATAAGAGTAACAAAAGAAATCCACACCGAATTCTTAAGTTAATCAACATGGAAAGCTGGGAGTATACACCCATGCCCTAGGTTCTGTGTGTTTGTCAATTTTCATAGATGTATGCTTTCTTAAAGAACAACTTAGTATACACCCATGCTAAATCCTTTGAGAAAGAAAAGAGTTAGAATATACACCCATGCCTAACTCGTTGCTTAGGTAAATCAATAGCTTAAGAAGTATATACTCATGCCCTTAGGTTGGCAAACATTAGGTATTCATAATATGATTGGATTATTGGTATATTGTTATATTAGTTGAGCATAATTACTGGTGGATATCAAAGCCATACCTTTACTTTATCTTTATATCTTTTTATTTCTTTTTCATAATATCAATTTAGTGACAACTTGATATTTTTAATTAATTCTAAATAAAATCAACAATCCTCGTGGGATCGATCTCGTACTTGTTGCACTATACCATCGTTTGATCTTGTGCACTTGCGAGTAAAACGTACTAAATATTATTTATTAATTTAGGTAGTATTTGGCACAACATTTATAAATCTGCATGATTCTATAATCTTCACTATAAGGGTAAGATGGATTTATGACGTATATGTTTGGTAAAGTTTGATAAGTAATTCGTCTAGATATATGGGAGTCATAATTTTTGAAACATTGTGGTATTTTGACATTAGAATTCAAGACGTATTATATTTTGAGACATCTTATTGAGTCTTTAGGATGTGATTTGTTAAAGGATTCAACATTGACATGATTTCCATGGACTAGTATGGGTTGCTAATTCTCATTTTTGAACTCAACCGATCTTAAGATATAAGCGGCTATCCTTGATTTTTGCTTATGGAGTAAAGGTAGTAAAGTTAATTAATGGTTCATCTTTAACAGCGTTTTGAGGAATATATTACTTTGGGTAAAGTTGGATTCGTAAGGAGTATAGGATTACTGTTATGGTGCAAATTAGTGGATTTAAGGATGATTTTCTCAGAGGAAATTAGATCAGAATTTTATCGCAGTGCTTTGTTTGGAAGCTGTTTTTGTATAGATATGATCTATGTTGTGGTTTGAGGTAAATAGTAAGAAAGGTTACTAGTGGTCAGCAATGAAAATTTCAGTTTAATTGTTTAAAGGAACTAGGTATGACCAACCAGTAGAGGTTTGAACAATCATTTATCAAAAGTCAATTTAGGTTTTAGAGAGGATGATGGCCAAAGATTAAATTCATAAGTTATGATATGAACAATGTCTTTCTTAAAGTTACATGGAAGATTTGGCAAATGTGGATGAAGGTATAATCATTACTTAGTGGTTTGATTAACATCCTGGCAATATGGGAGGAAGCTCATTATTGTATCTGAGAATTAAACTTCTTGGATAGTTTATGTGGTTATTGAAATTGGAAAAGATAATTTAGTGGTTGATTGACTTGTGACCTCTTTATTTGTGGATGATTCTTTTGAATTGTGGTCGAGGAATTTATGGAGGCCGGATGGCTAAAGGTTGGGTTTGTAATCTTTGTAATTTGTATAGGGATATTGACTTTTAGCCTCACAATTTGCAGAGTAAAAATGTTAAAAATATTGTACTTGGGGTATAAGAGTTGTAAAAGTTAGATGGATTATTGATTTATGTTGGACCTCAATGAAATAAGCATAGATACATGATGACACCTTAAACTTTAAGTAATATATGTGGCAAAATTTTGAGGTTGAAGTTACACATGTATGGCAATACTATTGTTCGAGATACTTAGTAGAAAGGATTATTCAACAGCATATACAATGGAATTTTACTTTAAGTTTAATGAAATTGGGTACGACTAAATACTTGAGATTCCACCAACTCTTTTAAGATCAGTTCAAGTTTAAATAGTCATTAGAGAATACCTATGCTTGATTAAAAGATTGTGAATGGAAGACTAATAATTGAATGAGCATTCGAGGTTTTGAAGTATGATTATAGTACCTTGGAAGTATGGTTGAAGTTTCTTATTGGTTACAAAGAGCTTTCTAAATTCTTATGATGAGGAATAAACTTTAAACGCCTAGAGTTTCTGGATCAAGAGAAATTATGGGATTATGATTCATGACGTAAAAAGTGTTGAAGTTTTTGGCTAATGTGCTCAATTGAGGTATAGCAACATAGTCGATGGCTTTTGAGAATGACAATTTTTAGAATACTGAAATTTTGTGATCTAGCTTATTGATAATGGAATAAGAATATTAATGAGACAAAGAGTTTCAATTCGATACAAGGTTCATTTACCAATATTGAGGTATAAGACATTTATGCTATGGTAGAACCAAAAGATTAAGGACAGTTAAAGGAGCACTCTTACGCTAAGTTTAAGGTTAGGAATAGTGATGGATATACTCTTGAGATATTGACGAGATTGTTGATTTCGTTCTACTTATGTATTTCTGGATAGTCTATGGATTGAATGGATTTTGTACAAATCATCCCGTGCATGATTAAGAAAATAAGGTATGTCAATGATTTATGGACTGCATGTTGAAAGCCTTGTGGATTTTAGTGTGTGTACTTGTGGCCTAGACTAACAATTGTAATTAGAATGGTTGTTTGGTTATAAGTTAAGAGAGACTATGTTTACTTGTAAAATCAACAATGAATTTTGGAGGAAAAGATGGTCACATGGTATTTAGCCACCTTGAATTTTTGTGGAAAAGTTGCTTCATTTAGATCATTGATTTTGGTTTTATTATATGGTCCTTACTGTTTACCACATCTAAGTCGTCAATTATGGTTTGGTGCTTGTCATAATTATGGTAGCTAATACTCTGAAGATGAATGAATTACTTTCTTGACTACAACAAACCTTTTGTTATAAAGATAATTTTGAGGTATTTCGAAATAAGTGGTATTTAATAATTTTGAGTGATCCATGGCAGGTTGGATTTTAAGGGATCAAAATAGTTTAAGGCAATCATGCTGATAACCTTGTACTTTAACAAATGAAATTCCAAGTAAGTTTTGCTAGTAGCAAATTCCAAGGACGGAATTTTTATAACGGGGGAGGATGTAATACCCCGAAATTTATACCCTACTATAAAAGTGATCTTAATATCAAGGACAAGGAGGATTTTCAATTTTATTAAGATTTATATGGAGTTAGGTAAATAGACTTAATGTGAAAGATGATGGATATTGCTAGTTAGAAATTTAGTGGGTTATTTAAAGAAAAACCACATTATTTTGGACGCCCAAAATTCAATGAGTGACCTTAAGTAAAACTGTTTTAAGACCTTGTATAGTGGTTACATGATTTTTGGACACTTGTAGAAGGAGTTATGATTTTTAGAAGATGCAAGTGTCAAAATAGGAATTTCAGTCAAACAGAGGCACAGAATTTCGAGGGACTTTTGAGGTATCAAAAAGTTATAGGTTGCTATGATTTTTGGATATGTTGTGAGTCTTTGAATGAAAAAAATTTCAAGCCAAATTTCGTGTCATTTGGAGTTAAATTGAAAGAGTTATGATTTTTCCAAGTTTAATTGGTCAAGCTGTTAAGTAGTTAAGGTACCTGTGATTTAGAAAATTAATTGGATGGGTTAATGATCCTAGTAGGCCACGATTTTTAGGTATGTGGTAGTCAAAAGATTTACGTTTTGCTCCCATAAACTACAGCGCCCTGACACTTTTCCTCCATGAACTACCAACTATGACACTTGACCCCATCAAACTACCATCTTCTGACAAAAAGGCCATTTCCGTTAGTCAAAAGGGTTAAAATTGACGGTCAATGGTCATGTGCAAATCATGTGCCATTTTAAATTTTTTCTTCCTCTTTTGCCCTCACTTCAGACAGAGAAAATGACGCTTATACCCTCCTAAACCCTAATCCAACATATGAAAACAATTTAAAATGAGGGCAAAAGTGGAACAAAAAAAATTTAAAATGGTACATGCCTTATACATGACCGTTAACCGTCAATTTTAACCCCTTTGATTGATGGAAGGGGCCTTTTTGTCATAAGATGATAGTTTAATGGGGTCAGATGTCATAGTTGATAGTTCATGAGGTGAAAGTGCTGATGTGCTATAGTTCATGGGGGCAAAAAGTAATTACCCAAAAGATTTATATTTATTAAGGATTAATTAGAAAGTTTTATGATTACATCTTGATAGGTTCATGCCAAGGCACCTAAGTGCTAAGATGTAAGCATTGCATGCCTAATAAACCCATTTGATTGACACCTAGAGTTACAGCTACTATTCAGCATGCTTCCCTTACTCAGCTGTTCCACCTAAAATTTTTTCCTTAATAGTTGCAATTCATTTAGTTCGCGTTTTCCCTATTCACCATAAACAAGGGCGTGACAAGTGTTTATGGTGAATAGGGAAAACGCGAACTAAATGAATTGCAGCTATTAAGGAAATTTTTTTACAATATTACTATTAAACATACACAAAGAGTTCAAGGAAAGGTAAGACGGACAACTAGTATAGTTGAAACTTTGATTGTAAATAAACCTTCTTAATACATATAAAAACTGGGAATCCAACAAAAACATTACAAGCCCTTCAAGGAGGTATAAACCAAAAGTAACTACTATAAGGAGGTCATAATCTTCCCACGAGTCAGAGTTCTCCTATACTCAAAATTTGTTAGGTATACAAAATGTCAAAACTGCACAGTCTACATAGCCAAAAGGCTGCACAATCTAGGCTTGGCTCAGCAAACTATAATGGAATCCCAGGTACTACAACTCCTACGGGTCCATGTATCCTAGTCATAGGGCCAGATGATTAGGTCCTTAAGTACTATGAGGCCTACCGGTAGCTTCATCCTCAACACTACTATGTATAATGCCATCTGAAAGAATTAGAGGGATATGTGGTGAGTTCAACAACTCAGTAAGTAGCCACAATACCAGGATGCTACAAAACATGCCATGCATAACAATAATTAATAAAATGAACAATTACAACAAGAATGACAAGTAAGTTGTAAAATGAGTAAACATTCTCTTTTACTTTTCTTTATAAATAATTGTTTTACCCTTGACCCGACACCGCGAGTTTACTGTGAGCGGCGTATGTTGGCTTGTTCTGAAGGGCCTATATGCTCATCCTGTTGTCATAGGGGAGAGCTACCAGGTTGAGAACTTCCCTAGGTGAAAGCCACCTGGCCGATAGCACACTCCCTCTCATAATCGTTATATGGTGTGCTTGCCATGCTACCCATGTGGTACCGAATGTGACTATAATCATGCCTCGGGGTTAAACAAATATGAATGCACATGTAACATTTCATACGATCTTGTAAGTTTTTCTATAATGATATAAAATACCATGAAACTTTATGAGCTATTTTCATTTATAATCCCATTCATGCATAACTCATAAAAAAATGAGGTAATCGTAATACGTAATATTTTTAAACAATGACATATGATTGAATAAAACTTGACCTTAAAATATGATAGGAAGTGCAATCTCAAATCATATAAGTGGATGGTTTATAAAATCCCCAACATTTTTTTAAAAAGTTTATAGTAAAATCTGTTGGGGTTTTTGGTGTTGCATCCCCTTACCTGAATTTGACAAGGAGTTTGTGTTGGGGTGTATTCTGCCTAAACAAATTGTAAGGGTAAACTTAGAGAAGTATTCTGAAATTTTAGTCTAAAATTTAAATAAAGCTACCCCATATATTCGTTGGGGCTATATACATATAAACAGATTTGTTTTTTTTTTTTTATTTTAACGTGATATATAAAATCTACGGAACTCATGCCCAACAACAAAATATTCATATAATAAGCCTTTTGCAAAATTCCTAAAACAATTATCCAATATAAATCCTAAACAAAAACCTAAGAAATACAAAAATCAAACCTCAAAACTCCATTAACCCATAAATTTCCACTAGAATTCCCATGATCCAAATACCAATGTGAAATATAAAACCCAATAATAAACAGGAATCAAACTTAGGACTAGGAATACAGAAAATTGACATGAATATCTATATATTCAAACCATATGAAGCAAGAAATAAAAACATTCTCAACGTGACAGAATGATAAAAAGGGAAAAAGGGCAGAAATTTCTTACCTTGAGGAATTAGTCAACTGCTGCTGTACTAAGATTGAAAGCAAATTTTGCGATAAGCTTCTGAGTACGTGAGGAAAAATGAGAATTTTGACTTATTTAAAAAGCCAAAGAGAAGGTGAGAAGGAAAGACACGTATATTCCAAGTGCCTACAAAAGAATGTTTCATGAGCTACAAGTGTCAAGAAAGAAAAGGGAAGGAAGACACGTTGACAGATCCTTTCTTGTAGGCCACGGTGAATATGAGCTTTAGCCTTCAGTCGAAATTTAATTATTGCTCGAAAATTCTGTACCAGCAACATCTCATTTGCTCAATTTATCTTTTGCTCTTCCTTTAGTTATGACCTGATTGTTTCGTTATTGCCTAAGCGGTTCATACAACATTGTAGCAACTGGGTTGGCACTGAGTTACCTAGCATGATGACTTGTGCAAATTATCCTAAGCTGCTAGCGTACTCTTCAAAATGAACTCTAGGATTTATAGGTTACATTTTCATCGGGATTGCTATCGAATAACCTTCTAGAAGTTTCTCGCATACATTTTCATTGGAACTGCTACGAATGGTATCATAAAAATTTATTTTTCCTTGTTTTTTGGGTTGTCTTTGTTTCTAGATTTGACAAAAGAGAAGCTCCTATATGCCATAACAAAAAGACAAGGATCATTTCACCTATCATAGCTTCTAATATCTATGACCTACAAGTTCACAAATTGCGAAATTGTAATTATGAGAGTAGGTGATGTTGCTGATTGTTGATGAAGAGCTAACTATATTTGGGGGTTTATGTAAATAGCAGTAGATGCTGGTGGTTGATTTACTTGATGTTAATGGGAGAGATTTTGGATGAATGGTTTTCCACTTCCTTCATTCCATATACAAAGCCTTGTATAGAGATCTTTATCATAACATAGTTGCTCTTTGACCTCTTGTAATGAAAAATAGTTTTTTCAGCAAGTAGAACATACGCTATTAAATGTTCATTGTGTTAGTTCTTGTGGTTTGTTAGTTCTTGTGTTGGCTTAGTTTAGTTCTAAAATGCAGAGGTTACTGTTCACAGGCTCAAACATTGATATAGAATGCTCAAAATCTAATCTCCACCGTTCATAATGTAGATTCATGTGTTATGACGTCCCTGCAAAATTTCAGCTCAATCGAACTACAAACACCCATTGATCGAAGCTGTTGATCAAGACTAGACAGTATTTCCAGAATGCTGTTTCACCCATGTTCAGACATGCCTTCCCTGGGTCTGGACCGCATTTCCAGAAACTCAAATTTTGCTCCGCAAAGGCATGTCCGGACAGCCCATTAACATGTCCGGACACCCCGTAAGTTTTAGGCCCAAAAATGTGATTTTAAGTGGATTAGGTCTAGGGTTTTGTCAGGGGTATATATACATCATTATAGAAGAGAGAAGCACAAATTTTACCCCCAGAGAGTTCGTCGGAGGCTGTGCTAAGAGAGATCATATGTGGTGAGTGTTAAATTGAATCTCTTAGAATTTTAGTTATTCCTTTGATAAATCTATAGTTGAGAAGTCTATCGGAAGGGTCTGATAAAGGAGAATCACATTAAAGAAGATTGTGAGCAAGGAGACAAGTTGTAGGCTTGTCCATCTTACAAAGCCAAGGTCTTGCAAAGGGTTGTAAGTGTTCCTAGTGTCTGTAATCTCTGGATAATCTTTTGATAGTGATTTCCTGGGTTTGGCTACCCGGAAAGGTTTTATTTTTAGATTGGTTTCTAAAAGGTTTCCTCTTCGTAACCAAAATATCTGTGTTTGCCTCTTTATTGCTTTATATATTTTGGGTGATTGAATTGTTTATTGCTTCATAGTATTAATTCCACATAAATTGTGATAAACAAGTTTTTGGAGTCAGCATAGCGTTTTTCAATTGGTATCAGAGCGGGTTCACTCTGTTTGGATTAAATTCCTGAGTGAGATCTATTGACTTCTATTTGCTATGAATAGTTCTTAAGGGGAATATGATCTTATAAACTCCTTCAACAATTTGTTGGAAAAATTCACTATTTTGAGACATCAATACACAAATTGTTTGGAGGATTTTCAAGATCTTAAACATGAGAAAGAATCTATTGTCACTAAATTGACCGAATCACATGTTTTAATTGATTCTTTAAAATATGAAAATCTTGTTTTAGGTTCTAAAGTTGATTTGTTTGAGAATAAATTAAAAGAGTCAAAAACTCAAGTGGAAAAATTCTCTAGCAATTCCCTTGAGAATATGTTGCATACTCAGAATTCTGATTGTGATAAATCTGAGCTAAGTTTTGATTGTCGTGTTGCTTTGTCTTCTAACAATGATTCTACTTCCGAGATAATATTTGTTAAATCAAAAAAAGTAGAAGACTCTTTGGTTAAAAGAAAAACAGCAGCTGTCTTGACCTCACAAGGTAAGAAAGTTAAGAAAATTCATATTGAACCTTGTGTATTTTACCCCAAGGATAGAGTCGTCTATCCTCCTAGGAATCTACCTCTTAAAAGGTTTATCCTTACTTGTCATCATTGTAGAAAAGTTAGTCACATTCGACCCAACTGTTTTAAATTGAAACCTCATATGCATAAAAATAAAAATTATGTTTCTAGGGAAGAACCTTTGAGGTTATGCACAATGATGATGGGAGGGTTGTCTAGATTAGACAAGATTGAAAATGTTCACGTCTCTACACCTTCTTTCAAGAAGGTTTGGGTTAGGACAAATTATACCATATAGTCACGCATTGAGGGGGAGTGGTAGTGATCTCACCAAAAGTTAGGTGAGTCAATAACATGCCTAGAATTGATTGTTTTACTTATTTTTTCATATCCTAGAGAGTGTTATTTTTCTTTGCTTTGCATTTTTTTTGTTTTTGTTTTATTGTTTATGCATTGCATTGTTTTTGTTGTTACACTTTTTGTATGAAGAGTGTATACATGGTTGTTTTGAGATTCTTGTTTTGAGGCATATTCATAAAGGATTTTTCAAGAAATTCATATATCATAATCTTTGAAAAGCTTATAGATGAGATATTGTGTGCGGACCACCAAGATTTTTGTCTACTTGCTAATCAAATGTTCAGGAATGTGTAATGTCTTGTGAAGACCTAGAAGTAGTTATTAAACCAAATCATTATTTTGTAGTGGGACCTATAAGATGTGATGAAAGTTTAATGCTAAAGGACATTCATATCTTGCCTGTTGTAATCTCAATTCAAGCATATTGTTTTGTTTTGCATTGCATTTTTGTTTGTTTTGCATTTTTTTCGTTCATGTGCATTTCTTTTGTGAAAAATTTCAAAAAGACAAAAATATGTTACTTTGATTGTTTTCTTTTCTTTATTTTGTCTTATGCACCTAGATAGTCCATTAATTTCTTATGTTGCTTTTTATTAATTTAATTCCTTGCGTCTTGGAATGTGCTTAATATGCATGAGATGAAAATTTGTGTTAATGGACTTGTTTTTGTGGTTACCTAAAGCCTGAGCTTATGTGGTACATTTTGCCTATGTTTTATCTCTTGTACACAGTTAAGCTTAAATTGAGGTTTTGTTTCACTTTATTTGTGAGGTCTATTAGGTAACCATATGAGGTTTTTGACTAGTCATATTTTTCAAATTGACCATATGCTAGTTGAACCTATGGCTTAGAAATTCCTGCTTTCTTTTTTGTGATAAGCAGCAAAAGTTTAAGGACACTTTCTTAAAGAGAAAAATAAACAAAATAGTGAAACAAATAAAATCAAAAGATCATATTCCAAAAGGAATTTATTTCACTGTGTCAAACTTGTGCAAAATGTTTTACAAAGAGAAATGTATAGGATGAGAGTGGCTAGGCCTTAGTATGATAAGGTTTAACTTTTGATTTGATATACTTGTCAAAACCTCGTGGTGGTAAAACTTTCTCCTCATTTTGTAAGTTGAAAATTTTTCTCTTTGGATGGCTTACCCACACATCACACAAGCATGGGTTGAATGGAACATTTTCTTGGCTTGGGTTAAGCAATATAAGTTTCTAGCCATTTCTAGTCTCATGTATGTTTTGCATATTTGGAGCATGTTTGGGATATTCATTGTGCAATACATGAGTCATTGATGTGTTATCATTTGTGTTCATTTGACTTTTGAGGGGGAGAAACATGTTTTGCATTTTTTAGCTTCTTGCTGATTATTGAGTCATATGTTGAGGGGGAGTTTTTGGTGATATGTGTTCATGATCTTGCATTCTACGTCATTTTTTTTTTTTGTGATCATGAGTTTTATTTATGTATTCCTGTTCCACATATGCCTTGATATATTTTGTGAAGTGTTTCGGGAAATATGAAGACTTTTTGTCATTCTGTGACAAAAAGGGGGAGTAAATATGGGGAGTTGATGGGATTGGCTCGGCATTTTGGTTTTGTCGCTGAATTGCCAAAGGGGGAGTTTCTTAGTTCTTGTGGTTTGTTAATTCTTGTGTTAGCTTAATTTAGTTCCAAAATGCAAAGGCTACTGTTCATGAGCTCAAACATTGATATAAAATGCTCAGAATCCAATCTCCACCGTTCATAATGTAGATTCATGTGTTATAAACGTCCCTGCAAAATTTCAGCTCAATTGGACCACAAACGCCCATCGATCGAAGCTGTTGATCAAGACTGGACAGCATTTCCAGAATGCTATTTCACCCATGTCCGGACATGCCTTCCCCGGGTTCGGACCGCATTTTCAGAAACTCAAATTTTGCTCCACAAAGCCGTGTCTGGACAGCCCATTAACATGTTCGGACACCCCGTAAGTTTTCGGCCCAAAAAACGTGATTTTAAGTGGGTTAGGTCTAGGGTTTTGTCGGGGGTATATATATATCATTATAAAAGAGAGAAGCACAAATTTTTACCCCCAGAGAGTTCGTCGGAGGCTGTGCTAAGAGAGATCATATGTGGTGAGCGTTAAATTGAATCTCTTAGAGTTTTAGTTATTCCTTTGATAAATCTATAGTTGAGAAGTCTATTGGAAGGGTCCGGTAAAGAAGAATCACATTGAAGAAGATTGTGAGCAAGGAGACGAGTTGTAGGCTTGTCCATTTTACAGAGCCAAGGTCTTGCAAAGGGTTGTAAGTGTTCCTAGTGTCTGTAATCTCTGGATAATTTTTTGATAGTGATTTCCTGGGTTTGGCTGCCCCGGAGAGGTTTTACTTTTAGATCGGTTTCTAAAAGGTTTCCTCTTCGTAACCAAAAGATCTGTGTTTGCCTCTTTATTGCTTTATATATTTTGGGTGATTGAATTGTTTATTGCTTCATAGTATTAACTCCACATAAATTGTGATAAACAAGTTTTTGGAGTCAGCATAGCGTTTTTCATATTTAATTGTTTATCATTCAATTGTTTATCTACGAAGTCAAACATTTGCTAGAGCTCCAATATACTCCCACATGCCCAACAATTAAAAAATAAAAATAAATAAATAAAGAATGAAGATTTTTAATAGGAAATTAGTCACCTAAAAAAATGTTCAACTTTTACTTTGAGGTATAAATTGAAAGGTATTCGAGCTAGACTTTTACTTAGGCTTCGTTTACTTCAACGTAAATTGGTTTTCAGAAAATGATTTTCACATTTTACAATATTTACCTCGACTAAAATATTGATCAATGAAAAATATTTTCCTTTTGACCAAAAATTCTTTTTTAATTTTCGAAAAATGGAAAACCGTAAGACCCGTCCGAGACCCGACTGGGACTTGACTGAGACTCGCTAGGGACTTGCCTGAGACTTGACTGGGATTGGACTAGGACCTTCCCGGAATCTGCCCGGGACTCGCACAAGACTTGCTCAGGACTTAACTGGGACCGAACTGCGACTCGCCTGGGACTTGCTCGGGACCTGCCTAGGACTAGATCGTGACATAAATGGGACCCTGCCAGGACCCGTCCATGACTTGTCTAGGACCCACCTGGGACTTGCCCGGGACCCGACCGGACTTGAACGGGTCTCACCTGGACTTGCCCAAGACCCACCCAATACCCGCCTGGGACTTGCTCAGGACCCTCCCGGGACTTGCCTGGGACCCCACTGGGTTCCACCCAGGACTTGACCGGGACTTGCCTGGGACTTGACCAAGACCCGTCAGGGACTTGCCCGAGACCTCGCCAGGACCTGCCTAGAACCCCATTGGAACACGCCCAGGACTTGACCGGGACTCGCCTGGGACTGGACCAAACCTCCTGGACCCGCCCAGGACTTGCCCGAGACCCCGTCTAGGACTCGACTGAGACCCTCCAAGGACTTGACCAAGACCCAGGCACGTCTTGGCAAAAAATATTTTCATGGAAGTGATTTTCCATGAAGGCGTTTACCGCGCAATAAGTTGGGAAAAGAAACACCAAGAGGAGTAAAAAAGAGTAAATTAATATACATATTAGAACACCACTTTTAGTCCAAAGCTTAAGCTAATGGGTTTGGGTCCACTTAGGTATATTAACCACTCTTATTCTTTATACTTTCTCAATGTGGGACACAATTCTCACAAGTGAATGCACAACAATATATTTTTCAGTAAAGTCTCGAGCGGGTCCCAGTCAAGTCCCAGCAGGGTTCCATGAGGATCCCAGTCAAGTCCCAGGCAAGTCCCGGTCAAGTCCTGGGCAGGTCCCAGCGGGGTCCCAATAGTGTCCTGGGCAAGTCTTGGGAGGGTCCCATGTAAGGTCTTGGTCAAGTTCTGGGCGAGTCCCTACAGGGTCTTGAGCAGGTCCTGGCGGGGTCTCGAACAAGTCCCAGGCGGGTCCCAGTCAAGTCCCTGGCAAGTCTCGGCAGGCTCCCGGGCAAGTTCGCCTGGGGTCCTGAACAAGTCCCAGGTGGGTCCCGGTCAAGTCCTGGCATGGTCCCGGACAAGTCCCGACAGGGACCTTATTGGAAAAAACATATATAAATAAAATAAAACAAACAAATAAACAAAATTCCGTGCGCACGGTAAACGTTGTAAAATGTTTTCGACAGAAAATATTTTCAGGGAAAATGACTTTCCTAAAAATATTTTCTGATGGAAACCATTTTACGTCGAAGTAAATGGAGTCATAGAGATTATGATATCTACTAACATTTCTTGTCAAGAATTTCAATGTGTTTAAGGATTGAGGTATCAACTTTAATGTTGTAAATACTTTTTACATATGAAATTTTGTTTTTAATGTTAAGTATCATATGCGAACTACTTCTATTATTATCGAACACTAGAATCAAGCAAGTGCCTTAAACCTTACATTAAACTGTTTTTCATATCCCACAAAGATTATATTTTTTCAAGATTTTGTTTACTTATTACATCATCAGCAGACAAGAAACTCTAACTAGGAGGCGGCTTACACAAAAAGCACAAGCTTTTACTGATACGTACTGGCATGCTAGTTTACCCTTCTTGACAATGTAGTGTTATGGAGGAAATTCTTCACCCTTGACGTACTTCTCCAGCATGTCCTTAGTTCCAACAGCATATCGTAACTACACAAAATTCTATTTT
Source organism: Corylus avellana (assembly GCF_965113065.1). Classification (NCBI taxonomy): domain Eukaryota; kingdom Viridiplantae; phylum Streptophyta; class Magnoliopsida; order Fagales; family Betulaceae; genus Corylus; species Corylus avellana. The sequence goes on along the minus strand of NC_142500.1, from coordinate 11,945,927 downwards.
GACTTAAGAGCTATGATGAGGGAATTGACAAATGAAATGGAAACAAAGAAAAATCGAAAGATGTTAGGTTTAATTTGGCCTTATTCATGATCAAAACATTTGTTTGTCTTTCCCATTTCTTTCCTAGGTGTCAGGGTGAAGATTCAATGTGTTAGAAGTCTTCTCTACCTTTGCCATTGGATGGGGCATTAGAATGGTAACGGGAAGTTATTGCCTTCCCGGTTGGATGAGCGTCAAGACGGGCATTAAACGAGACATACAAAGGTTCTCTCAGCCTTTCCTGTTAGATTGGCATCAGAAGGTGGACATGACAGAACATACAGAGTTGCTCTCGGCCTTTCCCGTTAGATGGGCGTCAGAATGCGGAAGTGACGAGATATCAAAAGTTGCTCTTAGGCTTCACCGTTTGATATCCTGTTGGAAGACCGTCATGACTAGTATTTAGATCTAGTTTATTTTGATCTTTATGTCTTAACGAGAATTAACTCCCATTATGACAAGAAGTTCACAAAATGTCAGATCTACGATATTTTGCTCTTCTTGTCAGAACGTGCTCTGACATTTTGTGAACTTCTTGTCAGAACGTGTGTTAGCTCCCGTGAAGACATGAAGAAAGAAAGCTATAACACTATAAATACATGTCTTGATTTCACAACTCTATGAACCTTTCCAATTACACTCTTGAGAGTTTGAAGGTTCACGGTCAAGAAGTTTGTGTGCTTTTCCCTTGTAGAGGTGATACCATTCGCCGTTGGTGGTACCAAGTAAGGATTCTTAAAAGGTTTCTCTTGGCCTTCCCCGTTTGATGTCCCATTGGAAGACCGTCATGTATTTAGATCTAGTTTATTTTGCTCTTTACGTCTTAATGAGAATTAACTCCCATTATGACGAGAAGTTTACAAAATGTCAGATCTACGATATTTTGCTCTTCCCGTCAGAACGTGAGTTAGTTCCCATTAAGATGTGAAGAAAGAAAGCTACTATACTATAAATACATGTCTTGATTTCACAACTCTTTGAACCTTTCCCATTACACTCTTGAGAGTTTGAAGGGTCCCGGTAAAGAAGTTTGTGAGCTTTACTCTTGTAGAGGTGATGCCCTTCGCCGTTGGTGGTACCAAGTAAGGATTCTTAAAAAGTTTCATGCTTTCACTTACTTTGGTATTTTGTGTTGAAATTCAAACCACACCCTTGGCTTCCACAACTGCAAAAAAGTCTACCAGTATGTAGGTAAGGAAATACACTCCATGAAGATTAGCTAGCTAGAAGACAAGCTGGAGCTTTGTTAATCTTACAAAATCTAGAAGTTACAAGGTGCTGCGTCAAAAATATTGCAAACCCAAGTGCAGCCTATTACAAGTAATAAATTCTCAGTAAGACTATGGTCGATCCACAAGGAATGGTAGACAGTCAAGTAAATAAAATCTCTATTATCATGCAAAAAAATAAATGAGTTGATTGTTGTTTCCACTAAGAATTGGAGCAATTACATGATTAAATTAACAAAAATAAATGAAGTAAAATAGAGCTAAGGAAAAATTAATAGGAAAAAGCACTAGGGCTTCAAGGATCCACCTAACATTCTATTGCATATTCTTGAGAAGTATTTTTTTTTTTTTTTTTTATAACTCAACTAGGTAGAGAATCAACTCCCCTAATCGGAAGATTTAACAATAAAGCTCTATTAAAAATAAAGTTTATTAAGCATGGGTTTGATTAAAACTTTGATGACAATGACTTGTTAAGAGTGATTAAGCATTCACTATAAATTTGAATCATAACAAATCAAAAAACGTAAGCATTTGATATAAACAAAAATAATAATGAATCAAAAACTAGTCACCATGAAATATCTCTCAAACTAAAATCATTCCCAACATTCAATCATTATTCCATTAAAAACATTAATCATAGTCTCAAGAACACATAATAAAAATATTAAGCTTCACCCATAGCCCTAGCAAAAAGATAAGACACTCATAATCGTGGAAATAAATTTCATCATTAAAGAGATAAGCATTAAACAAAACAAAATAAAATAAAAGATAGACACTAAGGAAATGTGATGGAGGCCAAGTTTACCCGTTTTGGTTAGATCCATTTTATTTAAAAAGTCCTATCTTTTGATTCTGATATTGGATTGAGACAAACTTGATGGAGTTGGAAAGCTTATTCAGAGAGATACAATTTTGTATTTCACGTAAATTTCGTAATTCCAACACTTACTAGGAGAAAATTGTCCTTTTGTATTATTTTTACCACAAAGTGTATTTATTTCGTTTATTATTATTATTTTTTAGGGTTTCAAACTTAGGCTCTATATAAGCCTCATAAGATGACTTTAGTCGTCAGTCTATGTATTTTGATCAATTTATCAATATGAAACACTCTATGAGTGATGTTATTCCTTTTTGGCATGAATTCTTGATAGAATCTTGGTTTAAGAAGAGTTGTAATTCTATTGTTGTTTGCTATTGCGAACCCACTACACCACCTTGCATCAGTTGGCATCAAAGCCTAGCAACTTTCCTGTCACAGCACAAATATGCAAGTCTTGGTGTTGTGCATGAGCGCAAAGAAACATGTGATGATTGACTAACTATTCATTTGCAGTGCGAGGAAGAGCAATTTATTGTGCTATATAGGCTAAGGGAGCAAATCAGACCCTTATCTGATCAACTTGCCGCCATAGAAGTTGCAAACGGTCGTCGCCATCAACCAACTCCACGTTTTGTGGATGAGGATGATGTGGTTACCTTTAGTGGGGCGCAATCTCAATGGAGGAGGATATGGTTTGACAAGAAGAGTTCGTGGCGGCCAACTTGACTGTTATTCGTGATCCTCAAATCCATCTTATGTGGAGGAGGAAAATGAATTTGTAGATGAAGAGGTCCAAGAATACGAGTTCTTTGATGAGGAATTCAAACATGAAGATGTTGAATATCCTTCACATGGATTCGTGATTTGGGATTTTCCACCAACCTATGATAGCGATATCAATGATGAAGATTTTGTCAAAGGTTCTTTGTCCTATGATCATGAGAAAGAATCTGTAGTAGATTGGGAATCTCCACTAATCTACGACATGTATCCCGAAGAAGATGAATTGTAGGAAAAGATAAATCTCACAGATAATATTGAAAATTTTGTTGATGAGGGTTCTATATATCATGTGCTTGAAAGTGAAGTCTTTGATTTAGATAATGAAATTGATTTCCATGGAGTATAAAATATTTTATCAAATTCCCATGATGATAAGGTTTTTTTGATGATTTTTATGCAAAGAAGAGATCATTGATCCCTTTTGAGAGCTATTCATGGCGCATGAGTGGGAGAACATGTGTGACCGTCGTGTGAAGCCAAAGTTCTTTGAATCTAGTGCGAGAAGTTTTCAAGTTGATAATTGCAATCTTTTGGTGATTATAGAAGTATTATTTCTTGTGTGATGTTACATTGTTTTGCTTTTGAAGAGAAAAGGATGGAAGGGATTAATTGGGCATATGAAGGATCGAGGCAAGAACCATCAGAATTCAAGAATGAATTCTCTCCAATCCGGTGAGAATGATGCAGGCCAGTTTTACGAATTTTGGTCAAATCCTTTTTCTTTTTTTGACCAATCCCACGCTGATTTTATTTTCCATGCATCTACTGCATTTGAGCTTTTGCCTTTTCTGTTCTCCTTGCTCTTGGCTGAAGATCACGCATGCAGGCATGTAGATGAAACACGTTAGGTTGTTGCCCTTCGATTTCTTATTTGTCTACATTTCATCACAAATATTTGTCTCCTTCTCTTTCTTGTTTTGTCAACTCTAGGGCCCCATCTAGTTGAAAAGAACTTAAAAGAAACTTCTCTTCCATTTTTGCTTTGCACTTATCACAGCTGAATGTCCTACTGTTGGGCCACTCCATATTCTTACTGCTTTTGCAGAACTTGCTTCTCCATTTAAGCTCAAGTATAATGGTTAAACAATATTCCACAATTAAGGATAAAATGCAAGAATTGGTACAAAGTAAGGTATGATAATGCTTACTATTAATAAGAAAATAGTCACATTTAAGCTATCATCACAAGGGGTTTGTGAGTATTTTTAATATTTATAATCTGGATCTTCGTATAGTGATTTCTTTTGTTTAGCTGTTACAGATTGGCTTTTCACTTTGATTTGTTAAAAGGGTTTTTCACTTCGAAAACAAAGTTATGCTATTTTTTATTTCTGCTGTGCAATATATATATATATATATATATATATATATATATATATATATATATATCATTGGTACCAAATATATGAGGGGTCATGGCATGGTTTGGCATTTAATGCCATGGATGGTCTTCTGGAGCTGGTTGTCTGGGTACCAAACATTACCACCGTAGCCTAGAGAATCAGAAAACAAAGCAAATCCATAAGCCAAATAGAGGAGACTGACAAAGATCTATTGGAGACTACAGTCGACCGTTGCTTTGTCCACTACAGTGGCATACTATATGGCAACTGTAGAGGCAATGAATGAAGCAATTTGGTTAAGAGGTCTAATCAGTGATCTAGGTTTACATCAGGATGAAAGTGTTGTAAATTGTGATAGCAGAGCACATTATATTTGACCAAAAATAAAATGTATCATAAGAGGATCAAACAGATTGATGTTAGATATCAGTTTCTTCAGGTGATTTTGACACATGGAGATTTCATATTGAGGAAAATTGCCATGGCAAAATATCCAGCAGACATGTTGACTAAACCAATTCTGATTCTCAATGCTTGATTGTTTTTTATAGTTTGTCATTACCTTAGTGGTGTTAGAGGACACTTCATGACGAGTTTTGCATTGGGGACTTGATGAAATTTAGGTCAAGGTAATGATTTGTTGGGTATTGACTTAAATTTAAGTTTGAGAGTGGGGCCCAACACCTTTATATTTGGTTTAGTATCGGAGTTCTTTCAACCGACATTGTCAATCCTTACTTTGGATGGAATAGAAGTCCTTTCCTTTTGCAACCTTGATAACTCACCAACCTTCAGCTTCTATAAATAGATAAATTTGGCTAACAATGTAAGGTAGAGAAAGAGAGCCGCATCTCTCACTTCATTTATCCTCACACCTTAGTGTGTCTCACATGCACTTAGAGAAAAAGAGAGTTTTATGTTGGGTTTTTTTCTCTTTTATTAATTTTATCTTTTGTGTGAGAGTGGATTTGGGTGTACTAGAGTTTTGGGCTTTTACTGGTTATTCTCCCTATCACTTTTGTGTCAAACTTTTGATAGTGAATTTTATCCAAGTCGTCTCCACCAGTGGGTATAGGCTTATTAAGCCGAACTACTTTAATGCCGGTGTCTTCTGTGATTGGTTTATTTTTTATTTTGGTATTTTCTGCTTGTTTGCAGATCCTATGATTGTTTTGTCTCAATATGAACTACTAGACAAGGCGGGAGAGGTTTGTTTAGTTTTTGAAAGTGCCAATATTGACGCTAATTTTTATTTCAAAATGTTGTCATTTTAACAAACTGTGTTAGTTTTGTTGGTGTTGTGATTCTTTGCGCCTCCAAGTCCAAATGATTAACTAATCCAAGCCTTATGGGCTAGGGGTGCTACACTAACAATACTAAAACTTCCAAACGTAAAATAAGATCAACAAATCTCAGATAATACTCAAACCACAGGTAACATACTTTTGGATCCAAAATAATCCAATCAACATAACTTGAAAACTCAAATACACAATAGTACAAATCATATAGTAAAGCATTCATGATTAATATTATTCCACAATAAAAAGAAGAAAAAAAACATTATTTAAAACAACAGACATTTGAGAACTTCTATGTGACAAATCTTAGTCTCGTACATTACTCTAAAAGGCTTCCAATTGAACCTGAAACAGAGCATGTTGTAAGTGTGAAATGCAGTTCAATAAATAAAATACATTGTGAAGAATGTGAAAATACATGCATTTTGTTATGTAAATAGAAGGCCCATTACATGAAATTTTTTTGCAAATTACAAAATACAAGCAAAAAACTAAAAAATAAAAGCCATTTACAGTACTAGTGGTACATGTAGGCATTTTCATTGATAAAAATTTTGGGAAACTTCACTTTACACTCCTGAATTACTGTACGTTTTTAGAAGACCCCCTAAAATTCAAAACTCTCAATTTACACCTCTAAACTTTCAATTTCAATCAATTTACCCCCTGTCATATTTCAAACGTTAAAAATGATACAATGACATTTATAACCCTAATTTTTTTATAAAATTTCAAATTTACACTTAATTTCAAATTATTATTATTATTTTTTTTAAAAAAATAGTTATAAAAAAAAATACCCATGGTGACCCAAGCGAGTCTCGGTGAGAGGCCCACCGTGGATCAGGAGACCCACGGCTGGGTTTGGCCGTTACCCAGCCAAGGGTCATCAAACCCACGTTGGGTCACGGCTTTGACCCAGCCGTGGGTCAGCAGGCTGTGGCCCAGCGTGGGTCACGACCTAACCCACAACTAGGTCACGGCCAGACCCAATTGTGGATCTGCTAACTAACGGCGAGTCTCTAGCTGAGACCTACCGTGGGTCACGGCCAGAGCCGTGTGGGTCTGGCCTGACCCACGGGTGACAAGGTGACCCGCGGTGGGTCACCTTGGACCCATTTTTTCTTTTTTCTTTTGTTTTTTCTTTCTTTTTTTAGAAAAAAAAAAATCGAGGGTATTTTGGTCTTTTTAGGTATTAGCGTTAAAAGTTAACGGCTAAATCTGATGAAGTGGGGTAAATTGATTGAAATTGAAAGTTCAGGGGCGTAAATTGAGAGTTTTTGAATTTTGGATGGTCTTCTCAAAACGCATGGTAGTTCAGGAGTTTAAAGTGAAGTTTCTCCTAAAAAATTTTTACAAAGCTATTCAAAATTATTAATTGCCATTGAAAACTAGATTAATACAAATATTTTGACAATTATTAATAACTGGAAAAAATGATATGTTTGACAGTGTGCTAAGTATTGAAATTTCGAATTAAGTGCTTCATAAATTAGGAATATTGTATAAATTAACTTCTTCTCCGTAAATTAGAAAGGTTGTATAAATTAACTTTTAGTATGTTATGGGCTTGTGTTTGTGAACGTGTTATGGGTCGAGATACCGGCAAAACTACAAGATTTGGTTTCTTGAGTTTACCTATGGTGATAGATAGAAAAGGGTATTCGAGGTACCCTAGCCTCCCAAGCAACTACAAGAGTTGTATAATAATTTTCTGATGCTTTTTATTCATAACCTTCTGCTTATATAGAGGAATACATGGCAAATTAGAAAGGAAAGAAACACACGGCTGGAAATAGAAGTCCTAAACCTACTGGGAGTCAAATTCCCTTATTAATTACTTCAGATTCTTGCTTTATGAGCAAGAATCCAAATCACACAAGGATTCTTGCTTTATGAACAAGAATCCAAATCCTATTGCATATTTTATTTATTAATAAAATATCTACTACTAAAATCTTCTTCACAGCTGGCTTTTTCATGTAAGGCACAAAACTTCTCCTATTGCACTACCACGTAACACTCCTGCCCGCTTAAGTTTGCCCTTGCCCTCAAGGGCAAAAGAAGGAAATCTCAACACAAAATCAGCCTGGGGCTCCCAAGTTGCATCAGCTGGAGAATGCCCTTGCCAGTGGACCAACAATTCTTCCCGGCCCTGCATTAGACGTTGATCTAGGATAGCTTGCGGAAGAATAACATCATCATCTTCACTGAAGAGAGGAAGACCATCATGAACTGGAAAGCCTGTACCCACCCATTTCTTTAGGACAGAGACATGAAAAACATTATGAATTTTAGCTTTAGGAGGCAAAGCCAATCGATACGCCACCGGCCCTACTTTCGCAAGCACCCGATAAGGCCCAAAAAATTTGGGAGATAATTTCTTATTCAGCCGCCGGTACACCGAATGTTGACGATGCTCTTGGAGTCGCAAATAGACCCAGTCTCCGGGCGAAAACTCTCGCTCTTGATGAGTTTTGTCATAAATTTGTTTCATACGATTTTGGGCCTCTAGAAGTTGCAAACGCACCTCTTTCAACATTGTATCTCGGGCGATTAAAGTTTCCTCTACAGCTGCATTTTTGGTAGTGCCCGGGACATAGGATAAGAGGGATGGTGGAACTCGACCATAAACAATTTCAAAGGGGGTACGCTTTGTGGCCGAGTGCACGCTTGTATTATAACAAAACTCAACCCATGGTAACCAACTAACCCACTTCTTAGGATTGGAGCTTGTGAAGCATCGTAGGTACATTTCAATTGTTCGATTGACCACCTCCGTTTGGCCATCGGTTTGCGGATGGTAGGCGGAACTAAACTTGAATTGGATGCCATTGAGATGGAACAACTCACGCCAAAAGGAACTGGTGAAAGTAGGATCTCTGTCGCATACAATGGAAGATGGCATGCCATGCAACCTGAAAATTTCTTCGAAGAATACTTGAGCAACTTGCGGGGCGGTATAAGGATGTTTAATAGCGGCGAAGTGACCGTATTTGGAAAAGCGATCCACTACCACAAAAATTGTTGTCTTACCGCAATCCACTGACGAATCCTCCCACTTGTTGGGCTACCGCCAACCGTCCAGCCCTGCTCAAGAGCCTTTCGAATTGACTTTGGTACTCCCGAACAGTCCCCGTCTGCCGGAGTTTGGTTAAATCACCAAAAAAATCATCGAACTGAGTTGGCCCATAACGAACGTGTAAGCCATCTTTCATGGCGGTCCAGGTTGGTTCTTCCTCACTCTCCTTGAATAACTGATACCACAGTTGGGCTTCGCCTTCTAGATGATAGGCTGCCAATGGAATTTTCTCTTCCTCCGGGGTGTTTTGAAAGTTGAAAAATTGCTCCGCTCTACACACCCAACTCGTGGGGTCTTCAGACCCATCATACCGTGGAAAATTAAGCTTGGCAATCTTTGGTGCCACAGACCCAGAGTCTGTTCTGCTAGCATAGGTTTTGACACCCTTATTTTTAGAACTCGATTCGCAACTTTGAAAATTCTGGAATTGGTTGTGAAAGGCAGCCATCATCTCCTCCATTCTTTTGCCAATTCTTTCCTCCATAAGTTGCTGGCCAGTGCTGAGAGAACTCATCTCTTTTTCCAAACGCTCCAATCTTTGGTCCGCCATGTCGTAACTTGGCTCTGATACCAAATTGTTATGGGCTTGTGTTTGTGAACGTGTTATGGGTCGAGATACCGGCAAAACTACAAGATTTGGTTTCTTGAGTTTACCTATGGTGATAGATAGAAAAGGGTATTCGAGGTACCCTAGCCTCCCAAGCAACTACAAGAGTTGTATAATAATTTTCTGATGCTTTTTATTCATAACCTTCTGCTTATATAGAGGAATACATGGCAAATTAGAAAGGAAAGAAACACACGGCTGGAAATAGAAGTCCTAAACCTACTGGGAGTCAAATTCCCTTATTAATTACTTCAGATTCTTGCTTTATGAGCAAGAATCCAAATCACACAAGGATTCTTGCTTTATGAACAAGAATCCAAATCCTATTGCATATTTTATTTATTAATAAAATATCTACTACTAAAATCTTCTTCACAGCTGGCTTTTTCATGTAAGGCACAAAACTTCTCCTATTGCACTACCACGTAACATAGTACACTTTAAAATTCATGTGGAAGAAACAATGTTTTGTGGTGAATAAAAATAAATATTCATAATAAACTTTTTACCGTCGCCTTCAAAATTAATAATGTACAAGTTAAAAGGCATCTTTTACAACATTTAAGAATATTGATAACCATTTACGACATATGATTTTTTTTTTTTTTTTTTTCATGCATATATGTATGTGCATTATTTCAATGAACATGAAAACAGGAAGAGCGTAGTTAAGAAATCTTTACCAAATCTAAAATTGGAGCTCATGGATTATGTGGATAGTTCTTGACATGCATTTCATAGCAGAGTTCCAAACAAGGTGCAAACTGCATATAGATACGAACTTTCCAAATGTTGTAAATCCAACAATCAGATATGCAACTTTGAAGAACATTTGTTAGCTTATGATTGGGGGTGGTGCGAAGGCAAACTTGAAAACCACCAAAGAGACAATAACCATAGGCAATTCCTCGTTCTTGAATTGACTTATGTCTTTTCTCACAATTTTCAAATTCTTTTGTAATGCAACTATGCAATGTTAGCTTTAGCTCATGATGCTCCGGATTTGAATTTGGCTTTTGATGTTCTAGCTTTGGGTCTGGCATTGGCTCTTGCTCTTGATGCCTTGAGTTTTGACCTTGATCAAATTCAGAGAAATGAGGAATTATGATGGGATTTGAATGAGCGAAAGAGGTAGAGTTAAAGTTATTGGCTTGTATTTTAACCACAATAAGGATACACAACTCTATTACAACCACTATAAGTATTCCGATACATTTTGTAACCATCTCTTTTCTCCGATATTAGAAGGCAAGGATTATAAAGCCTTTAACCCTTTTATAGGAAATTGAATGAAAAAATGCCCTTAGAATAAAAATAGTATAGTCTAAGAATTAATTTGTTGTTGCATCAATTATATTACAAGTATATATATATATATATACTTAAAAAAAAAAAAAACTTTTTGGCAAGGATCACGCGGTTTCTTACTAATTTTTATTTTTATTTTAAGGTTAATATATTATATTTACCAAAATTAATTGAACAAGTGACAAAAGGATGATCCAATAGCCACAATATGTGAGATCAAGGAACCTATTTAAAAGGGTTTCGAACAAAAATATTAATTCAAAAAATGTTATTGTTGTGCAAATTTTAATATACTCGCAAGTGTACGAGTCGTTTGTAGAAACAGAGTTTGCAAGTACGAGGTTGAACCCACAGGGAATTGTATTCTTGAAAGCAATTTTAAATCTAAATTAATTAAACCCTAATCTAGTTCCAAATTTTTTAGAGATTTTTTTTTGTTTGAATAAAAAATCAAAAGTATAAGCAATTTAAAGTGATTGAAATCTAATGACGAAATACTAAGGTTTTGGAATCCGCACTCACAAATTCATAACAACATAATTTCATGATCTATAATATTCTCCAAAGTTCTCACATATAAATCTTAAGTTTGTTTTATTATTGCTTCAAAGGATTAATCAAAATATCCCTTGTATCAATTCATAACCCAAATCACAAAAGAAATTCAATATTCAATCAAATCATTAACTGTATCCGTAAATCACAAGAAAATATCTAATCTTTATCAAAAACAACAATTGTATCCAGAAAATAAGTTACATGGGAAATCCAATTTTTAACAAAGAAAACCAAACAATTAATTGTATTGAATAATCTTAAATCATTAAGTATATCCTTGAATTACAAAAGATATCCAAGAATTATTCAATCTAATTGATTAGAAGTAAAACAGTAGAACAATTAAACCATTAAATTAGGAAACATTACATACATGAAACAAAGCTGCTAATCATAAGTGAGGTTTCATCTTCAACCTTAGTTGAAAGTTTAGCCTCTCATGTTATTGAAACACAAAACAAGATTAATTGAATTCATAATGTAAAATTGAGTACTTACAAATAAGAATTACAAAGTTGAGATCCAAAAGTTAGGAAACCCTTAAACTCTCTTCTTTCTCCTTTGAAATCTCGAAATTTGCAGCCTCTCTAAACTAATCTGATAATTCTCTATTTATAAGCCTAAAACTAGGGTTTACAATTTGAAATAGACTTAAATTCGCTGCCAGATCGGACGGTGTGCTCGATCGCACACCTTCTGAGCTCGAGCGTACTTGAGCATGTAGGTTTCCCTTGCCATGCATGCGTATGCGTGCGCTGAGCTTACAAATGAGTGCGTCTGTGCTTGATCTTGGGGCGCTAGCTCGAGCGCATGTGCACTCAAGCGTAGTGGTTTGTGCTCATTCGTGTCGACATATTTGCAAATTCCCTCCAAATGCAGCTTTCACCTAAAATCCCCAGTTTTCTTTCAACAACCTATAAAATACTAAAAACACAAAACTAAAACAAAACATGAGATAACGACACAGGTAAAGGATTAACTAATGTAAATAAAGGGGTCCAAATATACAATATTAGGCACTTATCAGTTATAAATGCATAGTATTAGAATAATTATTATTCATTTATAAAATGAGAATATGAAAGTTATTACAAAAAGAGAAATGCTATGGGTGCTAGCTATTTTACTAAAAGATAAGCACTAAGATGATGTTGAGCTCATTTTTAGGTATTCGTAGCCTTTTTCTTTATTAATTGTTTTGATCATCTCCATTGAATAAACTCCACATCATGTTAGTACCCATATATCAGTAAAAGAGTTAGTACTCCTAACACTTCTCTTACAAAAAGGGGTCAATATTTTCAGAAAAGATAAATAATAGAAAATTTGCTTTTTCCAATTATGAAGAGACAATTTAATAAATGAATAAATTAGTTTGATCACATTAACATATATGGCTTTAGATGGGAATAAATGTATTGATTTTGTGCTTAAGTAATGCAAAATTCTATATTGTATGACATTCACCTGAAGAAACTTTTATTCAAATGAACTGTTTACAAACGGTAACTTTTGATAGAAAAATGGTATTTGGGATTATGAAGAGAAATTTAAACACAATAGAATATATCAATTTGATCACGTTGAGTTATATGACTTTGAAATGAATAAAATGCATTTAAATTGAGAGTTATTTATATATGCATCCAGGGGCGGAGGGAGGGGGGCTTGAGAGGGGGCATTTTCCCCCTCTTAACCCCCAAAAACTACCATTACTCCCCAGAATAATTTTTTTATACCCCAGTTGCCCTCCCTCAACCCGTCATCTGGGGCATTGACGTTACCAGCAGGGGAAAGAGAGGAGGATGTTTTCTAGTTTTAGATTTTTTCTTTTTCTATCTTTTTTTTTTTTTTTTTTGTGCCTTCTATGCTTTACAGGAAATGGAAAGAGACAAATTTTTTGAATGTTGAAAAGTAGAAAAATGTTAGGCTTACAAACAAATTTTACAAAAAATAAATAAATAAATTACAACATGATGTGGCACAATATAACATAATCAATTATGTTATGTCACATTATGTTATAAAAGTTTTTTTTGGTAAAATTTGTTTGTAAGCTTAGCATTCCTAAAAAAAGTAACTTAGTAGCATAGAAAAAAAAAAAAAAAAAAAAAAAAAAAAGTACCTTAGTCAAATTATAGCTATCATAAAAAAAAAAACAAAAGACAGATATCACACACACATATATATATATAAGGGTTAAAAACCTAAATTGTGTTGATTTCAAGATTCACAAAATTTGAACAAGTTTAAGAATATATCAGTGCCATGGTGATTTCAGTATTTATATTTGGAGTTTGCAAATTTGAGTTAGTCATATTTCTTTTTTATAAGCCGTTCAACAATTCAAATTGTCTTTTTTTTTTTGGGTGTACAATATATAGTTTTTGTTACATACTTTAATTATATGAAATATATAATTGTAGTTAGTTGAGATGATGGAAACACAACAATGATTCTATTGAACTTCAATCAAATTCTAACTGAGCTTATATATGTTGAGTTGAGGTAAATTTAGTAAATTTGTCAGTAGATCATTACTTAAAAACAAAAATTGTGATTAACATCTTAATGACAAGGATCAAATTTGAAGAATTGAAGTTTGGGGTAAAACTAAAATAAAAAATAAAAATTTTAGAGTAAAAAATTAATTTTTAAGGATTATCTGGGCATTTAAAAAATGGAGAAAACGTGGTGGCTTGGTAGTTCCACCCTTGAGAATATATACAGAAAGGACATTGTCAACCAATTAACCATAATTTTTCAAAAACACAATTTAAAAAAACATGACGTCTTTTTAATCCAGCATGGTTTAAAAATATATTGATTGGTTGCTTATTTATTTTGTTATTTATATTTTTTATATTTTTAAATTAATTTTTATTTTTAATCTTGACTCCTCTAAACCAAAATTCTGGCTCTGCCACTCTATGCATTGTAACGTTGTATAACATGGCATGAATTCTTGGCCTACATGCTCAATTACAATGGTATATATTTGTTTAGTAATTGATATAGTAAGTATTACGTGAATTTATAATTGATGTAGCAATCCACTTGGCACTACCACGTCAGCAACAACTAAATTTAATTGTTTATTAGTTGACGTGGTAAGCAATACCAGCTCAATAGATAGGCCACGTTGGCCAATGCCTAAGGACCCTAAATGTTAGAGAAAAAACAAAATAAAAAATATAGGCCTCTAGAAGAAGGGGGTCCTAAATTTTAGCCTATGAAAATTGTGAGTGCATTGTCTCTCCTTGTGAAGAAGTTTCAACACTTTGTAGGCTATGTATTCTCTCTGTCACAGTTTTGTGTTTTGGCCGTTCGTTCCTATGTGTGGGTGATCTAGAATCTATAATAATAGAAGTAACTAAAAACTTAATTAATAATTAGCATCCTATAAAATGAGAAGATTGGATCTTAAAGAAAAAAAAAATAGAATATTCAAATTTTAATTAATATTTAAAATAGAATATTTAGTTAATATTTAAATATAAGAGAAGGCCTTACTTCAAATTACCACCTCCAGCCTCAAATTTAATGACCAGTCAAAAACTTGCAAGCTAATTATAGTAAAAACTGTAGCACCCGATAACCTAAACCAAAGATCATCAAGACCGAATACTGAATAAGGACTACAAGCCTAATCGAAGCCCAAAACTTGCTGTGCGATTTGGGCTAGGAAGAATTGTATGGGTTGAGTTGCCAAAACCAGAAAATCATTTCCCTTGTAGATAACGTATACATAAACTAAAGGCCAATAAAATCAACAAGATTAACTTCCACTTCCACTTTATCTTCTCCCACCACAACCCATTTCATCAACACAACCTGCAAGCCAGTTTCACTCTTGCAGCAATTCTTCCACCAAGTTTATGGCCAAAAGTGCCATCCAATCTTTGAAGATAATAGATATTCTTTGGGAAAAATATAATTTAACCCCCCAAACTACTAGTCATTTCCATTTTAGCCCATTAATGTTCTAAAAGTGATAAAATAGCCCATAAACTACCAAACTGTTGCAATTTGGCCACTCTGTTACTCATTACCATCAAATAGGATGTAAAATTCAAAATTGCGTCGTTTTGGCAAGGTTAGTTACTAAAATACCCTTTTGAAAAAAAAAATTAATTTAAAAAATGTCTTTCAAAACGACATCGTTTTGAGAAAAAAAAAAATCACGTGCATCTGGGAATCAGATTCTGGAAGAAGAACAGTGTAAAAGCAGATATGCTAATGGAGGGTAATGATATAGTTTACACCCAGCGTGCATCAACAGTAATGCACACCAGCCGTAAATTTTTTTTTTTATTATTATTTTATTATTTTAATTTTTTAAAAAAATTTATGCCTGGCGTGCATCAACATCAACACCGGCGTAAACTGTATCATTACCGGCTAATGGATGGAGGTACAAGCCATTTGAGAGGTACATGCATTGGATGGAAAACCAGAGAAAAAGTGACAACAAATGGGAGAGAAAGGGTGGGTCGTACGTGGAGCGAAAGTCTTTCTCACATCCATTGGTTTGGTTTGGCTAGGTTTCTACATCTACCCATTTTATGACGAGTGGCTTACATATAATCATTGTGCGATGTGAATTAAAGCACCTCCCACATACTTGTATCCACAAGCAAATTAAATTAAGGCGGTCATGAATCGAAGGGGGTTGGTTTTTGCTGCAACTCCCGGGGCCGAGGACCATTAATGGCCCCGGAAGAAACAGTGTCCCTGGGTTTGTGCTGCTGCAACACAGATCGAGTAGTTGTTGGGGTGGCTCATCTGCCACCCCATAGGCCATGGGGTGGCCGGGGAGCCACCACCAGGCCTGTGGCCCCAAACTTGTGGGTGTGGCTGGGCGGCCATACCCACGGGTCTGGGGTGGCCGCCCAACCCCATTGCCTGGGGTCTCCGGCCACCCTATAGGCCATGGGGGTGGAGGTAGGAATAGGTGTCTATCAAAAAAAATATGGAATTAAAATTAACTACATGCAGCAACAACAATCACCAAAAATATGTAAAGCGATAAAACATGAACAAAAGTATTTTTGGTGACAAAGTGAAAATCAAGAAAAACCTCTTCTTGGAAAAACCACTCCGGGGCAGTCAAACCCATGATACCAGTATGAGACAAATTATCAAGAGCTTACAGACACGGGGACACTTACAATCCTTTGCAAGTCCTTGGCTTTGTAAAAATCAAAAAGGCTCCAGCTCGTCTTCCCGGCTCATATTCCTCTTCAAGTGATTTTCATTTATTGGACCTTTCCGATAGACTTCTTCTCCATAGTTGATTGCACTATACAATCTATCAACAAATAAACAACACTTGCTGCCACAAAAACAACAATTATTCTAAGAGAGTTATGGCTCTATGGCACAAGACAAAATCTCGCTTAGCACACAATGAAACAAACTCAAGCACTAAGGCTTCTCTCTCAAGTTGAGGTGATACTCTCTGTAGTTTGCTTAAGAAAAACGAATGCCCAAGTCCCATATTAATAGCTACATGAGAACAGGGTCGGTCAGCAACAATTAAAAGACATTTATTGACTAGCGTTTGAATGGCGTGGGCAAGCGTTCGAACGTTGAGTGCTCCTCTTGCTGGAAGTGTGTGACAGGGCTGCTCAAAGTGGGTGACAAGCTAGTAGTGGATGTCAGGCTGTCAATTAGAGATCGATACTTTGTCAGTAAGTGGGTGACAGGCTGTCTCCACTAAAGCATACTTTCTGAAGTGCAGAATCGTTGTTGTCTCCAATAACTGTTCGAACGGCAAACCCTAGCGTTCGAACGCTTAGTGCTTCTACAATTGGAAGAGCACTGACAGGCCGTCAAACGAAACTGTAGCATGGTCCCAATGATTAAAAAAATCATATTTTGACTCACCCTTTGAACGGAGCTTCGAACGGACAACACTGACTCCAGTGTTTTGTTTAGTGAATAGTAGCGTTCGAACGAATCTATGAATGAGACTTCGAACAGTCAACACTAACCTCCAGTGTTTTCTTCAATGAATTGTACTATTCGAATGGAGCTATGAACGACACTTTGAACGGGCAGCACTGTCTCTTTGTAAGGGTTACAAAAACTTCCAAAAATAAAGTAAACAATTTAATATAGTTTTAGTCACCGAATTTAGCCAATCAAATACATAGAGAAAAATATCTAACAATTCCACTCTTAGTCAACCTGCGGTTTGATGAAGTACAGAACGAAGTCGTCGTTCGAGCTGAGGAATACGAAGTTTGTTTATACAAGACAATGCTCAAGACAGGGCTTTGGTTGCCTTTCCCGAGGGTGGTTCGGGAACTATTGATCTATCTCAACTTGGCCACACATTAGATAATGCCAAATAGTTGGAGATACTTCTTCTACGTTGCTTTGTGGCCTCTCGTCCTAGGGGATGCGCACCCTTTTACTATTCGGGAGTTTCTTACGGTCTATCGACTTGCTAAGAATCCGAAGTCCGATGCCATCTACGCCATTCAAGTTTGGGAGAAGGTGAAAATGATCCACTCGTGCCCCACTTTCTCAAACAACAAGAGGTGGAAGAATTAATGCTTTCTTCTTTGCCTCAGGAGATTGGGAGTTCTCTCCTTCCGAGATTGTGAGAAGCTAAAACCGTTTTGAAAATTTTATCATCAATTTTGTTTTGACAATTTCTTGTATTTTTCAGCGTAAAAGCGTCCCAACTTGACCGACGAGTAGGAAGACCGAGTGGAGAGGGTCATGGCCTTCTCTTGGTCAAAGAAGAACGAAAGTCAGCTGGACTTCGACTTCCTTGCCACTGACGCCAATATGGTTCAAGGACAAATGAACCCAATCTGAAATTGGGAGTTCCCAGAAGACTGAGCGTCTCGAGAAGCGTAAAGAGAGGGTTGTTGAGGAACTCCTCATTAAAAGGAAGAAGTTTGGGAATCGCTTGGATCTTCTGAAGCTAGCCGATCGCCGAAGTATCTTCGCCAAAATTATGGGGGAATCAATGGAGGCTTTTCCTCTGCCGAAGCCTCGAACAGTCGAGCGCTTCAATGCTGCTCATGGGATCAAACCGATCATTGCTCGGCCGGTTGCTATCCCACCAATCGCCGCTATGCCAATAAGCACGGCCCCCGGCAAGCACATGACTCCTTCATCTTCCTCTTCTGATGAGGACTCCCAGATGGATGACGTTAAGCCAATCCTTGAGGAGGTTGCTACTGGCCGAGCTTAATGTCCGAAGGTGGACAACACCGAGCCAATTGTAATTGACAGTGACACTGGCGAAACTCCAGAGACCCAAATTTCAAAGTCTAAACCTGAAGGTTTCAGAACCAAAGGCCCCAGAAGCTTCAGAACCAACTCTCTCGAAGGTGCCCCGGTTTTCACCTCCACGTACTGACACCAAGCCTATTTCTGGTTTGCACCAAGAGGATGAGAATGCCTAGGAGGCTCCTTGTTAGACCGAAGCGAGTACGCCCAAAGCAAAGCTCGCCGATCGAGCCAAGTTTACACACCGAGCCTCCTCAACCGACGGGATCCTCGGTTGGTGGAAGGGCTTCTACAAGCTGGGGAGTTGGCGCTCCCCTTTGTGAGTTGGGCAAGATCCTTTTAGGGAACCCCTTGAAAGCTCTAATTGACCTCGTTCCCCATAGACTTTCGGCGGGTCTCGGCAGGAAAAGACCTGAGAAGTTGGTGGACCTCATGCTGTTTTTCTAGATGGTGGTAAGTGCTTTGTCTGTTCCTTGCTCTCGGTTTATCTTTGATTTCTCAACTAACTAGACTTGGTTTTTTTTTTTTTTTTTCTTTTTTAGTATATAGTCAAATTAGTCTGCATTTATTGCGACTTTTAGGACCATCTCCTAACCTCTTCTTTTGAGACAGGAGCTGCAAGAGTCCAAGGCAGAGAATGCTCGTATTGAGGGGACTCATGGCCGAGCAAGACAAAGAGCTGTTTCTCTCGGGACGGCAGTAGTCGCTGTTGGAGTCCAAGGCTACCGAGGCCACTTCTCGGATTCATTGCCTAGAAGCTGAGGTAGAGGGCCTTAGAACAAATTTTGAAACTCTTGAAATGGACCACTCGGTCATTAGGGAGGAGCTCAGGCAGCTTGAGAAAAACTTCACCGATTCTGAGCTGAAACACGAGGCTTCTGAGGCTAGGCTGTCGTCTCTGTCTGCGAGAATTTAAGAGGTGCAGAATGAAGCCTCGACTCAACTCTTAAAGGCCGAGCAATCTGCTGCCAAACAGAAGGCTGCTGAGGCTAAGGCAGCTGAGGCCAAGAAGAAGTTCAAGCATCTAAAGAAAAAATTCAACCATTGTAAGACCAATGCTCGAACCTACTTCAAACAGCTTTCCTTCGCCGCTTGGATCTGAGATTGCACCTAGGCCCGAGGATTCATTTGGGGCTTTGAGAACTTCCAGAACTTAGCTATGAACCCTTTGAGCCACATCAATATTGACATGGTTTCCCCTACCACCTTTTCTATTTGTTGGGGGTGGTCCCTCTTTATGTGGGGAGCAACCTACGTGGCAAGCACAAAGGGTTTCAAACCCTTTGTGTGCTATATAAAAGAAACATGAGACAAAGAAAAAAAAAATAAGGAGAAGAAAGAACAGTGCGGCGCAGGGAGAGAGAAAAAGAAAAAGAAAAAAACAAAAGGTTTCACCTTTTTCACATCCGTCAGAGATTGGAAGGTCATTTGTGGTTCGATCTTGATGCAATTTTAGAGTGTTGCTCCTGACGATGAGTGCTACGTATTAACTGGTGTCAATCGTTAGAATTCCTCTCCAATCGCTTGGTTGCCAATACCTACTTACTGAGATCTTTCTTTATTTTTGTTGGAATCCACTTTAGGGTGATGAATTTCTGTTTAATCCAACAATGCATGTATTCTTGATGTAGTGATAACTTCTAGATATTTTTCTAGGGAAGATAATTGTAAACTCATTATTGTTGATAGTGGAAGATTTAACTAGACTAGGTCCTGTGGTTTTTACCTTCGCATTGAAGGGTTTTCCACGTAAAAATCTTGGTGTCTTGCTTGTGGGTTTGCTTGATTATTATTTTGCTATTGTGTTACTATTTAATTTGCACAAAGAGGGGTAGATTAATTCCGCGGAGCATCTGAAATTGGTGTTCACCCCTAACAAAGTGGTATCAGAGCCTTTGGTTCATTGTTCGTGTGGAGTTCTTGTGTGAATTAAATGGAAGAGTCATCTAATAGCATGCTTAAACTCACAGCTTCCAATTATTCAATTTGGAAGACTAGGATGGAAGATATTTTGTATTGCAAGAAATTGTTTGATTCGATTGAGTTGAAAGGTATCAAACCAGTTGCTACAACTAACAATGATTGGAAGAAATTGAATAGGAAAGCCATTGGATATATTAGGCAGTAGGTTTTTCAAAGTGTCTTTCATCACGTAGCTAAAGAAGTTGATGCTTATGGTCTTTGGCAGAAGTTAGAGAGTCTTTATGAATGAAAGACTGCTCAAAACAAAGCCTTTGTGATAAGAAGGCTTGTGAATTTGAAGTACAAAGATGGGCATAGCGTTACGGAGCATCTGAGTAATTTTCATGGAATGTTGAACGAGTTGTCTACCATGAAACTCGCACTAGATGATGAGATGCAAGCATTACTTGTGTTGAGTTCTTTGCCAGACAGTTGGGAAACCTTGGTGGTGTTGCTCAGTAATTCGGCTTCCAACAGTGTGATAACTATGGGTATGGTAAAAGAAAGCATGTTCAATGAAGAGGCAAGAAGAAAAGACCAAGGTTTCTTCTCATTCAGAGGCACTTGTTATAGAAATGCGGGGGAGAAGTAAAACCAGAAAACCTCACAGGTATGACAGTTGTGACAAGTCAAGAGGAAAGTCCTATTCAAAAATAGACATAAAATGTTTTCACTATGGCAAGCCTAGACATATAAGAAGAGATTGTAGAAAGTTTAAGAGGGAACAGTTGAAAGGAAAAGACGAAGAATGTCAAGAAGAAAAAGACACTGCAGTAGTTGCATCTGATGGTGATGTGGTATTTGCTTTTGATGAAACTTATGCTAATCTCGCATGTGATGAATCTACGTGGGTAGTTGATATAACAGCATCTTTTCATATTAATCCACATAGAGATTTCTTCTCTTCCTACACCAGTGGCGATTTTGGTTGGGTTAGGATGGGAAATGAAGCCAAGTGTAAAGTTGTGGGCATGGGAGATATAGCTAGAAACCAACATTGGGTGCAAATTGATGCGTAAGGATGTCAGACATGTTCCTGAAATGCGCTTCAACGTGATTTCTATTAGGAAACTTGATGATGAAGGCTACCACAATTACATTGGAGGTGGACAGTGGAAACTAAGCAAGGGTTCTCTTATCTTAGCTAGGGGAAAGAAGACCAACACTCTCTACAAGACAGCTGTAAGACTAGTTAAGGGAGATGCGATTGTTGTTGAGAATGAAAACTCCACTGAGTTATGGCACAAGAGGCTTGGTCACATGAGTGAGAAGGGACTTCAGATTCTCGCCAAGGAACAGCTCCTACCTAATAATAAAGGTACGTCACTAATATCCTATACTCATGTCTTGTTGGAAAACAAAGAAGAGTTTCATTTCAAAAATCCTCTTCATCAAGAAAGTTCGATATTCTTGATTTAGTTCACACTAATGTCTGCATTATGAAAACTAAAACTCTAGGTGGTGCTCTTTATTATGTGACTTTTATTGATGACCACTCTAGAAAGGTATGGGTGTTTGCTTTGAAAACCAAAGATCAGGTATTGGGTGTGTTCAAAGTTTTTCATATGAAGGTTGAAAAAGAAACTAGAAGGCAGTTAAAATGCGTCAATGCAGACAATAGTGGTGAATACAGAGGACTGTTTGAAGAGTATTGCAAAAGCCATGAGATCAGGCTTGAGAAAACTGTACCCAAGACTCCGCAGCATAATGGCGTAGCAAAGAGAATGAACAGAACCATCTGTGAGAGAATCAGGTGTATGCTCTCTCATACAAAATTGCCTAAACAATTTTCGGGTGAGGTAATGAAGACAGCAGTTGACTTGATAAATCTTTCTCCTTCAGTTCCTTTGGATGGTGATATTCCTCAAAGGGTTTGGACAGGGAAAGATGTTTCTTTTGAGCACTTGAGAGTGTTTGGCTGCAAGGCATTTGTCCATATTCCTAGAGATGAGAGGTCAAAGCTTGAAAGCAAAGTCAAGCAATGTATGTTCATGGGTTATGGGCACGAGGAGTTTGGTTGCAAATTGTGGGATCCAGTTAATAAGAAAATCATACAAAGCAGAGATGTCGTATTCTTTGTAGATCAAACCATTGAAGACTTGGATCAGAAAAAGGCAGAGTCTCTCAGTGAATACCGTGTTGATTTGGATCCTGTTATTCCTCCTTGTGTGATGTATAATGAACACATGGGAGATGTACAAGAAGAATAGGTTGATACAGTTGGTGAAAATGGTGAGCCTGCAATTGATAATGTTGAGTCAGAAGAGCACCTAGAGCAAGCTTCTTCAAAACCAGCCGCTGAGATTTAGTTGAGGAGATCTACTAGAGACCGACAGCCTTCTAGAAAGTATTTAGTTAATGAGTATGTGTTACTTTCTAATGGGGAGAGCTAGAAAGTTATCAAGAGGTTATGCTACATGACTAGAAAAATCAATGGTTAGTAGCCATGCAAGACGAGATGAAATCCTTGCATGAGAATTACACATATGATTTGGTGGAATTGCCTAAGGGCAAGAGAGCACTCAAAAATAAATGGGTGTTCAGATGCAAGATTGAACCAAACAGATCACAACCAAGGTACAAGGCACGACTAGTTGTAAAGGGGTTCGGTCAAAAGAAGGGTATTGATTTTGATGAAATTTTCTCACCCAAGGTAAAGATGTCTTCTATTAGAGTTGTTTTGAGTTTGGCTGCCAAAATGAATTTGGAGATCAAACAGCTTGATGTGAAGATTGCTTTCCTTCATAGTGACTTGAAGGAAGAAATTTATATGGAGCAACCAGAGGGGTTCACACCTAAAGGCAAAGACACTTAGTATGTCGGTTGAAAAAGAGCTTGTACGGACTCAAGCAGACACCGAGACAGTGGTATAAGAAGTTTGATTCTTTTATGGTTAAGCATGGGTATGAAAGAACTACAGCAGATCATTGTGTGTTTGTGAAGAAATTCTCTTATGGAGAATTTATTATTCTCTTGCTATATGTGGATGGCATGTTAATTGTTTGTAGTGACACTAGTAAAAATGACAGACTGAAGAAAGAATTGAGTAAGTCCTTTGCTATGAAGGACTTGGGACCCGCAAAGCAGATCCTTGGTATGAAGATCTCTCATGATAGGAAGAAAGGAAAATTGTGGCTATCACAAGAGAGTTATATAGAGAAGGTATTGGATATGTTCAACATGAGCAAGGCAAAACCGGTGAGCTTTACACTTGCAGGTCATTTGAAGTTGAGTTCAAAGCAAAGTCCTACAAGTGAGAAAGAGAAAGATGAAATGAAGAAAGTACCTTACGCATCAACCGTGGGTAGCTTGATGTACGCCATGGTGTGTATGAGGCCTGATATCGCTCATGCAGTTGGAGTTGTCAATCGATTCCTTTCTAATCCTGGCAAAGAACATTGGGCAGCTGTTAAATGGATTCTCAGGTATCTCAGAGGTACTTCGAGAGTATGTTTGTGCTTCGGCAGTGGTCAACAGGTGCTTGATGGGTTTACTGACGTAGATATGGATGGGGATATTCATTCTAGAAAATCTACTTCAGGGTACCTGATTACTTATTCAAGGGGAGTAGTGTCATGGCAATCTAGATTGCAGAAGTGTGTTGCTTTGTCTACCACAGAGGAAAAGTACATTGCTATCACTGAAGCGGCCAAAGAATTGTTATGGATGAAAAAGTTTTTACAAGAGCTGGGTCTACAGCAAGAGAGGTATGTGCTTTACTATGACAGTTAGAATGTCATCCATCTTAGTAAGAATTCAACTTTCCATTCAAGATCGAAACATATCGATGTTAAGTGTCATTGGATTTGTGATGCGCTAGAGGATAAGCTGTTACAGATTGAGAAAATCCATACTGATGTAATGGGTCAAATATGATGACTAAATCGTTACCTATGCAAGAGTTTGAAATTTGCAGAAGTGCGGCGGGCTTGGTGGAGCCCCCTACATAATTGGGAGGGGGAGATTTGTTGGGGGTGGTCCCTCTTTATGTGGGGACCAACCCACGTGGCAAGCATAAAGGGTTTCAAACCCTTTGTGTGCTATATAAAAGAAACATGAGACAAAGAAAAAAAATAATAAGGAGCAGAAAGAACAGTGTGGCGCAGGGAGAGAGAAAAAGAAAAAGAAAAAAAAAAGGTTTCGCCTTTTTCACATACGTCAGAGATTGGAAGGTCGTTTGTGGTTCGATCTTGATGCAATTTTAGAGTGTTGCTCCTGACGACGAGTGCTACGTATTGACTAGTGTTGATCATTGGAATTCCTCTCCAATCGCTTGGTTGCCAATATCTTCTTGGTGAGATCTTTATTTATTTTTGTTGGAATTCACTTTAGGGTGATGAATTTATGTTTAATCCAAGAATGCATGTATTCTTGATGTGGTGATAACCTCTAGATATTTCTTTAAGGAAGACAATTGTAAACTCATTATTGTTGATAGTGGAAGATTTAACTGGACTAGGTCCTGTGGTTTTTACTTTCACATTGGAGGGTTTTCCACGTAAAAATCTTGGTGTCTTGCTTGTGGGTTTGCTTTATTAATATTTTGCTATTGTGTTACTATTTAACTTGCACAAAGAGGGGTAGATTAATTCCGCTGAGCATCTGAAATTGGTGTCCACCCCTAACACTATTGAAGGTGAGGCAATATAAGAAGTCGTTCGCTTAGGTCAAAGGGAGATGCCCGATGCTTGGGGTATCTCTGAGTTTGGTTCGAAGCCCGGGGCTGCTGAATCCTCGGGTAATAATGTATCTTCGGGAAGTGCTGGGGCTCCCGACCCCAAAGAATTGTAAAACACCTTTTGAATATTAATGAAATACTCTTTGCCTTTATCAATGAAAATTTTTAACTTGTCAATGCTTCCTTTCCATTGTGTGTGAATCTTGTTCTTCGGGTTTTCTATTCAATTGCTTTCCTCGGAGCTGGGCCTTTGAGGCTTCTTTGTCTCCAAGGTTTCTTACTCTCAAGAATGGGCCTTTAAGGGTTTATATTTTGAAAGTTGAGTCAGAGAATGGACCCTTGTGGCTTCTCATTCTCTGAAGTCAACTTTTGGGATCGGGCCTTTGAGGCTTCTCGTTCATGAAAGATTTTGATACTTCGAAAATGGGCTTTTGAGACTTCTCATTTTGTCAACGATTTTAACCTTGAGAATGGGCCTGTGTGGCTTCTCATTCCCCGTAGTGGGCCCTTGAGGCTTCTCATTCCATGTGGGTTAGGTTCAGGAATAGACCTTTGTGGCTTCTCATTCTTCGAATGATTTAACTCAGGAATGGGCCCTTGAGGCTTCTTATTCTCCGAAGTTCTTCTCAATTATGGACCTTTAAGGCTTCTCATTTTCCGAGGGTTTACTTGAGACAATAATTTCAGAAGATTCTTTCCATTGATATTATGCTTTACAACAAAAATCAATATAAACTAAATTCATGCTTAAATTGAAACAAGATAATTCAAATAAAATATTTCTTTAAATGCTTGGCATTCCATGGCCTCGAGAGTACTTTCTCTTCTTCAACTTCAAGATGATATGCTCCCGCTCTATGACATCCAACTACTTTATAGGATCCTTCCCAATTTGGGGCTAGCTTTCCCTTAGTTGGATCTTTGGTGGCTATAGTAACTTTTTGCAACACCAAATCCTTTGGATGAAATACCAAGCTACCTTCTCTTGATAAGCTACCATGGTCAGTTGGGCGTGACCTCTTCTCTCTTGCAATAGATCCAGATCCAGTCTAGTGCCTTCACCCCGAAACTTAGATATTGCTAGTTCATGAGGTCGTTTGTATACCAAAATATATCAATAGTAAAATACCACTCGTAATAGGACGAATCCTTGCAAGATAGGGCTATAGAGAGGGTGTCGAACCTCAAGGACGGTAGGGGTGTTGTTATCAAGTTTATGAAGATTAAATATAACTTAATGTAAAGGAGAGATTGAATAGGGGGTTGATTTCACCACTAACCGCATAACAATGGTCAATCACAAATTAATAAGAGAAATTCATATTATGCATGATATAGGGCTCGTGTCACTCGAGTAGTCAAGAAAATAATATCATTAAGGAATAAGTATAATCTATCTTCGGTTAGCACGGACCATCCACCTAACCACTAAAATGAGGTACGACCCATCTTCCCTAGGTATGGATTTTCTAATTCCTTAATAGGCTACACACAATCAATGAATAAGCATAACCCATCTTCAGTTGGCATGAACTGCCTACCTAAATTACACTAAACTAGGGTGTAGTACAATCTGTCTTCCCTAGGCATGGCCTATCAAATCCTATTGATCATGTATCAGTTAAAACTGTTGTATAACAATCATTCATATAATCACAGAAAATATGAAGGATTGACTTCAATCAATATAAAAGACTTTCTAAGACAAGAGAAGAATTTCATAATGATTGAATATAAATATTATGATCAATTCTCACAGTTATACAGCCATCAAGCATATAGAAAATCCCAAATTAAAATACAATGAAACCATTGTTATTTAGAAAGGGTTACATCAACGCCCTATTATATTAGTCGCTCATCGGGTGCTGGGATGGCCTCATGCCATGGATTATCTCCTCTCCTACTTGTCAAGCCTCCAAGAAGGTTTTTGTATCTAAAACTAAGCACACCTTTCTCTTGAAGTTTAAGGTCTATTTATAGGGAGAAAACAAGTCCTGGACGCCCTAAGAAACCCAAAAAAGTCGTAATTCACTCTCCTACTCAAATTAGGAAGCAATCCTAGTACAAATCAGAATATGATTCATCCAGATTTGTGTTCTTTCATTGGGGGACGATTTTGGCATAGCAAACGCCCCAATTAGAAAAATCTTCTTTGACAATGATTTCTATAGTTTTGAGTTAGATTTCCAATGCTGTTGATTTCACCTTAATCTGATACTTGAGCTGAAGGTTACAGACAAAATACTAAGATGTATGTAGAATCCAAATTTGAATCCAATCCGATTTTGACTCCAATTAGAGAAATTCAGATTTTATCCTTTCATTTATTTGATTAAACTAAACCACATCATATAGGTCCTCTATTATGATTGGTTAAGCTTAATCGTATCTTCTAGGTCTTCTCAAAGTGTGCTTTTAAGTCCAAAATTGATGAAATTAATTACATCTTTATTTAAAACATGAAAACAATAAAACAACACAAAATCAAACAAAAAACAGTGCTAAGGAATTAATATATGCAAGTTAAGGGGCTTGAATGTACAACATTTAGCGCTTATCACTAGTCCCTTAGCAATACTAAACTAAAAACAAAAGGAAAAACAGAAGACAAAAAGATAAATTCAACTTTCATGGGATGTACGATTGCATTTAGCATATGCAACAAACCTTTTAAACCCCTAGACATTCCCTAGGAGACAAGTGAAGTCTCGTGAGGGTTTTCCATAAATATTACCCACAAACATCATGCATAGTTCATGTTATCTAAAAATTTAAGTTTCACTCCAAATCAAGATTTTCATTCATTAGCAATCTTAAAAAGTTAAACTCCATCTTCACAATGAATTAAATTTTAAAGTATAATCACTTACAAAAGGCAAGCTTTAAGCATCACAAGTTCAAAATAGTGTAAAGTGAACTAGTGCATAATATGAAGCTTCCAATTAATTTCAACGTGCGATATCTCTATATCTCAAAAACATTCGCGGACATCCCCATCAGAATGAATAAATATGGCATAACTTTCTCTTTTTTTATTTATTTTTTTATTTTTTTATTTTTAAGTCAGGTTGTACAATGTTTGGTTCCCTTAAGCTTTCTAATTGGCCAATATTAATAAGTGCCAAATATTTAATATTTGGACCCTTTTATTTACATTAGTTAATCCTTTAACTGTATCGTTATTTAATGTTTTGTATTAGTTTTGTTTTTTTAGTGTTTTATAGGTTGTTAAAGAGAAACTGCATCTTTAAAGGGAAAAATGCAAAGTTTGAAAGAAAGCACACTTTGAGAAGATCTAGATGATCTGGTTAAGTTTAACCCATTCAAGAAAAGGATTAAAGTAAAATTTCTTTAATCAGAATCAAAATCGGATTGGATTCAAAATCAAATTTTGTACATGTCTAAGTATTTTGACCATAACTTTTTGCTCAAATATTGGATTTCGATGATTCCAGTGGCGTTGGAAAGCTAACGCAAAATAATACAAGTCATTATAAAATAGGATTATCCTAATTCAGACGGTTACTATGCCAAAATCGCCCCGCAATAAAAGGACACAAATCTGGACGAATCCTATTCTGATTTCAGACTTATATTTTGACTGGGAGACAGACCTCCGAATTAGCTAGGTTTAATAGGGCTTCTAGGACTTTCCCAAGCCTATAAATAGACATCTTTGCATACAAGAAAAGATATACAATCTCATAGAGCAAAATTCTACAGTTTTTCTCTTTAGTTTTATTTATGTGGAGTTAAATTCCCAACTAAGGTTGGGGTTGAAACCTCACCAATGAAGAATAACGTTACTTTTTTGTAAGTTTTTATTATTCTGATTTTATTGAGCTTAGTTTCAATTGTTTTACTTCTTTTCAATGTGTGGAATAATTCAAGGATATCTTGTTGTGATTCAATGATACACTTGATGATTGAAGATAACTTCACATAATTGATTGCTTGGTTTTATTTACTTAAAAATTGGATATCCCTTGTGATTTGTTCTGTTGATACATTTGGTGTTTCAATTAAATTTGGATTCCTTTTGTGATTTGTGCAATGAATGGATACATGGGATGATTTTGATTAATCTTTTCAAGCATAGTAAAACATACATAAGATTTAATTTGTGAGAACTTCGGATTAATATTAATGAACATGAAGTATGTTATTATGATTCGGTGAGTGTGAGTTCTCAAAAACTTGTTGTACAAATTTATTTTAACTCACAAGTGCACGAATCGTTTGTAGTTAATGGATTGCAAGTTCGAGGTCGAACCCACAGGGAATTATGTTTTTGAATAACAAATTTAAATCTAAACTAATTAAATCCTAACCTAGTTCCAAAAGGTTTTTGATTTGGGGTTTTTAAAACTAAAAGACAACATAAACTAAATAAAGTAAAACATCAGATAAAGGTATTAAGGTTTGAGAATTCGCACTCACCGAATCATAACAACATACTTCATGTTCATCAATATTAATCCGAAGTTCTCACAAATTAAATCTTATGTATGTTTTACTATGCTTTAAAAGATTGATCAAAACCATCCCATGTATCTATTCATTGCACAAATCACAAAAGGAATCCAAATTTAATTGAAACACCAAATGTATCCGAAGAACAAATCATAAGGGATATCCAATTTTTAAGCAAATAAAACCAAGTAATCAATTATGTGAAGTTATCTTAAATCATCAAGTGTATCTTTGAATCACAACAAGATATCTAAGAATTATTCCACACATTGAAAAGAAGTAAAACAATTGAAGCTAAGCTCAATAAAATCAAAATAATAAAAACTTACATAAAAGTACCGTTGTTCTTCATTGGTGAGGCTTCATCCCCAACCTTAGTTGTGAATTTAACTCCACATAAATAAAACTAAAATTTAAACCAAAACTAAACTAAAGAGAAAAACTGTACAATTTTGCTCTCTAGGATTGTATATCTTTTCTTGAATGCAAAGAGGTCTATTTATAGGCTTAGGGAAGTCTTAGAAGCCTTATTAAACCTAGATAATTCGAAGGTCTATCACCCAGTCAAAATAGAAGTCCGAAATAGGAATAGGATTCATTCATATTTGTGTCCTTTTATTGCGGGGCGATTTTGGCATAGTAACCATCCGAATTAGGAAAATCCTATTTCCCAACAACATGTAGTATTTTGCGTTAGCTTTCCAATGCTACTCAAATCATTGCAATATGATATTTAAACGAAAAGTTATGGTTAAAATACTAAGACATATACAAAATCTAATTTTGAATCCAATCCGATTTTGACTCTGATTAAAGAAATTTCACTTTAATCCTTTCCTTGATTGGGTTAAATTTAACTACATCATCTAGACCTTCTCTAAGTGTGCTTTCTTCCAAACTTTGCATGCTCCCCTTTAAAGATGCAGTTTCTCTTTAACGACTTACAAAACACTAAAAACACAAAACTAACACAAAATATTAAATAGCGACACAGCTAAAGGATTAACTAATGTAAATAAGGGGGTCCAAATATGGAATATTTGACACTTATCAAACATCCCCAAAATTTACATTTTGCTAGTCCCTTAGCAAAAAAAAAAAATGAAAGCAGGAAACATAAATCCTTTTTCGTGGGAGAGACGATTGCATTTAGCATATGCAACAAGCCTTTGAAACCCCTAGGCATCCCTAGTGGACGAGTGAAGTCTCGAGAATGCTTAACAAGAATGATACCCACAAACATTGTAGCGCTATGTTATTAACAAGAAAGAAGTTTCACAAAAACCATGGTTCTTATTCATGAGCAAGCTTAAAAAGACAAACACCATCATTTCAATGAAAAGAAAATTCAGAATCAACTCACTCATAAATGGACAATTGAGACCTCGTATGTTCTAAAAAGTGTAAAGTTTAATTAGCATATAATCGTGAAGCTTTCAGCTTAAATTCAAAACAGGTTCAACAAAATTTGTAAGAATCCCTAATAGATGAAACAACCAAGGCAAGATATGTATTTTTTAAATTTTATTTTATTTTATTTTAAACAGGCTCTACAATGTCTAACTCCCTTAAGCATTCTAATTGACCCATGTAACAAGTGTTAAGCCAATGACTCCCAAGCCAAATGGCTTTAGGGCACTAGATGTAGAACATCCCCAAGGGCTTATTAACTTAAGTCAAAAAGGCTACGAAGCTAGACTAGCTATATCATAAATCAATATTGAATTTCACACCTTTTGACACATACACTCAATACTTAGTGAGGCAAGAGGTCCGGGTACTCAGCGGAAAACTCAACAAGATCTTTCTTTTCATTTTCCCTTTTTTTTTTTTTTTGGTATCTTGCAAGCCAATGTTATTCATCAATAGATCATCCACCAAATCTCAAAAGGAACATGCTTAAGTTCAAATATCATGCCTCACAAAAAACATGCAAAAGTGCTCATAAATTTTTTTTTTTTCTCAAAACAAGTGAAATCTCCTTTACCCAAAAATAAGTCAAAGGAATCAAACTCCTAATGACATAATGATATGTTCAACCCTTTGAGCAAGCTAATGAAATGCAATCACAGTTACAGTTTAACTCAAACTTGACAACAACATAGCACAAGTTTTTTATTTTTATTTTTTCAGATTTTTTTAACACAAAATGACAAATTAAAATAAACAAATAAGAACAAAAATAAATAGACAAAGTGTTTTTCCATAAACTCAAACTTGAATTACACATTGCCCTCAATGTGTAGTATAGAAATACATTACCAGAAATAAGGAAATCTGAATGTGAACAAGGTCAGGGCGTCCCCCAAACTTAAACACCAAAACACCTGTCAACAAAAACTAGCAGCAATATTTTTTTCATAGAAACAAACATCAAAAGATTAATTGCTGTTAGAAACAAAAACAAATAAAAATAACATGTAATGAAAAAGGAAAGAAATAATTTGTGGAGTGAAGTGCAAAAAATAAACTGGAGGAGAAAACTTTACAGCGCTTCCCCCTACCATGCGGATGTCCAAACAATCCCTTCCACCCCTTCTTCTTCAAAACTTCATACCCCTCTAGAAGGATATTTCGCCATCTTAGATAGAATTGCTTGCTTCGAAGGATCTTCTTAGGAAAGTGGTTCCTAGATTTGTGTGCTTGTGTGCACAAGTTCTTAAGTATCTTGATATAAGATGGCTCTTTGAGACATTTAGGCGATGAAGCTTTGGATTCTTGATGTGTCTCAAGAGGAACAGTGATGTAGGCATGAGCTTCAGTACTCACTTCCATGTCACTGGGCAGATCAGGATTTGTTGGGAGCTCACTATTCTCATCGTGCTCAACTTGCCCAGGGTGCTCAACTTCTTCTTCTTTTTCTTCCTCCTCAATGTTATCACTAATTTTCTCACTTTCAAGTGTGGTGGTGACTTGAGCATGCTCAACTTGCTCTGCGTGCTCCTCTTTGTTATCCACAATTTCCTTCTCATCAACCATGTAGTGTAAAATGAATTGACATTCACTCTGATGGTGAGTAGGATTATAACAATATTCACAAAACAGAGATGGTCCCCCACTTATTCATAGTTCTGATTTAGACCGACCTAACTGTCTTGAGTTAGGCTATTCTCCTTTTTAAGTCATCAATGTGAGCAGTTGAACAAAATTGAAATACCTCATCTTTAGGAAGATAATTTCTTGTAGCACTTTCCTCTCTTTCAAAGTTGGCGGTGGCTTAGACATGCTCCTGATAAGAATTTCCGGACTCATCATCATCAATCATGTAGTGTTCTTTAGCCATCAACTGGCTTTGAAGCTCTTCTTCCTTATTGTTATCTTCTAGGCTCTCATTGTCCCAATATTGAGTCATTGGGTCAAGTTGATGTTCAGATGGATGTTCATTCTCAATCTGGCCAATCCATTATTCCATCCCTGTGGTAGCTTGAGTGTTGGCATCTTTGAGATCTGGATTGAATTGTCGCAGTTCTTGTATGGTCTGGGAGTTGGAAGTCTTGAGCTCTTGTATAGCTTGATGCATATTTTGGCTGGACTGTTGCATATTTTGATTGGATTGTTGCATATTTTGCATGAATGCTTTGAATGTGTCTTCCAATGATAACTCTTGTGGAAGAGGCTGTGGCACTTGAGTGATGGATTGTTGCATATTTTGCATACCACATGCATATGTTGATCAGGCACACACATATGAGGAATTCATGCAAGCAGGTATTAATCAAGTTAAATAGCACAACAAGACCATCACAAAGGCGCCAATATTTAAATATTAACAAAACATACTTAGGGCTTCAATCCAGCCCTACTAAATAAATTAACTACACATAGAGTTGATGTTAAACATCTTCATAAAATAAAAGAATGGAAAAGAATAAACCCGAGACTTGAACTTGAGAGCTCCTTTTCTTCTCCTTCTCCAAGCCTACTTATTCTAAAGGCTTAGGAGACTATTTATAGGCTTTAAAAGTCCTTGGAAAAGTAGTAAACCCTAGGGATTTCGTAGGGTTTCAATCCTATTACAATTGGGAGTTGGAAAACCCTAATATGGAAATAGGGACATCTTAGCCGCCACCTTGGGTTGTCTCTTGTGCACGGGTGCAATCGATCGCAACCCATGTGCGCTCGATCGCAGGTCTACAATCGACCCTTCTTCTGGCATGCGCTCGATCGCTCCTGGCTTGCTTTGTGCTATGTCCTCTCGGGTACTGAGCTCGATCGCAGGTATCCTACAATTGATCGCAGTGTCAGGGAGTTTCGATTTTTCCCATCTTCTCACTTTGAGCCCAAATCACCCAGTTTTACTTCATTGTCTTCCAAAAGCCTGTAAAAACATGAAAAATACAAAAAGGAATTAAAATGGCCTAATTAACTAAAACAAAAGGATTAAAACATGCAAATTAAGAGCTGAAAATATGAATATTTTAAAACTTATCACACCCCCAAACTTACATATTGCTAGTCCCTTAGTAATACAAAACTACAAACAAGAATGGAAAAATAGAAAATAAGAGATAAATCCATCTTTTGTGGGATGTACGATTGCATTTAGCGTATGCAACAAGCCTTTTAAACCCCTACGAATTTCCTAGTGGACGAGTGAAGTCTCGTGAGGGTTTTCCATAAATGTTACCCACAAACATCATGCACAGTTCATGTCGTCCCAAAAGAACTTAAAGCATCACTTCAAGATCATGATTTTTATTCATTAGCAAGCTTAAGAAGATGAACTCCATGTTCACAATGAATTGGAATCTCAAATTGCAATTACTTACAAAGGACATGCTAAAATATCACAAGTTTGAAATTTGTGTACAGTGAATTAGTACAAAATTATGAGGCTTCCAAATCTTTCCAATATGCAATGTCTCTTTATCTCAGACTTCACTGAAATTCCTATTAGACTGACACAAGGGCATATTTCTTTTTCTCCTTTTATTTTTTTTTTTTTTTGGGTCAGGTTGTGCAATGTTCGTTCCCTTAAGCTTTCTAATTGACCCATGTAGCGAGTGTTAGGTCAATGACTCCCAAACCAGATGGTTTTAGGGCATTAGGTGTAGAGACACCCCTAAGGACCTAATAACCCGAGTCAAAAAGGCTACAAAACCAACTAACCATGACATTGATCAAATCCAAATTTTTCACCTTTTGACTTGAACATGCTTTGAGGCAAGAGGTCCAGTTACTCAATGAAAAGCCATCAATGATCATTTATTTCACACCCTTTTTTTATTTTTTTTTATTTTTTTAAATATGCCATAGTATCATTTAGTAAGTCATCCAATTTCATTCAAGATGCAGAAACACACATATCAGAACTCATGTCATACCTCACAGATTATGTACTAATGTGCTTCTGTGATTAGATCAAACATGTGATTTTTCAACTGTCCTCAAACAAGTAATTGTTGTGCAAAAATATACCTAAATTAATAGGTAAATAATTGTACGTTTTACCTGCAAGTGCACAAGGTCAACATGGTAGTATAGGGTGCAAGTACAGGATCATTCCCACGAGGATTGCTGAATTTATGTTTAAAAATAAATTCCTTAAGCAAAGCAAACTAAAATTGATTGTTGATGAGATGATAATAAAGGGTAGGGCTTTGATATCCACCACTAATTATGTTAAACTAGTATATCAATATGCCAATGCTTTGATCAAGTTATGCATATTTAATGTTTGCCAACCTAAGGGTTAAACCCTAACTCCTTCAGCTATTGATTTCCCTAAGCAACAAATTAGGCACTTGGTCCATGCTCTAACTCTTTTCTTAACTAAAGGATTTAGTATGGTCTATACGAAGTTGTTCTTTAGAAAAGCATATGTTCTATGGAAATCGACAAACACACAAGGCCTAGGGCATGGATACATACTCCCGGTTCCCTATGTTGATTAACTCAAGAATCCGGTGTAGATATCTCTTGTTACTTATGTTAAACCCAGGACTCGGTCATCCTAATTGATCTAACTAACAAGTTCATACCACATGCACATGTTGATCAGGCATACACATATGAGGAATTCATGTAAATAGGTATTAATCAAGTTAAATAGCACAACAAGATCATCACAAGGCGCTAATATTGACATATTAATTTAACATAACTAGGGCTTCAATCTAGCCCTACTAAGTAAATTAGCTACACATATAATTGATGTTAAACATCTTCATAAAATAAAAACAAGAAAAAGAATAAACCTGAGACTTGAACTTGAGAGCTCTTATCCTTCTCTTCCTCCAAGCCTCCTTATTCTAAAGGCTTAAGAGTCTATTTATAGGCTTTAGAAGTCCCTAGAAAAGTAGTAAACCCTAGGAATTTCGTAGGGTTTCAATCCTATTACAATTTGGAGTTGGAAAAACCCTAATATGGAAATAGGGACATTGTAGCCACCACTTGGGATGTCTCCTGCGCACAGGTGTGCTCGATCGCAGCCCGTGTGCGCTCGATCGCACGTTTGCGATCGATGCCTCTTTTGGCCTGCGCTCGATCGCTCCTGGCCTGGCTCATGCAGTGTCTTCTCTGATGTTGGACTCGATCGCAGGTACTCTGCGATTGATCGCAGTACCAGGGAGTTCCAAATTTTCATCTTCTCCTTTTTGAACCCAAGTCTCCTAGTTTTTCTTCATTTTCTTCCAAAAGCCTGTAAAATCATAAAAAAACACAAAAAGGAAGTAAAATGAACTAATTAACCAAAACCAAAGGATTAAAACATGCAAGATAAGAGCTGAAAATATGAATATTTTAGCACTTATCAGTAATCAACTAACAGATTTACTCATTAGATCATGTGTTCAAAATGTTAAGCTTACTGATGAATTTAAGCCACAATTCTGTTAAATCAACTTAAAATTTTAGGGCAATCATGAACATGCATAATTTTTTTTTTTTTTTTTTTTTTTTTAGCACTCAAAACAAACAATTAACATGAAATTGGGACAAAGTGTGTGTGTGAACATATGTGCCCATACCCCCAAACTTAAATGACACATTGTCCCCAATGTGTTTAAGTAAAGGAAAGAATGTACTCGGGGGATAGTGGACATAGTCTTGGAGAGCATGGCTCGTAGCACACCCCCAAACTTGAATAGAAACACACTTGTCCCTGCAAAAACACACAAACAAGTAAAAAGAAATAGAACGAAAACTAAAGAAAAATTGAACAAAACAAAAGAAAAATAACTATGGGATGCTGCCAAGTGCGCTCGATCGCACATGTTGTGCCTTCGATCACACTAACAGAGTGCAGTAGGCTCACATATGGAGACTTGTGCTCAATCGCATGTGTGGTGCGATCGATCGCAGTAACAGAATAGAAAAGAACGACATACCACTAAAATTACTAACACAACGAAATAGAATTCAAACAAAATAAAATAAGGCAAACATAAAATAAAAGGATATGCTATGGGTTGCCTCCCATGAGCGCTAAGTTTTACGTCTTCAGCCAGATGATGGTCCCCTCTTTGTGTTTCCCAAAAGTAGATGCTCTAGGTGGTGGTGGTAATCGGTTGAGGATGGACCGCATCAATTCTTCTAGGGCAGCTAAGCGTTTGTCCATGGCAACCTTATCTTCCCTAGCCTCCCTTCTTTGATCAGCTAGCTCCCTCTGAAGACCGTCCATTTGTTCACAAAGGGATCGGTATTGGATGGCTTGAACGTCAATTGAGGTCTCCTCCTCATCTTCATCTACCGGCTCAGCTGCCGGTTCATCTTCGGCCATTGGCTCAACCTCATCTGCTTTTTCCTCTTCCTCTGGATGTGCGTAGGGCATATGGGAGCAGCTCTTGTTCCATTGGCGAATGCCAAATAATGGAGTGGTGGTGACTGGCTCATCGGCTGTGGTGCCCTTAATGCCCTTTTTCCATAAAATGTATGTGATCAAATAGGGGAAAGGCAATCCCCATGAATGTGTGGACTCGACTCCCCCAATGTGCACTCCATTCCAAAATTTATGGATTTGGTTCCAAATGATGTCGGGAATGGAGTACCATGCATCCTTGTGAAAGGTGTAGAGAGTTTGGAGGAATTGATCACGCCTTTGAGTTTTGTGTCCCAAGGGAAAAGCATTTCGGTGTAGGATGGAATCCACAAACCACAACCTTCGAGGTAGGTTGGACCGACTACTGGCATTGTGGTGGACAGCCATATAGAGCCTTTGACACATATCTTCAATGATTTCCGCCACATAGTATGGGGCGGTTGCTCTGCAAGATTTGCAGTTTCTGAAGGATGCTCATCATTACACTGCAAGGCTGTGGCTATGTCGGCTCTCGTCACATGAACAATTTGCCCTCGTACTTTTGAGGAGAGAGCAACCGAGGTCACAGTCATGGGAAAGCTTGGTGTAGAATTCAACGACCAGCTTCCGGTAGGCGGTAGAGGTGACCGGTTTAAAGAGCTTCTTGAGACCCCTTCGCTAAAACTCAGCTACCGCCCATTGAGTCGCCTCATTGTGTTGAAAGTCTTCTCGGATGATGAAGGTTGTTTCAAACAGCAGCTCTCGCTCCTCAAAAGTGGGTGGAGGAGAGATAGCTTGAGTATCGGCCCCTCTAGAAGATGAAGCACGTGTTCTAGGCATTTTGAACTTGGTTGGGGACTTCTGTCGAACAGGTGGTGCGCTCGTTTGATGACCACAAGGACAACTCTGGCCAAGGATGCTCCAAGCTCCCTGCAAATTCACAACAATCCAACACAGAGGCAATGTGGGTGGATAAGCACCCACAATTGCAAGAAAAATTGAAAAAAATTGGGGGTTGGATAAGTGTTCGGAGATATTGAGGGTTGGGTGAGAATGGGATGTATGGAGTGGTTATTTGGTGAAAGATGATGGTAAGGTGGCCAAAAAAGGGTCTTAGATGGTGGTGGTGTAGTGGATTTGGAGAAAGCGAGGTGAAAAATAGGAGGAGAATGAGTACCGGAGGTAGGGAGTTGGAGAGGGTCTGTACGGCGTCGGGAGAAAGTTGTGGGCCTTGGGGAAAAAGTGACCTAAATAGGTCGCAGGCCCTGCTGCCCGAGTGCACTCGATCGCACTCCAGGTGCGCTCGATCTCATTTGGTCAGAGGTGCGTATACCTGGGCATAGTTCGCTCAATCGCACCTAAGGTGTGTTCGATCGCACTAACAGAAAGTATCGAGCCACCTTTCGGTAACTACGCTTGATCGTAGGTACCCCGCGATCGATCGTAGTACCAGAAAAAAAAAAAAAAAATTATTTTTTTTATTTTTGAAAAATCAAACAAAAGAAAAGCAAAGGTCAAAACATATGTGAAGGAAAGAAAGTAAGATGAAAAGACAAGAGAGAAAATGTTACCGCCCTCTTAGTGGCTTTAGTACCACTGTTGTGAGTAGATGTAGTTGAGGTTCTTGCTTGCTCAAACGCGTCTACTGGTGACTATAGGACTCCTAGTGTGAAGAGCTGCACTAGAACTCTTCAGAATTTGGCTTAAGTGCTCTTGTAGGAGCAGGACCTCTTAGAACTGTGGCTGCCTTTAGCTGTTGGTGATTGTCTGGGTTAGGTATTGTTTGAGCTGGAAATTCTCCCTGCTTCCTCTCACTCAGCTCCTTTGCCATTTGACCCATTTGCACTTCCAGCTTTTGTATCGCTTGCTCAGTCTTTGTATTGACATGTTTTTGATCAACCATGAATTGCTGTTGTGAAGTCACCAGGTTATATATCATATTCTCCAGTTGGTTCATCTTTGGCTCTTCGTTGCACTAATGAAGTCAAAAGGGTAGAGTGGTCATGGTAAAGCTAGCAGCATCAGGATAGCACCTAGTGGTGATGTGCAAATTATCTACCTAAATTAATAGGTAAATAATTGTATGTTTTACCTGCAAGTGCACAAGGTCAACATGGTAGTATAAGGTGCAAGTACAAGATCATTCCCACGAGGATTGCTGAATTTTCATTTAAAAGTAAATTCCTTAATCAAAAACAAAATAAAGATTGATTGTTGAAGTGATGATAATAAAGGGTAGGACTTTGATATCCACCACTAATTATATTAAGCTAATATATCAATATGCCAATGCTTTGATCAAGTTATGCATATTTAATGTTTGTCAACCTAAGGGCATGGTGTATACTTCTTAAGCTATAGATTTTCCTAAGCAACAAGTTAGGCATGGTGTATACTCTAACTCTTTTCTTCCCTAATGGATTTAGTATGGTATATACTAAGTTGTTTTTTAGAAAAGCATATGTTCTATGGAAATTGACAAACACACGAGGCCTAGGACATGGTATATACTCCCGGTTCCCAATGTTGATTAACCCAAGAATCCGACGTGGATGTCTCTTGTTACTTATGTTAAACCCAGGACTCGGTCATCCAAATTGATTCAACTAACTAGTCCATACCACATGCATATGTTGATCAGGCACACACATATGAGGAATTCATGCAAGCAGGTGTTAATCAAGTTAAATAGCACAACAAGATCATCACAAAGACGCCAATATTGAAATATTAACAAAACATAACTAGGGCTTCAATCCAGCCCTACTAAATAAATTACCTACACATAGAGTTGATGTTAAACATCTTCATAAAAGAAAAGAATGGAAAAGAATAAACCCGAGACTTGAACTTGAGTGCTCATATTCTTCTCCTTCTACAAGCCTACTTATTCTAAAGGCATAGGAGTCTATTTATAGGCTTTAAAAGTCCTAGGAAAAGTAGTAAACCCTAGGGATTTCGTAGGGTTTCAATCCTATTACAATTGGGAGTTGGAAAACCCTAATATGGAAATAGGGACATCTTAGCCGCCACCTTGGGTTGTCTCTTGTCCACGAGTGCGATCGATTGCAACCCGTGTGCGCTCGATCGTAGGTCTGCGATCGACCCTTCTTCTGGCATGCGCTTGATCGCTCCTGGCTTGCTTTGTGCTATGTCCTCTCGGGTACTGCGCTCGATCGCAGGTATCCTACGATTGATCGCAGTGTCAGGAAGTTCCAATTTTTCTCATCTTCTCACTTTAAGCCCACATCACCCAGTTTTACTTCATTTTCTTCCAAAAGCCTGTAAAAACATGAAAAACACAAAAAGGAATTAAAATGGCCTAATTAACTAAAACCAAAGGATTAAAACTTGCAAATTAAGGGCTGAAAATATGAATATTTTAGCACTTATCATTTAACAGGAATGATACCCACAAATATTCAAGCACTTGTTGTTAACAAGAATGAAGTTTCACACAAACTATGGTTCTTATTCATGAGCAAGCTTAAAAAGACAAACACCATGATAAGTGCTAAAATGTTCATATTTTCAGCCCTTAACTTGAATGTTTTAATCCTTTGGTTTTGGTTAATTAGGCCATTTTACTTCATTTTTGTATTTTCTTTGTTTTTTAGGCTTTTGGAAGAAAAGAAAGCGTTTCTGGAAGAATTACAAGCTTAAAGGGAAAATTGGGAAGACCTGGAAGATATGGTTGAGCTTAGCCAATCATGGTTAAGTTTAATCAAATAGAGGAAAGGATTAATTCGGAATTTCTCACATTGAAGTCAAATCGGATTTGATGAAAAATTGGATTCTGAACATGTCTTGGTATTTTGACCATAACTTTCAGCTCAGATATTAGATTGAGGTGATTCAAGTGGCATTGGAAAGCTAACTCAAAGGGTTACAAATCATTCCGAAATATAATTTTCCCCATTCAGAGCGCCGCAAGGCCAAAATCACGCCGGAAGACAGGACCGCAATTCTGGGCGAATCTTATTCCGATTTGGACTTAGGTTTTCTTTATCCTAATTGGACTTGTACTTAAAACTCCGAAATTCCAAGGATTACTAGGGCTTCTAGGACTCTCTTAAGCTCTATAAATAGACCCCTAAGCCTCACAATTTAGATCATCCAAAAATCCTTGGAGAAAAATTGGAAGGAGACAACTTTGGGGAGAGGATTGGAGGCTACTTCTAGGAGCGGTTTTTGGTTCTTTCTTTCCCTTCTCTTTTCTTTTTATTTTAATTATGTGTAACTAACTCTTAAGGAGGGATAGATTGAATTCCTAATTATGTTTATTTAATTTTTCAATATTGGCGCCTTTGTGATAATCATATTGTGTTATTTAACTTGATTAATACTTGCTTTCATGAATTCCTCATATGTGACTGTCTGGCCCACATATGCATGTGGTATGGACTAGTTAGTTAAATCAATTTGGATGACCGAGTCCTGGGTTTAACATAAGTAACAAAGTAATCCACACCGGGTTCTTGGGTTAATCAACATGGGGAACCGGGAGTAGACACCCATGCCCTAGGCCTCATGTGTTTGTCGATTTCCACAGTTTTTATACTTTCTTAAAAAACAACTTAGTAGACACCCATGCTAAATCCTTTAAGAAAGAAAAGAATTAGTGTAGACACACATGCCTAATTCGTTGCTTAGGGAGATCAATAGCTTAAGGAGTAGACACCCATGCCTTTAGGTTGGCAAACATTAAGTATTCATAATATGATTGGATCATTGGCATATTGTTATATTATCTAAATATAATTAGTGGTGGATATCAAAGCCCTACATTTACCTTTACCTTTAGCTTTACTTTTATCTTTATATCTTTTTATTTTTTTTCACAATATCAATTCAATGACAAATTGATATTTTTAAATAATTCTAAATAAAATCACAATCTCTGTGGGTTCGACCTCATACTTGCTGTACTATACCATTGTTTTGATCTTGTGCACTTGTGAGTTAAAACGTACTAAATATTATCTATTAATTTAGGCAGCATTTGGCACAACACACCAACATCACAATAAAAAGAAAATCCAGAATCAATTGGCTCGACATGTCCCCAAGGGATAGCTTAATCGGCTGGAAACCACACCTTATAAAGTGGAGGTCACTAATTCGAATCCCCCCTCCCCCTCTTATGTAGACATGTCAAAAAAAAAAAAAAATCAAGAATCAAATCACTCATAAATAGACAATTAAGAAATCATATATTCTGAAAAGTGTAAAGTGAAATTAGCATACAATCATGAAGCTTTCAATTTAAACACAAAACAAATTCCACAAAATTTGTAAGAATCCCTATTAGATGAAACAACCAAGGCAAGATATGCATTTTTTTTTTTTTTTTTTTTTTTTTTTTGGGTAGGCTATGCAATGTCTAACTCCATTAAGCTTTATAATTAACTCATGTAACAAGTGTTACACCAATGACTCCAAAACCAAATGGTTTTAGGACACTAGATGTAAAATATCCCTAAGGGCTTATTAACTTAAGTCAAAAAGGCCA
Source organism: Corylus avellana (assembly GCF_965113065.1). NCBI lineage: Eukaryota > Viridiplantae > Streptophyta > Magnoliopsida > Fagales > Betulaceae > Corylus > Corylus avellana. The sequence continues at coordinate 11,903,228 of NC_142500.1, read as the reverse complement.
CAAAGCCAAATTAGCCATACCATCAATCAACTTGAACTTCCCACCTTTTAACGCGAACACTCAATGCTTAATGAGGCAAGAGGTCCAATTACTTAGCAAAAAACTCAACATGATCTTTCTTCTTTTTTATTTTTTTTAACTTGCAAGCCAAGGTTATTCATCAACGGGTCATCTAGCAAATCTCAACAAGAACAAGCTTAAGCTCAAATATCATACCTCACAGAAAACATGCTATGTGCTCATTAAAAGTCAACTTAACACAAGTGAAATCTCTTTACCCAAAAATAAGTCAAAGGACTCAAACTCCTGATGACATGATGATGTGTTCAACCCTTTAAGCAAGCCAATGAAATGCAAACTACAGTCACAGCTTAATTCAAACTTAACAACAACATAGCACAACTATTTTTTTTTTTTTTTTTATAAACAGAAAAAAGAAACAAAAACAAGAAACACAAAGAAAGAAAACAACTAGAAGAAAAACGGACAATGGTTTTCCATACCCCCAACTTGAATCACACAATGTCCTCAATGTGGGCAGAAATGCAATACCGAGAAGTGAAAAGAACTGGAGTGAGCAGAGAGATGTCCCGCAAACTTACTCGTGAAACTCTAGTCCTGAAAAACATAACAACAAAAACAATCACAAACAAAACAAAAACAAATAATAAGAAATAAAAGGAAAGAGGGTTGCCTCTCATAAGCGCTAAGTTTACAGTCTTCAGCCAGACTTTCCATAGCAGATGATCATTTAGGAGAAGTAAGGTCCTCCAAGGGCAATTCCTCAATCTCTAGAATCTCCAATTCCAGGAACGGCTTCAACCTCCGACCATTGACCTTGAGAGTATTTTCATTCTTGAGATCCTCAATCTCGATGGCTCCATAAGTAGACACTGCACACACTGTGAATGACCTAGTCCATCAGGATTTGAGCTTCCCTAGAAATAGATGCAGATGTGAGATGTAAAGGAGGACTTTCTGACCAACTTTGAAAGATCTTCTCAAAATGTCTTGGTCATGAGTCTTCTTCGTCTAAGCTTTGTATAGCTTGGCACAGTCGTAGGCATCAGTCCTCAATTCTTCCAATTCATTGAGTTGGAGCTTCCTTTGATCGCCAACCTTGGTGAGATTGAAGTTCAACTGCTTGATAGCCAAATATGCTCGGTGCTTCAATTCCACAAGAAGATGGCAAGCCTAGCCATACACAAGTCGATAGGGAGATATACCAATTGGAGTCTTGAATACTGTCTGGTATGCCCACAAAGCCTCATTGAGTTGTAGAGATCAATCCTTCCTTGTCGGGTTTACCGTCTTCTCTAATATCCTCTTAATTTCTTTGTTAGGTATCTCAACTTGCCCACTTGTTTGAGGATTGTAGGGAGTTGCAACTTTTTGAGTGATTCCATACTTCTTTATGTGCTACTCAAAAAATCAGTTGTAGAAATGCTTCCCCTCATCACTAATGACTGCACATGGTGTCCCAAAACGTGAGAACACGTTGTCCTTCAGAAATTGCAGCACGACTTTATGATCATTAGTCTTGCATGCAATGGCCTCCACCCACTTGGAAACATAATCTACCACCACAAGGATGTAGAGGTACCCATAATCTACGAACCATGGTGCAGGAGTCTAGGAGATGTGCATAAGTTGTTCATCTGGGAATGTCTCAGCAATGGGCACAACATCTCCATTGAAGTCCATAACCAGCCTGGATAAATGGCCAGCTACCACATTCTTGAAACCCTTCTTGTCCTGAATTTCAATGTCAAACTCTTGCAGCAATAGAATCCATCGGATGAGATGAGATTTAGCTTCTTTCTTTGACAAAAGATACTTCAAAGCAGCATGATCCGAGTAGAACAAGACCTTAGACCCTAGTAAGTAAGATCTAAACTTATCCAGAGCAAAAACTACAACCAACAACTCCTTTTCAGTGGTAAAGTAGTTGAGTTGTGCATCATTCAAGGTCTTGCTGGCATAGTAGATGACATGAGGAAGCTTCTCCACTCTCTTCCCCAACGCGGCTCCCATAGCATAATCGGAAGCATCACACAATATCTCGAACGGCACTCCTCAATTAGGTGGCTGAATGATTGGTGTGGAGGTTAAGGTCTTCTTCAGAATCTCAAAGGCTATCTGGCACTTGTCGTTGAAGTCAAAAGGAGCATCTTTTGCCAACAAGTTGCACAGAGGTCTCGCTATCTTACTAAAGTCCTTGATGAATCTTCTGTAGAACCCAGCATGTTCTAGAAAAGATCGAATCTCTTTCACTGTCCACAAGGGCGGAAGGTTGGAGATCAAATCCACCTTGGCTTTGTCAACTTCAATACATCTGTAGGAAATATCATGCCCTAAAACAATCCCTTGTTTTACCATAAAGTGGCATTTTTCCCAATTCAAAACCAAGTTCTTCTCCTTACACCGTACCAACACCAAAGTGAGATGGTGCAGACATTCCCCAAATGAAGAACCTAAGACTTAGAAGTCATCCATGAATATCTCCAAGTGACATTCAACCATATCTAAAAAGATGCTGATCATGCACCGCTGAAAGGTAGCAGGTGCATTGCATAACCCGAAAGGCATACAACGATAGGCAAATGTACCAAAAGGACAAGTGAATGTAGTCTTCTCTTGGTCTTCGGGGTCCAACGGCACTTGATAGTAACCAGAGTAGCCATCAAGGAAACAGTAGTAATCATGGCCAGCCAATCTCTCCACCATCTGATCAATAAAAGGAAAAGGAAAGTGCTCTTTCCTTCTCACAACATTTAGCTTCCTGTAGTCGATACACACTCTCCATCCCGACTGAACACGAGTTGGGACCAACTCATTCTCTTCGTTCTTGATCACTATAATCCCCACCTTCTTGGGCACTACATGAATGGGACTCACCCATTTGCTATCAGAGATAGGGTATATGATTCCCGCATCTAGAAGTTTGATCACCTAAGCTCGAACTACCTCCTGCATGGCTGGATTCAACCGTCTATATGGCTCACGAGAGGGTTTAGCATTTTCTTCCACTTGAATTCTGTGCATCACCACTACAGGGTTGATTCCCTTTATGTCTCCAATAGACCACCCGATTGCTTCTTTATGCTCTTTCAAGACATCTAGCAGCTTCTGTTCTTGATTGTCATCCAGGTCGGCAACAATGATCATTGGTAGAGATTCAGTAGGATTAAGATACTTGTACTTCAGGGTGTCTGGTAGAGGCTTCAACTTCTACTTGACAAGATCAGCTGCTGATGAAGATGGATCAGAGGATGATGTATCAGTTATTTCCCCAATATCATTCTCTATCTCAAGAGTTGAGTCCAACAAAGAGTCAGCTTGCTCCAGTAAGGTGTCTAGGTCCATGTCGCCTCCAAGTGCAGTAAGGCACTCTTGTTGTGCTAAATACTATCTAAATTAATAAATAATATTTATTGTGTTTTCCTTGAGAGTGTACAAGATCAAAAGATAATATAGTGCAGCAAGTACAAGATCGATCCCACGAAGATTGTTGATTTTGTTTTAGAAGTACTTAAAATACCAAAATCGTCATGAGATTGATATTGATACTAAGGAAAAGAAATAAAGATAAAGATAAGGTAAAGGTAGGCTTTGATATCTACCACTAATTATACTTAGATAATATAACAATATGTCAATGATGTAATCATATTATGAATGCTAAATGTTTGCAAATCTAAGGGTATGGGTGTCTACTCCTTAAGCTATTGATTTTCCTAAGCAACGAATTAGGCATGGGTGTCTACTCTAATTCTTATATTTCTTAAAGGATTTAGCATAGGTGTCTACTAAGTTGTTCTTTAACAAAGCATAAATTTGTGGAAACCGACGAACACATGAGGCCTAGGGCATGGGTGTCTACTTCCGGTTCCCAATGTTGATTAACCCAAGAACCCAGTGTAGATTTCTTTTGTTACTCTTATTTAAACCAGGACTCGATCATCCAAATTGATTTAATTAACTAATTCATACCACATGCATATAATGGTCAATCACATACATATGAGGAATTCAAGAAAATAGGAATTAATCAAGTTAAGCAACCCAATATGATTATCACAAAGGTGCCAATATTGAAAATATTAAATAAACATAATTAGAGCTTCAATCTAGCCCTCCTTATGAGTTAGTTACACATAATTAAAAGAAAACTAAAATGAAAAGGGAAAGAAAGAACCGAAAACCGCTCCTAGAAGTAGCCTCTAATTCCTCTCCCCAAAGCTGTCTCCTTGAAATTGTCTATTGAATTGTGAGGCTTAGAGGTCTATTTATAGGGCTTAGGAGAGTCTTATAAGACCTAGTAATCCTAGGAAATTCAGAAATTTAAGTCCTAGTCCAATTAGGATAAAGAAAACCTAAGTCCAAATCAGAATAGGATTCATCCAAAATCGAGTTCCTATCTTGCGGGGTGATTTTGGTATAGTGGCAGTCTGAATGAGCAAAATGCTATTACAATGAATTGTACAATTTGGAGTTAGCTTTCAAATGCTACTGGAATCACCTCAATCGAATATTTGAGCTAAAAGTTATGATCAAAATACCAAGACATGTGCAAAATCCAAATTTGAATCCAATCCGATTTTGACTTCAATTTGAGAAATTCCGATTTAATCATTTCCTTTATTTGGTTAAACTTAACCAAATCTTCGAGGTCTTCCCAATTTGCCCTTTAAGCTTGGAAATTTTCCTGAAACACTTTCTTTTCTTCCATGACCTATAATACAAAGAAAATACAAAAATGAAATGAAATAGCACAAACTAACAAAACTAAGGAATTAACAAATATAAGTTAAGGGCTAAAATATGAATATTTTGGCACTTTACACAACACCAAACTTACATATTGCTAGTCCCTTAGCAATATAAAACTAAAAACAAAATGAAAAACAAAAGGATAAATACATCTTTCGTGGGATGTACGATTGCATTTAGCATATGCAACAAGCCTTTTAAACCTCTAGGTGTTCCCTAGAGGACGAGTGAAGTCTCGTGAGGGTTTTCCAAGAATGTTACCTACAAACATTATCCAAGAGTTCATGTTATCCAAAAATTGAGTGTCACTCAAAACCATGATTTTCATTCATTAGCAAACTTAAAAAGATAAACTCCATCTTCACAATGAATTGTAATTTTAAAGTCTAATTACTAACAAAAGACAGGCTAAGGCATCACAAATTCAAAATAGTGTAAGTGAACTAGCACATAAATATGAAGCTTCTAATTATTTCCAATGTGCACTGCCTCAATATCTCAAAGTTCACTGAAATCCCCATTAGAATGAATAACTATGGCATAACTTTTTTTTTTTTTTTTTTGGTCTGGCTATGCAATGTTTGGTTCTCTCAAGCTTTATAATTGACCCATGTAGCGAGTGTTAGGCTAATGACTCCCAAACCAGGTGGTTTTATGGCATTAGGTGTAAAACACCCCTAAGGACTTACTAACTCGAGTCAAAAAAGCTACGAAATCAACTTAACAATGACATTAACCAAATCAAAATTCTTCACTTTTTGACATAAACACTCAATGCTTTGAGGCAAGAGGTCCAGTTACTTAGTGAAAAGCTTATCAATGATCATTTTTATATATGCCAAAGTATCCATCTAATAAATCATCCAGTTTGGCCCAAAACATTGAAACACACACATTCGACTTTCATGTCATACCCCACAAATTATGTGCTAATGTGCTTGTATAAGATTAGATCAAACATGTGAATTTTCATTTGCGAAAAGCAAGTAACCAAACTGAAAAATCCTATCATCAGATCAATCTGTTCAAAATTTTAAGCTCACCAATGAGAATCAAATCACAATTTTTAAGATCAACCAAAATTTTAAGACAACATGAACATGCATTTTTTTTTTTTCATTTTCAAATATGGGACAAAGTGTGTGTAAAGTGTCTCCCATACCCCCAAACTTAAATTACACATTGTCCCCAATGTGTGTATAACATGGAAATATCTTACCCGGGAGATGAACGAAACTGTCTGGAATAGTATGGCTCATAGAATACCCCCAAACTTAAATTGAAGCACACTTGTCCTTACAAAACAAAACACTATAGTAACAAAGCAAAATAGAAACAAAATAAAATAAAGATAAAATAAAAACAAAGAAATAAAAAGGATATGCTATGGGGTGCCTCCCATGAGCGCTAAGTTTAATGTCTTCAGCCAGACTGTGGCACTTTAAACTTGAAGCACCAGTCTTTTCTTCTCTTGCACCAAATAGAATGAATTCTTCCTATTGCAAGATGCTTTCGAATGTCTATAGATCGGGGAGGACCACTTTGAGTTTCCTCAAACAGTTTCTGATCCGGTTGGGAATCATGAACTGGAATAAAGTAGGAAGAAAACTCAAGGAGCTTCTTTATCTTGATGTCCTCAATTTGCTCATGTGGTAGCTCTAACAAACTTATCTCCAAGCCTCTTGGTGTTTTAGGAATAAGAGATAATGTTGAAGAAATCTCAATGCTCTCTTCTTTTTCCTGATGTGGCTTCTGTGGAACTTCTGTTTGCTCCTCCTTCCCCTCCTCCACTGGATTTTCAACCACCTCTTCACTCCTCAGTGTGACAGCTTGCGCATGATAGTAGGTGCACTCTTCCTCCATGTATTGTCCACTGGAGTTTTCCATCAACTGACTTTGACACTCTTCTTCTTGGAATTGTTGAGGCCAATTGATGGGAGCTGCACTCAACTCCCTGGCCAATTGTCCCATTTGTACTTCCAGTCTTTGAATGGCTTGATCAGTTCTTTGAAACGCTTGATCGGCCCTTGTAATGATTTGTTTTTTATTAGTCATAAATTGCTGTTGCGAAGTCACTAGGGTGTGTAGCATACTCTCCAGGTTATTCAGCTTTGACTCTTGCTCTTGATTTGCGGATCGATACAAACGACAAGTATCAGTAGAATGATCAGAATGAGAACGTATGGCATATACCTGGAGTTGGGTAGCTGGCTGAGTAGTTATGGAGTTTACAATCATATTTAATGTCTTCTGCATGGCAGCCCTCTGATCATAGAACTGGGAATATGATTGATGATGCAGTTCATTAAATTGTGGAGCATGATTACTAGGAGCTTGAGCTTGCAGCGGAAAATTTGACTGTTGGCTCTAGGTTGGGTTGTAGGAATCAAGATAGCTGTCATTCCCCGGTCTAGAGAACGATGTGTTCTTATGCCCATTAATTTTATTAGAAATTTGTCTCATTGTAGGACATTCTCTAGCATGGTGACAAGGGTCATGGCATAATGAACTTAGTCCATGGGGTGTCAACATGCCTCCCCACATGTGTGAAATTACAAATAAAATAACAAAAAGTTAAAATTAAAAGGGAAAATAAAAACAAAATTAAAAATAAAACTTACGAAGATGCAAACTCAACTGACCTTGCATGAAATAAAAGAAAAAAAAAATCAAATCTATAATTAATGCAGTAACTGTGCTGCCGTCCGGATGTGCGATCGATCGCACCGTGAGGTGCGCTCAATCGCCCTGGATGGGCGCTCGATCACACCTCCGGAGGCAGAACAGTAACTGCAGAAAAACTTAGAAAAAGAAAAATAAAATAAAACAAAAATAAACTAAGGAAAATAATTCCAAACAAAATCAAACAATTCCCAACAACGACGCCAAAAACTTGTTGTGCCAAATACTACATAAATTAATAGATAATATTTATTACGTTTTACTTACAAGTGCACAAGATCAAATGATAGTATAGTGCAGCAAGTACGAGATCGATCTCATAGAGATTGTTGATTTTGTTTTAGAAGTAATTAAAATATCAAAATTGTCACGAGATTGATATTGATACTAAGGAAAAGAAATAAAGATAAAGATAAGGTAAATGTAGGGCTTTGATATCCACCACTAATTATACTTAGATAATATAACAATATGCCAATGATTTAATCATATTATGAATACTTAATGTTTGCGAATCTAAGGGTATGAGTATCTACTCATTAAGCTATTGATTTCCCTAAGCAATGAATTAGACATGGGTGTCTACTCTAATTTTTTTCTTTCTTAAAGGATTTAGCATGGGTGTCTACTAAGTTGTTCTTTAAGAAAGCATACATTTGTAGAAATCGACAAACACATGAGGCCTAGGGCATGGATGTCTACTTCCAGTTCCCCATGTTGCTAAACCCAAGAATCCGGTGTGAATTTCTTTTGTTACTCTTATTAAGCCCAGGACTCGATCATCCAAATTGATTTAATTAACTAATCCATGCCACATGCATATAATGGCCAATCACATACATATGAGGAATTCAAGAAAACATGATCTAATCAAGTTAAGCAGCACAATATGATTATCACAAAGGCGCCAATATTGAAATTTTAAATAAACATAATTAAAGCTTCAATCTAGCCCTCCTTAAGAGTTAGTTACACATAATTAAAATAAAACTAAAAAGAAAAGGGAAAAAAAGAACCAAAAACTACTCCTAAAAATAGCCTCCAATTCCGTTCCCCAAAGTTGTCTCCTTGAAATTGGCTATTGAATTATGAGGCTTAGAGGTCTATTTATAGGGCTTAGGAGAGTCTTAGAAGCCTTAGTAATCCTATAAAATTTGAAGATTTAAGTCCTAGTCCAATTAGGATAAAGAAAACCTAAGTCCAAATCGGAATAGGATTCGTTCAAAATTGTGTTCCTATCTTGCAGGGTGATTTTGGAATAGCGACAGTCCGAATGAGTAAAATACTATTTCATAATGATTTGTATAATTTTACGTTAGCTTTCTAATGCCGCTGGAATCACCTCAAATGGATATTTGAGATAAACGTTATGATCAAAATACCGAGACAAGTGCAAAATCCAAATTTGAATCCAATCCGATTTTGACTTCAATTTGAGAAATTTCGATTTAATCATTTCCTTTATTTGGTTAAACTTAACCAAATCTTCGAGGTTTTCCCAATTTTCCCTTTAAGCTTGAAACTTTTCCGGAAACGCTTTCTTTTCTTCCATGACCTATAATACAAAGAAAATACAAAAAGGTAATGAAACAGCACAAACTAACAAAACTAAGGAATTAACAAATATAAGTTAAGGGTTAAGATATGAATATTTTGGCACTTTACAACTCTCCCAAAGGGTCTTCAACATTCGGTTCATTGACAATCTCTTCCACTATCTCCTCAATTGAGCACACACTTTTGACCCCCACATATTCAAATGGCTACCTGCTGATATCAAAAATATTCAGCTCCACTATCATGTTCCCAAAGGATATCTTCATGATTCCAGTCCTAAAGTTGATTAGGGCATTAGCCGTAGTTAAAAAGGGATGCCCTAATATGATTGAAATTTGAATCTCTACATTTACAACCGGTTCTGTGTCTAAGATGATGAAGTCCATAGGGTAGTAGAACTTATCAACTTTGATCTGAACATCTTCAATGATTCCCCTCAGGACTTTCACAGATCTGTCAGCCAACTAAAGTGTCACTAAAGTGGGTTTCGGCTCTCCTAATCCTAGCTAGACATAGACTGAATATGGCAGGAGATTCACACTAGCCACCAGATCCAACAGAGCTTTTTCAACTTGGTTGTCACCAATCATGTATGCAATTGTAGGACATCCAAGGTCCTTATACTTGACAGGGATCTTGCACTACAAACTAGAGCTGACCTGCTTTGTCAAGAAAGCTTTCTTGGGGACAATTGTCTTTCTCTTTATGGTGACCAAATCCTTTAGAAATTTGGCATAAAATGGCACTTGCTATATGGCATCTAGGAATGGAATGTTGATCTACACATGTTTAAACACTTCCAAAATGTCATTGAACTTTGAGGCTTTCTTGGGAGCCATTAGTCTTTCTAGAAATGAAGCTTTGGGAACATACTTCCTGGGAAGATCCTTAGCAATCGGAATGCCTATGTCCGGTCCAGCATCTCCTGCAGGCTTGTCTTGGCTTTACTCCTCTTTTGCAGCCTTAGTGGCCTCTTCAGGCATGGCCACTTGATTATCCACTTGTTTTCTTGACCTCAAAGTTGTGATGGCTTGCATGTGCTCCTGTCCATGAGCAGAGGCAGAAAAACTTGCAATAACGAACTGCCTTTTTGGTTTGGGCATGGGTTTACTAGGGAACTTTCCTCTCTCTCTCTCCCTCATGTGATTAGCTAACTGGCCAATTTGCCCTTCCATCTTGGCAATAGCTTGAGTGTTGACTTGTATGGCCAGGCTATTGCTCATGGTGATATTCTTCAACTCTTGTAAGTACTGGATATTTGACTATAAAGCTTTGTCAGATGATTGCATGGACTGAGTAGCTGTCTACATGAATGCTTTAAGTGTGTCTTCCAATGATGAGTGTGGTGCAGGCTGTGGCATTTGAGTGGTGGACTAATAAGCAGGAGGTTAGTCTAGGTGAGATAACTGAAACTGATTCTGAGCTTGAGTAGCAGTACCTCCCTGATTAAGTGGCTGATTCTACTTCCAAGAGAAATTGGGGTGATTCTGTCACCTTGGATTGTAAGTCTCAACAAAAGTTTTGAGTTTTCTGTACTCATTGAAGGCGTTGACTTGCTCCATCGGGTACTCAGTAACTATTGATAAAGATGGGCAGTTTTGAGTGAAATGCATTGCGCTATCACATGACGTGCATACGTCAACTTGGCAAGTATCTGCTGCATTCACTGGTTTGTTCAAAGCAATCGCGTCAACCTTACGCATGATATCCTTGAGTTGCCACCTTATATCAGCATCGTCCTTCACCTCGTAGAGGCCTCCCGTCTTGAGGGGGGCAAGTTGTCTACCCCAACAATTAGAAAAGTCCCACTATTGTGCGCGTTCGAACATTTCACCCAAAGTTCTATAGGCTTCTTCCCACGTAAGATTTAAGAATCCTCCACCATTCATAGACTCAATCAGGTTACGATTCGATGGAGTCAATCCCTTGTAGAAAAAATGAACGATCCTCCAAGTTTCAAAACCATGGGGTGGGCACTTCATAGTCAGCTCCTTAAACTTCTCCCAGCTTTCACTGAATTTCTCCCCCTCTTCCTGCCTAAAACTATTGATCTCTTGACGAAGATCATTGATCCTGGAGATTGGGAAGAATTTGTTGTAGAACTTGCTCTGCATCATTTCCCAAGAGGTGAAGGATCCAGGCATGTTGGAGTGTAACCAGAATTTTGCCTTATCATGTAGGGAAAAAGAAAATAGCCAAAGACGCACCAACTCATCCGCAAAATTTTGAAATTTGAACGTATCACACAACTCCAAGAAAGACTTCACATGAACATATGGATCTTCATTCTCTAAACCTTTAAATGAAGGAAGGGCATTGATCACACTCAGCTTCAGGTTGAAGTGAGTGGCATTGGTAGCCGGCAACACTATACATGATGGAATGGTGGTAGTGATGGGTGCATATAGCTCCCTGAGGGTCTAGAGTGGATCCCGTTCTCCCATTTCAGCGGACTTTTCTGAATCTGACACGAAACTTTAAGAATCGGCAAGTGAGTTTGGTGGTATTCTCAAATTCTCTCTAGCAGTTCTTTCAATCTCAAGATCAAAAGGGGTTAGCTCCAGATTTAAAGATCTACGACCGAGCATAAAAAAAAAAATTAAAAAAAAAAACTAAAAACTAAATTGAATTTAACTAATTAAAATTAAACAGAAACTAAAAAATAAAAAATAGGAACCAAAATAAATTGGCCAAAAATCAACTGAAATGCTGCAGGCACTACCCATTGAGTAGGTGCACTCGAGCGTATGCAGGGTAGGATCGAGCGCAGGTGCACTAATCCATTGGTGCGCTTGAGCTTATGATCGTGTGCAGGTGTTGTCTTGGCCGCGGGTGCGCTCGAGCGTAACAGGTCAAATGGTTTAGAAATAAAGTGGTTTCAAAAATCGAACAATTTCTCGGCAACGACGCCCTAAACTTGTTGCGTCAAATTAAATTACTCGCATGTACACGTATCATTGGTAGTGAAAGGGTTTGCAAGTGCGAGGTTGATCCCACAAGGAATTGTATTTTTGAAAGCAAATTTAAATCTAAATAAATTGAACCCTAACCTAGTTCCAAAATTTAAGAGATTGTTGTGTGAATGAAAAATTAAAAGCATGAACAAAATTAAATTGAAAGTAATTATTGATGAAGCACTAGGATTTCGGAATCCACACTCACAAATTCATCACAACATAGTTCCATGATCTATAATATTTCCCAAAGTTATCATAAATAAATCTTAGGTATGCGTTACTTTTGCTTTTAATAATTAATCAAGGCATCCCATGTATTCATTCATTACCCAAATCACAAAAGAAATCCAATTTTAATTAAATCATAACTGTATCTGTAAATCACAAGAAGATATCCAAAATTCATCAAAACATCAATTGTATCTAAAGAATAAATCACAAGGGAAATCCAATTTTTAGAAAATAAAACCAAGCAATCAATTGTATTAAATTATCTTAAATCATCAAATGTATCCTTGAATCACAAAAGATATCTAAGAATTATTCAATACAATTGATTTGAAGTAAAACAATAGGGCAACTAAATCATTAAATTGGGAAATACTACATACATGAAACAAAGTTGCTAATCATAAGTGAGGCTTCATCATCAACCTTAATTGACAGTTTAGCTTCTCATGGTATTGAAAGACAAAACAAAATTAATGAAATTCATAATGAAAAATTGAGTACTTACAAATATGAAATCACAAACTTGAGATCCAAAAGCTAGGAAACCCTAAAACTCTCTTCTTTCTCCTCTAGAATTTTGTAACTCGTAGCCTCCCCCAAACTAATCTGAGATCTATTCTATTTATAGGCTAAAACTAGGGTTTACAATTAGAATTATAGTAGAAAACGTTGCCAGATCAGACAAGTGCACTCGATCGCACACTTGCTACACTCGAGCGCACTTGGGCACATAACTTCCCCCTGCCACACTGGCATTCCTGCGCACTGGAACTTGTCTTGGGTGTGGCTGTGCTTGATCGTGCCTATGCTGAGCTCGAGCACAGACGCACTTGAGCGTATAGACTTGCGCTCGATCGTAGGTTTGTTGGCAGCATTTCCCTAAAGTATCCAACTTTCACATAAAACCAGCAATTTTCCCATAGCAACCTACAAAACACTGAAGACACAAAACTAACCCAGAACATCCAATTTTAACACAACTAAAGGATTAACAAGTGTAAATTAAGGGGCTCAAATATGCAATATTTGCCACACATCATATGATGCTATGCCTTACCCAACAAAAAGGGTTGTTGGACTCTAAAATACACGAGTGTGAGGCTTTAGGACTGATGCCTGGTTTCCTGGCCATACGTACGGGCTCAAGGGTGTATGTTCAGTCAATGAGTTAGGCAACCTAACCAAAAGCTCCAAACTGTGTTTTAAGGTTTCTATGAAATCTAAGGGCGGATATATCTGCTTCTAGGCTACTAAGCAAACGCATGCAAGGCAATTAACATGCTACCATGCAACTCAAGGCAATAAAATAAGGGTTTAAAACTCTTTCAAAACATTCTTGGCTTTTTCAAAGAAATAGGTGTGAAAGCTTTACCAAAACTTCTTCAAAAGATGAAATACCAGTAACAACAATAAAAGACCATGGAGTGGGTAAGGGGATTTACCTTAGAAGGTGGCAAGAACACCAAGCTTTCTTCCTTTTCTCTCTCAAATCACAAAACTCATAAAGACACTCACACAAGGGTTTTAGAGAGCCTGGGGGCGAGAATGGGTATTTATAGGTGAGAAAAAGCTGAGGGCGCTGCAGGCTGTTTTGAAAAGTAGCGTACGTCTGGTACTATTGGGGCGTACGTCTGGAACTATTACACATTGAGTAAAAGGGTTCAACGTACGTCCTAATGTATTGCCAACTGGGTTAAGAACTAGTCAGCGTAAGTACGGGTGGTCCCCCGGCATACGTCCTCACTAAAGACAAGAGCGTACGTTCAGTGGTCCCCTGGTGTACGTCCTTACTAAAGACAAGACCGTATGTTCGGCGGTCTCCTGGCGTATGTACTCACTAAAAACAGAAGCGTACGTACAGTCAAAAAGGTGGAAATTTAGGTTTTGCCTCAAGGCTTCTCGGTTAAGTGTGAGGGCTTTGGTCTTTTGTTTTAAAACTGGGTTTTATTAAATATGAGTCTCAAATAAAATGGTTGTTTTTATCGGGTATTACACCTCGTCTTGTGCCCTTTTTTCCCTTTTGCAATTATTAAAATTGAACTCAGAAGTCTAATTTTGAACTCTCGGGATCTTTAAGAACAAACTAAAAAGTTTTATTCTTGAATGCCTGGCCTTGGGAAAGTGCCCTTGCGGCTATATTTCGCCAAGCTATTTTGGCCTTAGAATGAGCCTTCTTCCGAGGCTTTTCATTCTTAAAATGGGCCAAGTTTAGAAAGCGCCTTAACGGCTATTTTCTTGAACCTTTAGCATCGTGAAAGTGCCTTAATGGCTATATTTCTCTGGGGTATTTTAACCTTAGAACGATTCTTCTTCAGAGGCTTTTCATTCTTTGGGTTAAGTTCGAAAAGTGCCTTTACGGCTATATTTCACAAACGTTGGCCTCGGGAAAGTGCCTCAATGGCTATATTTCTTCGAGATATTTTAGCCTTAGAATAAGCCTTTGTCTAAGGCTTTTTTATTCTTTAATGGGCTAAGTTTGGAAAGCGCCTCTACAGCTATTTTTCTCAAACACTTGGCCTCAGGAAAGCGCCTCTACGGCTATATTTCACCGAGGTATTTTAACCTTAAAATAGGCTTTTTTTTTAAGTTGTCCATTCTTTTGTGGGTTAAGTTCAACAAGCGCCTTTATGGCTATATTTATGAACACTTGGTCTCGGGAAAGTACCTTTGCGGCTATATTTCTCGAGATTTTGCTTGACACTGTAATTTCAAAAGATCTTTTTATTGATGATATGCTTTTACAACTGAAATATCATAACATGAATCAAGCTAAGCAAATTACAGCCTAAAAAAAGTATTTCTTCAGATGGTCGGCAGTCCAAGGACTTTGAAGTGCCTTCCCTTCTTTATCTACGAGGTGATATGCTCCCATTCTATGGCATGCCCCCACTTTGTATGGTCCTTCCTAGCTAGGCTAACTTTCCCTCGACTGAATCTTTCGTTGCGATGGTAACTTTTCACAAGACCAAATCTCCTGGCTTAAAGCTTCGGTGCCTGACCTTCTGGTTGAAATACTGAGCCACCTTTTCTCGGTATGCTGCCATGGTTACTTGGGCCTAATCCTGTTTCTCCTGCAACAAGTCAAGGTGCAACTTGATGCCTTCGTCATTGCACTCTAGCCGAAAGGTATCCACACGGAAGCTTCCCGATCCAACCTCGGCTAGGATGACTACTTCAATCCCAAAAGCTAGAGCATAATGGGTTTGTTCTTCGGTTGGAGTCCTCTTTGTGGTTTTATACGCCCACAAAACTTTCACGAGATCCTCAGCCCATTCTCCTTTCCGTTCACCAAGTTTCTTCTTCGGAATTTTGAAGATAGTCTTGTTGGTAGCTTCAACTTGTCTATTCGCTTGGGGATAACCCGGGGATGAGAAGTAGTTTCTAATATGGAGCTTTGAACACCATTCTCGGAATGAGTCACAATCGAATTGTTTCCCATTGTTAATGTCGAATGCGTGTGGAATCTCATACCAACAAATGACATTCTTTCATAGGAACCACTCCATACATTTGGCCGTTATGTTCACCAAGGCTTCCACTTCTGCCCATTTGGTGAAATAATCCATAGCTACCACTGCAAACCGAACACCTCCCATTAGGGTAATGGTCCTATTATATCTACCCCTCATTACCAAGGTAAGGAAATGGCACTCTGCTCCTCGGGGGGTTGCTTGGAAACATTTGCAAAGCGTTGGCAATTGTCGCAAGTTCTAGCCATTTTCATCGAGTCTGGACTTATGTTCGGCCAGTAGGATCCTACTCTGACAGCTTTGTGTGCCAACACCCTTTCTCCCGAATGACTTCCACAGATTTCTTCGTGAATTTCTCGAAGGATGTAATCACCTTCCTCCTTAGAAACATACTTGAGAAAAGGGAACATGAAACCTCGCTTGTGGAGGGTTCCATTTACCATCGTAAACCGAGTAGCCTTAGTCCTCAGCTGGAGTGCTTTCTTCTTGTCAGCTGGAAGAATTTCCTTCTCCAAGTATTCTACTAGCTCTTCTGCCCACTTAGGCATCACCACTAATGCTAAAACCGTTATCTCCTTGGTGATAGCAGGTTGGAGCAGAATTTGGGCTTGTTCTTTGGTTTCTTCCATATCATCTTCTACAGCTGAACCTATCCGAGCCAAGTGATCTGCTTCCTCATTCTCTTCCCTTGGGATCTTGATTATGAAGAATTTTTTGAAAAAATCTTGCATTTTTTGTACTTTAGACAAGTACAGCTTCATTTTTTCTCCTCGGGCTTCGAACTCTCCTCAAATGTGTCTGACAATCACTTGGGAGTCACTTTGAACCTCTGCGAACTCGGGTCCCATCTCCCGAGCTAAGCTTAGTCCTGCTAAGACTACTTCATACTCGGCTTCATTGTTGGTAGCTTTGAACTCGATTATCAAATAACTACACAACTCTTATCCATCTAGTGTGATCAACACCATTCCTGCTTGTAACACCCTACTCCAATGACACACAATATTGTCTACTTTTGGCTCCCCCAAACCAAACTTCCAAGAAGGTCACCCATCCTGATACTACTCTCACAGAAGCACGCTTAACTGCGGAGTTCTGATGGGATCATGACCATCACGGCTTTAAAACGCATTGTTGTCATTAAGGGTGTAGTATACATTTAAGCACATCCCCATCTCCATACTCAGGCAATGTCGGATGTCACACTGCTCCACCATTCTTCTTTGTTGATAATCCATCCACGTAGATCACCCATACTTCGTCTCTCGGCCATTCAGGTGATTCTGGCAAATTGGTGAATTCTGCCAAAAATTTTGCTAGGGTTTGACCTTTGATCGCATTCTGAGGGATATATTAGATGTCAAACTCCCCGAGTTCGATTGCCCAATTCGCTAATCTGCTAGACAGATCTAGCTTTCGAAGCACCTTCTTTAGTGGGTACTCTGTTAGGACTTTGATTGAGTGAGCTTGAAAATATGGCCGAAGCTTCCTTGACGCAATGACCAAGGCATAGGCAAGCTTCTCCATCTGCTCATATCTTTCACGGCTCCTCTCAATGCTCAATGATGAAGCATAATGGCTTTTGTACGCCTTCTTCTTTCGAATTAGAGCTGCACTAACCGCGGTTGGAGATACGACTAGGTATAGAAACAGCCCTTCTCCAGGAATGGTTTGGCTCAATAGAGGTGGGTTAGCCATGTACTTCTTCAACTTGCTCAAACGCTTGTTCACACTCTTTAGACCACTCAAATGCCTTTCTCAAGATTTTGAAGAAAGGTAGGCACTTTTTGGTCAACCGAGAGATGAACCTATTCAATGCTACAATCTTTCCCGTTATTTGCTGCATCTACTTGGTATTCATCTGAGATTGCATGTCCATGATAGCTTGGATCTTTTTAGGATTCGCTTCTATTCCTCGGTTTGACACCATGTAACCAAGAAATTTTCCTAAGGAGACTCTGATTGTTGGATTTAATTTCATCCCATATTACTTCAACATCTTGAATGTTTCTTGCAAATCATAGGAATGGTCGAGAGGTAACACACTCTTTACGCGCATCTCATCGACATAGACTTCTATGTTCTTTCTAATCTGCTCTCGGAACATCTTGTTCACCATTCTCTAATAAGTGGTCCCCGCTTTTTTCAAACCGAATGGCTTGACTTTGTAACAGTACAAGCCTCGGTTCGTGATGAACATTGTTTTCTCTCAATCAGCTTCATGCATGTAAATATGGTTGTAACCAAAAAAAGCATCCATGAAACTGAGCAGCCCATATCCAACTGTTGAATCCACCAATGAATCAATTCGTGGTAGTGGAAAGCTGTCCTTCGGGCATGCCTTGTTCAGGTTGGTGAAGTCCACACACATCCTCCATTTCCCGTTTGACTTCTTGACCAACACCAAGTTGGCCAACCAATCGGGATAGTACACCTCTTCGATGAACCCAGCCTTGAGAAACTTCTCCACCTCTTTAGCGATGGTCATGTTCTGCTCGGGAGCAAACTCCTCTTTTGCTTCATTGGCTTCATCAATGGGTCCACATTCAGCTGATGGGCAATCTCCTCAGGGCTAATCCCGGGCATGGTTTCATGTGTCCTTGCAAACACCTCCATGTTTTCCTGAAGAAAGTTGATGAGGCCTTCTCGGATTTCTAGGATTAGTTGTGAGCTAATCTTAATTACTTTTCCTTTCCCCATTATTACTTCTAACTGCTCCTTGGCAGGCTCGCCCTTAGCTCTCACTCATTTCTACTGCCCACAGTGCTGATCGTTAGGGGCACAAATCCCGAGGGTTTCTTTAGTGAATTGTTGTAACACTTCCTTGCTGCCACCTAATCTCCTTTCACTTCTCTGACTCCCTCTTCTGTCGAGAACTTCATCTTTAGGTGGTAAGTTGAAGTTGCAGCCTTCAACTTGTTCAATGATGGTCGACCAATGATTGCGTTGTAAGCGGATGGTCGGTCAACTACCAGAAAGTCTACCATGATTGTTGCTTGTTTGGGGGTTGTTCCTACTGTAATAGGAAGGGAAATCATCCCCATGGGTAGCAAATCTAACTAGTGGTGATCCGAATGGCTTGATCCTCTCCTAATCAATGCTCATATGTTTGAAGACTGGCCAATATAGGATATCAGCCGAGCTTCCGTTGTCTGCCAGGATCCGATGGATGGCATGATTAGCCACTGTCACGGTCACCACCAATGCGTCATCGTGGGGTATTGAAACCCCATCTACATCTTCTTCCATGAATGATAGAATCATCGGATCTTTCTTTTGGGCCTTTGAAGGCCTTTCAAGAAGGAGAACCTCTTCTACATTTATCTTCCTTGTGTGAGCCTTCCTTGCAAAGTTAGACTCTCCTCCACCAGCTAATTCTCCTGAAATTGTATGAATTTCACCTATCACATCTTGATTCTGAGGATTTTGGCTATTGTCCTAATCTCTCCTCGACTTCATGTCTTCGCTGATGATCTCGTCCCCTTTGGGGGCCTTCATTATTTCCCTCCAGCCGTAGAGGCTGGTTCACCTAAGGGTTTCTATTCCTCTCTCTTTCTCCGGCCAAAAACCTCGCCAATCTTCCATTCTTGATGAAGTTTTCAATCTCCATCTGCAAGGATATGCAATCCTCGGTCAGATGACCGTGATTGTTGTGGTACTCGCAGAACTCTTGGTTGTTGCGCCTCTACGTAGGAGTTCTCATCTTCGATGCCATCTGAAGTTGGTATTCAGAGAAGTCAATATCTAGTCCCGTTGATGGAAAGGCTCTAACTTCTTCCACGATCTCTTCAGGCTCCTTTCCTCCTTTATCTTCTTTCCAGAGCCACCTGATAAGTGCTAAAATATTCATATTTTCAGCCCTTAATTTGCATGTTTTAATCCTTTGGTTTTAGTTAATTAGGCCATTTTAATTCTTTTTTGTATTTTTCATGTTTTTATAGGCTTTTAGAAGAAAATGAAGTAAAACTGGGTGATTTGGGCTCAAAGTGAGAAGATGGGAAAAATCGGAACTCCCTGACACTGCGATCAATCGCAGGATACCTGCGATTAAGCGCAGTACCCAAGAGGACATAGCACAAAGCAAGCCAGGAGCAATCGAGCGCATGCCAGAAGAAGGGTCGATCGCAGACCTGCGATCGAGCGCACCCGGGTTGCGATCGATCGCACCCGTGCGCAAGAGACAACCCAAGGTGGCGGCTAAGATGTCCCTATTTCCATATTAGGGTCTTCCAACTCCCAATTATAATAGGATTGAAACCCTACGAAATCCCTAGGGTTTACTACTTTTCCAAGGACTTTTAAAGCCTATAAATAGACTCCTAAGCCTTTGGAATAAGTAGGCTTGGAGAAGGAGAAGAATAGGAGCTCTCAAGTTCAAGTCTCGGGTTTATTCTTTTCCATTCTTTTCTTTTATGAAGATGTTTAACATCAACTCTATATGTAGCTAATTTATTTAGTAGGGCTGGATTGAAGCCCTAGTTATGTTTTGTTACTATTCCAATATTGGCGCATTTATGATGATCTTGTTGTGCTATTTAACTTGATTAATACCTGCTTGAATGAATTCCTCATATGTGTGTGCCTGATCAACATATGCATGTGGTATGGACTAGTTAGTTAAATCAATTTGGATGACCGAGTCCTTGGTTTAACATAAGTAACAAGAAATATCCACGCCGGATTCTTGGGTTAATCAACATTAGGAACCGGGAGTATATACCATGCCCTAGGCCTCGTGTGTTTGTCGATTTCCATAGAACATATGTTTTTCTAAAGAACAACTTAGTATATACCATGTTAAATCCTTTAGAGAATAAAAGAGTTAGAGTATACATCATGCCTAACTTGTTGCTTAGGGAAATCTATAACTTAAGAAGTATACACCATGCCCTTAGGTTGACAAACATTAAAGCATTGGTATATTGATATATTAGCTTAATATAATTAGTGGTGGATATCAAAGCCCGACCCTTTATTATCATCACTTCAACAATCAATCTTTATTTTGTTTTTGATTAAGGAATTTACTTTTAAACGAAAATTCAGCAATCCTCGTGGGAATGATCTTGTACTTGAACCTTATACTACCATGTTGACCTTGTGCACTTGCAGGTAAAACGCACAATTATTTACCTATTAATTTAGGTAGATAATTTGCACATCACCACCAGGTGCTATCCTGATGCTGCTAGTTTCACCTTGACCACTCTACCCTTTTGACTTCATTAGTGCACCAAAGGTTTCCTCCCGGTTTATGAACTCTTCAGCTTTGTTCATAAACTGACAAAGACTCACTAATGTAGGTCTCCGAGCTAACTCGGACATCAATTTGCCTTCAGTACTGATTCCGTTCATCAAATCAGATAGTACCATTTCTTCCTTCGAGCTTTCTACACTCAGCTTCTCATGGTTGAACCTGATCATGTAGTCCTTCAAGGACTCATTCTTCCCTTGTACAAGGGACAGCAAGTAGGTAGGAGACTTCTTTCTCTTCCGGATTGTCGGAAACTGAGTTAAGAACTGGCGTCCGAGGAAATCGAAGTTGTCTACGAACTTGGGAAGCAACTTCCCGAACCATTCTCGGGCATCTCCCTTCAAGGTTAATGGGGAGGCTAGGCATGCGATCTTGTCGAGAGTGTCATGGAGGACGAGGTGAGCTCGAAAGCTTTCCATATGATTAGTCGGAATTCCGCTCCCATCATATTTATCAACACGTGGGACCTTGAACTTCTCGGGCAAAGGAAACCTCATCACCCGATCAGTAAATGGCAAGTTTGTGTTTTGCATTAGATCCTCCGCGATCGATCGGTCTTCTCCTCCTTGAGCCATCTACCGAGCCATCTCCACATACTTCTTTTTCAAATCCCTCACCTCATCAGTAACGTTGGTGGTCTCATGCCTCTCATGATGAGAACCACCTTGAATAGTTGTGTTATGGGAGTCCCGAGCAGAATTTTCTTCTTCATTGTGTGGCTGCTTCTCTCTGCACCTTTCTTCACGTTCCCATTCCCCTCTCATCGTGAGTCGAGAAACGAGATCCTCATTTTGCTTCTTCAGGGCCTCCATAGTTTTTGATATTTGCTGCATATGATCTTCCAATGAAGCGATTTGATGGTTCGGATCATGTGATGTACCTGGAGCATTTAGGTTAGGCTCCCTCAAATGTGTAGTCACCATATCGGATTTTGAATGCTAAGAACTGATGAAAATCAAGTTCCCACAAATGGCGCCAAACTGTTTATGACATTTTCCGAGGAGTGACGCCACACGGAGTCCGAGGAGTTGTTGATCTGCAAAAGAAGGAAATTAGGATAAGAGTTGCCAGGGTGTGCCGGCAGGGATAAGAGTTGCTGGGGTGCTGGCAGGGATAGCTCCGATGCTTAAGTCAGTATTTGATTTGAGAGAGGGAGAGCAATTAAATAATATGAGCTTGAGAGAGATTTGTGATTACCAAACAATGAACTAGAGCTTCCCTTTTATAGGCATCAGGTAGCGGTTGTCATTCCCCGATTCTCGGCCCCAATGTTCCCGAGGATCTACTGTGCGAAATGTGTGACAAAGTGGATCATGGGTTGTGGGTTACTCCACGATCATGAGATCGTGGGTTTGGAGAGTGGCTTGGCCACGCTTATGTTGGACGTGGGCTCTTGAGTTATCCTCAAGTACACGTATCTTGGTTGGACGATGACAGATGGGCCACGTTCTGGTGAACGTGAGATTTAGCTTGGACGCTAGGAATACACCATGTTTATTAGTGAACGTGGGGTTTCCTTCATTTGCTGAAGGACCATTGTACTCTCAGTGGAAGACTGTTGTGCCCTTGGTGGACTGGCCATGCTTCAGTCTAGGCCAACTATGTCTCGGCCTAGGCCTGTCTTTAGTGGACTTGCACATTGGACCAGACCTAAAGGTCTGTTGGGCTTTAAAGTGGCCGATCCATTACCCAACAAATAGTTTAGTAGAGACATTGTCGCAATTAAAAAGCTTAAAAATACATTGAATTAGGTGGTATAATGTTTTTTGGCACACCGGCATGCTTGAAGAGTAAGCACGCCAATGTTAAAATATTATTTTATTTTATTCTTTTTTACTGTTCAAATATTATTTTAATAATATTTTATAATATTTTAACACAAATGTGCTTACTATTCAAGCACACCGGTGTACCAAGAATCACTACTCAATTAGGTATAGCTTTAGGAGAGAATTGAACTTTTCCCGTAAAAAATTTATCTTTGTCCTTGTCGTTATATGAGGGAGAAGAAACCAATACGTTTAATAATTCAAACAAAGACTAAGGGCAGTTTGATAATTCCAACTTCCAATCCCAAGTCAACTCTTCTTCTTCTTTATTTGTGCATCATTCCTGACGCAAATTTCACTCATTATTGTAGACAGAGGAAAAAGAAGAAGATCATGGACAGAGAGCAGGAAGATCTTCAATTTCTGGGGTTCTTTGGGATCATCAAAGAGTCCTTCAAAATCATATTTTCATGGCGGAAAATCTTCAGCCAAATCACTCTGGCTCTCATCCTCCCTCTCTCATTCATCTTCCTTGCTCACATCCAAATATCCCAGCTCCTCTTCTTCAAAATTGTGGACAACGAAGACAGCTTGGATCACACCCAGAAGAACACTCCCAAATACGCCAAGCTCACCGATGTTGTCTCCTCCGAGTGGGCTGCCTTATGGGTCTTCAAAGCCGCCTACTTTACCTTCCTTCTCATACTCTCCCTCCTCTCCACCTCTGCCGTTGTTTACACAATCGCCTCCATTTACACCGCCAAAGAAATCACCTTCAAGAAGGTCTTGAGCGTCGTCCCAAAGGTTTGGAAAAGGCTTTTCATCACTTTTATTTGCAGTTTTGCCATTGTTCTGGTCTATAACATTGTTGCAGGAGCTTTACTCATCTCCTGGGCAGCTTTTGTTGGATTTAGGCCAATTGGGGCTACAATTTTTGTACTTTTTTTTATCATTTACTTAATTGGGTTTGTTTATATAAGCATCGTTTGGCATTTGGCAAGCGTGGTTTCTGTGTTAGAAGATGTGTACGGGTTCAAAGCCATGGTTAAGAGTAAGGCCTTGATAAAGGGAAAGATGGGGATTGCAGTTGGTTTCTTTATTCTGCTGTCTCTTTGCTTCATAGGAATCGAAGTTGTTTTTGAGAATTTTGTTGTGCTGGGGATGGAACGAGGTGCAGGAGTTAGAGTTTCGGTCGGAATTCTCTGCTTTTTGTTTCTGTTCAAGGTGATTCTCTTTGGTCTTGTTGTCCAAACAGTCATCTACTTCGTCTGCAAATCATATCACCATGAAAACATTGATAAGTCTTCTCTAGCGGATCATCTTGAGGTTTATCTTGGGGAATATGTTCCTCTGAAGGCTAAGGATCTCCAACTGGGGGAGTTTCATGTGTAGCTATACTTGTTCTAATGAATTAAGGTTATTTTTGTATTGTGCTTTTTTTGGAATTTAATGTAGATTGTTACTATTTTTCTTGCTTATGGGTTTTTCATATTTTATTCTTATGGTAATGTTTCCAAAGATTTTATTCTTATTGTTGTAGGCTCATCGGTTTAATGTCGTTATCCATGGCACTGTATTTTTTGTCACAACTTGGCTAATTTTAAATCGAAGAATTT
Organism: Corylus avellana; assembly: GCF_965113065.1. Taxonomy (NCBI): domain Eukaryota; kingdom Viridiplantae; phylum Streptophyta; class Magnoliopsida; order Fagales; family Betulaceae; genus Corylus; species Corylus avellana. The sequence continues at coordinate 11,878,919 of NC_142500.1, read as the reverse complement.
TGTTTAGTTGTTGTGTCAATTTCAGAGCTAGCTTATTGGGTGGTTGATTTGGTGCAAATACAAGATTGGGTCTAGCTTCCTTCAAGGCAAGGAGATGTAATTTTAAAGAGAGTATCCTCGATAAAAGCCAAAGTCTATTGAAAAAATATCTCATATGCTCGAATAGGAAGTAAATATCTAAGCTTGAAATATCAAAAAATAATATAAGCCTTTACAACAAATAATTTTGCTTCTATTGATAAATATCTCATTGACAAAATCACTTAAGCTACCATCTTGGTTGATTTTGGCTACTCCGATGTGAAGGGGCTCGGAGGTGAATGGGAGGGGGTTCAATGGTGGGTAGTAGGCGCTTGGTTAAAATGAATGAAAAAATTCATGGGATTGATTTGAGTTAAATATATGATGTTTTCATTTTTATTTTATTTGATGTTTTTACATGATGTGTCAATTTTATATTAAAGGCTGTAAAATGAGGTTTTACACTACATCCTAATAGAAGAGACTCTCAATTTTAAAAGCCAAGAAAATATAATTAGGAAAAAAAAAAATCCCAAGAAAGTACATGAGCATTTGAAAATTCCTTTAAAAGAATAAGGGAAAAATCATATATAGCCTTTAGGTTTTTATCTTATTTGAATTTAGTCTTTGAGTTTTCAATTTAAAGTAAATAGTCCTTAGGTTTTACACAAGTTTAAAATAGGTAGGGTTTTACTTTATGGTCAAAGTTGACGGTTTTTCATTTGCCAAATATCTCATTTGACACGTCATAAACATTTCATTACAATACCACATCAACAAATGTTAAGTCATTCAAAGCAAAATATAAATAAATAAACAAAAGATTCAAAAAAATAAAAAAAAAAAATCATTGATTTGACAGGTAGAACTTAGAAAAATACAAAAAACTTGAGAACCTAAAAAACAAACTCACAGTAACTAAAGACTTTGATTCCGTTGGCGTGGCATTGCATTCGGGATAGACGTTGACGTATCAAATGAGGCACATGTGATAGATGAAAAACTGTTAATTTGGACGGTAAAATAGTAGATGAACCTATTTTAAACTTGAACAAAACCTAAAGACTTTATTCTTAAAATTGAAAATTCAACGACTAAATTCAAATTAAATAAAAACTTAAAAGTCTAAATATGATTTTTCCGGAAGAATAATAAAACTTTCAACAAACCCCCTCTTTTAATTTTTTTGGTACATTCAGGTAGAGTTATCAAATGTATTTAATTAATGAAGCCAATCTAGCCGTGGGATTAGGCCGAAATGATCAAGCTGGATTGCTCTTTCTTAGAGCACAAGTATTGGACTAGCCAATAATTGAGCTAAAAATTAATATTTTTTAGCTACATACTTTTTAATTCTCTACTCTATTAAAATAATATTTTTAGTAGTTTCATATTTATTTTTTATTTTTATTAATCTTCTTTCTCTCTCTAACACCCTGCCTAAGGAAATAAAAAATTAAGAAAATAAAAATATACAATATAAATGGATAGTGGAAATAAATCAATAATCAAAAAAAATTGATAATTAGGCATTCGATTATTAGGGTAGGTGATGTTTTGATATCTATTTTAAATAATGTAGGGTAAAGTCAATATCCCTCCTTCAAACTACCACTTAATTGATAATGTCTCCCCAAATTACTTAAACATTGTCAATATTCCCCTAAGGTTAGCAAAAAGATAAAAGTACCCTTATAAATTTTTCAATAAGACAAAAATATCCCTATAAATTCGAAAAAATAAAAATAAAAAATACATATTTAATTTTTAATTTAAAAAAAAAATGATTTTTTTTAAAGCGATTTTTTTTTAATTTTATTTTTTTAAATGAATTAAAAAAAAAAAGGAAATTTTTATTTTTACAAAAATGATTTTTATTTTTTAAAAATTTCTTTTAACAAAGGGAAATTTTTTATTTATTTAAAAGAAAAATTTTAATTTTTTTAAAACAGAAATTTTTATTTTTATTAAAAAAAATCGAAAATTTTTTTAATGTATTTTCTTATAAAAATGATTTTTTTTTTTTTAATTTTTAAATCTGGCAACCCCTTGGATTTTATTTTTTAGTTTTTAGTTTTATGTTTTTTTTTAGAAGTTTTAGTATTTTTTTTTGTTTTTACCAAGGGTAGTTTTATTATTGGGGGAATATTGACAATTTTTTGTAGTTTGTGAGTGACATTGTTACAATTAAAAATTTAGGAGGAATATTGTCAATTATGTGGTAGTTTGAAGGGGATATATAAACTTTACCCAATAATATATTTCTATGAGACTTTGATGATAGAAGACTGAAATCATGCAATACTCTAATACCCCATTCCTATAGAGGGTACAAAAAGCTTTTCTTTTCTTTTTTTTTTCTTTTCTTTTTTTTAATGTTTATAACACTTTCTATAAGTATCTATCTTTAAAAAATTTCACATAGGGCATCTATATACTTTAATAAGCTGTCTAAGTCATCAAATTGTTCATGATTAAATTGTAAAAACATTTAAATCTAGTACTCCAAAATCGTTTATAAACTATAAATGCAGTGTATACACAAATCGCATAGGATTTTTCAAACTAATGTTTCACCAAAGTTCTTACAAGATAAACAATCTCCCGCTAAATTTCAAAATCTTCAATTTTTCTTGCTAAGTCTTTGCTGCTATCTTTGAAAAAAGTGTAAAATATAATATAATTAGCAACATCAATATATAAAAATAATTAATCAATAGAGTTATGTCGAGTCATTTGCCACTTGGAAGTATGCACATAATTTAATAGAACAATCCTCAATCTTTTCAAAACATGATATGAAATATAATATTTTGTAGCTTTCAGTAACAATGAAAAAGAATTGTACACGAGTAAGCATTCTTATTGTGAACAATAAAATAATGCAAAGATTCAAAATATATTAAAATCATCTCCTAAGGTCATATGTACACTCGTCAAACGTTTTTGCTCCATTTGATTGGGTTGTGCGGTCCTCACATTGGGACTGAAGCCTCTTTTCGGGTGATAAGAAGCAACCATCTTTGGAGCATCTAGCCATGGGTCTGCTCGTATAATTTTTAGGAGAGACTTACTTACCCACAACTGATTGCCATATTGTTTCTCCTCTAAGGTACACATAGTTGTATGATTCCAAAATTTGGACCCAACTCTCGATATCCTCATATAAGGTAACTTTGGTATCAAACTCATAAATCTCACTATGTCACAGCAAGTTTCGAATAACAATCAATGTGCTCACAGTCAAACTTAATCATTCAGGAAATTATACATAAAGTACCAATGCTCACTTTCTGAAACTTAGTGTTATATTCCATCATAAAATTATCATTTGTCACATTAATATATAATTAAACCAATGCATTTCCAGATCAAACCATGCAATTCACAAATAAATTTCATGATGTCGTCATTATTATGCTTCATCATTATGAAAATACATTTATTTTGAGAATCAATAATAATAATAATAAGACATATACATATGTAGATACACCCAAGTACATTTTATTTAAAATTTATATTTTATTTTAAAATCCTTGCATTTGGGCGTATTATTTTTATAAAATCTTAAGCTCATGTATCAACTTCTACAGGAATTTATTACACCCGTATCACCCGCCTCTAAAAAGCAAAATAATTAAATACCAATACCTAAAATAAAAATGCATAGTCTTTAAATTCTTTAAGCTATAAAAATTCAATTTCAATTCCCACTTTGAATTACCTTTTCTCTCACATCTTACCCAGATATTTTCTATTTCCTCAATCTCTCTTTTTTTACACACATCCATAATAAGCAGCCTTTTTCTATGTCTTTAGTCTTTCTCCTCTAAATTTCTTTTCTTCCATAAACAACTCAAAACTCAAAATCTCTAATGAATTAAACACACACAATCTGATATCCTCCCCAAAATCTCTCATACCCAACAAAATTTCAAAGAAATTTTGAACACCCATCCTTTCTCCATAACCCTAAAGTTTCTTTCCAAATTTGGAAGAGGAAACTTCAATTCTGCTTCAACCCTTACCTTCTCTCTCTCCTCTCTCTCCTCTCTCGTCTCTTTTTCTAATGCACCTTTCTTTTTCTTTTACGCTGCTTTGGCCTTTCGGTGGGGATCTTAACACCTTAATAAGTATTATTTTAATCATAATTCGTATTTCCAAAGAAATTCCACATTTCTTTCCTTATCTTTTATCCCTTAGAACCTAAGTCCCAAGAGCCCACTTTTTCTGTCTTCTCTTTCTTTTTCTTTCTTTTTTTTTTCTTTTTTTTAAAAAAAATAATAATAATAAAATTCCTTATTTCAACCATCTCCATACAGTGAATAGATGAATTCACTATTGAATTTATGTATGAAACTTACATGAGTCTACAAATTTAATAGTTGATCAATTGAATTTACAAAAAAAAAAAAGAAAAAAAAAATACGATTGTGTAACATGCCACTTTTTCTTTATGCTTTGAAATAGGGGCTCCGGAAAAAACCCTACAGTTTATGTGACTAGCTCGGTCGACCAACGGACCCTAGTTAGCAACAATAACCAAGCAAACTCTCCCAAAACCTTGATCTTCAACCTTTTCTCATGTTAACATTTCACAAATACAATAAAGCTAACGATTGAAATTGTCAAAAGTGTTTAACTTCCAAAACTAAGATAAAACTAGAGTTTTCTAAACATCATTTTCATGCTTCATTTTTATCTTAAAAATATTTGGACAACATAATAATGACTTGTTTACATACATAAACCAATTGCAAGCAAAATCACTTTTACGTGGCTTTCTAGATATAACTCCAAAATGTTCTTCTATAAAAGCTTCTTAGTATAACATAACCACATTCATGGTTAATTAATACAATTTGGGCAACATCTCTTCAATATAAACATACTTATTTTATAATGTTATACGAGCATCATATCAGCATTTTAGCAATGGTAGCCATTACTATGATACTTTGACATATCTAACTATTGCGCCAATTGAAATTCGGGCATTATAACTACCTATATGAAACTCAAACTAAACACATAATAAAAGTAAGAGTTTTAGAAATTATCCGAAAACTCCGCTTATGAACTCTTCGCACTTCTAGATCAAGAAACCGCTTTCGTAGCAGTTAGATACTCAAGAACCTTCCTTACACACTTAGAATCCCTTAAAACAAAAGTAGAGAGAGATTTAAAGTTTGGTGTAAGAAAAATTAAAGGGAAACTCGGCTTATTTATAGGCCATCACCTCTCGGTCAACTAAGATATAAAGTTAGGTTGTTCGAGCCACATATCTATTGGCTATGTCAGATTTTGCCATGTGTATAGCCACCCTTATGTGTTATTGTACACCTCGACTAACCGAGACACTAAGCTCGATTGACTGAGCTCTTTCCCAACCAAAACCCTAGTTTCGGTTCCTAATCCGTTTCGTGTTGTTTGCTCCCATGTTTTTTAGGGTATTCCCTTACCTCACAATAAAACATTTTAATAAGTTGTTTGTATTTTAATAACATTTTATCATTATTTTATGTGTTCTAAATTTCTCAATTATTACACTCCTATCTCTTTATCACCCCCCCCAGGTGCATGGGGTGGCCAATCCACCCCTAGAGGGGTGGATCAACCACCAATGAATATAATAGGGGTGGCCGAGCCACTCTAAGGATGGTTCAGCCACCCCCAAAAAGTTTTAGGGGGTGGTTCAGCCACCCTTGAAAACAGCTTGGGGGCGGCTTAATCACCCCCAAAAACACATCTTGGGTGTCTCCCAATATGTTATTGGGGGTGCTTGGCCACCCCATTAATGAGACGGGGGTTGCTGAGCCACCCCTGGAAATGGCTCTGGGGTGGCTGATCCACCCCTGGTGGGTGGCCGGACCATCCCGAGTTACCTAGGGGTGGTCCAGCACCCCTGCTTTGATTTTTATTTATTTTTTATAAATTTTAGTATTTTTGTTTTTATTTTAGTAAGAATAATTTTATAATTTTTTTAGAATTTGAGATATATTGTCATTGTTTTGGTAGTTTGGGAGATAAACTATCGCAATTAATAATTTAGAAGTAAATTGTCATTGAGATGGTAATTTGAAGGGATTAAGTGGGCTTTAATCTATAATTAAACTTGTAAGATCTGATGGTGCATACAAATTCCTACAAGATCTACGTAAGTGAATGAATAGGTCTTATAAATTTAATAAATGATTTTTAAAAATATTAGATAGAAAAAGGAGATAAGAAGAAAATATTCTTATTAACAGTACTAAAAAAGAAAAGAAAAGAAAAGTGTCGCAATTCCGTTTCTAGCCCCATTTATAGTCTTTACCAGCAGTTTCTTTTCTCGGAAGATTTGCCTTTCAACTCAATCAATCTCTCCAAACCTCATTCTCTCTCTCTGATCTTCATCTCCTCTTTCTGGATTTCCTCTCGTTTCAGGTATTAGAGTTTCCTGTATGTATCCATATGTATTTGTGTATGTGATCTTCGTTTTCAATAAGTGCAGTGCTAGGTTGAATTGCTGAAGAATTTTAATATAATGTATTCTTTGAAGTGATCGATGCAATTTCTAATATTATGACTCATGCTTTGACCCATATATTTGAATTGAATTTCAGTGAAAAAAACCAAATTTCAGTGTCTTGTTGACTTGTAACGATATTGGATGTAAATACCATTACTTGTCTCAGCTCGTTCATCATTTTTCTGGGTTGTAAGAACATTATAATCGCTGAACTGGGTCTCTCTTTTTTTCTTTTTTGGGTGTAAAATTTGGTTTTTTGTTGTTGTTGGCTCTTTCTTTTTTTTTTTTTTCTTTTTTTCGTAAGATAGATGTGTCTCTGATGCTATATTGATGTTCCCAGATCCTTATTAGGTGCACCGTTGCTGGTTGTGGTGTTGGAGGAAATCAGGTTCTATCTTTTGGGTAAAAGCATTGTTTGAGAGTGAACTCCAATGGGAACGCCTTTGAATCAGCCCGAGTTTGATTACTTGTTCAAGTTGTTGATGATTGGGGATTCGGGGGTTGGGAAGAGTAGTCTTCTTTTGAGTTTTACGTCCGATTCGTTTGAAGATCTGTCGCCCACAATTGGTGAGTCTTCTTACTCGAGTTCATCTTGATTTTTGGATTTGGATATTTTGGACGTGCATGCTCATTTATGAAATGGAACAAGAAAATTTTATTTTGATGGGTAATGGGACTCTGGGTTAGCATTACTTTTTTTACTGTGTAGTATTGTTCCTGAGAAAATGGAAGAGAAAAAGAAATTGGAAAAGTTAATTGATTCTTTAGTTTTTCTTGTGGTGTTAAGAATATGAAATGGCAAACAACTAATGCATATAGTTTTCATAGGCTCGGCTGATCAATACATTTGGTTTTCTTGGACCTCTAATAATGACAAATTTGATTTGAAGTTTATGATTATTTGCTTTTGTTGCATAGATAATTGCGCGAAGGGAGCACTTCTTCTTTGGCACACATATATAGAATTTTCCCTAGAGATATTTTCTCAGTACATTTTTTAGCGTTATGTTAGATCAACAAATATGGGCATACTTTTGACAGAATAATATGAGCATACTTTTGACAGAATAATATGGGCATACTTTTGACAGAATATGTGCTTTTCCATTGATTGGAAATCGTATGTGCCATGGTTAATGGACCAAAATCTTTGTCTTTGTATCCCTTTTCTTTGTTTCTCTAGTCTCAGTTAATATTATTGGCTTATGGGGAACATGACTATTACAATGTTATCTTATGACCAACTAACTCATTACTATAACATCATAATAATTTGCTGGTTGCTTTTCTTTTATGTCTTGATTTATGCCTCTTCTTTGCTTTCTTATGCAGGTGTTGATTTCAAAGTAAAATATGTTAATGTTGGTGGCAAAAAGCTGAAGCTTGCAATCTGGGATACAGGTAATTCCAAATGCGTGCTCATGTGCATGGCCATTTCTCCATTTATTCATTATTTTGCAGTAACTGTCATTTATTTTATTACACAAAAAGACTTGCCTGTGTGTGCTCATACAGGAATATGGTTAAGCAGTTGTGTTTACTTTTTAGCCAAATAGTCAAATGTCAGGTCAAGTTCTATTGACCCAAGAAGCTCTTGCTATGGGAACAATGTGTTAAAATGCATTAGCTACATGACAAACCTTGTACTGTATGAAGACATATTTGTAACAAAAATAAACTGCCAATTATTATATTTTATTTTGATGAGGGAGGCTCATCACAGGATATGATTTCAGACTCCTTCACACTTATATCTCCAAATGTGGTGTGAGGGGAATTAACATATGCATCCAGAGGCACCCATTGAGCCTTACGTAAAGTAATGATATTGGTTATTATTACATCATCCTCTAGATCATTTTGCTTGACCTTTTGACCAGAATATTGATTTTTGGTCTTGAGGATCAGACATGTATAATTTGTATACTATCATCAGAATTCATTGTCTAGTTTCATTGCTAATTAGACTACGTATCTGGTCAGCTAGATAAGTTAAGATATTCCAATCTTATGTTCTTTTTCTTATACTGGACCTTTAGGAAAAGAGTTGTTTAATCACTTTCTCATACAGGCTAAGTATTGCTGTGGTCAAATATATCTAATTTTAATTTTTAATTACGCAGCTGGTCAGGAGAGATTCAGAACATTGACAAGTTCATACTACAGAGGTGCACAAGGAGTCATTATGGGTAACTATTATTTTCTCCATAATTTCTATATTCTATTCTCACCTAGAGCTGTTTGTGTTAGTTTTAATATGGTAACCTTGCCGGTTAATGCCTCATTACAAATTTGTGAACAGGATATTGCTTTCAAATCTTGAAAATTAAGCTTTAGTGGCTTTCCTGTAATGTATGTGAAGGAAAGTCCTCGTTTCCAGCAATTTAAGATTTAAATACAACAAATTCCATTAAACTTTGGTGTGTCCTTGTGTTTCAATGCCATGGATTGAGTGGAAGTCAACCTCTAGGGAACAACAATATGAAGCAACACCTATGTATTATAATTGTAAGATGTCATAAACGTCTAGTTATTCTTATTCTGGTGGATATTAGCATACTTTTTCATCTGCTTAATAGACAAGGTTGAGTTAGTATTGGATTAATTACATTAGGTGACCAGTGCTACTTTTTTCCCCCATGACAGAGGCAGAAAGTTGGACTTGATTGTAATAGCTCTCACTTTCCATAAGTTTATAGTCACAGTGCAAAGGCAACACCAGTGACTATAAACATATGTGCAGGGGATATGGGTAAAGGGGAGAATGAGTACTTTGTTTGTTGTGTAGTTTCAAGTGAAGTATTGGAAGAACTTTTTCTTTTCTTTTCTTTTTAATGTCTCGCATTGAGTGATAAAGCAGATTTGTCATGGATCGTGGATTGCTTGAGGATGTGGTGATTATTCTATAGGATAGTGGCTCTCTCAATAAACAATGATGTTGCAAGTATTTGGGAAAATATTGTAGAGGTCCTTAGGGTTTGATCTTTTATGCTTTGCCATCAAATCGCTCTCTCCATACACTTGTTTTTAGCGGAAATTGTGACAGGCGTAAGATCACGTCAAACCTAATAAAATTGTTTCACACCTACAGCATGGCAAAAAGAAAAGAAAAGAAAATGGGGAAAAAAAGGAATGAACAAAAGAAAAGAAAGGGGTAGGTGGGTCTCACTCCACTCCTCTGCTGGGGTGGAGTGAAGTATTAGGTGGGTGGCCTCCCCAGCAAAGGGGTAGGTGGATCTCACTCCACTCCTCTGCTGGGGTGGGTGGGCTAACTCCACTAGCGGTGGGATGACCCCGACCCCCTTCTTATGCTTATGTGTTACAATTTCCATTAAAAACCCTAGCGACATGTGTATGGAAGGAGTGGTTTATTAATGGAGCATACCTTAAGAAGTCATTTGAGAAATTTTAAACCTTAGGGAGTGATTTGATAAAAGATTCCATTAAAAACCCTAGGACCTCTAAAATATTTTTCCCTGATTATTGTAGATTTTTTAGATAAACCACTAGTGTAGTTAAGAGCGAAATGGATGGACTTTTAATGGTTCTGAGTTTGCAATTCGCATTATGTGGCGAATTGAGTTCATTTACCCCACTACAGAAATATATTTCTTCTATTGTTTATTTGAGTTCAAGGGTTACCTTCCCTTGTTTTAATTACTTGACCAACTCCATCAGGGTTGGCTTGTATGGTATTCACTATAAAATTTTATTTCTTTCTTCTTCTTCTTCATAAGGTATTTTCTTTCCTGTATAATTTTATACAATGTTTTCACATGAAATTGAGCATTAACTAGATGTTTCTTTTTCATGGGGTTTTCAAGATGGATTTATCTGGGTGGTGCTCAGATCTAAATATACTTGCTAGAAAATTAGGGCGTTACAGGTATTGTTATGGGAGAATGGGGATTATGGTGGGTTTCATGCAATCCATGTAAAATTTATGCTGAAGCAAGGAGTTTCAGATCTATTCAATTGAGTTATTCATTATATTCACGAACCAGTTTTCTTGATCATTTCAGGAACTATAGATATCAATTTTAGTTGGACAAGTTTGTTAAATGAGAAAAGTAAATCAAATTACCCCATGAATAGCGTTGTATCTCTTTAATTGGGATCTGTATTGTAGATAGCACAAGTTTATCCTTTATATGTTGTTCATTGACGACAAGCTGCTAAGAGTATGCTTGGCTCGAATCATCCTGCTATCAACTTTAGCTTTAACTTTAAGTTTTGCCATCAATATATAGTTTAACTGTTCTAGGCTTGGTTTCTAAGTAGCATATATATATATTAGTGCGTTGTCATTTTATCTTATTTTGGTGCAACTGACTTCCCTTTCCCCACTGATTTTGGTGCCCCGCCAACCTAACATCTTGAGATCTCATTATTAATGGTTGGAAGTATGTTTGAAATAGTGTTCTTTCCAAAAGAAAAAAAAAAAATTAGTGGTGGAAATAGTTAGTTATGAGAAGATGTTAATGTGTAAGCTTATCAAGTTTAAAGTATTCTGGTGTTCAGTTGGCCTGTCACAATAATTATTTTCTTATTACTTTCTAATGTTGATCTGGTTTTGTAATTGCAACAGTTTATGACGTAACAAGGCGAGAAACCTTTACAAACCTCTCTGAGGTGTGGGCCAAGGAAATAGATCTTTACTCGACAAATCAAGACTGCATCAAGATGCTTGTTGGCAACAAGGTTGATAAGGTAATTCTTGGGGAGATTTACAGATTCAAGTGTTCTTTATCTTATCTTTATTTTTCAATTATTCTTTCTTTACTCTCTATGTTATGGTGCAAATGGATATTCCCAATAAGGTTTGGCAGGAAAAGTAGCAAATGGTATTTGTAATAAATGATATCTCCGCCCTCATTTGACAAGTGATGGAGGGTGAGCTTTGTGGGTTCAGTCCAGTGTGGTTGCGAGTATTGTTTACCTCTTTCTTTCTTTTCTTTTTTTTTTGGTTTTTTTTTTCTGTTTTTTTTAGGAAAAAAAGAAAAAGAAAAAGGGAGAATACAAGAAGAATGACAGGAAAAGGTTTTATATTGATGCTTAAGGTTTTCCATTGAAACTGTAAACGCATAGTGAAGGCAAAATTGTTAAACAAGCACTGTGATCCCCCTCTCTGTAAGATTTTGTCTGTGTATGTGTGGGCACACATGCGTTGTTTGTATGTGTCTTTGCATTTGTCTGTGCTCCTTTTCTTTCCTTTTCATAAAGAGATTAGAGATTACTAGAGAAATTGTTTGCCAAATATTGGGATTATTCACTACTTTACATGAAAATTCAATTATCACCAAAACATGTCTGTTGGAACTTTTTTTTTTTTTTTTTTTCAAAAATTTTTCTCCTACATTTATTTTGCAAAAGAACCACTGCAGAATGGTTCAAGAGGCGGTCTTTCTTTTTCTTTAAAAAAAGAAAAAAAATAGGGGAATGTTTAATTCCAAAATTTGGTAATCACAGTGGGTTGAACCCCAGGCCTCCACTTTTGTAAGGAGAAGAAATGCCCCCACACTACAAGGCCACTGGAAAGAGTATCATAATTTAGAATGATTTGTTCCAAAATTCAAATGATAGATGGTTTTATGCTTCTCTACACAAAATGCTACATCACAAAGATGCCCTGTTTTAGGCGCTTCTTTTAGAGCATGATATGATACGAGTCCTGCAAATTTCAAAAGAGTAGGTTATGGTCTAGAATAGACACATCCACGCTAAAAACTCCATTACTTTTATTGTGTATCAGTTCAATCACTTACGTTTCCTTCTATTACTATATACTAAAAAAGGTCATATCCTAACGTTCAAATTATATATGATACTTTATCAAGAATATCCTAGAAACTATATGCGTTTTGATAGATCAGATTATTATTCTGAGATTTCGATTTGTATATGAAGCAGTGGATCTGCACCAAGAAGTATCCGAGAAGTATTCCTATAGGATGTCCATCTAGAAGTATTAATGCTAAATAGCCTGGAATGCATATCTATTGGATATGAGCTTGTCTTCCACCTTGCTTCATGTGTATGATGTTAATTTGTACTATATCACTTGTTCTTCTCCATTCGTCAGCCAGAAGTAAATATATAAATAGAGCCAAATGAAAATAATCAGTATTATGCAATATTTGAGGATTTCATGCATGTGACTCCTTTCTCTTTTTCAGGAAAGCGATAGGGTTGTAACAAAGAAAGAGGGAATAGACTTTGCTAGGGAATATGGATGCCTATTTACTGAATGCAGTGCTAAAACTCAAGTTAATGTACAGCAGTGCTTTGAAGAGCTTGTTTTAAAGGTATGGAGGGTGATAAACTTACTTCATCTTGTACCTTTTAAGAAAATGGAAGTTGGCAAGCTTGTTTATGTTCAACAATGTTAATAGTATGTATATATGGTACCTACGTATTTGAAACAATTCCTGATTTGAAGACAGGATATTTTTATTTAAAAAGAAAATGTTATTACTGTACATGTAAGTTGTCTGTGCATATAGGCTATCGAAATGGGACAGAATGTTGAAATTTGCTCAGTGCTTGAATAATTATGTCTTTGTACAAATTATCTTGTTAACAACATAACGAATGACGGCATGAATGATGATGGCAATCATATGCAGATATTGGATACACCTAGCCTCCTAGCTGAGGGCTCTAAAGGGATGAAAAAGAACATCTTTAGAGAGAAGCCCCCGCAGCCTGATGCATCCACAGGCAGTTGTTGCTGATGCTGATTATCCGCCTCTCGTTTCTCCAACTTCCGGATCTCTAACCAGTATTTTGATTCTTCTCCGAATCATTGAAGAAGTGTTTTTTTTTTTAAAAAATGATTATTTGACATTAATTGCAAGTTACATGTAAAATAGTGTTGTGATTTCTGCTTTGGAGACTATTTATATGCAATATTGAAGTATCCTTAGTATAAGCCCGGAAGGAATCACCGATCGATTATATTGATTCTATGCGATTGTACAAAAGAGTTTGTGATTTGGGTTCCATCAAAATCAGTTTCAAGGATGATAGCTAGTACTCGTGCTGAATGTTGAATGGGCCATTTGTACAGAATGTTGGCCAACTCATTAGCAAATGTACCTTTATATTTATATGTTCAGTGAAATCGAAAGTTAGCAGAGCAATTTATGGAGAGACCCCTTTTCCGGCCCTTCAATTCACTATCTTGAGTTTGGCGTTTTAAAGACCTCTTAAGACACAACTATACAGTGGCACAGCCCCTACTGGTGAGTACTGCTGGTGATCATTAGGACTGTACAGGTGGGCCAGTGAAAAACCGGCTGCTCCGCCATCCTTCTGCCTGCCCACTGGTGTTGCAGGCAGATGGACTAGGCGGGTGGTGGGGCTCAAGGTAGGAGGAAGCGGCTACTCTCCTCTCCGCTATATATATATGAGCCTTTTTGTCCAAATAAAGTTACAAAAGTCCCTTAATCTAACCTTTTACCTGCCGCCCTCTGAGGATGCCCCCTTCTCTTCTCACCACAGCTCCCCCGCCTTCCCCTTTCACCAGCTGCCGCAGCTCACGCCTCCTGTCTCAGGCAGTTGTGTATGGGTGGATAGGATCAAAAATTACGGTGAGTCAAAAACTGTTTAGGGTGGTGACGGGCGGTTTTGAGGCAAAAAAAAAAAAAAAAAAAAAAACTACCCTTTAGAACGATGTATACCCCTGCAATTGCAAACATGCTTTTCGTTGGGGGAGCTGTTAACCTTAAAACTTATTGCTTAAAAGTTCAAATACTACTAAGATAAACTATTAAACTGAACTTGTCGGAGTGAAACAAACAAAAAAACCCACTTGGCCTTGCCGACCAAAATATTAAGAAAGAAACCCAAGTTTTGCCACCAAAACCAAGCAAACATGGTTGCTTCTAAAGCACCCATTATCAATCTTCTTCTTCTTCTTCCTTCTTCTTCTTCTTCACATCGGAACTCCAACACCATTAACTCAAACGTTAAACACCTAAAACCCATCTTGAAAACCCCATTACCCAACAGGCGCTTGTTCCTTTTCTCTCTCTCCCTACCTACTATCCTCCTTTCTCCTCCAAGTAATACCAGTTCTTGTTATGCTCTCGACAGCTTCGACCCGGTGAGTTCCACCGAGAGAGAAGCAAGTGCCGCGATTTCTCGGAGAGTATCAGAAGCTGTGGATTTGTTGGATAAAGGGAGGGAGTTGCAGGCTAAGGGTGACTTTAGCCAAGCCCTTGGATATTATACTCAGGTACCTACGCTGTTTGCTTTCTGGGTTCTGTTTGGTTGCTCAGAGAAGTGTTGAAAAACTAAGCTGAGAGTTTTTGAAGTCTGTAATTTTTTTTTTCCTTGTATTCAAGATGTTTCTTAGCAACCAAACAGAATTTTAGTGTTCGTTCAATTTTAATTCATGTTTCTTCTTGAAAAGATTTGTTTACAAGTTTTATAATGATTCACCGGGACTTTTTAGTACGCATGAACTATTAATCTGAATTAAATTGACATAATTTGTGCTGCTTATAATCAAGAAACATATGTTGGTTTTATCTTGTTCAAAGATTTGTTCCCTTTTGGGTTTAGTGATGCCACTGCTGACTTTGGTCCCAAAACATATTAGTTGAAAATGATTCATTGGTCACTATTAAATTTAACCTTCGAGGCCAAGTGATCTTTTCTACCAGTAGCATGTTTTTTGTAACGTTCTGGCTGAGAATGAATTGTTCTGTGCGTGTGTTTGGAAATTGGAAGAGTCAAATCCACTGCTCTGATAAAGCGATCGGCAATATGTAGAATATAGTCTTTGGAGACAAGGCAGCATATGAAATTCTGGTTGTCAGTAAGAATAGGGCTGGCATACATGCTAAAGAGCACAGATAAGATTGGTAATTTTAAAGGCAGTGCACACCCCATATTGTTGTCTGGTTTTCTTCCCCTGAAATTGAAGCAACTAGCAAGGTACTGCCAGTGATTGTTCATATCAGGATAACCTAGAACCATCAATATGTTGATTGTCCTCCATTTTGTTACTTTCATTTGTAATTGTGGGGTGGGCTGGGGGGCTGTTACTTATATAAACGTATCCCACTCTATGGCACAAACACACCCATTGCATGGTTCAAGATATCCATGAATACGCACGGCATAATTGATTCATAGGTATGACGGATACAAAGAACATTGTATAAGTTTTTCCAGTACACTTCTCAGATTTTGCGAGAGACTAGCTTGTAAAAGAGGTGTTGCCTTAGGTGGAGGAAGGCTCCCTGACAGCACGCCAATCTGACAACATTATTGGAACTGGATGTTAATTTTGTTTTTGCATTTTTTTCCGGCTGCTTTTTTCATTTATTCTATTTTGATTTATTTAGCAGGATTCCGTTAGTTTCAATAGATTTTTTTTTTTTTTTTAAAAAAAAAAAAAAAAAAAAATTTAAATGGAGGATGTTTGATTTGTCGAATGAGGCATGTATTATTAGGACTGAAATGTTGATATTTTATTGAAGGTCATGTAGGTTTAATCAAATGCAGACAATAAATAACCAGGGAAATGAATTTTGACATGTTTACAGCACTTTTTTTTGCCAGGATTGTTGTTAAATGATATTTAATTTCTCTGGTTAAGGTTTTCTGGCATTTAATCTAGCAGATGATGGACATAATTTTTAAGTATATGCTATATACCTATCTTATGCAGGGAAGAATGGAAGATTGTAGTGGTGTGCAAAGCAGATAAACATATAGCTATAATTAATTGATGCATTTCTTCAATATTTTTATGTTGTAGTATGTTAAAAGTTTAGAAGAAGAAATAACTAATAAGTACTTCCTCAGAAATGCCCATACTTTGAGTATGAACTATTTACGTAAGCGTCCACAGAAGTTGGGTATGGATCTCTACGACAGGATAGTGAAATTCTGTTGATATTCTATGTGAAATATGATTCAGAAGCATGTCTCTGGAAGTCAGATGATAATTTTGATAAATTTCCTTCCAGATGTCTGGGGACAATTGTATACTTTATTTTTTCATGCAAATGGAGTCTACCACCTCTCTGTATTCTTGATTACATTAGCTCATATAACACATTTAATTCAGATATAAATCAGATTTTTCCTTGTGCTCATCTTCTGTGCTACTCACTATAGTGCTTCTGTATCTACAGAATCTTTCTAGTCTACACGGTTCAGATATGAAAAAACTGAGACTACGTAGCAGTCAGTAATGCTTATAATGATACGAGTAATACAGATCTTGCTTCTAGTTTATGTTTAAGAATCCAAATCATCACATCTTTATGGATTTTTCCACTTTTGAAATTGATACGTGCATATTCTTCATTATGTTAATAGTGGAATTACTGATATGAGATTCTAGTGGGTTCCATTATCTATGGTGCATCATCATATGCCCTTGTCTTTCTTTTATGAATCATACAAATATGATTTAATCAGGTCAAATATGTTGTTTGCAAGAGTAGCACTTAAAAAATGAGTGAAATTTCAAATTGAAATGCTATTAGAAAATTATTTTTACTTTAACCTAATCATCATACAAGAAAGGTGCAAGAAGTTTCACAATTGACATCATTACTATATCTCACTTCAGGTGGTTGAAAAATACAAAGACTTTGCTTTCGCAGACTATGCAAGAGTGGGGAGAGCATTGGCTTTGTACGAGGTTGGTGACAGACAAGAGGCAATTGCAGAAATGGAGGATGTGTCCATTTCTCTTAAGGGATATCCAGGTATTTCTGGTGGTGATATACATTCCCAAAATGTTTGAGAGGAGAAACATGTTTTGTTTAGTGTAACATTCTTTTGTTGTTGTACATGTTTGTTGGGGTATTCTGCAGAAGTCCATGCAGCTCTAGCAGCAGCCTTATATGTGGACAAGCATGCTCTACTGCAAGCAGAAAACCAATTCACCATTGCAACTCTACTTGATCCTCACTACACAGACGTTTCTTATGTAAAAGAAACAAAGCATTGGCCTCCAAGTTTGGTCAGTTCTTTGCAACAGTTCATCAGTCTTTCCTAGGGTTTTGTATTATATCTTATACAAGTTGTTATCACACAAGACAATACAGCATGGCCACTTTTAGATTTTTAGGTCACTTTTACTTGCTAATGACCGTTTTAAATTAAAATTACTCAATATTGTACTACTTCAACAAATTATTAGTGAAGAAATGGCGTGTGTGAATGATGGTTTTTGCTGAAATATGTTCTGCTTGATCAATTTCCATCTTTATCAACTTACAATTCCTTTTCTTTTTGATCTACAACTCCATTCCCCCAACAAACGGTGGGGCGTCCCCGAGAAATACTAAGGATCAATAAGTTTTTCATATTTAGCTCATATTCTCATACAAATTCAATAGATCAACTATTATATTTGTGGGGTCGACTATTGACTTATGTAGGGTTCACATAAGTCACCAAATCTATTGGTTAATTTGTAGGATGAGATTGGTTAAATAAGGAGTATATATTAACCCCTAGAGCATTTCTCGGACCTCTCACTTCTATTAAAAAAATTAATTGGATGTCTGTAGCTTTGCTGGAAAGTCAATAGTTTTTATTTTAGAGACTATATCACACTATCAATAAGTTTCTTGTGTTTTATTTTATTTTATTTTTAAGTAGTTCAATTTTCAGTCTATTTTTAACTGAATTCATAAAAACTATGAATTTATCTCCAAAAAAAAATAAAAAATAAAAAATAAAAAGGTGATGGCAAGTGGTTGGTCACCAAACTTTGCTACAGGGTTTGGAGGTCACCCCACCTTCCTATAAAAGGGAGCTGCGCTCCCAATAAAGAGATAAGATGCCCCACACACCCTCTATGTTAGGGGTGCACCTCATTGGTGGAGCACGAGAAGCGAATCCACCCATCTGGAGAGGAGTGTGAGTGGGATCGTTCCATATGCCAACAGATGGTGTGATATGTAATGCTCCCTGATAAGCGGAAATTGCTATTTTTGTAAAAATAAAAAAAATAACAAAAAACTTTTGACATTCACAAAGTGCACAGAAGCTCTAAACATAAACATCCATAGATATTGTCTATAACTATTAACTATTTACATTGTGTATTCAAACTATATACCTTGCTTACATATCAGAGTTACTATAGACCTGAATAAGTTGTAATTACCTATCAAAACATTTATGTCATCGGTCATCCAACTAAACCTAATCCCATCATGGCATTATTTTCCAACTGGACCCAAAAGTTGTACAATCAAAACATTCTAGGCCATAGTTATTGCCTACTCTTGCTCATCCTAATCATGTGCTGCAATCTCTGTCAAATAACATTTTATAG
Source organism: Corylus avellana (assembly GCF_965113065.1). Lineage (NCBI taxonomy): Eukaryota > Viridiplantae > Streptophyta > Magnoliopsida > Fagales > Betulaceae > Corylus > Corylus avellana. Next base: position 11,860,068 of record NC_142500.1, on the reverse strand, counting down.
TTGAAAATGTGAGTTCACGTACGGCTCAGTAAGTGAACTAACATTCAAAATGGTATATGATCTGAGCCCTCTTTTATTCTCAATATAAATCGCTATCTTGTTCTTTTCTGAAATGGAAATAATCATAAAACGATGGTTTATTAAATTAGTTTGCAACTAGAAAACTTTCTTGGTTTAATTTATTACATTTTCCTTCTATAAATTGACACGCGTTTTGAAGTTGCTCCCGTGAATTAATACTTGTCACGCTCAGCCACATTGAACTATTATTTTGTTATAAAAACCCCGTTATTAGGGAATTTCGTTAAATAATCATAAAAAGATAGTTTATTAAGTCCGTTCGAATGAACTTACACATATTGGAGTTAATATTTCAAGAATTAACACTCAACTACTATGGTCACGCCCAAGTAGGATAGCGACAATTGGTTTTTCCGACCTACCCTTTTTGCTCAGGAAAAAATAAGAAAGAAAAAAACACCCAACTTCAATACCCCATAGGCCATAGATTAGATGCGTAGGAGCCTGGGTGTATATATATATTAAGACGTTACGGGATGGGAATTGTGGGTGAGGTAGCCTTCATTGCACTAGCTAGCGGACTGGTGCAGGTGGCCCCATGCACCTATCATCAACTCTCTTTTTTTCTTTTATAATATATTTTGAGTATCTTTTTCTTTTCACATGCATATTTTGTTAGACAATAAACGAAAAATTGGACAATATGATATTTTGAAAAACAGGAGAATTCATAGAATTGATTGTAAAAATTAGAATCTGAATTGAAAGAGTGATTTTATATAAACCTAAAAACTTGATAGTAATAAGTTGTTCTCCCTTGATTTTATGTTGGAAAATCACCATGCTTGATATGTTGTAGCAACTTTATTTGGTCCCCATGCCAAAGTAGCCTCAAACTGGTATCTTTCCTCAAGTTCTAGCAAATTTCACATTGATTTATTACCATTCCATAGTCTTTAAGGAAATTTCTAAAGAGGTTGAGCACGTACTAGGGCATGAATTCGACTCATCGCAAGCCTGTTTAGTATTAACTGCCTTGGGTTCTATTAATGTCCTAGTGATACTAGGTTAGGCTATGGCTCAATTGGTCTTGCGATAGCGCCTATGATTTCTGCCATCTAGACTCCTAAGTAGTTCTCAACAGGCAGATGCTACCATAGTCATACCCGGGTTGTCTAAGCTCCTCCTGAGTAGTTTGCGGCGGGTAAGTGCTGCTATAGTCATGCCGAGATAGAAGAATAGTCACGGTCGAAGTTACTCGCCCCTCCTACTCTTTTTTTTCTCAAAGATAACAAAAATTCACATTGATTGATGACCTTTTGTGGATGGGCTAGTAGAGTAGTCTAATCAACCGGTATTGGCGCAAGAATAGGGTGAAAACAGAGGCACTTGAATTGGTGCAAAATTGTTTAACCTTTGAGCATGTGATGGAGCAAAAGATTGTGGCATCTTGCCGAAAATATGGAAAATTCTCACACTCGAGTGCATGCCTGCAACCTTTATTCTTAAAGGTAGAACACCCTCATTTAGCCATTGACTTGTATGGCCTTTTGTGGGTCCTCCTCCCATTTCTTTTCCATATGTTGTATTGAAGTGGGCAAAAGTGTGCATAGGAATCACCCTCTAAATCTAATAGCTTTGGTGATGGCAATCCAAAAAGCAAACCCAGCCCCTTTCTCTCTCTCTCTCCCTCCCTCTCTGTCTCTGTGTCTCTGCCTGTGTGTGATGATACAAATGTCAAAAGACAAGCGAATATCCATACGACGACCAAAGAGTCCCATCGGCAACATTGCAGCCATTGGACAAAAGATGCTGTTGCCAATGTGGTTTTGTTCAGAAAACTGCCATCCATAATAGGCAAGAAGAAGAAGCTTCTTGCTAGCAATGTTTGGTGGGTCAGGGTCACTATTATGATGTCCCTTTTTCTTGACTAGACATGAGTCCACACCACAACACACAGATGAGCAGTCCTGCATTGTGTATTATGTACCTCTATGCATTTACTTTTGTTCTCAGATAAAGTTGAATTGGGTAGTTTCGCTCCATTTACTTGATACAAGTTAAAACTACTCTGTTTTCACTCCTCAATTTGTGATATTCTTCCTTGTTCTTCATATATATATATATATATATATATGCCCTTTCGAGGCATGAATGTGTTCTGAAAATTGCGTTTTAAACCCAATCACAAAAGTGTAACGTTGGGCAGTGCGTTTTTAAAATTTTAATTTGAAAACGTAGAAAAATCTGAGTTTTCAAATCGTATGCAAGGGGTGCTTTTTTTTTTTTTTAACAAAAAAAAATATGATTTAACATATCTTAAATACTGAACTTTAATTTTACTAAACGCTTAACTATATTATAAAAAGTTGTGTTTTCAAATCGTACTTTTTGAAGTTGTAAACCCAAACGGACAGTTACCTCCATGGATTATATATTGTTGGAAATTGAGATTTTACATGAGATAGAAATTAGATGATGGGCTGCCACTTCCCAAAATGATGATAATGATGCAGCTGTTTCAACTCCAACCAATCTCTAAAAAGAAGGATTAGGGTGACAAAGTTTGCTCCCCAGGTTTTATATCTGCCTTAAGAAAGTTTGTGTAATAAGTTTAAAATCCATGATTAAGGCTATCAAAACACCCAACACATCCATGTGTATATGTTTGAGGGTTTTGAATCATAATTTCATCAGTGAAATTCCTGTATGGTAATATATATATAATGCTAGACGTCTTCTTCATGTCCCATTTTTGTCCCTCTAAATTTGATGTAACTTTTAAAATTATCATTGAATTAAAATTCAATAGTGATCTATCACAAATCTAACGGTGATTTTAAAAGTTACGTACATCAGTTTTAAAGGATACAAAGAGGATGTAAATGAGACGTCTAGCATTACTCAATATATATATATATATATATATATATATATATATATATATATATATATATATATATCATTACTCAATATATATATGGACATAAAATGATCATATTATGAAATGGGTTTATTTGTAACAATGTCAAGCAATGAACTTTCCTCAAACTTGTGAGATATCTGCCAATTTATTAATCATATTATGAAATGCTTTTGAAGTTTCTGAATTTTAAACACCTGATGAGATAACATGAGTTGATTCCTCTATACAAATTAATGCTTAGTTACAGGAAACCCAACACAGCACAGAAATATAAGACCCCACATACTTTTACATAATCTACACCTGCTTTGAATCTTCATCCCACTTGGATCTAAGCAGCTTGAGCAGCATTCTAGCCTTTGTTTTGGTCCTACCATTACACTGGCTCTGCAGCAGCAAAAGCAACTGACTCAAAACTCCAGCACCAATGGCTTCTTCCCTTGCCCTTAAGGAATCATAACATATGATCATAAGCAAGCTGACAGCACTCTCACTGCCTTCATGATCTGATACCCTGAAAACCATTCTAACAATAGCATTAACTCCATTTGGGTTATTCACCAAAGCTTCTTTTGCACTCTCTACTTGTAAGAGCTTCTCTAGTGTTTCCATTGCCATTGCTGCCAAGCTTTTTTCATGTCTTTCAGCACCTAAAATGTATGCCACGAGTCCATCTACAGCGCCTTCTTGAACCAAATTCTCTCGATTAGATTCCATGGAAGATAATGCAGACAAGGCTCTGATTCCAGCCTCAGAAGCCTCAGAACCATTGGCAGCAAGAAGAACAGCTTCATGCAAGAGTTGGGTGGTTTTTCCAAGAATATCACAAAGCTCCTTTGTCTCTGTGGATGATGGTAGTGCCTCTATAAGATGACACAAGCTTATCTTGACCATGAAAGTGCCGTGCTGAAATAAATCTAGGAATGAGGCTAATTTAGACTCTTCTTTTAGCATATTCAGAGGTGCCAGTTCACCCAAAGGCAGCATTTTTATTGCACATGAAAGTGCTTGGTCAACAAATTTGACATGATCTTGAGAGACTACTTTGGCTTTTACTTTTCCAAAAGCTAGTTCCAAAAGTAGAGGTAAGAAGCCCAATTGGAGCAAACAAGAATTGGTTGACGGCGATTCTTCAGATAATGCTCGAATCTTTTGGAGTGTTTGAAGCTTGTCTTGTAAGGTTGCTTGATGACATTCAAGGCTGTGTTTGAGTGCAGCTAAAGAATCAATTGTTGCCAAGTAATTTGGATCAAATTGGTGACCCAATTGAAGCCACTGATCAATCAAGTGGCGAAGAGTGTGATTAGGAACAATGGATGGATCATGGAGCTTCTGCATTGTGACAGGGCATGTGAGATTGCCTGCAGCCAGCCATTTCTCTATGCTTGATCTGTCATACGTTTGGCCTGTGCATAAAGTTACAGGATCTTTGAACAAGTCTAGACTAATTGGGCATCTGAACAGATAGGGAATGGCCATGTGATCAGCCTTTTTCATGGAACAAGTAATAATACTAATGATCCAAGAGCAGAAAGGATGATACTACAGAGATTGCACAAATAATTTTGAGAAGCAAGAAGATTGGTATATTATGATGAAACATGTGGGATTTAGAGGACGAACCTTCGAAAGCACTTATGATTAAAAAATGAGAGAGTTATGGTGATAGTGGGTTGTTTCATATCGATTGAGGAATGGTGGATATAAGAAGATAGAGATGCAAGCAGAGAGGAGGGAGGAGCTGAGGAGTTACAGTCCACAGTGGGGAGAATTTGAGAAGTGGCAAAAGCAGCCCCCACTGAGAGACAACACATGAGAAATTTGAGGGAGCAGTCTATGTAATGTTGGAGGAATCAGATGAAAGAACACCAAGATACAAACAGTAGAGAGGGCCAAAAACAGGCCTTATCTTTATATCTTATTCACATTTCCTAGTGAAAGGGTAAAAGATTGCAACTAATAATATAGAATCATTGTGGGATGGCCCCCATCAATTCAGTCAAACTGACCCACCTTGGAAAAAAATAATTGTTAGTGTCTTTGAACTTTGAATCCACCCACACAAGTTTGAAACAACAACAAAAAAAAAAAAAAAAAAAAAGGAAAAAAGGATAAAAAAAAAAAAAAAGAAAAGAAAATGTGTGCTAGAAAGAGAGAGGGAGAGAGGGAAAGTGGGGACATAAAGGTAATGACAGTCACAGGGCTCAGGAGACTAGACTAGCAATTATAAGGGAGGGAACCACCCAATGAATGTGTATGAACAGAAAAAACTGCCGTAAAAGCTTTTGTTGCGTACCATATTAAATTATTATTTATCCTAAAATCTTAAGTCGATATAATCTTTGACTCCTATACGGTCTTTATCCCAATAAACAGATAAAGAAGAAGATTTAAACTATTCCACTCTTTGAATGCTGCAATATTATCTCAATGAGCTGCAAATTGCCCAATTCTCATTCTACTTCCTTAAGAATAATAATTCTTGTGAACCCTAAGGGGTTGGCTGGATAGCTTGAAACTTTGAATATGCTCATTAAGGTCTTAGGTTCGAAATTCATTGAATGCAAACTGCTTTTTAGGGCCATCGAACTGAGGGTTTGCTCTTTGAATTAGTCAAGGTGCACTTGCGAAAAATTCCTTACCGAGGGCCTGTACACCCCCAAAATTAGTCGGAGCTTCGCTCCGAATACCCGATGTCAAATCAAAAAAGAACAATAATTCTTGTGTGATATTACATCACAAACCACTAAGAATATTTGAGGAGGAGTACCAAATAAAAATGCTTAGCTAGTTTAGGTGAAGCTTTGAAAAGTCAGTCAATCAAAAAAAAAAAGTTCCAAGTTTGGCTGCATCACATACAGCAATTTTTCAAATCTATTTTGGTCTAATTATTAAAAGATAAAGCTAATTTTCTAACCTTTGCTTTAATTTTCTAGAATAAACAGCCGGTTTTCAGGTAAAGTCGGACGCCTACTTTGTCTCAAATCTTTTTTTTTTTTTTTTCTTTTTCTTGCTCAGCAAGTCAAGTAAACTTTTCTCACCGAATCCGATTTCCAACTGTGATGGCACTTCATATTTGAATGCAATGCACTTTTCTTCCTCCTTGTCATTAATTTTGGTTAAGTGAAGTGATTGGGTGGATGCAGGCTCAATGGAATTAGCATGTGCATGCATGGGAGGATTCCATTCCCCTTCCCCCACCCAACCAATACATTCATACAACACTCCATCTACTTGATATATTCTGTTGACTTTTGACTTTTGACTTCTGACTGCTGCCAAACTTTTAAGTGGTCAATTTTTAGCAGCTCCTGGGGCCCACAGGCTCTCCTATATCCACTGGGGATTCCAGTGGTCCACAATATAGATGAGCATTTGATCCTCTCTCTTCATTAAATATATTTTGTTTCTTTCTTTTTTTTTCTTAAAAATTTTTTACAAAATTCTCTTAAATTTCTACGCGTTTGAAAAGTATTTTTGAAGTTCAAAAGTTTTCAATTAAGGATATCGAACTTTCAAATTCTTTTAATTATCCCCTTCGGTTAGGATACTTCCTTCATTTTTTTATTTTTTTTTTTGTCAAAATTTCTAAAATACCCATATTTTTTATTATTAAAAAAACAAAATCAAAAACTATAAAGATTTATGCGTTTATTTTTTTATAAAAAATATTTTTGCAACATCTTTACAATTTTTTTTTTTTATATATATATAAAAAAAAGGATATTTTGGGTATTTTGACAAAAAAAGAAAGAAAAATTCTAACCAAAATAGATAATTAAAAGAAATTAAAAATTTGATAACGAGAGTTTTTAAACTTTAGAGGATAATATCAAAAGACTTGGACTAAATTTATTTTTTTAATCATCTTATTACGACTGGAGGTGGTTTGAATCATCTTCCAGAATCAACAGGAAAATTTATCTTATTATCCGAACACAAATGCTAAATCTGTGCAAAAGACAGCCTACTTTGTCTCTTTTCACTAAATGATTAAACCCATATTTATCTATCTCTATCAAATGAGAAGACGTGGCTCTTCTAGTAGACGTGGTCTCTAAGGACTTAAAGTAAATACATTTAATAATATACACAATTTTACATTATTTAAATTTATCAAAAAAAAAAAAAAAATGCTAACATTAACTCTATATACACCATTAGACAAGGGTGAAACTATAACCTTTAGTTTGGGGGGGAGGGCAAATTTTAATTTTTAAATTTCTATTTTTTTTTATTTAAAAAAATTATTTTTTTGGGACCATCGCCCTTGCCGTTAAATACATAAATTTTAAATCTTGACCATAAAATGGAGATGATTCCATTCCCCTAATTATGATAAAAATGGTAAAATTATTTCATTTCAAGATGATAGTTTGCAAAAAAAAATTGTCTTAATCTTGAAAGTTTTCCCAAATATAATATTTACTTTAATTTGATTGTTTAAAGAAGCTTTGCAAATAAAAAAAAATAAAAGTTCTCCAATTAACGTACTTTATTATATAAAAAATACTATATTCCTTTCTTAATGCAAGTATTGTCTACGGATATTTATTAGAATTTTTTTTTTTTTTTTTTTACATGTCTAGACAAAGGAAATGAAAGAAGGGAATACTGATTCAAATTAGTAACATCAGCTTCATAAGGCGTGCTCTCCAACCAATTGACAATACATTTAAAGTTGCTTTTGCAAAAAGAAATTTTCAAAATTAAATTTCATAAAATCTTACCTAATATTGACAGACAAATTAAACAAATTAGCTATATATTAGAAAAAAAAATTCAATATAATTAGTAATTTTACATACTAAAAAGCAAAAAGTATAATTTTTAAATAAAAATAATATTATATAAAAATTAAATACAAAAAGGTAGGCGGGAGAGACCGATTGTGTTGCTATTCTACCTATGCGTAACCATAGTAACACCTATTCGTTAGGAGTCGCACATGTGAAGCTTAGACAATGAAAACCACATAAACTTTCTTAAGTGCAACTGAATTATAATCCGACCCAACTCTATCAAAATATCAATAAAAATCAAAGTAATTAAGGTCTCAAAATTTATGGAGCCAACCCGAAAATGAGTAGGAACGAAACAAACATAAATGTTTCCCGAGCAAAAGATGTTAAGTTTGGCTAAAGGAAATTGTATTGATGCCAATGAGAGTGAGAGGGAGAGAGGGAGAGAAAAGGACAAAAGAGAGGCCAAAAAGTGAGACTTTTAAAACTGCGATTAATACGAAGAAATTGTGGGCTTTGAACACTATCTTGTCTGCCACTACAACGTACCAAAATTCCATTAACTAATCCAATTGGATCATTGATGCTTATTACAATAAGATGCTTCTCAATCATAAGCATCTAAATTTCAAAAAGAAAGAAGATTACTAATCACCCATCTATTTGAGGGCCTCACACAATCTTTTTGCCTTTAGATCCGCCCATTTCATACAAATCTTTAGCTCATGAACATTATTTTATTTAGATGTGATCGTTAGATAGTGAAAACCGCATGTATTCCATCAAGTTTGACTGAACTATTGTCCGATTCAATCCCGCCAAGACATAAATAAAAATCAAGGTGGTTTATACTAATTAGACTTGAAGATTTTTATTGCGGGATTCGAATTCATACCCTAGTGTATGTCTAAGTACTTTGAGAATTTTTTTAAACCATTTAACCATCATTCTAGATGTTCCTGTATTAATATAATTGATAACTCATGAACCTCCATATTTTTTTTTCTCCCTCCATTATTTATCCAAAAACCCATTAAAGCAATTTATGTCATGTCATTGTTCTAAGGCTCTGTTTGGCGGCTCTGTTTAGTATGAAAAAATGAAATATATATATTGTTTTGTAATAATTAATTTTATTTTTTGGCCATTGCCAAACATAGCCTAAGGTTGCTGTCAAAGTGAACTTTTACCCTCTAGGCGACAAGGCCCCATTAATAATTAAAGTTGAGTTAATTTTTTCTTTTTATGTATTGGTGGGTTTCCCGCTGTAGATTGTAATCATAAACCCACGTGTTTGGACATGCTAAATGTGGAACCCTTCTTTCACATGTTTCACAGTAATAAGTCTTTTAATCTAACAATTGAAATGAAAGGTAAATAATAAAAATAGAGTTTAAATTCAAAGTTTTGAAGGCTCATAGTCATTAACATTGGCAGCATAGCTGACGTGGCAGATGCACCAAAAGGTAAACTATCAGAAAGATTCAGAAGGAGGCAGGGACGGGCCCATGGGCCCGCGCACGGTCCGTTCCAATATTCTCTTCTTTGTACTGTTTTGGATTTTTTTTCTGTTTTTTGTTTTTAGCCCTAATTGGGTCCATTTCGCACACTTGTTCGAGATTTTTTTTTTTTTTTTTTTAATGTTTTTACTTTTTATATTATATCAATCACATTTTATTATTATTTTAATAAAAAATTCACTGTTTGGGAATGAGATAAAGAAATTAAAAATGTATTTTTTTGTGCTTAAAAAACTTTTTCAAACAAAAAAAAAATAGTTTGGTAAAAAACTTTAAAAACTTTTTTTTTTCACTCTAAAAAAAGCTTAAAATTGTGTTGTCGGGAAAACTTGAAAATGAAGTTTTTGTTTTTATTTATCTTCATATCTATACACATTTTTAATCCTATTTTACTTATTATGCTTATGATGTCTCCGTAGGTGAGATTATCGTATTCTATAATTTCAGTTTTATTACTTAATTCTTCACGAATTTTATAGGCAAATAGGTTGGGTAGACTATTGATAAATTTCCCTTTTCAATAAGCATTTTTACAATCACCTCTTAACATTACTCTTGACATAAAAAGATCTTTATACCATCTGGAATCATTTAAGGTTAGACACCTAAGATTACTTAGTTGGTCATGAATTCTAGATGTAACATTACTAGGGATTCCTATAAAATGTTTCATTATGGTGTAAATTAAAACATTAATTCCATCAGGGATACCTCTATTATGTGCTTCATCATAAATTGGGATTCCTTCTTCTGGACTGCATACTTTATTTCACTAAGATTTACTTCAGTTAGGTATTTTTTCTACCAAGCTTTTAAAGTTCCCGTAAATCCTGAGGTTAAAATGTCTACAATTTCTGCATTAGTTTTTTTTTTGGATTTGTAAGGTAATTATTAGTGACCATTGACATGTGTTGTAGTTTATTTAAAATTTCTTGGTCAGATAAACCATCAAGATTTTATTCATAAATCTTATCAGAAGAGACTGAAAATTGGTTAAAAACATTTATTTCTTCATATTAAATGTCTAGTGGTGTAGGCCTAGAATACCAATTGTGGGTGTTAGTCGTTGGTCTAATGATTCTATTAACTTGGAATTCATTGAATTGTTGTTCAATTTGTTGTATTTCATGATATGTAGTTTGTTCAGATTCTGAACTTTGTGTTTCATCTGTGATTATTTGTTTATCTTTTTTAATGACTGGGACAGTTTTAGAGGTCGAGGCTTCCTTTTTGACATTTTCAAGGGTTTTTAGCAAGTTATTGACCTTTTCAAGACAGGCAGTTTTAGAGGTCGAGGCTTCCTTTTTTACATTTTCAAGGGTTTTTAGCAAGTTATTGACCTTTTCAAGACAGGTTTCTTCTTTATTTTTTAGATTTAACGTTTTAGGTTATGAAATTTTTAAGAGGAGTTGTTCGTAATGGGTTTTTTCTTTTCAGTTTGAGTTTTACTTGGGGGTGTAGTTACCTTAATTTTGTTTTCTATTCGGTCTAATTGTTTTCCTATGGTTATAAGGCTTTGGTTTGTATAATTGTTTTGTTCCATGACTTTTTTTATTTCTTCATCTTTGGAAGTTTTAAAAGGGGAGGCTAAAATTTTTTATCCTTTAAAGTTTACAGAGATCGGTTCTTTTGGAGAATGACTTGCCTCTGTTATATTTTATCTTCTTTTTCCCACGAAGTTAACATATTTAATTTTTGATTTTTGTATATTTTGGTAAATTCAAAGAAGTTTATATGTAACTTATGTTCGTTCATAAATTTTTCCCATTCTGCAAAAATTTTTATTTTTTGTTCTTTTGTATATTTTAACTTATATTTTTCTCTTTTTTCTGTATTCTTAGTAGAATTGTAGTTTTTTATTAAGGGTTAGAGATTTAAAGTAAATGGTTTACTTATAGTCATTAATTGTGGGTATAAATGAGGTTCTTCTATATTTGTTTGTGTTGGGGAATTTGGTCCTTCTTCTTCAAAATTTTCTTGATTAGCTGCATAACATGGGGAGCTTATTTGTGATTCTACCTTTTAACTTTAAATTTTTATCTCTTCTTAAAGGTTCAGTATAAACAGAGGAAGAGGCAGAATTTCTACGGCTTGTTGGTATATGTATCTTGGAAAGCTGTTTCTTTTATCATGAATGGTGGTTTGTTGAGTTTTGGTCTATCAAAACTTAGCCTAACAGTACCATCTAAGTATTGTTGTAAACAATTTATATCAAATGCTGTATTTTCTGTTTTTGTTGGAATGTTTTCATTTTCTAGTAGCCATTCCGATGGGAGTTCTACTTCAGACCAAACTACTGATTTTGGTACTCTAACGTTTGCAACACAAGAATGTGTCTGTATTAGTAAAGTTTTATCTTTGGGACTTTTAACAAGAGCATGAACATTAAGATTTGTTTTCATTGACTTATAATGAAATTTGTAAATTAATGTTAAAGGTTGGCTTCCTTCTAACATATCATAACCTGCTGTTTTAATGTTCAAAGTTAAAGCTTTTAAGACCTGTAGATCACTTAAACTTAAAGTGAAGTCAAGGAAATAGTCAAAATGAATTGGTCCTTTATGAAGACTGGATTCAACGACTCCTAGCATGCTACTGCTGTAATCTTTATGTCTTTCATCTTTTAAACACAAAAGTACAGAGGCATTGATTCTTAGACAAACTAGGAGTTTTACAGCAACTTGAATTAATCCTATGTAAAGGAAATTCATTTTCTTTTCTCTAATTTTTTTATATAAGGTATTATACAAAACGATTTAGGATGTAGATTATTTTATAAACACATATTTCTTGATACAATCAAGTTAACTAAGACCATAACATTAGATAATTGAGTAGGTACGTGTCATATAAAAGAGAGTACATATAGGTTCTTATACCAAAAGAAAGCCTAGTTTTTGGTTTATACTTTCTACCATAGGAATACAAACAAATAGACTCTAAAGTAAAAATGTAGTTGTTTGCTTTCCTTTTGTACCATTACTTCATAGCAAAAGTTTTAGAAAAGACAAAAGAGTCATTGAGCTATGATTTAAGAGCATTTGCAAGTAATATCTTTCACCTTCAATTGGATTTGCTGCAACTATTCTACCAATGACATTCCCTTTTTTCCTTGGAGTCTATATTTTGTTATGTTGATTCCATACATAATGCTTAGGAAATTCTTTATACAAGAGCTTCTATGCATGTTCATCTATGTTATTGATGGAATAAAATTCAGTTAGTATTAATTTGGTTGAGTGGTCATCGTTAACTACATTATTGAGATCTTCAGACTATAAACAAATGGGTACATTTGATTTAATATAAAACTATAAATTCTCCACATTGCTTAAGGAGGAATGATCCAACAAGCTGATTGAGATTGTTCAATTTCATCAGTATCTTGGGAACTATGTTCTGAAATCATATTGAAAGTAACTCTATCATGGCCCTTATAAATATATTTGTAGAGATACTTAACTGCTTTAATTATTGAACATATTTCTACATTTATATGACAATTGAACTTTGCAAGGAGATAGTGGTTGTATGGTAAAGCCAAGCGGTTATCTAAATTGTTATAAAGAAATGAGCATGAATGAGTCCTCTATTTTTGATGTTCGATTATATATATATGCAACAATTGCACCAAAGACTTCTTAATTCTTCTAATTTTGTGCTTCTTCTTGTGGTTCAAACTCTTGGTCCACCAATGAAAGAAGCTGATAAAAATAAAAGTAATCCAACCGAGCATGTGAAATATGTCTCTTGAACATGTAAGATGCATATGTTTTTTTAATAGTAGGGACAAAGTTGAAATAAATTTTATTAAAAAGTCATGAACATCTCACATGTTATTAAAAAAAGGGACATATATCACTTTTATAGAGTAGGTTGAAGGAAATTCCTCCAACCCAGTTTAGAAGAAAACTTTGTCCTTAATCAATATGAGAAGGTGAATCCTGTTTTCCTTTTCCAACTCTTTTTATTTTTATTGGTGCCAACCGATATCTCTATAAGGGAAAAAATAGAGGATATTGTAAAGGTTCATAACATCTAAATAATATTGCACTTTATGACAACAACCAGAATGGCTAGAAACACTGAAACATCAATCTCACGATTGATATGTTGTTCGGAAGGATTTTCTTGTACCCATATTGCTGGGACTTGTGAAGATGAAGGAGCATTATAAACTCATTGGTCTAATGCAACATCTAATCTTATATGGATTCGATGATTTTCTAAATCTAGAACATTCTTAAGAGTACGAAAGAAAGCACAAAATGGATTCACCTTCAATATATCTACGATTTTGTTCGGAATGAATGAATTTAGTCGGCCTAATCATATATCCTATTATGTATCTCATGTTCAATGTCAAAAATATAACTGCAAATAGGAAGGATGTCCATCCAACAATAATAAGTCATTGATATAATGATACACTTGATCTTAAACTCTGAATGTGTATATTGCTTTTGTTTCGCCTGCATAAGTTCTTGTCATATTTACACCAAAGGATGTCAATGCAAATTTGTAATTGAAAGTGTGGACATATGTGAGAAATTCAATCGAATCCGCTTAGTTTGAAATAAATAGTTCAAAAAGTTTGTGACCCCCAAAACCCAGTAAGGATAAACCTGAACATGACTTGTTTAGCTAAACAGGTCAGACCCTAAATCCTAACACAACCCACAAGTGACCCGACACGACCCGTTTGACCCATTTAAATCCAAATGCAACCTATTAAACTTGTTTGATCTAACCCAACTTGACCCATTTCAACCTTAACACGACCTATTTGACCAATTTCAACATGTATTTTGATGGAGCCCACAACGAATAACAAAAAAATAGACTAGAAATATAACTCCTTTCAGGTAGGAGAGACCACAAACTCCAATTAGGGATGGAGGCAAACCACAATGTTTATTAATCTTCAATGATTTAAGCTATGACTACTATCCTCTATTTATACTCTAAGAATTACAAGATAACGTGGGCTAGAAATACTACTTAATAATAAGTTAATATTGGACTCAAAGACTATATAACATAGACGTACGACTCAAACTCAGACCTGGAAGATAAATAACAAATACTCTTTATTGCAATAAAACTAGTAGACCATTCTCCTTATCCGAGTAGACAAGTCCATTGCTTCTCAACCCTCAATTGCCATGTGAGACTCAACTGACTCCTTATCTCTAACTTTCTCGATGAGCATGTATTTGGTGTTTGGTCGAGGAGTCCTCTTGGACCTACGTAGCATTGGTCCGGTTCTCCATCATATTTATTATATTAAATATATATAATTTCATAAACGGGTCAACCCGTTTGTACAAAACCCTAACGTTATAATTTTGTGCCGGGTTTGTGGGTCGAGTCAAAAATTTCTAACTCTAATTTTAATCCTACTATTATTCTGTAATACTGATGTGTCAGTTCTAATTAATTTTTAGATTTTTTTTTTTTTTAACAAGAACTGATTTAAGGATTTGTTGAAACAACATTGTAGAACACTTGTGGGATTAAAATATGGTCCTACCATTACTCATGAAAAAAGTTCTTTTTTTTTTTTTTTTTTAATTTTTTTAAACGCAAGTTCTTTACTTTTAGGGGAAACTTCACTTTAGACCTCTGAATTATTGCGTGTTTTGAAAAGACCCCCCTAAATTTTAAAAACTCTCAATTTAACCTTCAATTTGAGTCAATTGACCCCCCTCCGTCAGATTTAGCAATTAAATTCTAACAGCATTGCCTAAAAAGACCAAAATACCCCTCGATTTTTTTTATTATTATTTTTTTTTTATAACTTTGATTTTTTTTAAAAAAAAAAATTGAAATTAAGGGTAAATTTTAAATTTTATAAAAAAGTCAAGGGTATAAACGTTATTGTATCACTTTTAATGTTTAAAATTTAACAGAAGAGGTCAATTGATTGAAATTGAAAGTTCATGAGTGTAAATTGAGAGTTTTTAAATTTTAGAAGGATCTTCTCAAAACGTGCAGTAGTTCAGGGATCTAAAATAAAGTTTACTCTTACTTTTAGTCCAAAGGAGAATGGGCTAGAAGTTGCTTCCCCCTCCCCTTTTTTGTAGCTTGAGTTGACAAGTTTGGGAGCCAAACTTTAAACCCAGCCCATTGATAATGGAACCCTTTAATGCAAGTTTAATAGGTGGGTTTTGGGCTTGAAAGAGATGGCAGCTCCAGTAAAGCGCATTGAGGTTGATTGGAGGCAAGAAAAAAACAAATCTTTCAAAGCTCCAAAAACCACAAAACTTCAACCAATTTATAGACCAACTTTATATGGTATTAGACTCCACCATATGGTTTTCTTGTCTAGGTTTACGTTAGAAATCCTATATTTTATTTTCTTAATAAGTTGTATTAGTATATTTTATTTCATTTCTCTAATAGGCTATTTCTTTGAGCTAAACCCTAAATTTTCTTATCTAAATAAGCCATACTTTATTTTATAAATTCAATGTATGTGCTGTATGTCATAAAGAGTTTGATATTTCAGTGTGATTGCTGTCTTGTATTTTCCATTGATGCATGCTGAATTTATACACATTCTTTTAGAGATTTACAAAGGAAAGTATTTTACAAAATAAATGACAAATTGCTTGGTTTTCCTTTCTTGTTGAGCACTAGCCATTGGACTGATTTGGTTTGCTATAATTGTACGATTTCATTTGCCTTATTTTGGATGTAGCCGTTGCTTGAGATTCCTTGTGAGGATTGTAGTCTTATAGGTCACGCACTTGCCTTGTGGAGAATATGGACGTTGCTTTGGTTTCCATGTGAGGATTTGTGGAGTTAATTATGTTTGTTCCATTACGCCCCCACAAGCGAGACACGTGGCACATAACGTTGAGCTTGGTTTGAATTAGAGAGAAAGGAGAGAAAGCGGTGGGTTTAGTGAAGATGTCAGCGAGGTTGTCTTTGTTAGAGATGAAACGCACGACTAGGGTGTTGGAGGCGACTTTATCGTAGACAAAGTGGAAATTGATTTCAATATGTTTCGTGCGGGCATGGAAGGCAGGGTTGGCGGATAGGTAGGTGGCGCCAATATTGTCGCACCAAAGTGTAGGGGGATGGGGAAGAAAAATACCAAGGTCACGGAGCAAGGATTGGAGCCAAATGAGTTCGGCAGCGGTAATGGCGAGGGTGCAATATTCAGATTCAATGCTTGACCGGGCAACAGTTCGATGTTTGTGAGAGGACCATGAGATGAGGTTGGGGCCAAGGAAAACGCAAAAGTTGCCGGTGGATTTTCAGTCATCGGGGCAGCCGGCCTAGTCAGGGTCAGAGAAAGCTTGGAGGGTTGGGGAGGGGGACCAACGGAGGAGTAGTCAGTAGGTGATGGTGAATTTGAGGTAGCAAAGGATGAGCTTTACGGCTTGGAGGTGGATAGAGGTGGGGTAGTACATGAATTGAGAAACTTTGTTGAATGCAAAGGAAATGTCAGGGCGGGTGAGGGAGAGATATTGGAGGCCGCCAACAAGGCTGCGGTAAGAGGATGGATCATTGAGTGGGTTCCCGGAGAGTAGCGATAGGGTATGTCCAGTGGACATGGGTGACTTGACGGGTTTAGCATCAGTCAAGTTGCTTTTGTGAGGGAGATCCAAGATATAGCATTGTTGAGAGAGAATGAGACCATTAGGTGTGGTAATGACTTCCATGCTAAGGAAGAAGTGAAGGGAGCCAAGGCCCTTGATTGCAAAGTTAACTCGGACTGATTGAAGAAGGGAGGTGGTCTCGTGAGGAGTGGAACTAGTGATAAGTATGTCGTTGACGTAGATGAGGATGTATGTGGTATGTTGAGGTGTACACCGGGTGAATAGGGAGGAGTCAGAGCGAGATTCGACAAAACCAAGCTCAAGAAGTTGATCACTGAGATGAGAAAACCAAGCGCGAGGAGCTTGCTTTAAATCGTACAGTGCCTTGTGTAGCTTGCAAACATGATTGGCGTAGTGGGGATGAATAAAACCAGGAGGTTGATCCATATAGACGTCTTTGGAAAGCCATCCGTGAAGGAAGGCATTTTGTACATCAATATGGCGAATAGACCATCCAGATGAGATTGCTAGAGAGAGAACTAAGCGAATGGTGGTGGGCTTGACCACCAGATTGTAGGTCTCGCCGTAGTCAATGCCAGGTTGTTGGTGAAATCCCTTGGCGACGAGTTGGGCTTTGTAGTGATCCATGGTGCCGTCAGCTTTGTGTTTGAGACGAAAAACCCATTTGCATCCAACGATGTTGGTATTGGGGGGTGGAGAGACCAGGGTCCAAGTGCCATTGGTGAGTAACGCATCAAATTCAGTGTTCATGGCGGCTCGCCAGGCAGGATGTGGAGTAGCAGAGGAGTAGTTGGTCGGTTCAACATCGTCGGAGCAAGTGGTGGCAATGAGTGCTTTTGGGAGAGGATACCGGATGAGTCCCTCTGGAAGGTTCTTTGGCTTGAAAATGTTGTTCCTGGAGCAAGTGTGAATGCCATGTTGTCGAGGAGGGGGAGTTGGAGGGGCAGTTTCTGCAGGTGCAACCTATGTACAAGAAGGAGAACAATGTCAGTAGCAGTAGGTGCTAATAAAGAGGGGGGAGGGACCTCAGCGAAAGTGGGAGGTGGTGGTGGAGTTGGGGGGTGACTCATTGGGTTATGGAGGCGTTGAGGAGTGTGGGAAGGTGGGTTAGGGGAAGGAGGGAGAGAATAGAGAAGAGCGTGTTAAGAGGGTGGGTTCAAAGTGGAAGGGGAAGGGCGAGAAAAGGGGAAAGAAGATTCATCGAAAATGACATGTCGGGAAATATAGAGGTGATCGGAAGGAAGATGAAGACATTTGTAGCCTCGATGGGAGGGATTATAGCTGAGAAAGACGCATTTGGCAGATCAACAATCCAATTTGTGTCGGTTGTAGGGGCGCAGGTGTGGCCAACACGCACATCTGAAAACGCGTAAAAATGTATAGTTGGGGCGAAGGTTAAAAAGTGTTTGAAAAGGGGAGAGGTGATTGAGGATTGGAGTGGGCAATCTATTGATGAGATAGGATGCTGTTTGGAAAGCTTCAGCCCAATAGGTTAAAGGAGTGGAAGAATGGGCTAGTAGAGTGAGGCCTATGTCGACTATGTGCTTGTATTTGCGTTATACAGACCCATTTTGTTCGTGAGTGTGAGGGCATGCTAAACGATGATGGATGCCATGTGAGGCAAAAAGATGTCGGAGTTTTTGAAATTCACCACCACCATCGGTTTGAATGGATTTAATTTTACGGTCAAAAAGCCTTTCGACATAAGCCTGAAACTTAGGGAATATGGTGAAAACATCAGATTTGCATTGGATGGGATATAACCAAGAAAATTTGCTTAAAATGATCAACAAAAATAACATAATAACGAGCACCATTATTTGATTAAACAGGGGAAGGTCCCCAAACATCAGAAAAAATTAATTCTAGAGGAACATGTGATGGGTGATCAGACATGGAAAAAGGAAGCTGGTGACTTTTGCCACGGCGACAGGCGGGGCAAAGTGGTAGCTTCTTATTAGACGTCACGGGTAGGTGAAATTGAGACACAACTTGACGAAGTATTCGATCAGCAGGTTGACCGAGACGCGTGTGCCAATCGTGATGAGAAGCACATTCACTGGAAAAAACACTAGGTGGTGCGGCTGATGTAGAGCGGGACCATTGATAAAGTCCATTCTTACTCGAGCCTTTGTGTAGAATCTTTCCGAAGATGTGATCCTTAACAAAAAAAAAAAAAGGGTGAAATTCCATGAAAGCATTATTATCTAAAGTAAATTTTTGCACAGATAATAAATTTTTTGTAACTTTTGGAACATACAAAACATTACGTAAAATAAAATTTGGTTGAGAGAGTAGAGAAGTGCCAATGTTTTTGATGGCTAAGCGGCTACCATTGCCCACTTGGATTTGATCAGGGCCATCATACTCTTCCGATTGAATATTCAATTGATTTGAATCGGAGGTGACGTGGTGAGAAACACCAGTGTCGGGATACCAGTTGAGATCCTGAGATGACATGGCCATTGCATAATAAGCTGTTAGACTCGGGCCAGGGGCTTGATAAGCTTGATTAAATTTGTTATAACAGGTGAGGGCCGAATGGCCCAATTTTTCACATACTTGACATGTGGGTCTGGACCTTGAGGAGCCCATATGCGGGCTGGACCTTGAGGATCCCATTTGCTGATGTGGGCTATATTGAAAGGGAGAGGGACCCGAAGGTCCTCCTTGACCTATGGACGTAGAGGCATGGAATTGATGAAGGCTCCCCCGTGAGTGTGACGTTGGCTGTCGAAAAAGAGGAATCTTCTTGATGATGTTTTGCAAGCCGAGATTCGTGGGCAAGGAGATACCCAAACAACGTGTCAATGGAGAGGGGCTCCACACAAGTGGTTACAGAGGTTACAAATGGGTTGTATTCGGAACCCAAACCGCTGAGGAGATAGGAGGTGAATTTTTCTTCACTGATTGAGTGTCCGGCAGCAGTAAGAGTGGTGGTGGTGTGCTTGATTTGATGATAATAATTTGAGATACTCAAATTTCCTGTCTTGGCAGTGGTAAGTTGAAGATGGAGGGTTAATATGTGGGCTTGAGATTCTGAAGTGAAAGATTTATCAAGTGTCTTCCATAGCTCTTGGGCAGTTTTGCAACCAAGGACTTGAGGCAGCAATTCATCTGAGATGGAGGACATTAGCATGCTGAGGACCAATTGATCCTAGCAGAGCCATTGAAAGGTGTCTGGGTCTGTGGAGATGGTGGAAGTGCTGCCAGGGGAGGTGGAGATGGGTGGGCTGGGGGTATTTGTGCCGTCGATGAACCCATAGAGATCATGACCTCAGAGGAATGGTTCCACAAGGCTACGCTAGGTCATGTAATTGGTTTTGTTGAGCTTGGTGATGGATTGGGCAAAACTTGAGAGAGGAGCTACGGGAAGGGCTTGCTGGGTATTGATGGGAGTAGTGTTTGGGGTGGTTTCGGTGGAGGTAGTTTCAGTGGAGGTAGAGGCCATTGGAGAAGAGCAGCAAGTATTTGAAAAAATGCTTCATAGACAAGGGAGAAAAAAAAAATGATGACGTGAGTCGCTCGTTCAAAGCTCTGATACCATAAAGAGTTTGATATTTCAGCGTGATTGCTGTCTTGTATTTTCCATTGATACATGCTGAATTTATACACATTCTTTGAGAGATTTACAAAGGAAAATATTTTACAAAATAAATGACAAATTGCTTGGTTTTCGTTTCTTGTTGAGCACTAGCTATTGGGCTGATTTGGTTTGCTATAGTTGTAGGATTTCATTTGCCTTATTTTGGATGTAGCCGTTGCTTGAGATTCCTTGTGAGGATTGTGGTCTTGCAGGTCATGCACTTGCCTTGTGGAGAATATGGACGTTACTTTGGTTTCCATGTGAGGATTTGTGGAGTTAATTATGTTTGTTTTAAGTTGATCAATCAATAAAAACATCAATTGCTCTAAGCAACAATTGGAAGTCCCCTCAAAGTGATCAATTAGAGGTTCAATACTTCAATCCCTCGAAGCGATAATTATCCCGTTTATTTTCTATATTTTTCTTATTTTCAGTTGATAGAATCCCTCATGTTTAGGAACGGAGGGAGGGGAGACTAGTATAGTAGTATAGGCCATGGTCCCCTCAATTCTTAAGAACAAAAAACTTTAAAGGTAAAAAAAAAATTACAAGGTATAAATTTTTTTTAGCATCTGACCCCAACCCATGATAATTTATGGGTCCATCTCGTGTTCTATCATTTGGTATGGAGGGCTGGCCTAGGGGTGTTAAGTGAGCGAAGCCCTCGTGAGCTCGCTCGGGCTTAGCTTGTGCTCGATTCGATTATTAAATGAGGCATTTTGTGAACACAAATACTAGCTCGAATATTAAACAAAGTAAGTTCGGCTCGATTCGGTTAGGCTCGTGAACCGCTCGTATAAGGCTCAAATTGGTAATTGTTCACATAGTTGCTCATATTAATATGAAAAATTGATGATTTTTTTTTTTTTTTTCCTAATAGCATCATTTTATTATAAAAGGATGCATATCTTATGTTTTCGAAATCAAGTGTCTTTCTGTATTGACTCAGGCTCCATACTTGGTTAGTCAAGCTAAGCAAATGCTCGTATGCAAACTAGCTTCTTGAGCCGTTTAAGAGTACTTGGAATTTAAATTTATAATAAATAAATAAATTAAATATAAGAGCATCTTGCGAGCTAGTTCGGCTCGACTTATTATGAGCTCGAGTTCGGACTCGATTTTTTGGCTCGTCCTTAAACTCATTTCGAACTCGAATAAAATTTAAACAAGCCAAGTTCAAATAAAGAAAGCTCGCTCAGGTTTACATCGTTTACACCATACTGGAGCAGTTCGATTTTCTTGGATTTTTTCTTTCCTCTGTTTTCCCTTTACGCCATTCAAATAAAAAAGAAAAAAAGAAAAAAAAAAAAAAAACCCCTTCAATTGAAATTACTGTGGGTGAGAACGTAGAGGTGCAGTAGCTGTGCTTGTGGTGTTGTGGCAAAGCAAGGGACGGTTCTGTTCTGTGCACTGGGAGGAGACGTGGCTGAAGGTGGTGGTGCGCCGCCGTGTTGTGTGTGATCTGGAGCAGTGGTGAACGGCGAAGGTGAACCCGTGGTGTGCCGCTCGTGGAGAACTCGTGGCTGGGCGAAGGGCGGTACGGTGGTGAAAGTCGTTTGTCTCCGGTGGTGGGACACGGTGGTGTGCGGTCATGGGAAGCAGCCGTGTGCGGCTACGCAAGGAGGGGCTGTGCGTGAGAATTTGGGGAAGAAGACAAGTGGTGTTTGGCTACAGGTTTGAATTCTTACCCCTATTCCAGTTTGAGGATAGCCTATTATAGTTTAGGAATATAATATTCCTGACTTTGATTTGTGGTCATACTTGGGAGTTTCGCTATGGGATTAAGGCAGTTCTTATTCCGGTTTTTCTGTAATTTAGGAGTAGTATTGTTTTAGGGGAAACCAAAAAAAACAGAAAAAAAAAAAAAAAAGAAAAAAAGAGAGAAAGAGAGGAGAAAAGAAGAAGAAGAGGTTGGTATTACTGACTTAAGTCAATACGTAATGGCCTTTAGTGGCAATGCTCCACTAGACGAGGCTTCGTTTGAATCAAGAATTATGCCGAAGATTATCGAACAATTGAGGGCATTAATGGAGGATTCACTTGAAAGAACAGTGATAGTAGCTGCTAATCTTTAAGGGAAGGCATTATACTGGTTTGATTTATTGGTAGCACGCCATGGAGAGCCAAGCGGGAAGGAATTTGTGGAAGGCTCCTTGTTCAATTTGGTTCTTCAACAAATTAGAATAGGGATGATGAGCTAGCGAAAATTCGGCAAACGTCAACAGTTGCAGAATACATAAACTGTTTGTTGAAATGCCTCTTTAGGCAGTTCCGTTGGTTACTTGTTGTTTAGTTCGTTAGTAGGATATATAGCTTTGAAGTAATGGGTCTCTATGTTTTTTTGAAGGTAGGCAGATTCTAGTCTATGGGAGTTCATTTAGTCCGTGACTAAAAAGAATAATGCGGCTCTTGGGGTTGTCAAGTGTTTGCAAACCAAACTTGCTGAAACGTGCCATACTGAAAGGGGTGAACCTTACTCGATTCATTTCGTCATTATCAACTAATATAGGTAAATTGTTATATGCCAGCTTGACAGCTATCTTCAAGGCGTATGAAACCATTGTATACCTTGGTGCTTCTCACTATAATTGCTTAAAGATTGATATCATATTTCTTTTTTATTTGCAGCAATATAGATTCATTTGATTTTTTGTGTTTATAGAATGACTTCTAGGATTTTGAGACGCAAAGTGGTTTCAGTTGTATGAACTCCACCTGAGGGGTTGTTACGAGTTCTATCTTTTAGGAAGCTGACCCTTAGGCTTAGGGATAGAAGGATTTCAATAGGTAAAAACTTAGCAAATCTATATGTATATGAATCTTGGAATTATTCTCCCCAAGTAATAGTGACAAGCTTTTGTTGAGTTGAACGGAATAATGTTTTGTTTATGTTGGCTCCCATACTCTCCTTTCAGATTTGTACTCATCCTCAAAAACTGATTATGGCTCTCCTGCTTGTATGTTGTGGAAACAAAACTCATATATGTTTTCTGTGTATTTCTGTCCACCACTCCCCTTCTCTTTCATGCCATTATGTATGGTTTGGTTGACTTTGAACAGTTTATTGTGGCTGCATTACCAGGACCTGGATTGCTAAAATTTATGGTATTCTTGTTGAATGGGCTCCAACACACCACACAAAGTGATGGGATTTCTAGTATTTGTCTATTTAGTCAGTGGACTCTAAATTTCAAAAACTAATTTCCTCCCTAAAGAAAAAAAAGATTTGGTTAACTTTAAGTTATTAAGCTTCCTATGTGAGAATATAGATTTTTTGTTGACTAAGTGAAGACATTCATAACTTGGAACAGGTAAATCTGCTGCAAGATTACATTCTCGCACATATTATTCTTCTGCTGCAGAAACTAATGACAACACTGATAAGGGCACTGGAAAAATGACATTGGCAAAGAACTTAGCCTGTCTTGTTGAAGAATCTTCATTTGTTGATGAGAGAAAGCCCAGGAGTCGAATGGAGCTCAAGAGGTATTTTGAACTCCGCATAAAGAAGAAGGTGAAGGAGCAATACACAAATGGGAAGTTTCAAGACCTAATGGCAAAAGTGATTGCCAATCTAGACACGCTTCAGGATGCTTACAATTGTATAAGGCTAAATTCAAATGTAGATATATCATTAAATAATGAGAGAGCCTCTTTTGAATCCATGGCTGAAGAGCTTTGTAGTGGGAGTTTTGATGTCATTGCCAATACTTTCTCTGTCTCAACAAAGGGTGCAAGCAAAGAAACCCTTGTCCTTCCCAATCTTAAGTTGAAGATTGTTCAGGAAGCTATCAGGATAGTTCTAGAAGTTGTTTACAAGCCCCACTTTTGTAAGATATCTCATGGTTGTCGGAGTGGGAGAGGACACTCAACGGCATTGAAGTACATTAGGAAAGAGATCTCTAACCCTGACTGGTGGTTTACCTTTCACATAAATAGAAAGCTGGATGCTTGTGTCCTAGATAAAATCATTGCAACAATGGAGGACAAGATAGAAGATCCCAGCTTGTATGCTATCATTCGCAGCATGTTTGATGCCCATGTACTCAATCTGGAGTTTGGGGGCTTTCCAAAAGGTCATGGTCTACCACAAGAGGGAGTGTTGTCCCCTATACTAATAAATATATATCTTGACCTCTTTGACCGCGAATTTTACAGATTGTCAATGAAATATGAAGCTCTGGATCCAGGTTTTCTTTCTAATCAAGATGGGTCCTATTCCAATCTGCGCACTTGGTTTAGGAGACAGCTGAAATGCAATGATCTCAACTGCAAAAATGAAAAGAATGTTAGCATAAGAGTTCATTCTTGTCGTTTCATGGATGAGATATTTTGTGCAGTCTCTGGTTCCAAAGAAGTTGCTCTCAGTTTTAAATGTGATATTCTAAATTACTTACAGAATTCTTTGCTCTTGGACGTTGACAATCAAACAGAAGTATTACCAAATGAGGGGCCCCAGGGGATTCGCTTTCTTGGCTTTTTGGTTAGAAGAAGCGTAAGAGAAAGTCCTGCTATGAAGGCTGTTCACAAGTTAAAGGAAAAGGTCAATTTATTTGCTTTACAAAAACAGGAGGCGTGGAATGCCGGGACTATTAGAATTGGCAAGAAATGGCTAGGTCATGGTTTGAAGAAGGTTAAGGAGTCTGAAATCAAGCATTTAGCGGATTGTAACTCTGTTTTGAGCCAAATTTCCTGTTTCCGTAAAGCTGGGATGGAAACTGATCATTGGTACAAGCTCTTACTGAAGATATGGATGCAAGATGTTAAAGCCAACGCAGCAAAGAGTGAGGAAATAATCCTTTCTAAGTATGTTGCAGAACCATCCCTTCCCCAAGAATTGATGGACTCCTTTTATGAATTTCAGAGGCGTGCAGAAGAATATGTTTCTTCTGAGACAGCTTCTACTCTTGCTCTTTTGCCAAATTTGAGCTCCTCAAGCAAATCTGACTCCATCACTGAGATTATTGCTCCTGTTGATGTCATAAAAAAGAGGCTTTTACGATATGGATTGGCCACATATGAAGGGTACCCTCGTACAACTTCTCTGCTTGTTTTACAAGATAATGACCAGATTATCAACTGGTTTTCTGGTCTTGTCTGCCGTTGGCTTAGATGGTGTAGTCAGTGTGATAATTTTGGTGATGTAAAGCTCTTAATTTCTGATCAAGTTAGGAAATCTTGCATTCGTACTCTAGCAGCAAAGTACCGGATACATGAAAATGAGATAGAAAAACGGTTTGACTCACAATTGAGCAGGATTCCTTCTACTCAAGAAATAGAGCAAGAGATGGAAATTGAGACATCAGATACCCAATCTTTTGATAATGATGAGGCTTTGATGTATGGGATATCTTATAGTGGCTTGTGTTTACTTTCTCTAGCAAGAGTGGTGACCCAGTCACGGCCTTGCAATTGTTTTGTTATGGGGTGCCCTTCTCCAGCACCAAGTGTTTATACTCTTCATGTGATGGAAAGGCAGAAGTTCCCAGGCTGGAAGACAGGGTTCTCAAGTTGTATTCATCCTAGCTTGAATAAAAGGCGGATCGGCTTGTGTGAGCAACATTTAAAAGATTTGTATCTTGGTCATATATCACTTCAGTCCATTGATTTCGGTGCCTGGAAATGAGTGCATTCAGTGAATTCAAAATATTGTAAAGCAGCTGGCGCCAGGACTGTTCATCTCTCAAAAAATTAGCAACCAATGAAGTAGTCCCAGAGGGTTCAAGATGACAAGGGACTATGCTGGTGTGCCAGTTTGGAATAGTCAGCATGGGAACATCATATGTTTGACTTGCTAGATGAAGAGAACGCATTAAACTTTTAAAGAATCAACTTCTCAGGTTAGTATTCGGGTAATATACTCTTAGAAGCATCAAAATGTGGTGTGTTTGTGACTATATCCTTTTTAGCATTCAAAAGATTCCAACAATTTTCTCATTTTTCATAATTTGCCCATAATGTGAAGTAGAACAAATAATTTTTTTTATTGGTGACTAAATTTTTTCAAGGTGTTTCAACATATCAGCAATGTGAAGCAAATGAAATCATGATATATACTCCATTTGGCATCAAGGTTTGGAGCGGATGGCATGCCATTTTTCCTCCATTATCCGTTAGGGAAGAGATAATAGCAAGGCAATTCTGCCAAGCCCTGTATTGATGACTTTGAGCTTTCGAAGGATACAAGCAGACTATGGGAATGATATTACAGAGAGGGCAGTGCCACGGGTATACAGAGCCTTTTCTTGTGCTCCTTTTTTCGCGCACGCGGAAAATGAAGGAGAAAGAGCTGTCAATGTTGAAGTGCGAGAATGGAGCACCAACAGCAATGGTCACGAAACTCATGACCTTTTCACAGTGAGCCAGATAACTTTATTGGCCATCTATATTCCGACCTTTATTTTGACAGTAATCTGTATTGTATATTGTATTGAGTCTGGAGCTTCAATGGTTTTTTGCCTAACAAATTAAAACTCGAGTATTAGTAATGACAGTAGGATTAGTTGGATTGATTAGACGGTTGACAATTTGCAATGTATGTGCATGTGTTGGCATTCATATTGTTCAACAAAAATGATAGGAAACACCACAAATCAATTCCCCTCCTTTTGGCACCAAACGGTGCCAAAAGCAGACAAGAGCAGATAAATATCATGTCTTCTCTTCTGCTTCCCTAATTAGTATGATATGATTTTTTTTTTTTAAAAAAATTTATTTATTTATTTTTAAGCTTAGCTTGTTTTGACATAAAATATTTTTTATATATTTTTTAATTTTTTTGGTGTTTGGTACGAATAAAAATCATGGTCAAATCAAAAATATTTTTGGTTGACCAGAAAAACATTTTTTAATTTTCGTGAAAATAATTTTACTTATTCAAAATTTTAAATCATTTTCTGCGTTTAAGCTTTTCTCTCTTTCTTGGACGCACTCTTTCTTGCAATTTATTCTCTGTTATTGTCTGCCATCATAACGCACTGCCAGAAACAGCCATTGGCTGCTGCCAAAGGTCGTATGATTTCCCTGAAGTCACTAGAAGACGCCATTGGCTGCTATGGATTTTCACCGAAATCCGCCAATGAAAGTGGCTGGAAGTTGCTGTTGCCGAAGATCATCGAACTTAGCCAAAAAATGTTTTCAACTGAAATCATTCGTTATTATTATTATTTTTTTAATAAAAAATATTTTACATCAAAATAGACGGAGCTCAATTAATTTGCCAAAGTAAAAGCATTTCTTCTTGACAAAGCAATTTAGAGATGCAAGGGGAAGTGGCTTGGCAATAAACTTCACCACCCACCTCACAAATTTCCATTGGGAAGTCATTTTGCACATGGATGGGGCTGTAAACGAACAAGTTTACTTGAATTTGGCTTAACATTGGCTGGTAACTGATCTTTTGATTCAAATAAATGGGAAATAAAATCACTGTTTTTATACAACAATTTTCTGGTGCTCACAAAATCCCACGCTCTTGTCATTGTCAAGGGAAAAAACATGCAAAATAAATATTGACTGTCCACTGAAATATATTTTGGGTGAGGCCAGTCATCAAATCAGTCGAAATTCAAGGAAAACTATTTAAGTCGGAGAGAAATGGTTACAATAAATTGTTTGAGAGGTGTACCCAAAATCACATACACCTCAACACCCAAAATCACAATTTCTAAGCCCCTTGTTTCTCTCTTCTCCAAAAGGGCCTCTCCACTAGTAGCAATAGTAGCAGCAGCATCATTTTCCTCAATGTCTTACGACACGGAGCTCGCGGCTGCCAAGAAAGCAGCATCTCTCGCTGCCCGACTCTGCCAGGCATCTCTCTTTTTCTCTCTCTCTCTCTCTCTCTCTTTCGCTTTTTCTTTCTTGTATGCCTTGCCCGTTACATGTTTGTATGAGTGTAAATGCACACAAAGAGGCATAATTAGGCACACAAAGTTGCTCCTTTTTTGTTACCCTTTGGTCTGCATTGGGAGGATAGTGAATTTGAAGACTGGGAAATGTTATTTTGGGAGAAACTCAGAAGCTAAAATGAGTATTTGAGTTAAACTCAGGGGATGATTATGTAATCCGAATGAAACCCAGAACCTAAAAATCATTATTTGAGCGAAATTCAGAGGATAATGTGTACTTTGTGTGAAACCCTGAATCTGAAACTACTATTTCAGAAACATTATGAGCATAATAGTGTAATTTTAGTGATACCCAGAACCTGAAATGATTATAAATTTAGATGAGTACAGGACATGACTGCTTGTTTTAGCCAATATTAGGACAAAGAAATTATTGTTGCATATTGTCTTTGGAGCAATAGGAGAACTGGAAATTGTTATTTCTACTTTTGGAAAGGAACTTGTAAATGCAAAACAAAATGAACTTTATTTGAATCAGTGTGGTTGAAATGATTGGATATTTCTGCTTTAATATGGCATTTATTTACCTTTTATAGTAAATATTCACCTGTAGTTTATGTTTTTGGGCATTATATATTTTGTTATGTCAAGCTGATTCCATGGGGTGTTGCTATTTCCTCAGAAGGTGCAAAAGGCACTGTTGCAATCAGATGTCCAGTCAAAATCAGATAAAAGTCCTGTCACTGTGGCTGATTATGGTTTGTTGTCAAGTTCTTCTGTGCACGCCTTTCATTTATTAGTAATCTGTTGTTTTCTCTTCTGGATTCTCATAATGAATCACATGTGAATCTTGATTGCAGAAGGAGATTATACAATTTTTTTAATCAAGTATGGGAAGTTACTTTTTAGTCCATAGTTTGGTTTATTGCATAGGAAGATTAGTGAGATAAATTACTTTACCTATAAATTATCGTCCAGTAAGACCTAACCCAACCTTGCCCACTCTTACGACCTGACGAAGGTCCGGGAGGATCTGATTTCTCTGAATTCTGCTTGGGT
Organism: Corylus avellana; assembly: GCF_965113065.1. NCBI lineage: Eukaryota > Viridiplantae > Streptophyta > Magnoliopsida > Fagales > Betulaceae > Corylus > Corylus avellana. The sequence goes on along the minus strand of NC_142500.1, from coordinate 11,830,796 downwards.
AGTTGGATCTGCTGAAATTGTCTTGCTTAATGTGCATCCTCTAAATGAGAGGAAACACATCTGTGTCATATTATAGAAGAAGAGGTTTGTAATCTCCTTTCTTATTTGCTTGAAGGTTATGGTAACTTTTAACAATCTTTGTATTTCAATCCCAAATCCTGCCTATCAGAACAAATTTCCAAGGAAGTACCCCAAAAAACTGCACACCAATGTGTAAGCAAGCAGTTTAGGAAGTTAAATTCAACTGGGTCCAGCATGGAAGGCTTGTTATATTGCATGAGATTAATCTTTTATGAGCCTTACTTGAAATTTCCAATATATAGTTTCCATAGAGAGTATATTTTGAAAGAGTGAACTTTTATCATATGGCCAACTTCAAATTTCTAGACAACTTTTTCATGTTATTGATCACACAGTACAAATTCAGATCGCCAAGGATGTCTTAATTGTGGGGTTAACCTTGTGCATGACTTTACTGTTTTGATAAGTAAATTAATCTAAATAGAAAGCACAGAGGGAGTACAACCCAAGTATACAGGAAGTATACAAGAGAAACCCCACTTAGGGAAAACCTAGTGGATGACTTTACTAATCGCTATGTTTTGATCTTCCAATATTTCAGGGCTACATTAGAAGTAAGCTTCTGTTTCATTGCCTGAAGTTTTGAGTGGATCTTTATGCCCTCCCTGCCAGTTCATTAGCAGATATAACTGAGCCAGTTGGTCTTCTAGTGGATCTATATTACCCGTGAATTTTCTGTGAATGGAATGTGTTACAGATATAACTGAGCCAGTAGGTCTTCTAGTGGATCCACATCAACCCTATTTAATTGTTCTTTGTTTGAATAGTAAAGTAGATGCTTACTTACCATCAGAAAAGTTTTTTTTTTTTTTTCCCCTTAAGGTTGTAAAGTAGATGCTTGATATCAATTGTCCTGTTTTTAAATTCAGTAAACTGTCTATCCAATGTGCTTTGGTGTGAGGATGTGGCACATGTGATTCAAATTTTCAGTTTCAGCATCTCATAATTAAAGGCTATGTTATAAAGTATTTATACTGTCGGAGTGATTTCAGTGATTGTTTCTATAATTGCAGTGTTTAGGATTTACATGAATTGCAACTAACTTCCACTCTGTTTCTATCAATTAACTATAATTCCCAGGTTCACAAGCTCTGGTTAGTTTTGTGCTGGAGAGGGAACTTCCTTCTGAATCATTCTCATTAGTGGCTGAGGAGGTGAGTGTGTATGCTTGTGCTGGAATTTCCAGAGACATGCAGGTGCCATCTTCTTTTCTCCTTTGAACTGTGAATCCAGATAAAGAGTTTTTAAATCTTTCTAGGATTCAGGAGATCTTCGCAAGGAAAGTGGGCAGGAAACGCTACAGCGCATAACAAAACTTGTGAATGATACTATCGCTAATGATGGATCGTTTAGCGTTCCTACATTGACTGCAGCAGATGTGCTTGGGGCCATCGACTGTGGCAAATCTGACGGTGGTTCTCATGGCCGGCATTGGGTTTTGGATCCAATAGACGGTACTAAAGGGTAAGCTTCAACTGTGAATCTGACTAATACTTATGTTTTAAGAACCAGGACTCTCAAATAGCATTTACTTGTTATATCCATATACTTAAACATAGATGGAATTTTTTCTTGGATTCACGTGAAATAGTTGATGGCTTGATTGGTTGTATGCTTATTATTTTGACCATTTCACCTTTGCACCCATAGATCTATATATGTTGATGGTGCTTGAATCTATTGTTTCTTGCATACATGCATCTTGACATGAAACAATGTGTACACATGGATAAGGCTGATAGTAGAATGGGAAATATATCATTTATGGTATCTGATATCTGCTTTGAGACTTTTTATTTTCTGCATGTTAGCAGGCCATAGTTGGCAATATGTAATTCATTCATCTAAACTAATAAAGCCCTAATCCTTTCTTCTTGAGGATGCTGCAAAATCCCGTGTCCAAAATTGTTCCTATCCATTGTGATTTTATTTATTCTTGTTAAATCATAAGCTAATATGCCTTTTTTGGTTGAATCATTCTTTTTCTTCTAACCCGTCCTGAAGTCTTTCTGGCTTCTTTGTAGCAATTTAAATCACTTGTAACTTTTGGTGTCGCTTGGAACTGAGCTGATTTGTGGAAATGTTGGATAGATTTTGAGTAATATTATGTCAAATTTAACCATGGTGATGTCACAGATATCTGGTTATTAGGCATTGTGAACTAATGAAGTCCATTTAGAAGACTTCTGGAATCAAACAAAAATCAGTGGCCTCTTTTGACCTCTTTTTCTCTGCGTCTTTTTCGGAGGTGCTAATAAATCTGCCAAAAAGAAAGTGATAGACTGAAATTTTGATGCTTAGTATTTCACTATCTATTGGCTGATTTATTAATTTTATCATTGATTCACCGAGTGCTTTTTATGTTTTTTTAATCTGCTTATGAGCGAACCATGATGAAATAGCTTGTGCTTGTGACATTGCATAATAGATTTGTAAGAGGAGACCAATATGCTATAGCACTAGCATTGCTAGATGAAGGGAAAGTGGTTTTGGGCGTCCTGGCTTGTCCAAATCTTCCTTTAGCATCCATTGGTGGTGATAGTCAACATTCTTCAGATGATGAAGTTGGTTGCCTTTTCTTTGCCAAAGTTGGTGCAGGAACATACATGCAGTCACTGGATGGTTCTTCACCAATAAAGGTTTACACTTATAGGAAGTTATATAAGTGCATACCTTATTTCTATTGGTATTTGGCGCATAAAATCATTTGTCTCTCTATTGCCCTTCAGGTGCATGTCAGTACTACCGAAAATCCAGAGGAAGCATCATTCTTTGAATCCTTTGAAGCAGCACACTCCTCGCATGACTTATCTAGCTCCATTGCAAATGTACTGTGTTCTCTCTTGCCCTATATCAATTATTTTATCACTGTTATTCCTTTAAATTTCTTGTTATAAATATTATTCATGAACAGAAACTAGGTGTCAAAGCACCGCCAGTTAGAATCGACAGCCAGGCTAAGTATGGGGCACTGTCCAGAGGAGATGGAGCCATATATCTGCGATTCCCTCATAAAGGATACCGTGAAAAAATATGGGATCATGCTGCTGGGTGCATTGTCGTTACTGGTAATGGAACTATTTTTCCACCATTCTTCTTCTTCTTCTTCTTCTTTCAACCAAAAGTTTGCTGGAGATGGTGACAGCGCCTGTGTGTTTGTTATTTTTTGTGGACTGGGTACTGGTCTCTCTCTCTTTTTTTTTTTGTTTTTTTTTTCCTGGATAGCATGCCTTACTGGAATGGGGATGGTGGGGTTAACTGATGTCAGGGTGCATTCGATATTGTCATGGTGGATTCCAGATAATATAGTACTTTTTACCACCCTCTTCTGACCACCCATTACAATACATATTTATTATTATCTGATAATCTAAGGCTTTAAACAATAAGGCATTCGGCTAGGGATGACTACATAAACAAACTAGGCATAAAGAGGGTCCTTATGCAAAGCTAGTGAAACAAACTAGGCATATGGAGGGTCCTTATGCAAAGCTAGTGAGACAAGGAGATATCGGTTATATGGATTGATATCATTTACTGTTTTTTTTTTTTTGTTGCCTACTGGAACTTTACTCTATCTCGGTTTTTTTTTTTTTTTTTGGAAAAAAAAGAAGAATCTCACATTACTACCAAGATAGAAAAAATGCTATTCAGTCTATAATAGGAGTTCCATTTCTCCTTTGGAAGGGTGAAATTTCAGTCAATGAGTGGTTGGGTACTTTAATGATTTTGTCTCCCGGCTTTCATAGATAAGCTATGTATGCTACAAGTGCTAGGTTGAAGGAGGATCATTTATATGTTTTTGATACAAACCTTGGGTAGAACTCACCCCTTGAGAACCGGCTTGCAAGGGAAGGGTGCTCAAGAGTTTATATACACATGGTCAAGGTTAGACTTAATCCATGTGGGACACTAGGATTGTAACAGTTTCCGGATGTAAAATCGTAACACAAATATGGGTATACGAGGGCAAATCCTATTAGTTTCAAAGCATGTTTAGGTTCTACAACGAAACTTAGTTTTGCTTTTGTACATGTTCAGTGAACATACCCGGACGATTTATGGATTACTTGCAAGAACCAAAGTGCATGAATGAGCTTTCAAATTACTGCCCTTTTTAAGGGATATTTCCCAAAATCTATCATTTTCCAGGTTAATGAGACATTATAAGATGAGTCTCCTTGTTTGTGGTAGTGATTTTAGTTAATTAAAATTGCACATCTAACACCCATTTTTATGACATTTCTTTAATGAACTTTTGCAGAAGCTGGAGGTGTGGCGACAGATGCTGCAGGGAACCCTTTGGACTTTTCTAAAGGGAGATACCTTGATCTTGACACTGGCATAATTGTTACCAATCAGAAATTGATGCCTTCACTCTTGAAGGCAGTTAGAGAGTCCCTGGACGAGGCAACTTCATCTTTGTGATTCCTTTTGTCACATGATTCACCTATCTTCTCTGAGTTTGTTTTAAGTGTATTTTTGTGATTTTATGTAATCAAGTATTTGTCAGATCCTAAGTGAACTCGAGAAATTCTTAGACAGGAATCTAAAAGTTCCATGGCTTATAACGTTGTAAAACTTCTAAAATAAATAGTGATCCCAATTATCCTTTCTGAGCTGATTAATTAAGAAATAATCACCCTATATTTTCTTCCACTGGAAACGTGTTCACTTGCAAGGAAAAGGACATAAAGAGTCTCTGGAGATTTCCCTTCCAAATTGTTAGAATAAGGTCTAAACGTCTCAGAGCTGTTTGTGATTGTAGTGGTAGGCAAACCCAGTTCAACAATTCCCACACTCACGGTATCTTGAAGCTCAAATCTCTACATAGGAATGGAAGAGTAATATCGTTAAATAAAATCCGACTAATTAGGGTCAATAAAAGATCCAGTAAAGTAATAAGCCAGTAAAGTAATAAGCTAGATATAGGATTCTCATCACAACTAATATTATAAATCATCTTAGAGTCCTTTTAAATGTGATATAACTTTTAAAATTATCGTTGAATTTGAGATGAATATTATTAAATTTTGATCTATTGGTGATTTTAAAAGTCATATTATATTTAAGAGGACTCTAGAGGAGAACTTATGCCATTACTCGAACACATTATATTGCTATTAATTGGCAAGCAACTTTCTTCTAATTTTAAAGACCCTCTTGCCTAACTAAACCTTGCGTGTTAGTAAGGACTGAAACCTCAAGGCTTCTTGTTTACGTCAAATGGTTGTTGTACATAGATGCTCCTTTCTCTCTTTTGATTTCAGCCAGAGTCGACCAAGCTTTAGGAGGAGAGTAAACCTTTTGGTTTACCTCCTCCTCCTACCCCCTTTTACATATTTTGGCTTCCTTTCTCACTGAGTTTCTCTTTTCATGAGAGAGCTCTTTTATATCTAGAGTTTCTTTAGATCTATCTATTGTCTTCGATGATTTATCCCCAACCCTCGTAAAATAGCAGCCGCTATATTCATCACTTCCTATCCGCATCATCCTTCTCGTGAATCGTCTCCTCCATTGCTTTGCCGGCCAGAACTGTGTAGTCTCGAAGATCGACTTTTTCAAAGCCAGATCTTCTTCCCTACGTAGCTCTCCGCATCCCCTCCCGACCACCATGACGATTCATGTGCCGATGCATGGACCACACGCTCCCGCCAGTGAATCTAATGCGCCGGCATGTGGGTCCCATGAGTCGAGTAGTTTCTTCCCGATGCCTTCCTCCACTGCAACCGCTAATTTTTGAGTTTTTCTTTTTATTTTTTGTATTTTTTTTGTAGTGTTTTGTTGTTTTGCTACTTACTGTTTAATCCAATTTGGTTCGGCTTCAAACTCTGTCTGTGAAGTGGATCTTTTTTTCTTCTTTCTAGTCTACTTTCAGTTCTTTGAGGTGCTAGTGGTTTGTTTAGATGAAGCTTTTAAAAATAACCTTAACTGATTGGGCTTAAGACTCACTGTTTGTAAATGAAACCTTTTTTCTATTGTCCCTTTTCATCTAAATCTCCACACCTTCTTTGAAAGCTTGTTTGGATGTTTGATAGGAGTATTTGTACTCCAAATGGTAATACCCATCATAGTATGCTATGACTTTCATCGACTGTATTCAGAGGTGACCTCCACTTTCTCCTTCATTGAGGTGCTAGTGGTCCGTCTTGATTGGGTTTATTTGTTTAAGCTTGTTGTAGTTTCATGTCTGAGCTGTCAAAGCTTGTTTTGTAACTTCCTTTGATTTAATGAATGCCAGATTGTTACAAAAAAAAAAAAAAAAAGACCCTCTTGCCTTTACCCTTGTCCTGTCAGTCGGAATCACCATCAAATATTGGACATGAAATATGGAATCAACAGACCAGTATTTACGCTTGGAAACTGCAGGCTTCGGATCTGCTTTCAATTACAATGGCTGTAATAACATATAATACAAGCTCACATATTCACCTTTTATTAAAAGTATAAATACGTAGATGTCCAAGTCTAGGCAGGAACATCTGATGGGTAATCCTGTGGGTGTCTCCTGATCGTCTCTTTCAGCAATTTCTCCTGCTCGTGGAGATTGGATGGAGTTAAATCATATACATCTGTGAACATGTCCGCCACTGGGGGTTTCTCAACTTTCTCTGCAACCTGAATTGCATGTAGTAGCTGTTCCAAAAGCACCATCAGTCTAAAATTTGCAAAATGTATTATGAAGCAAACGACAATATAGGACACAACTTTATCTTGAAGTTGCTTTGGAAGATATGTAAGTTTTACCTTCTCTCTCATGCTGCTTCTAAAGCTTGACTCAGCCTCACTGCTCCACCAACCATTGCTTTCAATCCATTTTCTAAATCTAGTTACAGGGTCTCTAGCCAATTTCCACCATTCAATCTCATCGGCTGGCCGATACTTGGTGGAATCATCCGATGTGGAGTGGTGTCCTACTCTGTATGTTAATGCCTGTAACGAAAAAGACCAAATCAAAAATCTAAAGTTGAAGTGTCTGAGATTCAAAACCACTCCTTACTTTACCTCAATTAAGATTGGTCTGTGTTCACTTATTGCCATTTCACGTGCAGCTTCAACTGCACTATAAATGGCAAGTGCATCATTACCATCTACGCGGATGCTTCGGACTCCATAAGCTCGGCCTCTGACAACTACACCATCACCTGCCAATAAATAGAAGAGAAAAGTTTGTCAAGATACCAAGAGACTCTCCATAATAAGAATCATCATCAATGTAGAAGAATTCACAGGAAAAAGAGAATACTTCGAAACTGGTCTGAAGTAGGGGTACTAATAGCCCATCCATTGTTCCGACAGATGAATATAACCGGGGCCTCCATAACCGCAGCAAAATTTAACGCAGCATGGAAATCTCCCTAACATTACTTGACGTATTAGAAAATAAACAACCAAAAGCATCCTCTTGACTGAAAGAGGTCTCTTGGACTGGTAACGAAAGTGAATCATTTTATTATGTCTTGCCATTGGAAGCTTTTGTCTGTTTTGTAACTCTACAACCGACTCCTTGCAAAAATGGTTTGAACAGAGAAAAAGGGTTTCTTAGTTAACAGTGATTAGATATTTACCTCACTTGTGCCACCATCACCAAAATACGTGACTGCACATGCTCTTTTTCTATCCATCTTCAAAGAATATGCAGCACCAACAGCATGGGGAATTTGTGTACTGGGAAAAAAGTAGGAAAGATTTAAGGCATGATTTTTGCACTAAAAGCTGCACAAGACAACTCCTTTCATAGACAAGATTCATATCTTACGCAATTGTCGATGATACGGTAAAGTAATTGTACTTATTAGATCCGTAATGGATGGGCATCTGCCTGCCTTTTCCATAATCAGCTTTGTTTCCGAAACACTGGTTTGCAAATTCTTGTAGGGTGAAGCCACGCCATAGTAGCACTCCTGGTTCTCTGTACTGCATGGCATATCATTAAAAGTTTCTTCTCACATCATTTTCAACATGGCAATATGTCAAACTAGAAACAAGATGATAAATCAAAAGGATGGAGATGGTGATGAATATGTTTGTGCATACTACTTCAAAAAATTGTAAGGGAAGTACATGTCTGCGAGTATGTGCTTGTAACCTGAGGGAAGACACAGTCATCAATGGTCAGCGCTGCTGCAGTTGCAATGTTGATGGCCTCTTCTCCAATTGTAGTCAGATAAAATGAAATTCTTCCTTGCCTTTGTGCTTCATAAAAGAGTGTGTCCATAGTTTGAAGCATAATCATGCCAGTGTACATCTTTACAGCAAGTTCCTCACCGACCTAATTAAGTTGGTAGCTCATAAGTCATAAGGATCTCTTCTATTGGATATAGATGATCAGGAAAAAAAAAAAAAAAATCTTCAGGGAAATGCGGGGAGGGGAGGGACTCCAGATCAAAAATACCTGTATAACATTGCTGCCAATAATCAGCTGTCCTTCATCATCAAGGACACGGTAGCAGCGTGTCCGTTCCTCTGGGGATTCAGATATGAACCTCATTTCAGGAGTGAAACTAACCTTTCCTCCTGGAAAATCCAAGATCTGTAATTGAACATAGCTTCGGTGAGTAGAAATAAAAGCAGGCTTGCATAATAGTATGATTTGAAATCCTGTTTAAACATTCAAGGGTTTGTTTGGAAGCAAACTTGAACATATAACCTGCAGGCTGTAAAAGGTATTGTTGGTCCTGCCTTTCTATTAGAAAAAAAAAAAAGATATTATTACAGAAGATGCCTAGTGATATTATAATCAGTTAATCACCCAGAAAAGTTAGACAAGCTGAGTCTCTTTCACGATCCTTATTAAGAGTTCAGGTAGAAGTCATTTTCCCTCCATTCGCTTCCCAAAACCCTCAAAAATCAAAATTACTGTGCATATAAGAAAATGATTTGAATTTACACACATCCTGGGACACTTTTGTCTTGGAAGCAAGATTTTTTCTCCTGAAACGCATTTGAAGGATTCAACATGATGATCTTCCTGGTACACATGATCATCAATCACAATGAACCAGAAGGAGGGTCCATTTTGCCATAATGATTGAAAAGAATTGAAATACGAACACTCCTAAAAAAAGTCAATTTTTAGATACTGAATAAATATACTCTTCTAAATTTGTAATTCTTGCTCTTAGTTTTCTTGGACTCCATTTAGCAACAAAAACTGTTTTATTACCTCTCTTTTAGATACGGAATGCACAAGTCCATTAAAAATGTAATGTGTACACCAAATTAAACTACACATGACAGTGTATAAGAGCAAAGTTTATAATGCATCTGATTACATTTCAATATAATACTATAAATTTTAAAATAAATTTACTTGAGAATGTCTATAACATAGCCCATCAAATGCATGTATATCTCACATAGAAGCTAAAACACCAAGCAAATTAATGGGGGCAGCACGATGCAGGTGTATGAGTTCAATTTACAATTTAACATTTTTCCAGCCAACAATCTTTTAGGCCATCAAAAGCCCTACTAAACTTTTAGAATCCAAAAAAGTGAATTTTCTTCTTTCACTCATGATAAAGTCAAATCACAGCAGGAAAGTATCAATTAAGTTATTTATTTATTTTTTTAATAATATATATATATATATATATATCACTTCCAATTTATGGTTCCTAGTAGCTCCATGAGGCATGAAACACATAACAGTTTATCACATGTATGAAAAAAAAAAAAAAACCACTAGAACAACACAATAAAAAAAGTTCCAAATTTGTTTTCCTAAAATACCCGATTGATTGTGGGCTTTCCAATATACCTTGTTGTCATCAGCATCATTGAGAGAATTCAAATGTTTGTCGGCTTTTGTCGATTTGAAACGTTGAGAAGAGAAAAGGGTTGCTTTGATACTCAAATCTGCGTCTGGGTTTCTTAGAGTTTGAGCAATTGGTGCTGCAACTGAAAGTTCTTGATAATGGAATAAAGTAGAAGGGCTCAGCAGGTTGATCACACCCAGCAAACCCATCTTGGATTTTAGATGGTTAATAACTTTAGATGATTTTCTCATGAAGACAGCCATGAGAGGATAATTCCAAGTACACGAATCTGAAGTGAAAATGTATAGAGAGAGAGAGAGAGAGCCTTATTTGCTAGTTAATGGCTTAATGCAATCTAACACCATCAGATCTTTATATCCTGTTAAAAAAGGACGGTCCAGATTCAATAAAGCATTTTTACAAAAACAACCAAATCAATCTCTTTCTCTTTCTGTAAAAAGAACTACAACTCTCAATGCCAACACCACCTTCATCCACATTGCATTATTTGTAGCGAATTTCTGATGAATTCAAAACTGATGCCAAGTTCAGCCAGCAATCAAAAAATGAGATGGGTCTTCAAAGATTTCATCTTGGCTGTAAACAAAGTCATTTTCTGTTCAACCCAGAAACGATCGGAAAAAGAAATTTTCTTTCTAACTCATAAACCCCGCAGGTACTTTGGTTTCATCATCTTCACTTTCCGGCGAAGAAAAAACAGAAGGTGATCACTCTGGTTTAGCAACTGAAACTAAAGCTACCCAATTTATTATGTGCGAAAGGAACCCGAGAAATAAATTTACACACAGAGAGACAGACAGACAATGATTCGGTCGTTTTTTTAAAAATATTTTATTGAATTTCGACCGAACCTGTTGTATTCCGAAGGGTTCTGTTTGTTTTTTCAGATAACCTTAAGCCAGATACGTTTTGAGGAAGAGTCCCTTACGTTAAAATAATGACTTTTGGGGAAGGGTTGTGGGGATAAGAATAAGTTATTTCTTTTATTTTGTTTTTAATTAGTTAGTACTAAGACAAATGATAATTATACCTGTCTCAGGTTATTGCCATGTAAGAATTACGTGTAAGCAATTGCAATTTTGTAAGAGCACCTTAAAAGAGAATAGACAAATCCTTCATAAATTTGATTATTATTAGCCCTTTTTTTTCTCCAACAGGATAGTTATTGTATAGTTTTTCTTTCTAATATGAACAGTAAATAAGCTGATTAGCTTATTAACTATTCACATTATAAACTTTGTTTATTATTATTTTTCTTTCCCTTTCTTCCTTTTACTCTCTCTCTCATCCCCTATCTTTTACACTTTTTTTCAGATAAAATAATATTTAAAGAAAATAGATAGTAGAATAGAGAATTTGTTAGAGTGTGTATGAAAAAATGAGTAGCTAAAGTAAAAAATGATATTTTTTTAATAAATATTTTGCTTACTTCTGCTAAGATGCTCTTATAAAATGATTCTATGATTTGAGATTAAAAATGGATTATAATAATCCAATAAATAGTTGCAATATTATAGAAAGCAGTTTATTTTATTAAGTAAAAGAAGAAGAAGAAGAAGAAGAAGATGCTGTTTAGAAAAAAAAAAAAAAAGAGGAAGAAAATACTTATATGTAATTGATGCAAAAGTAATTACGAACTTAAATTTATTCAATAAAAAATATTAAGACTTAGGATTATCAATAGCAATTAAAGGATTAAGACCATCGAAAACCAATTTTTATATATAAAATTTCATTCACTAATACTAAAAAAGAGACATCGATTTTGCTGCAGGAGTTCCCAAACTAACACGAAAGCAACATAATTCACAAGGAAAAAAATGAAAAAAAAAAAAAAAAATTATGAGATCAAGTAACTAAAATATGGTTAAGAAAACACTAGTCAGAACCACGTCATGGAGTGCTTTAATATTACTTGACTTGGCATTACTTGGTGAAGCTATGTTTTATAAAGAATTCTAAAGAAACTTCAAATTGATTAGTCATTTTTAGGTAATAACGCAGATGTGATTAGTACTTTTCTCTAGGTTATTACAAATATAAATAGAGTCACCTAGTAATATCAGGTCATGTGATATTGGAACACAACATGACATAGTCTTAACAAGGATGTCAGTAGTTTAAGAGGGAAAATTTGTAACACCTTGATTCCATATTCAAAAGATGAGAAGTAGCCCACATAGAGTAGTTTATATAGATAATTAATTTATGAGTGTTAAGTCCCACATTGTCTAGTTACAAGGTGAAACTGAGCTTTATAAGAAATTATGGGAAATATACTTTATTCTCCTGAAGTTGTACACCTCTGTTATTTTACCTCCCATGTTTAAAAATTTGCAATGTACCCTATGAAGTTTTTGTTTTTTTTGTTTGTTTTTTTTTTTTTGCAATGTAGTCATTCCGTTTGTAAATTCTGTCTTTTTTGACGGTTTGGAGGTCACGTGCGTCTCACATGCCCTTTAAGCACTAAAATTTCCAAAATTGCCCCTATGATATTTCAAAAATTAGCCAAAATATCACCATATATTTTTTTTTTCAATTTTTGTTTTTTTTTTTTTAAAAAAACTATAGACAAAAAAAAAAAAAAAAAAAACCAACTAGGAAAAAAAAAAAAATCAAATGGGGTGGCAGGCAGCCACCCCATGCCCATGGGGAGGCTGCCGGCTACCCCCATTAGGCCATGGGGGTGGTAGCCACCCCCATTTGGGCCAAGGGGGTGGCCAGCCACCCCCTTGGTCCAAAAGAGAGGCATTGTAGACTTTTCATATGCTAACGGTCCAAGATAATAGATTCTATTAGCAGAAAGCCAACATTGTCAAAAAAAAAAAAAAAAAAGTTTGGGGGGGTGCATTGTAAATTTTTAAACATTGTAGGTAAAATCAACAGAGGTGTACAACTTTGGGGGATAAAGTGTATTTTTCCCTAAGAAATTTTATGAAAGTTTCAAATTGACTAGTTCTTTTAAAATTATATCGCAACTATGACTAGTGTTTTTTTTTTTTTTGGATCGTTACAATATGCCTCTTGTAGAAATAGAGCGCTTGGGCATAATATTAGCTAAAACATAGGGACTGTGGAGACGGTTGATATGAACTCTGAGGGGTTTGGATGGGTTAAATATTTACAAATGAAAGTAAGGATGGATATTTCCAAACCATTGCCTAGAGGGAGGCTGATGAACGTGAAGGATAAGCAGATTTGGGTCTCCTTTTGGAAGAATCAAACATGGGGATGGCAGATGCGTTACAACAACACACAAGCCACTACATGATGACACAAATCTGAATCCGACATTGATGGAAGGTGATAAGGACTTTAATTTAAAAAGTAAAAAGGAAGAAGGCATAACAGAAAACACGACATTGATGAAAGGTGACATGAGGCCATTTACACTCATGAGGATGCTCATTCCTATTATGAGTTTGCTGATATGCTTAAATGTGGATTTCTCAGTCCTACACCTCTTGAAGAATAGTTAGACGCTCCTACGCCTCAATAAGGGCCGGCTTGATACATGTTGGGGCCTAAGGCGAGAAATTTAAGTGAGGTATTTTTCTTTAAATTTAAATATTAATTAAATAATATTTATTTTAATATTATATTTTTATTTAAAAACAATTATTCTCACTTTTTGAAATGCAAAATCACTTATTAAAGTTTTATATTCAATTTTTTTCTAACATCTCCTTTTTTTTTTTGTTTTTAATCACTGATGAGATATTAAATGATTTTAGGTTCTTGAACAATTAGTTGTTAGAAAATAATAAAATTGGAAAAGAAAAGAAGAATTCAAATTTGAATAAGACTTGAATTGAGAAATAGAGAGAAAAAATATAAACTTATAAATATGAGTTTGTAATTGAATATAATATTTAAAGACTTTCCATCTTCTTAATATTTAATTTTTTTAAGGTTGGAATCCAATCATAAATTCATATTTTGTGGACAAAAGCAATTTATGTCTCACAGTAGAGAGAGAAGAAAAAAAAAAACACATACACACACACACATATCTCATGCATTGACTATTCAATTGTTAGTTTAGGACAGATCATAATTTATTGCTGATTAGCTGTTATTATAAATTATGAAGGAAATCTTTGGCTGCTCATTATGAGGCCCAAAATATCTCTACATTTGTTGTTACCATGCACAACAATGATGAATAATAGAATTGAAAAGAGAGAGATTAAGAGAGAGTCGAAACATAGATTTAATGTGGTTTGGCAATGTGCTTACGTCTACAAAGAGTGCGGCTGATTTTGCTATTAATGATTCAGGATTACATTATAACATATATATAGGAAAACTCTAAACTCTAATTGTACGGATATATTTTGGAAATCCCAAAAATATCAGGTACCATACCACTCCGCTCCAGTCTACTTGGCCTTCCACTGGTGTTCTAATATAAGCCACTAATTCCAACAATCTCCACCTAGTCATTCCTTCGTAGATAATCATTTGGATTCACTTGGAACTGATAGGTTTGGGGTTGTCGCCGCCTCTCTCTTCTTTTTTCTAGCACCTGGAGAAATTTGTCAGGTCCAAGTAATGCTGAACTTATCTGCAGTAACAGGCTTCGTCAACATTGCCGCTGCATTCTCAGAAGTGTGAATCTTCTTAAGTAACAACTCACTCATAGCAACCACTTCCCTAATCATGTGAAACCTCACATCAATGTGCTTGGTTCTCGCATGATTCATCTGGTTCTTTGCCAAATAAATGGCACTCTGGCTATCACAATGCAACGGAACTCCACCTTGCTGAATACCCAGCTCCTTGACTAATCCTTGAGCCACAAAGCTTCCTTTGCAGCATCAGCTGTCGCCATGTACTCTGCCTCAGTCGTGGACATTGCAACCGTGGACTAGATGATAGACTTCCACCATATGGGTTCTCTTGCAAGAGTGAACACATAACCCGTGGTTGACCTCCTGTCATCCAAGTCCCCTACATAATCTGCATCCACACATCCCACAACTGACAATTCACTCTTCTATTTGACAAAAGTGATGTCGTAGTCTGTAGTACCTTTCAAATATCTAAAAATCAATTTAACTGCATCTTAATGCTGCCTCCCAAATTTACCATGTACTTGCTCACCACACTGACTGCATGAGCGAAATCTGGTCTGGTACATACCATAACGTACATCAGACACCCCACTGCACTCACATATGGGACGTTAGACATGTCTTTAGTTTCTTCAACTATCTTTGGACATTGCAAGGTAGACAAACGGAAGTGATTCACCAAAGGTGTACTCATCGATTTCGCATTCTCCATGCTAAACATCTCCAACACCTTCTTCACATAGCTGGCCTGAGATAGCCATAATCTCTTAGCATCCCTATCCCTAGGAATCTCCATCTCAAGAATCTTCTTGGTTGCGCCCAAATCCTTCATGTCAAATTCTCTACTCAATAAAACCTTTAGCTTGTTGACCTCCACTATACTCTTTGCTGCAATAAGCATATCATCCATGTACAGTAACAGAAAAATAAATGAGCCATCATCAAGGCTGTTCACATAAATACTCATACTCACATCTCATGTAGCCAATTTTGATCATGTAGGAGTCAAACCGCTTATACCACTACCTTGGAGACTACTTTAGCCCATAAAGTGACTTCTTTAATTTACAGACCAAGTGCTCTTGTTTAGGTTGACTGAACCCTTCTGGCTGCTCCAAGTAAATCTACTCCAAATCACCATGGAGAAAAGCTGTCTTCATATCCATCTGCTCCAATGCCATGTCATAATGTGCTACCAACACCCAATACTGCTTTGATGGAAGTATGTTTGACCATTGGGAAAAATATTTCCTCATAATCAACCATTTTCTGCTGTGAATAACCCTTTGCTACTAGGCATGCCTTGAACTTTTCCCTCCCTTTTTCTAATACTGCTTCCTTTTTCTTGAACACCCATTTAGACTCTATTGCCCTCTTCCTCTTTAGAAGCTCTACCAAATCCCATGTTTGGTTCTTATGTAGAGACTCCATCTCTCCCGCCATAGCACCCACCCATTTTCTCTTCTCTTGGCTACTGATAGCCTTTTGAAAAGTAGTAGGATCTCCGCTGCTGATGACAAGAGCATAAGAAACCTTGTCTTCAAAACCGTACCTAGCTGGTGGCTGTTGTGCAAATTTTAATACTCGCAAGTGCATGAATCAATTGTAGTTTAATGGATTGCAAGTGCGAGGTCGAACCGATAGGGAATTGTATTCTTGAAAGTAATTTTAAATCTTAATTAATTAAATCCTAATCTAGTTCCAAATTTTTGAGAGATTTCTTTGTTTGAATGAAAAAGCAAAAGCATGAGCAATTTAAAGTGATTGAAATCTTATGATGAAGCACTAAGGTTTCAGAATCACTCACAAATTCATAACAACATAATTTCATGATCTATAATATTCTCCAAAGTTCTCACATATAAATCTTAAGTTTGTTTTACTATTGCTTCAAAGAATTAATCAAAAGATCCCATGTATCCATTCATAGCCCAAATCACAAAAGAAATCCAATATTCGATCAAATCATTAACTGTATCCGTAAATCACAAGAAAATATCCAATCTTTATCAAAAGATCAATTAGAGAATAAATCACAAGGAAAATCCAATTTTTAACAAAGAAAACCAAGTAATCAATTGTATTGAATAATCTTAAATCATCAAGTGTATCCTTGAATCACAAAAGATATCCAAGAATTATTCAATCCAATTGATTAGAAGTAAAACAATAAAGCAATTAAACCATTAAATTGGGAAATATTACATACATGAAACAAAGTTGCTAATCATAAGTGAGGCTTCATCTTCAACCTTAGTTGAAGGTTTAGCCTCTCATGTTATTGAAAGACAAAACAAGATTGATTGAATTCATAATATAAAATTGAGTACTTACAAATAAGAATCACAAAATTGAGATCCAAAAGCTAGGAAAACCTTAAACTCTCTTCTTTCTCTTGAAATTCGTAGCCGCCCTAACTAATCTGATAATTCCCTATTTATAGACCTAAAACTTAGGGTTTTACAAGTTGAAATCAGATAAAATTCGTCCAGGTTTGTACCCTTTAATTGCGGGACGATTTTGGAATAGTAAACGTCCGAATTAGGAAAATCCTATTTCATAATGAAATATAGTATTTTGAGTTAGCTTTCCAATGCCGCTTGAATCACCTTAATTGGATATGTGAGCAAAACGTTATAATCAAAATACGGAGACGTGTTCAGAATCTGAATTTGAATCCAATCCGAAATTTTATCAAATCTGAACTTTAATCCAATCTTATCTTTAATCCGATTTAACCATTTCTTGGATTTGGTTAAGCTTAACCACATCATCTAGGTCTTCTCAAAGTATGTTTTCTTCCAAAAAGTAGTTTTTCTTCAATGACCTACAAAATACTAAAAACACAAAATTAACACAGAACATCAGATAATAACACAGCTAAAGGATTAGTACAAGTAAATTAAGGGGTCCAAATATGCAATATTTGGCACACATCAGTGGCCTGATAGTGCGTGTACGATTGTCTGTGGCTATAGTGTGATGCTGCTCAACTCTTGAAGTAGAGGTCTCTGTACCTTGAGAAGTGTTCTCCTGCACATGATTCTTTAACTCCACCTACACCACCTGCTTATCATTGCTACTACTTTTTGGCTCCTGGTGCTTTTCACCCTGAGTACTCTTCAACATGGAATTTTTATCAAATACCACGTCTCTACTGATCACTGCCTTGTTTGCATTTGGATCTCAAAACTTGTACCCCTTGACCCCTTTCCTATATCCGAGAAAGACACACTGTCTAGACTTTGGATCAAGCTTCGATTGGTCTTCACTAGGTATGTGCACATAGGTTGGACAACCAAATACTCTCAAACTAGAGTAATCTACCTCATTACCTATCCACACCTCCTCTGCAACTTTCCCATCTAGTGCTACCCTCAGTTACCTATTCATCAAGTAGCATGCCATACTTACTACATTTGCCTAGAAAATCTTTGCAAGTAAAGCATTCAACCTGAGACATTGTGGTCTCTCTGCAATAGACCTATTGATCATTTCCGCCACACCATTTTGCAGTGGTGTCTTGCGTACTGTGAAATGTCTTTTTATACCATGCTACTCACAGAAATCCCTGAACTTGTCATTTGTGTACTCAGTGCCATTATTTGTCCCGAGGCACTTAACCTTCTTCCCAGTTTGGTTCTCCACTTCAGCTTTCCACAACTTGAACTTGGCAAACGTTTTTGATTTATGTCGCATTAAGTACACCCAAACCTTTCTGGAGAGATCATCAATAAAGATCTCGAAATACATATGTCCTCCTTATGACACTGTCCTCACTGGTCCGCAAACATCAAAATGAACATAGTCCAGAAAGCCCTCTGTCTTGTGTGTGGTTGTCTTGAATTGTACCCGATTTTGCTTGCTAGAACACATAATTTATAGAAATGAAGTTTGCACGTTTTGACACCCTTCAACAAATTTCTCTTATGAAGCTCCAACATGCCCCACTCACTCATATGACCCAACCACATATGCGACAAAATAGTGCAATCGGACTTAGACTCCACAAAGGCGATTCCACTTACAACTGTACTTCCTAGCAGTTTATAGATATTCTTTTAACTTTTCTGCCCCTTCATCACTACTATCGCACCTTTAGTCACCTTCATTACTCCATCTTCAGACGTATAACCATAACCGTTTGATTTTAAGGTGCCCAATGGAATCCGATTCTTTTCCACGTATGGTACATGTCTAACATCACATAATGTTCTAACCACATCATCAAACATTTATGTCAGTAATTTTACAATGTGCACCATTACCCATAATAACTATACTAGAAGTAACTGACCTGTTGGCGTCAAACCAATCTCTATTGGACGTCACGTGAAACGACCATGCTGAGTCTAGAATCCAAGAATCCACAGGATGCTCTAAATTTGAAGCAACATAAAGCATATCACCATCAACATTGTCTGAAGTGTCCTCCACTATGTTCGAAGATATTGAGGAACCTTTATTCTCATCGTCCTTTTTCTTCTTCTAGTCTGGATAGTCCTGCTTCATGTGCCCTTTCTTTCCGCAATTATAATAGAACATGTCCTTTCTCTTCTTGGACTTTGACTGAGAATTCTAGCCATTCGAACTACCCTTGTTACTACTTCTTCTACGCTCATAGTTACCATTTACAACTAGCCCTTCTCCTTGAGAATTTTCATCAATGTTTCTCTTCCTTTGATGAAAAGCCAACAGGCCTCATGTAACGTCCTCTAACTCCAAGGGCTCCTTTTCCCATGTTAGAGTTGTAACCGAATTCTCATACGTATGAGAAGTTGGGAGTGAATTCAATAGCTCAACGCCTTGTCTTCATCTTCAAACTTCAAATCAACCCTCTTCAAATCGCCGATTACCTGATTGAACACGTTGATGTGTTGGCTTAGATCTGAACCCTCCGCCATCTTCAAGCCGTACAACCGCAGCTTTAGATAGAGCTTATTCGTCAACGAATTTGACATATTCTGACTTTCCAGTTTCAACCAAACTGCCGTCGGAGATTCTTCGTCCATGACACGATACATCACGTCATCTCCCAAACAAAGCCGAATGGTAGCCACTGCCTTAGCCTCAAGTTCTTTCCAATCTATGTCTGCCATCCTTTCTGGTTTTGTCCCATATAACGCCTTCACCATCCCCTGTTGCACTAACAAATCCTTGATACGTCTCTACCATAACCCGAAATTATCGGATCCATCGAACTTCATCACATCAAATTTCGTAGAAGATGTGCCAATCCTAGCCATCGTAGAACTAGGCTTTGATACCAATTGTTGTTACCATGCACAAAAATGATGAACAAGAGAATCAAAGAGAGAGAGAGAGAGAGAGAGATTAAGAAAGAGTCGAGACACATATTTAACGTGGTTCGGCAATGTGCTTACGTCCACAAAGAGTGCGGCTATATTTTGCTGCTAGTGGTTCATGGTTACATCATAACATATATATAGGAAAATCCTAAACCCTAATTGTACGAACGTATTTTGAAAATCTCCAAAATATCCCGTACCGTACCGCGGCGGCATTGCCCCCGCATCTCCACAACCTAGTTGTTCCTCCCACTTAGTTGGCCCTCCATTTGTGTTCTAGTATGAGCCACTAGTTCCAGCAACCTTCAATACGAGAATTTTAGTTAAGAATGACTTTGATATTAATATTTTATTTCATTTCCTTATTTAATGCTATAAATTATTATAGTACTTATTTTCAAGAATGAAATATTGGAGATTTTAAGTGAATCAAACAATATTAATATCTTTCTTAATTACTTATTTACCATAATTGGGGGCCTTAATTAAAGAATATTGACTGTAATTATGAAATTAAATATTTTTTGGAAAATATCTTCATTAATATTTATTAATTAAGGGTCTTATTAAATTGGGGGCCTTAGGTGGCCACCTAAGGTTCCAACCGGCCCTAGCCCCAATGCCTAAGAGAGGCAAAAGTTACATGTAAGTAACATTAACTTATATGTTTTGTTTAAGTCTTGTCATGTTTCTCTTGAATGCTTAAGGTCTCGGGGATTGTTTTTATTTCCATTGCGTAAGTAAAATTTTTAAATTTTGCACAATCAATCCCAACACGTTATTAGTAGCGTGGAGCACCCAAGGTTGGACTCGATCAACTTGCTAGTAATAAAATGTAACGCCCTGTGGAAATCAATTAAATGGTAATTGACTCCATGGTCATCTCCCAGCCTACATTCCTCACAGGACAAGACTCAAGGATCTTAATCTCTCATAAACGAGAGAATACAACAGAATACTTTAAACTCATAAACAAGAGAATACAGTAGAATACTTTAAACTATAGAAATAGAAAGCAATAATTAAACACCACAAGTATAATCACCAGAGTAAAGATAAAACATCATATCATAGATAGATCTCCCAAATGTACTGATCGAAGACCAATCATCAAAATATTACAAACCATAATATAACTGTCTTGAAAAAAGATAATAAGATCAACACCTAATCTTGAGTAATACTAACATGATAACAATTTCAATCTTTCCGCTTGTATGGTTCCCCCATCATCCGACATGCACTTCAGCCATTGATGAGTGCCAAATATTGTATATTTGGGCCCCTTAATTTATGTTTGTTAAGCTCTTAGTTGTGTTAATTTCGATGTTTTTGGTTAGTTTTGGTGTTTTAGTGGTTTGCAGGTTGTTAAGAGAGAAATATGCGGCTTTAAGGTGATATTTGTTACTCATTCCATCAATTCTGGGGCTTAAGACACTTTATAGAGCGTTGGCAGCAAATTGAGATCGAACGATGATTCGCACTCGACAAGTCCCACTAAAAAGGCCATATCTAGAGTTGTATAGCTCAGATTGAGGCGATCTTGGTGTCATTGGAAAGCTAACTCAAAGATCTACAAATTCATATTTCACAAGAGTAGGCTAATTTTGGATGGAAGTGTGCTCGAGTGCACGTTTAGTGTGATCAAGCTCACTCGCGCCCTATGTAACAGCAAACTTGTTGCACGAGTGCGATCGAGCGCACTCGGCCGACCTGGCAGTGCTAAAAACCCTAAAATTAGCTTATAAATATCATTCTTTTCCATTATAAATGTACGGAGACGAGTCGGGGGCGCCGTTCTTGGTTGTTTTTCGTGTTTTCTGGGTTTTCGTAGCTTGGAACTCGAATTATTTTGTAATTTTTTAATTTTAATGAAGTAATTTAGTTTCTTTATGATTTATTTTGTTATGAGAGGATAAATCCTCAACTAAGGTTGAGGATGAAGCCTCACCATTGATTAGTTTTTTGTTTTCATGTTTTGTTCATACAATTCCGACCTTAATGTAATGTATGTTCGTTTTAATTCAATTATGTGACAAAATTGTGTTTGATTGTGCCGAAGTTGGATATTCATTGTGTTTCATCCGATGGATACTGTGCATCTTTTGATTTACTTTGGATATCGATTGTCTTTTGTACAAAGCATGGATACATTGGATCTTTTGAACTAAATTGGATATGCATTGTTATTTGTAAAATGGATGGATTCATTGAATCTTTCAATAGGATCAATAGAACATGCATAGGTTTTAATTGTTTGTCAGATGTATGAACAAACACATGAGAATGTATGCTTTAATTTGGTGAGGTGGATTTTGAAAACCTTAGTGCCCTTTTTATCTTTTAATTATTTCATTTTGTTTCAGTTTTTGTTTTCAATTTCAAATGCACGACAAACTTCGGAACTAGGTTAAAATAGGATTAGTTTAGATAAGGATTAGTTTTCATGACACAATTCTCTATGGATCGACCTCGCACTTGCACACGCTATACTGCACATGACTCGTGCGCTTGCGAGTACAATTAAATTTGTACATCAAATTTGGCACCGTTGCCGGGGAGTTGTCTGTTTTTGTGAAATTTGATTTTTGTTTAAATTGATTTTATTTTTCTACTAGTTATTTTCTTTTTACAATTTGTTTCTTTTTATTTTTCTTTTTATTTTATCTTTATTTGCTTCTGTTTACAGTTACTAAAAAAAAAAAAAAGAGAAAAAGTTGTGTTTTTTTGTTTCTGTCGCAGTTCTGTCAGAGGAACTAGTCCCTACCAAAGCGCTCGATCGCACATCACCTACACTCGAGCGCATTCGAGCCTAATGCAGCAAGCATCCCGCGTGCCGGTGATCAACGCTTTCGCAAGTGCGCGCAAGCGCACACCCTGCGCCCATCTACGCTCGATCGCACATCACTTGTGCTCGAGCGTAGCTCTGCAGACTGCATCAAAACGGGCCAGCAGCTAAAATTTTGTCAAACTTATGTTTGGTCCGTTTTGTGAGTTTTTGAGTCTTTTGTTTTTTTTTTTTGGTATTTCTATTTAGTTTTGTGTTTCTGTGTTAGTTTTCATTTTTGTTTATTTTGTTTGCTTTTAAAAAAAAAAAAAATTTTGGTTACTGTTTCATGTGGAGGTGTGTTTTGTTTTAAAAAGTGAGGGTAAGCATGAATTTTTCATTTGGTAATTTTAATGCCACTCCTAGTTATAGGACACCCACTCTTACCAACTTCCCTCATTATTTCTACCCACATAGACCATGTTCATACTACTCCAGCCCTTATCATAGTTCAGGTAATTGTCCATCCTGGGACTATTTTCCAATTTTTCATATGAGCATATGAACACAAATTTCTTTAGTTCGAGGTTTGAATCAACTTACAATTTCTACACCCCAGACTGGAGCAACCATTCTAATTTCTCGTTGCAAGCTCATGCCACGGGAAATTATGCTCCCCAATTTAATGAACTGCACCATCCTGAATATCCGCAGTTTGATAGCCAATCCTCTACCCCTTCACCCTGCAATTATACTCCACAAGATTTATCATTGGAAAACACCCTCAAAGCTTTCATACAGTCTAATGGCCAAACCTTGCAAGAGCTTAAAAATGCCACCATGGTCAATTCCCGAGCCATAAATGAAGTGAAGAATGCAGCCATGGCCAACACTCAAGCAATTGAAAACTTGGAAGGATAGCTTGGTCATTTAGTTGTTGAACTCAACAGAATAGAGGGAGAAGAGCTTCAAAGTCAGTTGATGGCTGAAAGGCACTACATGATTGATGAGGATGATTCCAGTAATCCTTATCATGAGCATGTCCAAGCCACCACCCCAATTGGGAGAGAGAAAATTGTTGAGGAGACTGTTGATGAGCCAAGTCTGGAGGACCCATTGGGAAAGTGCTTTGCTCAATTTGGATGTGACCTAGACCTTGACAAGTTACTTGAGCAAGTTGATGCTTTATTGGGCTCCACTCCCAAGATGCGAACTGAGAATGGGGAAACCACTGAGATATCATTCCCTAACTCACCCTCATTAGCAGCTGAGCCTTTCATTGTGGGTAACCATGAGGAGAAAGAAAAAGAGGAGCAAGTTGAGCAAATTGATCCCCTGCCAACTCCAAGTCTATCCAATGACAAGGAAGTGAGTACTGAAGCTCATTCCTTTGTCACAATCCCTATTGAGACACTTCATGAACCCCAAGCTCCACTTATTCAATGTCTCAAAGAGCCATTTTATGCCAAGACTCTCAAGGATCTTTGCAAACAAGCGAGCAAACCTAGGAAGCCTCGTCCCAAGAAGATCCTTTGGAGCAAGCAAGTTGGCTACATAAGATGGCGAAACATCCTTCCAGAGGGATATCAAATTCTTAAGAAGAAAGGGTGGAAGGGATTGGTTGGACACCCAAATGATTGGGGAAAGTGTGGTCTTCTTTCTTCCTGTTTATTTTATGCGCTTTATTTTTTATTTCTTTTCCTTTTTGTCACTTCATTTCTTGTCATTTCATTTTTTGTCTCTAACAACAATTAATCTTTTGATGTTTGTTTCTATGAGGAAATATTTCTGTTAGATTTTGACAGGTGTTTTGGTGTTCAAGTTTGAGGGACGCCCTAGCCTTTGTACACTCGAGTTTCCTTATCCCACGGTATTGTATCTCTTGCCACATTGGGGACAATGTGTCATTTAAGTTCGGGGGGTGTGGAAAAACACATTGTCTTTTTGTTTGTTTTGTTAAAAAAAAAAATAAAAAAAAATTATGCTATGTTGTTGATTCGGCATGAGTTACATCATAACTGTGGTTTGCATGTCATTAGTGTGTTTAACTTTTTGAACACTGCATGTCATTAAAAATCATATCATTTGACTCATTTGGTGGATTAGAGAGACTTTATATGTCTAAGTTGATTATCACAAGCACACTAGCATAAAGTCTGTGAGGTATGAGATTTGGATTGATTAGGGTGTGCCTTATGATTTGTAGGATGAAGTGTTGATGAAATCTTGGCTTGAGGATAGATTAAAAAAAAAAAAAAAAAGGTGTGTTATCATCAGTTTGAGCTTTTCATTGAGTAACCAGACCTCATGCCTCACTAAGCATTGAGTGGTTGCGTAAAAAGATGAGAAATTTAACTTGGTTGACTGTATGGCTAGTTTGGCTTCGTAACCTTTTTGACTTGAGTAATTAAGCTTTAGGGATGTTTTATATCTAGTGCCCTAAAACCATCTGGTTTGGGAGTCACTGGCCCAACACTCATTACATAGGTCAATTAGAAAGCTTAAGGGAGCCGAACATTGCACAGCCTACAAAAAAAAAAAAAAAAATAATAATAATAATAATAATAAAATAAAATAAAAAAAATATATAAAAAAAAATGCATGTCTTGATCTAAGCCTTTGGTGTTTTCATCTGTGTGAATTCCTATGAATTTTGAGGTACACCAAACTTTGAGAAAAATTGAAGCCTCTTAACTTTGTGTTAGTCTCACTTTGCACCTATTGGAGCTTGTGTAGTCTCAAATTTTCACATTTGAGTTGAATAATTTGTGATTGGCTGATTGATTTGATTGTAGTGTTTACTATGTTAAACCTTCTCATGAAGTGAGAACCATGTGTTTGTGTGGAAATTGTGTTTGTCAATGACATAGTGCTAAAAATGTTTGTGGGTATCATTTCTCTTAAATCCTCACGAGACTTACTCGTCCACTAGGGATGCCTAAGGGTTTAAAAAGCTTGTTGCATGTGCTAAATGCAATCGTCTCTCCCACGACAGTGGACTTATGTTTCTTATTTTCATTTTGTTTTGCTAAGAGACTAGTAAAATGTAAGTTTGTGGGTATTTGATGAGTGCCAAATATTGTATATTTGGGCCCCTTAACTTATGTTTGTTAAGCTCTTAGTTGTGTTAATTTCTGATGTTTTTGGTTAGTTTTGGTGTTTTAGTGATTTGCAGGTTGTTAAGAGAGAAATGCAGCTTTAAGGTGATATTTGCAACTCATTCCATTAATTCTGAGGCTTAAGACACTTCCTAGAGCATTGGCAGCAAATTGGGATCGAACGATGATTCGCACTCGACGAGTCCCACTAAAAAGGCCATATCTAGAGTTGTATAGCTTGGATTGAGGCGATCTTAGTGTCATTAGAAAGCTAACTCAAAGATCTACAAATCCATATTTCACAAGAGTAGGCTAATTTTGGATGAAAGTGCACTCGAGCGCACATTTAGTGCTATTGAGCGCACTCGCGCCCTGTGCAGAAGCAAATTTGTTGCACGAGTGCGATCGAGCGAACTCGGCCGACCTAGCAGCGCTAAAACCCTAAAATTAGCTTATAAATATCATTCTTTTCCATTGTGAATTTATGGAGATGCACCGGGGGCGCCGTTCTTGGTCGTTTTTCGTGTTTTCTGGGTTTTTGTAGCTTGAAACTCGAATTATTTTGTAAGTTTTTAATTTTAATGAAGTAATTTAGTTTCTTTATGATTTCTTTTGTCATGAGAGGCTAAATCTTCAACTAAGGTTGAGGATGAAGCCTCACCATTGATTAGTTTTATGTTTTCATGTTTTGTTCATACAATTCTGACCTTAATGTAATGTATGTCCATTTCAATTCAATTATGTGACAAAATTGTGTTTGATTGTGCTGAAGTTGGATATTCATTGTGTTTCATCCGACAGATACTGTGCATCTTTTGATTTGCTTTGGATATCCATTGTCTTTTGAGCAAAGCATGGATACATTGGATCTTTTGAACTAAATTGGATATGCATTGTTATTTGTAAAATGGATGGATTCATTGAATCTTTCAATAGGAACAATAGAACATGCATAGGTTTTAATTGTTTGTCGGATGTATGAACAAACACATGAGAATGTATGCTTTAATTTGGTGACGTGGATTCTGAAAACCTTAGTGCAGTTTTTATCTTTCAATTATTTCATTTTGTTTCAGTTTTTGTTTTCAATTTCAAATGCACGACAAACTTCGGAACTAGGTTAAAATAGGATTAGTTTAGATAAGAATTAGTTTTTATGACACAATTCCTTGTGGATCGACCTCGCACTTGCACAAGCTGTACTGCACACGACTCGTGTGCTTGCGAGTACAATTAAATTTGTACATCAAATTTTGGCGCCGTTGCCAGGGAGTTGTCTGTTTTTGCGAAAATTGATTTTTGTTTAAATTGATTTTATTTTTCTACTAGTTATTTTCTTTTTACAATTTGTTTCTTTTATTTTTCTTTTACTTTATCTTTATTTGCTTCTGTTTACAGTTACTAAAAAAAAAAAAAAGAAGAGAAAAAGTTGTGTTTTTTTGTTTCTGTCGTAGTTTTGTCGGAGGAACTAGTCCCTGCCAATGTGCTCGATCGCACATCACCTACGCTCGAGCGCATTCGAGCCTAACGCAGCAAGCATCCTGCGTGGCAGTGATCAACGCTTCCGCAAGTGCACGTGAGCACACACCCTGCGCCCATCTACGCTCGATCGTACATTACTTGCGCTCAAGCGCACCTCTGCAAACTGGCGGAAAATTCTGAAAAGCTGCAAGTGCTCGTCTGTTCCAATGTCGAGCACTTGTGTACTGTTTATCTAGGGGTTTTTGAGTTGCAAGTGACATACGCGGGCAAAAATTAGTGGTCAACAAAAAGTCAATGAGCGCTTGGCCTAGTTCCCACACAAGCGCTCGTGTACTGTTGCCAAGTGAGTGCTCGTGTGGTCCCCCATGGGAGTGTTCATGTACTGTAGCTCTGAAACTCAAAAATTCCAAAAATTTCCCTCCAGGTGTCTCTAGTGACCCAAAGTCCAATTAGTCCTCTAATCAAGCCGTTTTAAGCCTAATTAATTATTTGGGTCACTACATTCTCTCCTCTTTATAAAAAATTCATTCTCGAAATTTCAGGATAAAAATACCAAATGAACAGTACTTAAAAGGGGTGAAAAGTTACCTTTTGTTCGTAGTATCATTGGTATCGTGCTCAGTAGGTTCTTGGGCTATCTCCTCCCTCTCCCCAACTGGCACTTCTCCATCCTCGAATAATTGTGGAAAATCATCTCGCAAATTGTCTAGGGCATCGTACTTGATGTTGCCTACACTATACCAGTCCTTATCAATCTTGACACCTAAGTCGATCAACTCCCATAAAGAATAGTTCCAAATGTAATCTTGATCGATTGGTATTGGTGCCATAATCTTGTAGAGGAAAGCAAACTCTTTCTTAGTCAACTATTCCACTACCCAAAATGGAAATAAGTATATTATCCAAGTATAATATTTTAAGAAAAGAGTTATACAAATCAAGTCTCAAACAAATGCGGATAACAATTCCGCATGTCTTGCTCCGCCTTCAATGATACTTCCTCGACACCATGGTTACTCCACAGCACCTTAACAATAGAGATCGTCTTGGTACATAGCACTTGCTCCTTTCAATCAATGATCTTCACCAGCTCCTCGACTTATGCCAATCCTTCTAGGATCCCTAATGGCTTGTATTCCACTACGACGTCCAGATTAGCGATGTACTTTCTTAACATCGAGACATGAAAAACATCATATGTCTCTACTAAATCTAGGGGTAAGGCAACTCTATATGCCAGTCTCGCCACCCTCTGAGTGATCTCGAAAGGTCCAATAAAACAGTGGCTGAGCTTCCCCTTATTGCCAAAATGCATCACTCCCCTCATAGGAGATATCTTGAAAAATACACGATATTGTTATGTTCTAAATTATTCATATTTTAGCCCCTTAATTTACATTTGTTAATTTCTTAGTTTTGTTAGTTTGTGCAATTTTACTTTTTATGTTTTATGTCCTTTTATAGGTTTTTGAGGAAAATGAAGCAATTCTGGGAGTATCAGGCTTAAAAGACAAAATTGGGAAAAGCTAGAAGTTTTGGACCAAGAGCAAAGTATTCAGGCAGTGCGCTCGAGTGCACATTACCTAGTATCGATCATAGGAGTGTCATCAAGTGCAAAACCCCTGAGATCAAGCACACTCAGGCACAGGAGAAATTTTAGACACGCGGCAAGACTCATTTTTCTTCCCAAACTTGGATTTCCAAGTCCTAGTTGTAATAGGACCTAGACCTCCGAATTTTCTAGGATTACTAGGGCTTCTAGGACTCTCCTAAGCCCTATGAATACCTCTTAGCCTCACAATTACACACAACTTTAGAGAGGAGAATTTGGAGGCTACTTCCAGAAGCTTTTCGGTTTTTTCTTTCCCTTTTATTTTTTTCAGTCTTTATTTTAATTATGTGTAACTAATTCTTAGTTAGGGGCTAGATTGAAGCCCTAAACATGTCTTTTTAGGATTTCAATATTGGCACCTTTGTTACAATCATATTTTGTGATATTTAACTTGATTATTTTTTGTTTAATTGAATTCCTCATATGAATGTGCTTGATCAACATATGCATGTGGTATGGATTAGTTATTTAAGTCAATTTGGATGATCGAGTCCTAGGCTTAATAAAGTGACAAAAGAATCTCCTCACGAGTTCATGAAGTAATCAACATGGGGAACATATTGTGCCAAATAGCTACCTAAATTAATAGGCAAATACTTGGTACGTTTTGCTTGCAAGTGCACAAGATCAAACGATAGTATAGCAGGCAAATACGAGATCATTCCCGCGAGGATTGGTAAATTATGTTTAGAAGTAATTTCCTATTTAATTAACAGATAAAATTCAATTGTCACGATTAAATTAAAATAAAGAAATAAAATAAAAGATAAACTAAAACTAAAAAGGATTAGGGTTTTGATATCCACCACTAATTAGCCTAATAAAGATAACAATATGCCAATGCGCCAATTATACCGGTATATTTAATGTTTGCCAACCTAAGGGTATGAGTGTGTACTTCTTAAGCTATTGATCTCCCTAAGCAACGAATTAGGCATGAGTGTCTACTCTATTTTTTTTTTTTCTTAAAGGATTTACCATGGGTGTCTACTAAGTTGTTCTTTAAGAAAGCATAAATATATGAAAATCGACAAACACATGAGGCCTAGGGCATGGGTGTCTACTCCCAGTTCCCCATGTTGATTAACCCAAGAACCTGGTGAGGATTTCTTTTGTTACTCTTATTAAACCCAGGACTCGATCATCCAAATTGATTTAATTAACTAGTCTATACCACATACATATGTTGATCAGGCAAACATATATGAGGAATTCAAGATAACAGGAATTAATCAAGTTAAATACACTAAAATATAATTGTAGCAAATGCGCAAATATTGAAATCATAAATAGACATGATTAGGGCTTCAATCTACCCCTAATTAAAATATAAACTACATAACAAAAATAAAAGGTGGAATAGAAGAAAAATCAAAACTCCTTTTGATCTAGCCTTTAGTTCCTTTCCAAAGCTTGTGCCTCTTTCTCCACACCTTTTTCCTAGAAGCTAAGAGGTCTATTTATAGGCCTTTAGAAGTCCTTGTTGCACTAGTAAACCTAGAAAATTCGTAGGGTTTAGTCCTATTACAAGTGGGACTTGGAATACCCTAATATGGAAGGAAAGAGCATTCTGGCCGCAGCTTATGTTCTCCAGCACACGGATGTGCTCGATCTCAGCCTGTGTGCGCTAGATCGCAGGACTATGATCGATTTCTGGTATTGGGCGCTCGATCACAGGTGCGATCGAGGATGCTGCTTGTGCGCACGAGCGCATGCCTTGCGCTTGTCTGATCCTTTTGCTTGTAGTGTGCTCGATCGTACTACCAGAGCCTCCAGCTTTTCCCAAATTTGCTCTTTAAGCTCAATACTTCTAGGTTTTCTTCTTTTTCTTCCAACGGCCTACAAAGACATAGAAAATACAGAAAAGGAATAAAATGGCATAAACTAACAATACTAAGGAATTAACACATATAAGTTTATATGCTAAAATATGAATATTTTGGCACTTAACACACCCCCAAACTTACATATTGCTAGTCCCTTAGCAATACAATACTAAAAATTAAATGGAAAAACAGAAAACAAAAAGATAAATCCCTCTTTCGTGGGATACACGATTGCATTTAGCATATGCAACAAGCCTTTTAAACCCCTAGGAATTTCCTAGACGACGAGTGAAGTCTCGTGAGGGTTTTCCAGAAATGTTACCCACAAACATCATGCAAGAGTTCATGTTATTCAAAAATTACGGTATCACTCAAAACCATGATTCTTATTCATTAGCAAGCTTAAAAAGATAAACTCCATATTCACAATGAATTGGAATTTTAAAATTTATTCACTTACAAAAGACATGCTAGGGCATCACAAGTTCAAAACAGTGTAAAGTGAACTAGCACATAAAAATGAAGGTTCTAATTATTTCCAATGTGCAATGTCTCAATATCTCAAAGTTGACTGAAATCCCTATTAGAATGAACAACAATGACATATTTTTCTTTTCCTTTTTTTTTTTTTTTTTTTCCTTCTTCGTTAGGTTGTGCAATGTTTGGTTCCTTTAAGCTTTCTAATTGACCCATGTAACGAGTGTTAAGTCAATGACTCCCAAACCAAATGGTTTTAGGGCATTAGGTGCAGAGACACCCCTAGGACTTATTAACTCGAGTAAAAAAGGCTACGAAACCAAACTAACCATGACATTAACTAAATCAAAATTCTTCACATTTTGACATGAACACTCAATGCTTTAAGGCAAGAGGTCCAGTTACTTAGTGAAAAGCTTATTAATGATCAATTTTTTTCATTTCTTTTTATCACATAAATATATGCCAAAGTATCCATCTAATAGATCATCTAGTTTCACCCAAGACATAGAAACACACACATCAGACTTCATGTTATACCCCACAAATTATGTACTAATGTATTTGTGTAAGATCAGATCCAACATGTGAATTCTCAACTGCCTAAAGCAAGTAACCAAACTGAAAAAATTTTATCATCAGATTATGTATTCAAAATTTTAAGCTCACCAATGAAATCAAATCACAATTCTTAAGATCAACCAAAATTTTAAGACAAACATGAACATGCATATATATATATATATATACTAAGGAATTAACACATATAAGTTTAAGGACTAAAATATAAATATTTTGGCACTTAACAGACCGGGAGTACACACTCATGCCCTAGGCTTCATGTGTTTGTCGATTTCCATAGATTTATGCTTTCTTAGAGAACAACTTAGTCGACACCCATGCTAAATCCTTTGAGAAAGAAAAGAATTAAAGTGGACACTTATGCCTAATTCGTTGCTTAGGGAGATCAATAGCTTAAGAAGTAGACACCCATACCCTTAAGTTGGCAAACATTAAATATACCGGTATGATTGGCGCATTTGCATATTGTTATCTTAATTAGTCTGATTAGTGGTGGATATCGAATCCCTAATGCTTTTCATTCATCTCTATTTCTTTTTCATAATATCAATTTTGTGACAAGTTGGTATTTTAATTTAGAAAATAAATTCTAAGCAAAATCATCAATCGCCGTGGGAATGATCTCATACTTGCACCCTATACTATTGTTTTGATCTTGTGCATTTGCGAGTTAAAACGTATCGAATATTCACCTATTAATTTAGGTGGGTATTTCTCACAACAAATACCCCACCTCGAACTCCAACGGACATCTCTAGTTATCTGCATAACTCTTCTGCCGACTCTAGGTCACACTCATCCTTTGTCTGATAGTGAGCACTTTGTCGCAAGTATCTTGAGTTAGTTCAAGCCCCAATGTCTATCTCTCACCGACGTTGTCCCAATACAAGGGAGATTGATACTTAAGTCCATAAAGTGCTTCATATGGTGGCATTTCAATAGTCGCCTGGTAGCTATTGTTATAGGCGAACTCAATCAAAGGTAGGTACTGAATCCAATTACCTTTGAAGTTCAATACGCAAGCCCATAACATGTCCTCCAGGATTTGGTTAGTCTGCTCTGACTGACCATCCATCTATGGGTGAAAAGCAGTACCAAACTTTAGCTCCATCCCCATCTCTTTTTGCAAACTCTGCCACAATCTCGAAGTAAATCGGGAGTCTCTGTCCGAAACAATTGCCAATGGTACCCTATGTAGCCGAACTATATTCTGGACAGATAGCCTTGCCAACTTCTCCATCGGGTCCTTAACCTTCATAGGAATGAAGTGAGCACTCTTTGTGAGATGATCGACGACTACCCAAATGGAATTTTCTCTAGTGGGCGTCTTGGGTAACCTCAAAATGAAGTCCATTTCAATCTCGTCCCACTTCCACTTAGGTACAAGCAATGGCTTGAGTGTTCCTGCCAGTCACTGATGTTCTACCCTCACTTGTTGGTAGGTTGGACATT
The DNA here is from genome assembly GCF_965113065.1 of Corylus avellana. Taxonomy (NCBI): domain Eukaryota; kingdom Viridiplantae; phylum Streptophyta; class Magnoliopsida; order Fagales; family Betulaceae; genus Corylus; species Corylus avellana. The sequence goes on along the minus strand of NC_142500.1, from coordinate 11,797,751 downwards.
GCTCCACGTACTTCGCAATGTCCCACTTCATATTTTTCCACCAATATGACTCCTTTACGTCTTTGCACATCTTAGTACTTCCGGGATGTAGAGTGTACTGTTGTGAATTTTAATGATACTCGTAAGTGCACGAGTCGTTTGCAATATAGCTTTTGCAAGTGCGAGGTCGAATCCACAGGGAATTGTGTTTTTGACAAACAAATTATATATAAATTAATTAAATCCTAACCTAGTTCCAAATGATTTTTGATTTTTGAAAATAAACAAACATAAACTAAATAAAATAAAAATAATCAAAAGATAAAGTACTAAAGTTGTGGAATCCACACTCACTAAGTCGGAACAACACATTCCATGTTCATCAATAAAATCTGAAGTTCTCACAAATAAAATCCTATTTATGCCCTGCTATGCTTCACAAATTAATTAAATCATCAAATGTATCCATTCGTTACACAAATCACAAAAGATATTTGGATTAAACCAAATCATCAATTGTATCCGTAAGACAAATCACAAAAGATATCCAATTTTATTTTAATAAAGATCTACACAAACAATTAAATGAAACTCTCCTAAATCGTCACATGTATCTGGGAATGACAATAGATATCCAAGAGTAATCTCAATAATTGAATTAAATTTAAACAATTGAAACCTTGAAAACGCATAAAATCAGATAATATTGACTTACATGAAAGTGTATTGTTCTTCATCGATAGGAATTCATCATCAACCTTAGTTGAGAATTTAGTTCCACATCATTATTGAAAATATAAAACCTAAAACTAAACTAAAAGGGAGAAAAACTGTAAAATTTCAGACTTGGTCTCTAGCCTCATTTTCTTGAGGCTTAGCAGTCTTTTTATAGGGGTTTCTAGGGTCTAAAACCCTAAAAACGGCGTTAGGGCATATCTGGCAGACGAGTGCACTCGAGCGCATGGCTAGTGCGCTCGATCGTGCTCGGGCATGTAACTTCTCTTACGGCGCAGCACTTTGGTGCTTGCGGCTCGCTGGTGGGCGTGGGTGTGCTCAAGCGCAACCCAGCTGGAATCGAGTGCAGGATGGTGAGCTCGATCCTACTTTGATGGTACTTTTTTGGGCTTTCTTCCAAACTCTGTATTTTTTACTTTAAAGGTGCAGTTTTTCCTTAACAACCTACAAAACACTAAAATATGAAAACTAACACGAAACATAATACATCTAAAGGATTAACAAGTGTAAATTAAGGGGCTCAAATATACAATATTTGGCACTCATCAAATACCTCCAAACTTACATTTTGCTAGTCCCTTAGCAAAACAAAACAAACTAAAAACAAGAAACATAAATATGCTATTGTGAGAGATGATTGCATTTAGCACATGCAACAAGCCTTTTAAACTCCTAGGCATCCCTAGTGGATGAGTGAAGTCTCGTGAGGGCTTAAAATAAATGGTACTCACAAACATTGTTAGTGCTATGTTATTGAAAATAATGAAATTTCACAAAAACTATGGTTCTCATTCATAAGCAAGCTTAAAAAGATAAATATCATCATCACATTCATTAGGGCATCCAAAATCAAAGAACTCATAACTGGACAATTGAGACAACACATGCTTCAATAAGTGCAAAGTGAGATTAACACACAATCATGAGGCTTCAATTTACTCAATGTTTTGTGTACCTCAAAATTCATAGGAATTCTATCAGATGAAGACAACCAAGGCTTAAGTGAAGATATGCATTTTTTTTTCTTTATGTAGGTTGTGCTATGCTTAGGCTATAAACCGAAAAAATTTCTCCACAGTAGTTGGGTTGCTCCAAATTCTGTTTTGAATGCTACCCATAAGAATACAACTTCTTTTTTGGGATACCCATTGGTTAAATTGGTAGATATTGAATAATTTTTGGTTGATTTATGGTGGGTCTTTGTTTTATATAGCCGATTAGGGTGTTCTATTTGCTCTTGCTGAAGCAAATGTGGCAAGGTTGAAGTTGAAAGTTGCAGAACTCTACCATCTGGGTTTGGATTTAATAATTTTTTGCTCTTACCATATTCCAAGTTCAATTTTTTGCATTTACCATATTTGCTCTTACCGTATTCCAAGTTCAATTAATTTTTTTTTTTTTAAATTAAATTTTGATTTGCTACTGCATGGGTTTGGGTTTGGGTTTGGAATCTGATTTTCAAATTTATTTCCGGATTTTTTTTTTCAAATAATATCATGATATTATTTGAAGAAAAAATTTCAGAAATAAATTTGAAAAAAAAATTATTATTATTTTTATTAATTTTTTATACTTTAGTAACGTGTCAAGCTTGACACGTTACTAAACTTTGATAACGTGTCAGTTTTTGACACGTTACTAAACATTTAGTAACGTGTCAACATCTAAATTAGTAACACGCTGCACACGTTACTAACATTTAGTAATGTGTCAAGCCTATTGACACGTTACTAAAGTGTTATTACTAATCAAAAGGTTTTTTGTAGTGTAATGACTCAAGTCAAAAAGGCTAAGAAGTCAAACTAGCCATAAAATCAACCATGCTCAAACACACAATTTAATTTGAATTTCATGCCTCATAGACTATATGCTAATATGCTCGTGATAATCAACTCAAAACAAGTGAAGTCTCTCTAGCCCAAAAATGAGTCGAAAGGCTCACATTCCTATTGACATGATGATATGTTTAAAATATTAAGCCAGCCAATGAAAATCAAACCATAGTTACAGCTTAACTCATACTTAACAACAACATAGCAATTTTTTTTTAGACAAATAAAAGCAGACAAATAAAAACAAACAAACAGACAGTGTAAATACCCCCAAACTTGAATTACACATTGCCCTCAATGTGTAGTAAAGAAATACATTACCAGAAGTACGGAATATCAAGGTGTGAAAAAGGCTAGGGCGTCCCCCAAACTTGAACACCAAAACACCTGTCAATAAAACTAATAGCAATATTTTCTCATAGAGACAAACATCGAAAGATTAATTGCTGTCAGAAACAAAAAATAAAATGACAAGAGAAAAAGAACTCATAAATGAAGTGCGGAAAATAAAAGAGAAAAAATACGGTACTTTCCACGATCATTTGGATGTCCAACCAACCCCTTCCACCATTTCTTCTTGAAAACTTCATAGGACTTAGGAAGAATGTTCCGCCATCTTAGGTAGCCAACTTTCTTGCTTAGATAGATTTTCTTAAGAAGAAGATTCCTAGATTTTCGCGCTTGTTTGCATAAATCCTTGAGAGTTTTGGCATACGATGGCTCTTTGAGACATTGAGGAGCTGAAGCTTGTGGTTCATGTTGTGTCTCAAGAGGGATTGTGATGAAGGAATGAGCTTTAGTACTCATTTCCTTGTCATTGGAGTTGATGGGGGCTAAGTTTGCTCATCTTCTTCTTCCTCCTTGGTGTTCTCTACAATTTCTTCACTCCCAAATGTGGTGGTAGCTTGGACTTGTTCATGATAAGAATAACTGGAATCATCCTCATCAATCATGTAGTGCCCTCTAGCCATCAACTGACTTCGAAGATCTTCTTCCTCTATTTTGTTACATTTAGCAACTAGATAACCGATCTATCCTTCCAACTTTACAATTGCTTCAGTGTTTGCAATAGAGGCATCTTTGATCTCTTGAATTGATTGGTTGACTGGTTGCATGACCTGGTTAATTGTTTCCAGGAACCTTTGAAGGTGTCTTCCAGTGATAATTCTTGTGGAGTATAACTGCAGGAGGAAGGAATGGAAGATGGATTATCAAACTGCGGATATTCAGGAGGGTGCAGTTCATGAGATTGGGGAGCATAGTTTCTCGTAGCATGAGCTTGCCACGAGAAATCAGAATGGTTGCTCCAGTCCGGGGTGTAAAAATTGGAGTTTGATTCAAACCTGGAGTTGGAGAACTTGGTGTTCATTTGCTAATATGAAAAATTGGAAAATTGCCTCGAGGATGGACAATTACAAGAACTATGATAAGGATTTGAGCAGTATGAACATGGTTCATGTGGGTAAATTGTGAGAGTAGTTGGTAGGAGCTGGTGTCCTACAACTAGGAGAAGCATCAAAATTACCAAACTGAAAATTCATGCTTCACCCTCACTCTTTAGCATGCAAATATCCCACATGAAACAGTAACCAATATATATATATATATATATATATATATATATATATATATATATATATATATATATATATATTTAAAGAAATAAAATAAACAAAAATAAGTATTATAATACAAAAAATTAAAAATAGAACTCAAAACTCACAAAACAGACCAAAAATAAATTTGGTACTGATCCGTCTTAGTGCAGTCTGTGGAGGTGCGCTTGAGTGTAGAAGGGACGGGATCGAGCGTAGTTATGCTGACCCGTCAATGATGCTGCCTTGAGCGCTAATGCGCTTGAGCTAATGCATGAAGATGTCAGGTGCAAGCACGCTCAACTGGGCCAGATCCTGCCTTGGTAGTGCAGTGCTAGATCGCACTTGCGTTGTGTGCAGAGGTAGATGCGATCCGAAACTGCTGCTTTCTAGACAAGTGCGCTCAACCTCACTGACATGCGCACGAGCGGATGCTGTAGGGCTGGTTCGGAAAAGCTGCAAAACAGAAAAAAAAAAAAAATCAAACAAAAAAAAAAGAAACATCTTTTATTATTATTATTATTATTATTAGAATGAAAATAAAAGAAAAAACTAGCAAAATTTAAATCCTAATTATAACTAGTAGAAAGATAAAATCAATTTGGACATAAATTGAATTCAAAAAGCAATCAATTCCCTGGCAATGGCGCCAAAAACTTGTTGTGAGTTTTAATGATACTCGTAAGTGCACGAATGGTTTGCAATATAGCTTTTGAAAGTGCGAGTTCGAATCCACAGGGAATTGTGTTTTTGACAAACAAATTATATCTAAATTCATTAAATCCTAACTTAGTTCCAAATGATTTTTGATTTTTGAAAATAAACAAACATAAACTAAATAAAATAAAAATAATCAAAAGATAAAGTACTAAAGTTGTGGAACCCATACTCACCAAGTTGAAACAACACATTCCATATTCAGAAATAAAATCTGAAGTTGTCACAAATAAAATCCTATGTATGCCTTGCTATGCTTTGAAAGTTAATTAAATCATCTAATGAATCCATCCGTTACACAAATCACAAAAATATATTCAGATTAAACCAAATCATCAATTGTATCTGTAAGACAAATCTCGAAAGATATCCAATTTTATTTTAATAAAAATCCAAGCAAACAATTAAATGAAACTCTCCTAAATCATCACATGTATCCGAGAATCACAATAGATATCCAAGACTAATCTCAATAATTGAATTAAAGCAAAACAATTGAAACCTTAAAAACCCATAAAATCAGATAATATTGACTTACATGAAAGTGTGTTGTTCTTCATCGGTGGGGCTTCATCCTCAACCTTACTTGAGAATTTAGCTCCGCATCATTATTGAAAATATAAAACCTAGACCTAAAACTAAACTAAAAGGGAGAAAAACTGTAAAATTTCAGATTTGGTCTCTAGCCTTCATTTCTTGAGGCTTAGTCGTCTTTTTATAGGGGTTTTTAGGGTTTAAAACCCTAAAAACAGAGCTAGGGCATATCTGGTTGACGAGTGCGCTCGAGCGCATGGCCAGTATGCTCGATTACACTCGGTCAGGTAACTTCTCCTGTGGCACAGCACTTGGGCGTTTGTGGCTTGCTAGTGGGCGAGGGTGCGTTTGAGCACAACCCAATTGGGATCGAGCGCATATGCGCTCAAGCGCAGGATGGTGCGCTTGATCCTACTTTGATGGCATTTTTTCTAGCTTTCTTCCAAACTCTGTATTGTTCACTTTAATAGCGCAATTTTCTCTTAGCTACCTACAAAACATAATACAACTAAAGGATTCACAAGTGTAAATTAAGGGGCTCAAATATACAATATTAGGCACTCATCATGTACGAAGAACGATGAGCCTCGCTCATGATCTCCTTTCCCTATCATTCGCCCTTTGGCACACACACTTGTTTAAAATGGGTGAGCAACTCATTGTCCTGAAGGCAAAACTCATGTGCCTTCCCTTCTCCTAGCAACTGCTTGATCTTGGTGCACTCAGGGTCCTCCAACAGAAAGCAAGCAACTCTGATTGAACCGCCAAGTTAGAGAAACGTGTAGGTGCACCCTCGTCTACTACTTCCAGTCCCATCCTAGTGAATTCCATAACCAGCTGGGGTTGAGAAATTTCAAGGGCAGCAAGCTCTGATAAGTGCTAAAATAGTCATATTTTAGCCCCTTAATTTGCATATGTTTTGCTCTTATTTTTGTTATTAATTGATGTTTTGTTTCTTTTTTGTGGTTTATGTCTTTTTATAGGTTTTTAAAGAAAAGAAGCATTTGGGAAAATCTAGAGGTTGAGGTCAAGCACATGCAGGCTAGGCTCGAGCACAGTAGCGCTCGAGTGCCAAAGAATAAGGAGCGAGTGCAGCAGTAGCGCTCACACAAGAAGATGATGCGCTCGAGCGCACATGGGCAAGGATCGAGCGCAGGCCTGCGCTCGAGCACACCGCACCTGGGATCGAGTGCACTCGTGCGCTAGAGAAAAATCAGATCCGGCCAAGACTCCTTTTTCAACCCCAATTTGGTTTTCAAAGTCCTACTTGTACTAGGAAATAAACCTCCGATTTTATTAGGTTTTCTAGGGCTTCTATATTTTCCTAAGCCAATAAATAGAGCTCTAAGCCTCTAGAAAAAAGTGTGGAGAAGCAAACACAAGCTCTGGAACAGAACTGGAGGCTAGATCAAGAGGAGTTTGGGTTCTACTCTTCCCCTTTTATTTTTGTTATGTAGTTAGTTATTTAATTAGGGCTAGCTTTAAGCCCTAATCATGTATCTTTAGGGTTGCAATATTGGTGCCTGTGTTACAATTATCTCTTGGGTGTTTAATTTGATTACTTCCTGTTTACTTGAATTCTTTATATGAATATGTTTGATCATATGCATGTGCTTGGATTTATGTTATTTAAGTCAATTTGGATGACCGAGTCCTGGGCTTAATAAAGTGACAAAAGAACCCCATCACAGGTTCTTGGGCTAATCAACATGGGGAACCGGGAGTAGATACCATGCCCTAGGCCTTGTGTGGTTGTCGATTTTCATATATTTATGCTTCCTTAAAGAATAACTTAGTAGATACTATGCTAAATCCTTTGGGGAAGAAAAGAAATAGAGTAGATATCATGCCTAGTTCATTGCTTAGGGAAATCAATAGCTTAAAGAGTAGATACCATGCCCTTAGATTAACAAACATTGAATATCTAGAGACAGTTGGAATATTGGCATTATTGTTAATCTTATTTGAGTATGGTTAGCGGTGGATTTCAAAACCCTAATCCTTTTTAGTTTTAGTATTTCTTTTATTTTAATTCAATTTGTGACAATTGCTTTAAACCCGTTAATTAAATAGGAAATTGCTTATAAGCATAATTTACCAATCCTCGTGGGAATGATCTCGTATTTGCCTACAATACTATCGTTTTGATCTTGTGCACTTGCGAGTAAAATGTAGTGAATATTTGCCTATTAATTTAGGTGGGTATTTATCACAACAATTTTTTGGCCCCGTTGCTGGGGATTGTGTTAAATTGTGTTTAGAATTTTCTTTTCCTTTAGTTTAGTTAAATTTTGTTTTTATTTTGTTTTATGTTTTCTAGTTTTTCTTTCTGTTTAAATTTCATTGTGTTTAAATTTATTGTTTTGTTCTTTATGTTTCTGTTTTGTCTGTCCGCAACTCTAATATTTTATGTGGCAATGCGACCGATCGTTGGTGCGTTGCGATCGAGCGCATCACTGCCACAGAGTAGGATTGAGGCTGCTATGAGTTCATTATGTTTTGATGTTGCGACAGTGTGCTCGACTGCCTTTTCTAGGCCGATCGAGCGTAGGTGGTATGCGATCAAGTGCACTTCTAGATAGCAGTACTAAAGCTATTGTGAATTTCGAATCTGATTGGTTTCCTTTTCATGCAGGATTAGCAATCTTAAAAATTTAGTCATCATTCCATATGATACTTGCCCTATGCACTTGAGGCCTCCATCAAGCCAAGATACATGATCTCCTTCCAAGTTTATTTATTTTCATTGTTGTTCAATTTTTATTCTTTGATTATATTTTTACAACAATGTGTTGCACTTAATTGGTATTTGGTTGGAGTATTAATTTGTTTTAGGGACAAGTGTTCTTACAAGTTTGGGGGTATGCTATCAGCCATACCTATTCCAACTAGCATCTCACAAAGAATAGTAGCACTAAAGCTACTATCAACAGTCTAGCTGAAGATAGTAAACTTAGCGCTCTTGGGAGGCACCACATTCCATGACAAAGTGTCTTGCATTCAAGTTTGGGGGCATGCTATGAGCCATACCTTTGTCCAACCAGTTTTCTAATCTTTCCGTTTTTTTACACATTGAGGAAAATGTATAATTCAAATTTTAGGGGTATGGGGAACACACACACACTTTGACTAAAAAATTTTGAAATTTTTGATTTTTGATTTTTGATTTTTTTTTTATTATTTTGAAAGAAAAAAAATGCATGTTCATGTTATTCCTGAGAATTTGGTAGATCGAGAAAACTATGATTTGAATTTCAGTGCTAAGCTTAAAATGTTGAACACATGATGATAGCGAGAATTCAAAGTCTGGTTACTTACTTTTGACATTTGAGAATTCACTTGTTTTAATTTTAAATTGCCACAAGCATATTAGCACTTAGTTTGTGAGGTATGACATGTTAATTTGATTGTGTATGTTTCAATGTCTTGGGTAAAGCTGGGTGACTTAGTGGATGGATACTTTGGCATATATATAAAAAGAAGAAAAGAAAAGAAAAAAAAAATTTGATCATTGTTAGATTTCCACTAAGTAACTAGACCTTTTTCCTCATTAAGTAATGAGTGTTCACGTCAAAAGGTGAGAATTTTGATTTGGTTAAATTCATGGCTAGTTTAGTTTCGTAGCCTTTTTGACTTGAGTTAGTAAGTCTTTAATGGTGTCTTTACACCTAACGCCCTAAAACCATCTGGTTTGGGAGTCATTGGCTAAACACTTGTTATGTGTTGGTTCACTTTACACTAAATTGAACTTGTGATGCCTTAACTTGTCTTTTGTAAGTGATTAAACTTTGGAATTCCAATTCATTGTGAAGATGGAGTTTATCTTTTTAAGCTTGCTAATGAATAAAAATCAATGTTTTGAGTGATACTTTAATTTTTGGGGATAACATGTTTGCAAAATATTTGTGGGTAACATTTATGTTAAACCCTCACGAGACTTCACTTGTCTGACTAGGGATGTCTAGGGGTTTAAAAGGCTTGTTGCATACGCTAAATGCAATCGTACATCCCACAAAAGAAGGATTTATCTTTTTGTTTTTATATTTTGTTTTTAATTTTAGTTTTATATTACTAAGGGACTAGCAATATGTAAGTTTGGGGGTGTGATAAGTGCTAAAATAGTCATATTTTAGCCCTTTAATTTACATATGTTAGGCTCTTTGTTTTGTTATTATTTAATGTTTTGTTTCCTTTTTGAAGAAAAAGAAGCATTTCTGGAAATTTCGGACTTAAAGGGCATTTTTGGGAAAATTTGGAGGTTGAGATCAAGCACATGAAGACTAGGCTCGAGCACAGTAGTGCTCGAGTGCAGTAGCGCTAGAGAATAAGGAGCAAGTGCAGCAGCAACGCAAGCACAAGAAGAAGGCTCGAGTGCATCAGCGCTCGAGCGCACATGGGCAAGGATCGAGTGCAGGGTTGCGCTCGAGCGCCTCGCACCTGGGATCAAGCGCACTTGTGGGCTGGAGAAAAATCAGATGCAGCCAAGATTCCTTTTTCAACCCAAATTTGGCTTTCAAAGTCCTACTTATACTATGAAATAAACCTCCAATTTTTTTTAGGTTTTCTAGGGTTTCTATGTTTTCCTAAGCCTATAAATAGGCCTCTAAACCTCTAAGAAAAAGTGTGGAGTAGCAAACACAAGCTCTGGAAAAGAACTAAAGGCTAGATCAAGAGGAGTTTGGGTTTTTCTTTTCTTCAGTTAAGTGCCAAAATATTCATATTTTAGCCATTAACTTACATGTGTTAATCCTTTAGTTTTGGTTAATTTATGCCTTTTTAGTTCTTTTATGTGTTTTCTTAGTTTTTGTAGGTCACTAGAAGAAAAGGAAGTAATCTTAGAAGTTTTAGACTTAAAGAGTGATTTTGAAGAATATTGGAGGCTCTAGTAGTGCGATCGATCCAAGGGGAGCTGCGATCGAGCACACTATAGGCGAAGACAACAAGTGCAAGGCACCTGTGATCGAGGACCCAGCACAACAGGATCGATCGTAGTCCTACGATCGATCGCACATGGGCTGCGATCGAGTGCACCCGTGCGTGATGAGCAAGTCAGCTGTCAGCCTAGATATGGAAAGCGTAATTTCTAGGGTTTTGTAACTTTGTGCGAACTAGGGGTCAAACCTTACGATTTTTAAGGTTTATAGAGTATTCCTAAGGCTTATAAATAGATCCTTAAACCTCTAGAATAGAAACACAATTTCCAAGGAGAAGAATTGGAGCTCTTCAAGTTCAAGTTTCGGGTATATTCTTTTCCTTTCTTTTTATTTTATGAACATGTTTAACATCAAACTCATGTGTAACTAATTTACTTAGTAGGTCTAGATTGAAGCCCTAGTTATGTTTATTTAATATTCAATATTGGCGACTTTGTAATGATCATGTTGTTATATTTAACTTGATTAATTCCTGTTTTCATGAATTCCTCATATGTGTTTGTCTGATCAACATATGCATGTGGTATGGACTAGTTAGTTAAATCAATTCGGATGACCGAGTCCTGGGTTTAATAAAAGTAACAAAAGATATCCACACCGGATTCTTAGGTTAATCAATATGGGGAACTGGGAGTGTGCACCCATGCCCTAGGCCTCATGTGTTTGTCGATTTCCACAAGATCATGCTTTCTTAAAGAACAACATAGTATACACCCATGCTAAATCCTTTAAGAAAGAAAAGAGTTAGAGTATACACCCATGCCTAACTCGCTGCTTAGGAAAATATATAGCTTAAGGAGTATACACCCATGCCCTTAGGTTGACAAACATTAGATATAAATAACATGATCAAAGCATTGGCATATTGTTATATTATCTAAATATAATTAGTGGTGGACATCAAAGCCCTACCATTTATTATTATAAAATAAAAATCAATCTTTGTTTTGTTTTATTTAAGGAATCTATTTTAAGCAGAATTTAGCAATGCTCGTAGGAATGATCCCGTACTTGCATTTTTGGCACCATTGCCGGGGATTGCGGCAAATTTTGTTTAGAATTATTTTCCTTTAGTTGTGTTATTTTAATTTTCAATTTTCAATTTTGTTTTTATCAAAAATAAAAAATATTTTTCATTTTTTTTCTTAATTTTCCTGTTTTCTGTTTTGTTTCAATTTTGCAGGTATCATTATGTTACTGCGATCGAGCGGCGGCCGAGTGCGATCGAGCGCACTAACCTACGAACGCCCGCAGGTCCAGGGAGCATCTGGACAAGAAGCACTGAAGCTGCTTTGACCTGCAGAGGCAATTCAATTTATGTAGGGTTGTCGATCTCAAGGTTCAAAAATCATTCCACTCGATCCTGAAATTGAGCGGACAATTTGACAAAGGCCTAGAGACAAAGAAGAAGAGGAAGAAGTTGAGCAAACAATGGAAGATTTGCAAGAGAACCCACCAATAGTGCCAAGACCATTAGAGGCGAATCCACCACCAGTGCGAAGACTGATGAAACAGGGTTTCATCCCAACGAACCTCAATTAGCCATCTTGCATAGCATATCAACCAAAGGTGGAAGGCAATTATTATATTTATCCTCAGATACTTAATGTATTGACTCACTTCAGGGGCATAGCTACTGAGGATCCTAACTTGCATCTTAAGGAGTTCTTTGATCTATGCAAGCTTCAGCACATACAAGGCCTTACTCCAGAGAGACTCAGGTTAGTCCTTTTTCCTTTCTCTGTGAAAGATAATACTAAACTGTGGTATAATTCTTTGCCTGCAGATTCCATCCATACTTGGGAGGAATTAGCCACCAAGTTTCTGAAGATGGTTTTCCCAGCTCAAAAGACAAGACAGCTTAAAAAGGAACTCCAAATGTTCCAACAAAGCGATGGAGATCTTTTCTTCGAGGCATGGGAGCACTTCAATGCATTACTTCTGAAATGCCCACATCACAACATCCCTCAAGATGATCAGGTACAAATTTTTTATGAAGGGTTAGATGATACTAACAAAGGGATGGTTGATTCAGCTTGTGGAGGAGCACTTATGGAAAAGAGTAGTGAGGAAGCCATGGAGCTCTTCGAAACACTAAGTAAGCACTCCCAACAATTCTATTCCAGAGGAAGGCGAGGAGTAAAAAGTAAAAGCATGTATGAAGTGAACCTCAATGGTGGATCTCCAAATCAGATGGCTGCTGTGGAAAGAAAACTGAATATGATTGTCAAAGCCATGACTGCTTAGAACATCTCACCTATTCAACAGGACACACCAATTCAGGTATGTGCCATATGTTCTCAATTTGATCACACTACTGAGATGTGTCCTTTATCTCTATTTGTAGATCAAGAAGAGGCGAATTATGTGGGACAAAACAATTACCCCCTCGAGAACAATCCATACTCCAACACCTAGAATCCAGGGTGGCGCAACCACCCCAATTTCTCATGGAGTAACAATCAGAATGCTCTCAACCCTCAAGGACAGCAGAGGAGTCCCCAACAAGCAGTCTTACCAGTTCAAGAGCCAAAGAAGAATGACCTGGGGAGTATTGTACATCAAATTGTGATTGTGCAACAACAAACCAATGCAAGCATGACCAATCCATTCAAAGGACCAAGCAAGCTATCCAAAGATTGGAAGTAAAAATAGAGCAAATGGCAAAGGAGCTAAGTGAAGGAAAGCAGGGTGAATTTTCATCCCAAACAATACCCAAACCTGGGGGTCACCAGCAGCTAAAAGCAGTCACATTTCTCAGAAATAGCGAGGTCATAGGAATTGAAGAGACACTTCAAGCATCCCCAGATGAAGCCTCAACATCCAAGGTAAGTAAAATGGAGAAGGTGAATGCACCAACCTTCCTTCAAAGGTTAGTAAAGCCAAAGAAAGAAAAACAACTCATTAATATTTTTGAAACCTTAAGGAAAGTGGAGATTAATATTCCTTTATTAGATGCAATCAAACAAATTCCCTCATATGCTAAATTTTTAAAGGATTGTTGCACTAACGAAAGGAAGTTTTAGGAGCATGAAACAGTGGCCCTAACAAAGAGGTAAGCGCAGTTTTGTTAAGAAAATTACCACCTAAGCTAATAGATCCGGGTAGTTTTACCATTCCTTACAGGATAGGAGACCATCTGTTTAAGCATGCATTTACTGGATCTGGGAGCAGGGATTTATTTGCTGCCTTACACTGTATATGAAAAGCTGGGTTTGACGGAGCTTCAACCAACCTCTATCACCTTGCAATTGGCAGACAGAAGCATCAAAAGACCAAGAGGTATACTTGAGGATGTTTTGGTAAAGGCAGGTACATTTATTTTACCTGCTGATTTTATTGTGTTGGATGTGGAAGAATCCCCTATGCCATCACCTTTACCAATTATCTTAGGAAGACCCTTTATGAGAACTGCTGATACTACAATAGGTGTGAAAAAGGGTATTATGAGTATAAAGGTGAATGGTGAGACGATAGAGCTCAAAATATTCAATGCATTGAAATCACCTCATGATGATTTAGAGTGTTTTAATGTTTGTATGATCCAAGGTGTTAGTGAGCCAGTTTTGCAAGACCAACATAAAGATCCATTGGAAGCTACCCTCACCCATAGTTTCACAAGGCAGGACATTGAGTCAAAACTTGAAGATGTTAGTGATGACATCATTGAAACAGTGCACCTCCTTGAGGCCTCTACAAAAACATTTAAGTAAGTACACTCTTCCCTTTGAGATTCTTGAACGTACTAATACTTCTATTGTCCCTTCTATTGTTCAAGCACCAAAATTGGAATTGAAGTAATTACCAGAACACCTGACATATGCCTACTTAGGAGAAAACAAGACACTACCAGTCATAATTGCTGCAAATCTGAGTTGTGGGGAAGAAGAAAAGTTGTTGAGAGTTCTTCGAGAGCATAAAATTACTTTGGGATGGACCATTGCTGACAGCAAGGGAATAAGTCCAGCCAGGTGCATGCATCAAATCTTCCTTGAAGACAAAGCAAAGCCAACCAGGGATAAACAGAGAAGACTTAACCTACACATAAAGGAGGTAGTCAAGGCAGAGGAATTAAAACTATTGGATGTGGGCATTATCTGCCCCATCTCAGACAGTAAATGGGTCAGTCCACCTTCACATGTTCTTTTGGCACATTCACCTATAGAAGGATGCTATTTGGATTATGTAATGCACCAGACACATTCCAAAGATGCATGATGAGCATTTTTTCAGATATGGTAGAGAAATCCATTGACGTATTTATGGATGACTTTAGTGTTTTTTGGTCTAGTTTTGATGAATGCCACAACCATCTGAAGAGTGTTCTCAAGAGATGTGAAGAATGCAACCTAGCGCTCAATAGGGAAAATTGCCACTTCATGGTTCAACAAGGCATTGTATTGGGTAATACTATTTCAAGCAAGGGCATTGAGGTAGATAAGGCTAAGATTGACATCATCTCCAAACTTCCCCCACCTCTGATAGTGAAGGGGGTGAGGAGGTTTCTTGGACATGTCGGGTTCTATAGAAGGTTCATCAAGGATTTCTCCAAGATCTCTAGACCCTTCTGTGCATTGCTAGGGAAGGAGGCCAAGTTTGAATGGACTAAAGAATGCATGACTACTTTCAACACACTGAAAAAGCTGCTCACATCTGCACCAATAATGAGGGCACCTGATTGGAGTCTACCATTTGAGCTCATGTGTGATGCCAGTGGCTTTGCCTTGAGAACTGTCTTGGGTCAAAGAGTCAATAAGGTACCTCATGCCATTTATTATGCTTCTAGAACATTTAATGATACTCAGCTAAATTATTCTACCACTGAGAAAGAATTATTAGCTGTCATATTTGCCTTGGAGAAGTTTAGATAATACCTAATTGGTTCTAAAGTTATTGTATTCACTAATCATGCAGCTTTGAGATATTTGTTTGCCAAGAAAGATGCAAAACCTAGATTGATCAGATGGGTATTATTACTGCAAGAGTTTGACCTTGAGATTAGAGACAAGAAGGGTAGTGAGAATGTGGTGGTAGATCACCTATCCAGACTCCTCCATGAGGAAGAAGAAGATGAGCTTCCATTGAATGAAAATTTTCCAGATGAACAGCTATTAGCAATTGATGTCCAACTTCCATGGTTTGCAGATATTGTGAATTATATAACTTCCAAAGTTTTTCCTCTAGGTATGTCTAGTCAAGAAAAGAAGAGGTTGATGTCTATATCTAGACAATACTATTGGGATGACCCCTATCTATTGAAATTATGCCCTGATCAAATCATTAGAAGGTGTGTCCCAGAAGAAGAACATTTGAGCATTCTGCAACATTGTCATCAATATGCTTGTGGAGGACACTTTGGGGCCAAGTGAACAACGCTTAAGGTATTACAATCTGGTTTCTATTGGCCTAATGTGTTTAAGGATGCCTTTTTGTCTTGCAGCTCTTGTGATAGATGTCAGAGGACAAGTAACATCTCATCCAGAAATCAGATGCCATTGCAAAATATTCAGGTGGTAGAGCTCTTCGATGTATGGGGTATTGATTTCATGGGTCCATTTCCTGATTCATTTGGTTATTTATATATCCTTGTGGGTCGAGGCTGTCCCCTCAAAGACTAATGATCACAAAGTGGTTGTGAAGTTTTTGCAAGATAACATCTTCACTAGGTTTGGGACACCACGGGCAATAATTAGTGATGGAAGTAGCCACTTCAACAATTATGCCTTTGCTTATGTGATAAAGAAGTACGGCATCACACATAAGGTTGTCACTCCATACCATCCCCAAACCAGTGGTCAAGTGGAGATCAGCAACGGAGAGATCAAAGGTATCCTTGAAAGGACAGTGAATCTCAGTAGGAAGGATTGGTCTATGCGCTTAAATGATGCACTATGGGCTTATAGGACTGCTTATAAGACACCTATCGGTATGTCTCCATATCGGTTGGTTTTTGGGAAAGCATGTCATCTACTAGTGGAATTGGAACACAAAGCATATTGGGCCACCAAGCAGTTTAACTTTGATATGAAACAAGCTGGTGACAAGAGGAAGCTACAGCTCAATGAACTGGAGGAATTACGGCGTGATGCATATGAGAATGCCAAGCTCTACAAGGAAAGAACCAAAACATACCATGACAAGCAACTGTTAAGTGCTAAAATATTCATATTTTTAGCCCTTAACTTACATGTTTTAACCCTTTAGTTTTAGCTAATTCATGCCATTTTAGTTCCTTTATGTGTTTTCCATGTTTTTGTAGGCTTTTGGAAGAAAAGGAAGTAAATCTGGAAGATTTGGGCTCAAAGAGAGAAAATGGGAAAAGTTGGAACCCCTGACAGTGCGATCGATCGTAGGCTCCCTGCGATCAAGTGCACTACCAGAGAAGACAAAGCATGAAGCGGCCATGTGCGATCGAGCGCACAACAAAAGAGACTCGATCGTAGATGTGCAATCAAGCGCACCCGTGCGCTGGAGAATTCTAGAAGCTGCGGACAGACTCCCTTTCCTTACATATTAGGGTTTTCCAAGTCCCACTTGTAATAGGACTAAAACCCTACGAATTTTCTAGGTTTACTAGTGTAACAAGGACTTCTAAAGCCCTATAAATAAACCTCTAAACCTTGAGAATAAAAAAACAAAAAACTGGAAAAGACACAACTTTGGGAGAGGAATTGGAGGCTACCTTTCGGTTCTTTCTTTACCTTTTCCTTTTTCTTTTATTATGTGTAACTAATTTATTTAGTAGGGCTAGATTGAAGTCCTAGTTATGTTTAGTTAACATTCAATATTGGTACCCTTGTGATGATCATGTTGTGATATTTAATTTGATTAATGCCTGCTTTCATGAATTCCTCATATGTGTGTGCCTGATCAACATGTGCATGTGGTATGGACTAGTTAGTTAAATCAATTTGGATGACCGAGTCCCGAGTGTAGCATAAGTAACAAAAGAAATCCACACTGCATTTTTGGGTTAATCAACATGGGGAACCGGGAGTATACATCCATGCCCTAGGCCTCATGCGTTTGTCAATTTCCACAGAAATTATGCTTTCTTAAAGAACAACTTAGTATACACCCATGCTAAATCCTTTCAGAAATAAAAGAGTTAGAGTATACACCCATGCCTAACTTGTTGCCTAGGGAAATCACAAGCTTAAGGAGTATACACCCATGCCCTTAGGTTGACAAACATTAAATATTCATAACATGATCAAAGCATTGGCATATTAGCATATTAACTGAAACTAATTAATGGTGGATATCAAAGCCCTACCTTTTTATTATCATCAAATCAAAATCCAATCTTTGTTTTATTTTACTTTTGGAATTTAATTTTAGAGAAAATTGAGCAATCCTCGTGGGAATGATCTCGTACTTGCGCCTTATACTACTGTGTTGACCTTGTGCACTTGCGGGTAAAACATCCAATTATTTGCCTATTAATTTAGGATAGAAGGTGTTGATCTATAATTCCAGATTGAAACTTTTCCCTGGCAAGCTTAAGTCAAGATGATCCGGTCCTTGTATTGTTACCCAAGTGTTCCCTCATGGAGCTTTGGAGGTTCACAGTCTAAAAAATAATCAGACATTCAAGGTTAATGGACACAGAGTAAAGCCATATCTTGAAGTGAAATTGGTACCAGGAGATGAAGATCTGGCACTCCAATCTATCCCTTTTGTATCACCATCAGGAGCATCATTTTCAGGACCATAATGAGAGGGGATCCACCGTATGGCTGAAGACGTTAAACTTAGCGCTCATGGCAGGCACCCCATAATTTATCATGCTATTTTTTTTTTTTTTTTTTTTTGTGTTTCACTTAATCTTTTTATTTATTTTTAGTTTTGTTTCCTTTTACTTGTTTTTGTGTTTTCTTATTTTACAAGGACAAGTGTGCTTTGATTCAAGTTTGGGGGTGTGCTATGAGCCATGCTCTTCCAGACAGTGTTGTCCATCTCCCGGGTAAATTCTTTCCTTGTTTTAGACACATTGGGGACAATGTGTCATTTAAGTTTTGGGGTATAGGAACACATGTTGTCTACACACTCTTTGTCCCAGTTTTATGTTATTTGTTTTGTTTGTTTATTTGTGAAATATATATATATATATATATATATATATATATATATATGCATGTTCATGGTTGCCTTAAAATTTTGAACACATGATTGATGTGCAAAATATCTACCTAAATTAATAGGTAAATAATTGTACATTTACCTGCAAGTGCACAAGGTCAACATAATAGTATATGGCGCAAGTATAGGATCATTCCCACGAGGATTGCTGAATTTATGTTTAAAAATAAATTCCTTAAGTAAAACAAAGATTGATTGTCTAAGTGATGATAGTAAAAGGTAGGGCTTTGATATTCACCACTAATTATATTTAGCTAATATAACAATATGCCAATGCTTTGATCATGTTATGCATATCTAATGTTTGTCAACATAAGAGCATGACGTATACTCATAAGGCTATAGATTTCCCTAAGAAACGAGTTAGGCATGACGTATACTCTAACTCTTTTCTTTTCTAAGGGATTTAGCATGGTGTATACTAAGTTGTTCCTTAGGAAAGCATATGTTCTATGGAAATCGACAAACACATGAGGCCTAGGGCATGGCATATACTCCCGGTTCCCAATGTTGATTAACCCAAGAATAGCGGTGTGGATTCTTTTGTTACTTATGTTAAACCCAGTACTCGGCCATCCAAATTGATTTAACTAACTAGTCCATACCACATGCATATGTTGATCAGGCACACACATATGATGAATTCATGTAAGTATGCATTAATCAAGTTAAATAGCACAACAAGATCATCACAAGGGCGCCAATATTGAAATATTAACTAAACATAACTAGGGCTTCAATCTAGCCCTACTAATTAAATTAGCTACACATAAAATTGATGTTAAACATCTTCATAAATTAAAGAAAAGAAAAGAAAAGTATAAACCCGAGACTTGAACTTCAAGAGCTCCTCTTCTTCTCCTTACAGAGCCTACCTATTCTAAAGGCTTAAGGGTCTATTTATAGGCTTTAGAAGTCCTTGACAAAGTAGTAAACCTAGGGATTTCGTAGGGTTTCAAAACCTATTACAATTGGGAGTTGGAAAACCCTAATATGGAAAGAATGACAATCTGGCAGCCACTTGATATGTCTCCTGCACACGGGTGCGATCGATCGCAACTCGTGTGCGCTTGATCGCAAGTACCCTATAATTGATCGCAGTGTTAGAGAGCTCCCAATTTTCCATCTTCTCTCTTTTGAGCCCAAATGATCTAGATTTACTTCATTTTCTTCCAAAAGCCTACAAAAGTAAGAAAAACACAAAAAGGAATTAAAATGACCTAATTAACCAAAACCAAAGGATTAAAACATGTAAGTTAAGGGCTAAAAATATGAATATTTTAGCACTTATCACACCTCCAAACTTAGATATTGCTAGTCCCTTAGCAATACAAAACTAAAAACAAGATTGGAAAAACAGAAAACAAAAGATAAATCCATCTTTCATGGGATGTACGATTGCATTTAGCGTATGCAACAAGCCTTTTAAACCCCTAGGAATTCCCTAGTGGACGAGTGAAGTCTTGTGAGGGTTTTTCAGAAATGTTACCCTCAAACATCATGCACAGTTCATGTTATTTCAAAAATTAAAGCATCACTTTAAGATTATGATTTTCATTCATAAGCAAGCATAAAAAGATGAACTCCATCTTCATAATGAATTGGAATCTCAAAATTCAATTACTTACAAAGGATATGCTAAATCATCACAAGTTTGAAATTTGTGTATAGTGAATTAGAACAAAATTATGAGACTTTCAAATCTTTCCAATATGTAATGTCTCCTTATCTCAGAATTCACTGAAATTCCTATTAAAATGACACAATGGCATATTTCTTTTTCTCTTTTTTTTTTTTTTTTTTTGGTCAAGTTGTGCAATGTTGGTTCCCTTAAGCTTTCTAAATGACCCTTGTAGCGAGTGTTAAGTCAATGGCTCCCAAACCAAGTGGTTTTAGGGCATTGGGTGTAGAGACATCCCTAAGGACCTACTAACTTGAGTCAAAAAGGCTACAAAACCAACTAACCATGACATTGATCAAATCAACAATTTTTCACCTTTTGACGTGAACACTCAATGCTTTGAGGCAAGAGGACCAGTTAGTCAGTGAAAAGCCATCAATGATCATTTATTTCATACTTTTTCTCTTCTTCTTTTTTTTTTTTTTTTTCTTTACTATATGTGCCATAATGTCATCTAATAAGTCATCCAATTTCATCCAAGAAGCAAAAACACACATATCAAACCTCATGTCATACCTCACAGATTATGTGCTAATGTGCTTGTGTGATCAGATCAAACATGTGTTTTTTCAGCTATCCTCAACAAGTAATCAAACTAACAGATTGACTCAGATCATGCGTTCAAAATTTTAAGCTCATTGATAAATTCAAGCCACAATTCTTTCTAGATCAACTTAAAATTTTAAAGCAAACATGAACATGCATAAACTTTTTTTTTTTTTTTTTTTTTTCAAATAAACAAACAACACACAAATCAAATAACTTGAAATTGGGACAAAGTGTGTGAACAATCATGTGTGCCCATACCCCAAAACTTAAATGACACATTGTCCCTAATGTGTCAAACTAAAGGAAATAATGTACCCGAGAGATGGTCGACATAGTCTTGGAAAGCATGGCTTATAGCACACCCCCAAACTTGAATTGAAGCACACTTATCTTTACAAAATAAGAAAACACAAACAATTAAAAAGGAACAACATTAAAACTGAAATAAAAATTGAAATGAAAACTCATTAAACAAAAGAAAAGGATAAACTATAGGGTGCTTCCCATGAGCGCTAAGTTTTACGTCTTCAGCCAGACGATGGTGCCAGCTCATTGCTGTCCAGAAGTAGATGCTCCAGATGGTGGTGGTGGAAAGGGGGCAGATTGGAGTGCCAGATCTTCATCTCTTGGTAGCAATTTCACTTCGAGATATGGCTTTACTCTGTGTCCATTAACTTGGAATCTGCGATTACTTTCTGGATTCCGAACCTCCAACTCTCCATGAGGGAAAATTTTAGTAATAATACAAGGTCCATACCATCTTGACTTAAGCTTACCAGGGAAAAGTTTCAATCTTGAATTATAAATCAACACCTTCTGTCCTACATGAAACTCCTTCCTGACTAGTTGTTTGTCATGATATGCTTTGGTCCTTTCCTTGTAGAGCTTGGCGTTCTTATAAGCATCCCGCCGCAATTCTTCCAATTCATTGAGTTGTAGCTTCCTCTTGTTGCCAACTTGTTTCATATCAAAGTTAAACTGCTTGATGGCCCAGTATGCTTTGTGCTCCAACTCCACTAGTAGATGACATGCTTTCCCAAAGACTAACCGAGATGGAGACATACCGATAGGTGTCTTGTAAGCAGTCCTATAAGCCCATAGTGCATCATTCAAGTGTAGGGACCAATCCTTCCTATTGGGGTTTACTGTCCTTTCAAGGATACCTTTGATTTCTCTGTTGCTGATCTCTACTTGGCCACTAGTTTGAGGATGGTACGGAGTTCCAACCTTATGAGTGATGCCATACTTCTTTATCAAAGAAGCGAAGGCATAATTATTGAAGTGGCTGCCTCCATCACTAATTATTGCTCGTGGTGTCCCAAATCTAGTGAAGATGTTGTCCTACAAAAACTTCACAACCACTTTGTGATCATTAGTCTTTGAGGGGACAGCCTTAACTCATTTGGACACATAATCCACACCCACAAGCATGTACAAATAACCATATGAATTAGGAAATGGACCCATGAAATCAATACCCCATACATCGAAGAGCTCCACCTCCTGAATATTTTGCATCGGCATCTGATTTCTAAATGAGATGTTACCTGTCCTCTGGCATTTATCGCAGGAGCTACAAAACAAAAAGGCATCCTTAAATACATCAGGCCAATAAAAACCAGATTGTAGTACTTAAGTGTTGTTCTCTTGGCCCCAAAGTGTCCTCCACAAACAAACTGATGAGAATGCTGTAGAATGCTCCAATGCTCTCCTTCTGAGACACACCTTCTAATGATTTGATCAGGGCAAAATTTGAATAGATAGGGGTCATCCCAATGGTATTGTCTAGATATATATATCAACCTCTTCCTTTCTTGACTAGACATTCCTGGGGAAAAACCTTGGCGGTTATATAATTCACAATGTCTGCATACCATAGGACTTGGACCTCAACTGCAAATAACTGCTCATCTGAAAACTTTTCATTCAATGGAAGCTCATCTCCTTCTTCCTCATGAAGTAGTTTGGATAGGTGATCTGTAACCACATTCTCACTGCCCTTCTTATCTCTGATCTCAAGATCGAACTCTTGCAGTAATAATACCCATTTGATCAGTCTTGGCTTTGCATCCTTCTTAGCAAACAAATATCTCAAAGCAGCATGATCAGTGAATACAATGACCTTAGAGCCAATTAGGTATGATCTAAACTTCTCCAAAGCAAATATAACAGATAATAATTCTTTCTCAGTGGTAGAATAATTTAGCTGAGCATCATTCAATGTCCTAGAAGCATAATATATGGCATGAGGTACCTTATTGATTCTTTGTCCCAAGACAGCTCCCACGGCAAAGCCATTGGCATCGCACATGAGCTCAAATGGTAGAATCCAATCAGATGCCCTCATTATTGGTGCAAACGTGAGCAGCTTTTTCAGTTTGTTGAAGGCAGTCATGCATTCTGTAGTCCATTCAAACTTGGCCTCTTTCCCTAGCAATGCATAGAAGGGTCTAGAGATCTTGGAAAAATCCTTGATGAACCTTCTATAGAACCCGGCATGTCCAAAAGAACTCCTCACCCCCTTCACTGTTAGAGGCGGAGGAAGTTTGGAGATGATGTCAATCTTAGCCTTATATACCTCAATGCCCTTGCTCGAAATAGAGTGACCCAATATGATGCCTTGTTGAACCATGAAGTGGCATTTTTCCCAATTGAGCACTAGGTTGCGTTCCTCACACCTCTTGAGGACACTCTTCAGATGGTTGAGGCACTCATCGAAACTAGACCCAAAGACACTAAAGTCATCCATAAATACCTCATTGGTTTTCTCCACCATGTCTGAAAAAATGCTCATCATGCATCTTTGGAATGTGGCCGGGGCATTGCATAGGCCAAATGGCATCCTTCTATTGGCCAAATGTCAAAAGGACATGTGAAGGTGGTCTTTTCCTGATCCTTTGGTGCTATTGCAATCTGATTATAGCCACTGTACCTATCCAAGAAACAATAGTGGTTATGCCCAGCTAACCTCTCTAGCATTTGGTCAATGAAGGGTAATGGAAAATGGTCTTTTCGAGTTACCTTGTTCAGTCTTCTATAATCGATGCATACCCTCCACCCAGTGGTTACTCTTGTGCGTATCAGCTCATCATCTTCATTCTTCACCACTGTGATCCCGCTCTTTTTCAGCACTACTTGGACTGGACTGACCTATTTACCATCTGAGATGGGATAGATGATGCCCACGTCCAATAGTTTTAATACCTCTGCCTTGACTACCTCCTTCATGTATGGGTTGAATCTTCTTTGTGCATCCTAGTTCGCTTGGCTTCATCTTCAAAAAAGATTTGATGCATGCATTTGGCTGGACTTATTCCTTTGATGTCAGCAATGGTCCACCCCAAAGCAGTTTTGTGCTCTGTAAGCACTCTCAGCAACTTTTCTTCTTCGTCACAGCTCAGATTTGCTACAATTATGACTGGTAGTGTCTTGTTTTCTCCTAAGTAGGCATATGTTAGGTGGTCTAGCAATTGCTTCAATTCCAGCTTGGGTGCCTGGACAATAGAAGGAACAAGAGAGATATTAGTAGGCTCAAGAATCTCAAAGGGAGGAGTATACTTGAGTATTTTGGGGAGGCCTCAAGATGATGCACTATTTCATTGATGTCATCAGTAACATCTTCAAGTTTTGACTCAATGTCCTGCCTTGTGAAACTATGGGTGAGGGTGGCCTCCACTGGATCTTTGTGTTGGTGCTGCAAAACTGTCTCACTAACATCTTGGATCATACAAATATCAAAACATTCTAAATTTTCTTGAGGTAATTTCAATGCATCAAATATTTTGAACTCTATCGTCTCACCATTTACCTTCATGCTCACAATACCCTTTTTCACACCTATTGTAGTATCAGCAGTTCTTATAAAGGGTCTTCCTAAGATAATAGGTAAAGGTGATGGCATAGGAGATTCTTCCACATCTAATACAATGAAATCAGCAGGTAGAATAAATGTGCCTACCTTTACCAAAACATCATTAAGTATACCTCTTGGTTGTTTGATGCTTCTGTCTGCCAATTGCAAGGTGATAGAGGTTTGTTGAAGCTCCCCCAATCCCAGCTTTTCATATACCGTGTAAGGCATCAAATTCACCCCTGCTCCTAGATCCAGTAATGCCTTTTCAAAAGAATGGTCTCCTATCCTGCAAGGAATGGTGAAACTACCTCGGTCTATTAGCTTTGGTTGTAATTTTCTTAACAAGACTGCACTTCTCTCATCTGTTAAGGCCACTGTCTCATATTCCTGAAACTTCCTTTAGTTAGTGCAACAATCCTTTAAAAATTTAGCATATGAAGGAATTTGTTTAATTGCATCTAATAAAGGAATGTTGATTTCTACTTTCTGCAAGGTCTCAAAGATATCTATGAGTTGCTTTTCTTTCTTTGGTTTGAATAACCTTTGAGGAAAGGGGGGTGCATTCACCCTCTCCATTTTATTTACCTTGGAAGTTAATGCTTCATCTGGAGATGCTTGAAGGTGCTCTTCAGTTCTTATGACCTTGCCATTCCTGAGAACTGTGACTATTTTCATCTGCTGTTAATCCCCTGAATTTGGTATTGTTTGGAATGGAAATTCACCCCGCTTTATTTCACTTAGTTCCTTAGCCATTTGCCCCATTTGCACTTCAAGTCTTTGAATGGATTGATCACGCCTTGTATTGCTTTGTTCTTGCGCAATCATAATTTACTATTGTGAAGTCACCAATTGTCGTACAAGATCCTTCTGGTCATCCTTCTCTGGCTCTTGAGCTGCTTGGACTGCTTGTCGAGGGTTGCTTTTCTGTCCTTAAAGGTTCAGAATAATTTGACTATTATCCCCTGAGAAATCAAGGTGGTTTTGCCACCCTGGCTCGTAGGTGTTGGAGTATGGATTGTTCTTGTGGGGATGATTATTTTGTCCCAAATAATTCACCTCTTCTTGCTCTGCAAATGGAGATAAAGGACACGTCTCAGTGGTGTGATCTAGATGGGAACAAATAGCACATACCTGGATTGGTGTGTCCTGTTGCAGAGGTGAAATTTTCTGAGCAGCTATGGCCTTGACAATCATGTCCAACTTCTTTTCTACAGCAGCCATCTAATTTTGCATTCCGCTATTTTCTTCATTCTTGCCTTTGCTCCTTACACCTTGCCTCCTTCTGGATGGGAATTGTTGAGCATGTTCACTCAACCTCTCAAAGATCCCTATGGCTTCCTCACTGCTATTCTCCATCAGCATACCACCATAAGTCGTATCAACCATCCCTCTATTAGTATCATCTAAACTTTTCATAGAAAATTTGTACCTGCTCATCTTGAGGAGTATTGTGATGTGGGCACTTTAGAAGCAAGGAATTGAAGTGATCCCAGGCCTCAAAGAACCAATCTCCGTCTCACTGTTGGAACATTTGAAGTTCCCTTTTAAGTTTTTTTGTCTTCTGGCCTAGGAAAAACCTCTTTAGGAACTTGGTGGTCAATTCTTCCCAAGTATGGATAAAATCTGCAGGCAAGAAATTGTACCACAATTTAGCATTATCTTTCAAAGAGAAAGGGAAGAGGACTAGCCTGAGTCTCTCCGGAGTTAGGCCTTGGACATGCTGCAACTTGCATAAGTCGATGAATTCTTTAAGATGCAAGTTGGGATCCTCAGTAGCTGTGCCTCTAAAGTGAGTCAATGCATTAAGGATTTGAGGAGAGATATAATAGCTGCCATCCACCTCTGGTTGATATGCTATGCATGAGGGTTGATGGAGGTTTGCTGGAATGTATGTCTGCTTCACTGGTCTCCTCACTCATGGTGGATTTGCATCTAATGGTCTTGGTCCAATTGGATTCTCTTGCAAGTCTTCCATATCAATTTATTCTTCTTCTTTTTTTTTTCCCTAGGTCGTTGTCGAATTGTCTGCTCAATTTTAGGATCGAGTGGAAGAACGGTTGTGGCTTGAGATCGACGACCTTGCATTAACTGAATTACTTCTTCAGTTAGGCAGCTTCAGTGCTGCTAGTCCGGATGCTCCCTGGAACTGTGCTCGATCGCAGGTTGGTGCGTTCGATCGCACTTGGCTGACGATTGATCGCAATCATAGAATGCCAATCCGCAACCTAAAACAAAAAAAAAACAGAAAAGTTAGGGAAAAGGAAAAATCTTTTTGATTTTTGATAACAACTAAATTGAAAATTAAAATAACACAACTAAAGGAAAATAATTTTAAACAAAAATTCGCCGCAATCCCCGGCAACGGCACCAAAAACTTGATGTGCAAAATATCTACCTAAATTAATAGGTAAATAATTGTACGTTTTACCTCCAAGTGCACAAGGTCAACATAGTAGTATATGGTGCAAGTACAGGATCATTCCCACGAGGATTGCTGAATTTATGTTTAAAAATAAATTCCTTAAGTAAAACAAAGATTGACTGTCTTTGATATCCACCACTAATTATATTTAGCTAATATAAGAATATGCCAATGCTTTGATCATGTTATGCATATCTAATGTTTGTCAACCTAAGGGCATGGCGTATACTCCTAAGGCTATAGATTTTCCTAAGCAACGAGTTAGGCATGACGTATACTCTAACTCTTTTCTTTTCTAAGGGATTTAGCATTGGTGTATACTAAGTTGTTCCTTAGGAAAGCATATGTTCTATGGAAATTGACAAACACATGAGGCCTAGGGCATAGCATATACTCCCGGTTCCTCATGTTGATTAACTCAAGAATCGCGGTGTGGATTCTTTTGTTCCTTATGTTAAACCCAGGACTCGGCCATCCAAATTGATTTAACTAACTAGTCCATACCACATGCATATGTTGATCAGGTACACACATATGAGGAATTCATGTAAGTAGGAATTAATCAAGTTAAATAGCACAACAAGATCATTACAAGGGCGCCAATATTGAAATATTAACTAAACATAACTAGGGCTTCAATCTAGCCCTACTAATTAAATTAGCTACACATAAAATTGATGTTAAACATCTTCATAAATAAAAGAAAAGGAAAGAAAAGAATAAACCCGAGACTTGAACTTCAAGAGCTCCTCTTCTTCTCCTTACAAAGCCTACCTATTCTAAAGGCTTAAGGGTCTATTTATAGGCTTTAGAAGTCCTTGACAAAGTACTAAACCTAGGGATTTTGTAGGGTTCAAAACCTATTACAATTGGGAGTTGAAAAACCCTAATATGGAAAGAATGACAATTAGGTCGCCACTTGATATGTCTCTTCCACATGGGTGTGATCGATTGCAACCCCTGTGCGCTCGATCATAGGTTTGCGATCGATCCTCTTTTGGCATGTGCTCGATCGCTCCTAGCCTGGATTGTGCTTTGTCTTCTCGGATATTGCGCTCGATCGCAGGTACCCTATGATCGATCACAGTGTCAGAGAGCTCCCAATTTTCCATCTTCTCTCTTTCGAGCCCAAATCATCTAGATTTACTTCATTTTCTTCCAAAAGCCTACAAAAGTATGAAAAACACAAAAAGGAATTAAAATGACCTAATTAACCAAAACCAAAGGATTAAAACATGTAAGTTAAGGGCTAAAAATATGAATATTTTACAACTTATCAATGATCTGATGAGAGAATTTGTTAGTTTGATTACTTGCTTAGGACAGTTGAGAAATCACATGTTTGATCTAATCACACAAGCAGATTAGCACATAATTTGTGAGGTATGACATGAAGTTTGATGTGTGTGTTTCTATGTCTTGGGTGAAACTTGATGATTTATTAGATGGATACTTTGGCATATATATGTAAAAAAATAAAAAATAAATAAAAATCATTGATAAGCTTTTCACTGAGTAAGTAGACTTCTTGCCTCAAAGCATTGAGTGTTCACATCAAAAGGTGAAATTTTTTGATTTGATTAATGTCATGGTTAGTTTGGTTTTGTAGCCTTTTTTACTCGAGTTAGTAAGTCCTAGGGATGTCTCTACACCTAATGCCCTAAAACCATCTGGTTTTGGAGTCATTGACTTAATACTCGTCACATGGGTCAATTAGAAAGCTTAAGAGAACCACATATTGCACAACTTGACCTAAAAAAAAAAAAAGGGAAAAGAGAAGAAGAAGAAAAAGAAATATGGCATTGTTCATTCTAATAGGGATTTCAGTGAACTTTGAGATATGGAGACATTGCACATTGGAAATAATTAGAAGCTTCATAATTTTATACTAGTTCACTTTACACTGTTTTCAAACTTGTGATGTTTTAGCATATCCTTTGTAAGTAATTGAACTTTGAGATTCCAATTCATTGTGAAGATGGAGTTCATCTTTTTTTAAGCTTGCTAATGAATAAAAATCATGATCTTGAAGTGATACTTTAATTTTTCGGGTAACATGAACTGTGCATGATGTTTGTGGGTAACATTCCTGGAAAACCATCACGAGACTTCACTCGTCCTCTAGGGAATTCCTAGAGATTTAAAAGGCTTGTTGCAAATGCTAAATGCAATCGTACATCCCATAAAAGATGGATTTATCTTTTTGTTTTTTGTTCTCCATTTAGTTTTTTGTTTTGTATTGCTAAGGGACTAGCAATATGTAAGTTTGGGGGTGTGTTAAGTGCCAAAATATTCATATTTTAGCCCTTAACTTACATGTGTTAATCCTTTAGTTTTGGTTAATTTATGCCATTTTAGTTCTTTTATGTTTTTTCTTTGTTTTTATAGGTCCTTGAAAGAAAAGGAAGTAATCTTAGAAGTTTCGGACTTAAAGAGCGATTTTGAAGAATATGGGAGGCTCTAGTAGTGCGATCAATTGTAGGGGAGCTGCGATCGAGCGCACTACAGGCGAAGACCACAAGTGCAAGGCACCTGTGATCGAGTGCCCAGCACAACAGGATAGATCACAATCCTGCGATCAATCTCACACGGGCTGTGATCGAGCGCACCCGTGCGTGGTTAGCAAGTTGGTCGCCAGCCTTAATATGGAAAGTGTAATTTCTAGGGTTTTGTAACGTTGTACGAACTAGGGCTCAAACCCTACAGTTTTTAGGGTTTCTAGAGTATTCCTAAGGCTTATAAATAGATCCTTAAACCTCTAAAATAGAAACACAATTTTCAAGGAGAAGAATTGGAGCTCTTCAAGTTCAAGTTTCGGGTTTATTCTTTTCCTTTCTTTTTATTATGAAGATGTTTAACATCAAAATCATGTGTAACTAATTTACTTAGTAGGGCTAGATTGAAGCCTTAATTATGTTTATTTAATATTCAATATTGGGGCCTTTGTGATGATCATGTTGTGATATTTAACTTAATTAATTCCTGCTTTCATCAGTTTATGAATTTCTTATATGTGTTTGCCTGATCAACATATGCATGTGGTATGGATTAGTTAGTTAAATCAATTTGGATCACCGAGTCCTGGGTTTAATAAAAGTAACAAAAGATATACACACCAGATTCTTGGGCTAATCAACATGGGAAACTTGGAGTATACACCCATGCCCTAGCTCTCATGTGTTTGTCGATTTCCATAGAACCATGCTTTCTTAAAGAACAACTTAGTATACACCCACGCTAAATCCTTTAAGAAAGAAAAGAGTTAGAGTATACACCCATGCCCTTAGGTTGATAAACATTAGATATACGTAACATGATCAAAGCATTGGCATATTGTTATATTATCTAAATATAATTAGTGGTAGATATCAAAGCCCTACCTTTTATTATTATTAAATAAAAATCAATCTTTGTTTTGTTTTACTTAAGGAATCTATTTTAAGCAGAATTTAGCAATCCTCGTGGGAATGATCCCGTACTTCAATCCTATACTACTATGTTGACCTTGTGCACTTGCGGGTAAAACGTACAATTATTTGCCTATTAATTTAGGTAGATATTTGCACAACATCTTCCCTTTTTATTTTTGTTATGTAGTTAGTAATTTAATTAGGGCTAAATTGTAGCCCTAATCATGTCTCTTTAGGGTTGCAATATTTGCGGCTTTGCTACAATTATCTTTTGGGTGTTTAATTTGATTACATCCTGTTTACTTTAATTCTTCATGAATGTGTTTGATCATATGCATGTGCTTGGATTTTTGTTGTTTAAGTCAATTTGGATGACCAAGACCTGGGCTTAATAAAGTGACAAAAGAACCCCATCACAGGTTCTTGAGCTAATCAACATGGGGAACCAAGGGTAGATACTATGCCCTAGGCCTTGTGTGGTTGTCGATTTCCATAGATTTATGTTTCCTTAAAAGAACAACTTAGTAGATACCATGCTAAATCCTTTGGGGAAGAAAAGAACTCGAGTAGATAGCATGCCTAGTTCGTTGTTTTGGGATATCAATAGCTTAAGGAGTAAATGCCATGCCTAGTTCGTTGTTTAGGGAAATCAATAGCTTAAGGAGTAGATACCATGCCCTTAGGTTGACAAACATTGGATATCTAGAGATAGTTAGAATATTAGCATATTGTTAATCTTATTTGAGTATGGTTAGTGGTGGATTTCAAAACCCTAATCCTTTTTAGTTTTAGTGTTTCTTTTATTTTAATTCAATTTGTGACAATTGTTTTAACCCCGTTAATTAAATAGGAAATTGCTTCGAAGCACAATTTACCAATCCTTGTGGGAATGATCTTGTATTTGCCTGCTATACTATCGTTTTGATCTTGTGCACTTGCGAGTAAAACATAGTGAATATTTGCCTATTAATTTACGTGTGTATTTGGCGCAACAAGCTCCACCGTTGATTTCCTACTCAACGCGTCTGCTCCCATGTTAGCCTTGCAAGGATGATAATTGATCTTGTAATGATAATCCTTGATTAGCTCCAGCCACTTCCTCTACCTCATGTTGAGCTCCTTTTGAGTAAAGAAGTACTTCAAGCTTTTATGGTCCGTGTAGATTTCGCACCTCTCGCTCAAGAGGTAATGCCTCCAGATCTTCAAAGCAAACATGACCACTGCCAGCTCCAGGCCATGCGTAGGGTAATTCTGCTCGTAAGTCTTTAGTTGGCGTGAAGGATAGGTAATAACATTGCCATTTTGCATTAGTACGCAGCCTAATCCCTTCTTAGCGGCGTTACTATACACTACAAAATTATCAGATCCCGTAGGTAAAGCCAACATAGGAACAGTTATCAAGCGCTTCTCTAGCTCTTGAAAACTCTTCTCGTACTCGTCCGTCCAAACATAGCGAGCGTTCTTCTTAGTTAGCGTAGTAAGTGGTCCTGACAGCTTCAAGAATCCCTCAATGAAGCGTTGGTAGTAACTAGCGAGTCCTATGAAACTCTGAATCTCAAATACTATGGTTCATCTCATCCATTCCATTATCGCCTTAACCTTTTCTGGGTCGACCGCTACACCTTTACCTGAAATCATGTGTCCTTAGAAAGACACGTTATTCAGACAAAACTCGCACTGCTCGAGTTTTGCATAAAGCTACTCCCTTCGAAGCCTCTCCAATGCCTTTTGTAGATGCTCTTCATGCTCCTCTGGCGTCTTTGTGTAGATCAAGAAGTCGTCAATGAAAACCACGGTGAACTGGTCCAAGTAGTCACGGAAGACTCTGCTTATCATGTCCATAAAGATAGCTGGTGCATTAGTTCAAAAGACATGACTGAAAACTCATAATGTCCATAACGAGTTCTGAACGTTGTCTTAGGAATGTACTCTTCCTTCACTGTAATACCTCAACAACACACCCGTTATAAAGTTATAAATTTCTTACTTAAACGGTTAATTTTTCCTTAAAACAAAGCCTTAAACCAAGAGACCTAAACCTTTTCCAAATAACACGAACCCCTTGAGGACTTTTAGAAGCAAGCACCCCAAAAATAACCTCACTGGCCTAACACTCGCCCCGGGACCACATGTAGTGACACAAATAATTAACTAAACTTAGGTAGCTTAGTTAGGGCGATAATTTGGGCCTTGGGTCACTAAGGACACTAGAAGGGTAATTTGGACTTTTGGACCGGACGTACAGTAGGGTTATCGGACGTACGCTTCTGTTTGTAGTTCGGACATACGCAGGAGACCACCGTACGCACGCTATGCAAATAGTGCATGGACGTATGCGGGACCATACGGACATACACTACTTTTTGGAATACCCTTTGGATAATACT
Organism: Corylus avellana; assembly: GCF_965113065.1. NCBI lineage: Eukaryota > Viridiplantae > Streptophyta > Magnoliopsida > Fagales > Betulaceae > Corylus > Corylus avellana. Next base: position 11,764,981 of record NC_142500.1, on the reverse strand, counting down.
TGGACGTACGAGGGAGCCTTTGGACCACTGTGGAAATAGTATCAGACGTACGCTAGGGTTGGCGGATGTCTGTTGCTTTTCTGGAGAGTTGTTAGAGCCCCTAAGTTATAAATACTCCCCTACCCCTTCAATTTTTCACACCTCTCTCTCGCCCCCAAGCTGCCAGGAACCCTTTTGTGAGTGTTTTGCGAGATTGTGAGTGTTTGGTGCCAACGGAAGGGAAGTTCTTGAAGTTTCGCTTCAAGGAGGTAACACTCTTAAGCCTAGCTTGTTTTTACGTCGTTATGCTACGTAAACATTGTCTTAGTTGTTGTTTGAGTTGTTAGTTTAGCTTTAGCTTTAGTTATGCTTTAAATCTTGTTAGAATGGCGTTGTCTTGACTTAGCATGATTTCGTTTGCTTGGAGACGTTGTTTTGAGTTAGGAGACCTTATGAAGCCCATTGATAGCCTTAGAATTTGGTTCTGGAGAATAGGAGGATGAGTGGACAAAATGAGGTTCTCCCTGAAAACCTCGAAGCGGACATACGGTCTTGCAGCCGGACATACGGTGTGAGATATCACAAAGGACGTATGGTCCCGTTCCCAGACATACGGCCCAGCGTGTGACAGGGAACTTTATTTTAATCAGCCGTCTAATAGCTCCTATTTTCTTCTTTTAGAGTTGTTTTGATAGAAATAGGACTAATATAAGGATTTCCACAGATTTCGAGAACCCAAATCATTTGGAATACTTTGAGACGTTATACGACCTAGGTGTGTTTTAACTCACATAATGCTCATTGTTATTTTCCATGCACTGCACGACTATTTTATGTACCGAAAACATGCATATTTGTAACTCTCACATTTATACTTGTGGCACATGAACTCTAGCATTTTGAGAAAAACGTTGTGCTGAATATGTTAAGAAAGTGAGACTTGTAAAAGCATGCTTGTAAAATACAGACAAGATAATTTGCATCGTATGACATGGTACACCGGTACGTGTTGTATAATAGCCATGGACTTACTATACATGTTAGCTTTATGGTCAAATGTATGAGTATTATGTGGGCTTTGGATCCAATGGTTTTGTGATCTGGTGCAGCCATTCCCAAATGGCTAGGTTACTACAGGATGGACATCATTAGCGGTGTAGGCCACCCAAGGTCGGACTCGGTCGTGCCGCTAGTGTTATGTACGGTAGCGTACAATGGCTGGGGCACTGGCATTATATTACAGGTCCCTCGGGACAGTACCAACCCTGCTGGGAATGGGTAATATCTCGGGTAGACCACACTGTTGAACTATGACTGTCACTCTATATCATATGCATATATCATATATCTATACCACATTCTTGATAAAAACTGTCATATGGAATTGTTTCTTGCCTTATGAAAATGGAGTTCATTACTAAACTGGCATGGTCATTATTTGCATTAATATTCACTAAGTCTTAGACTTACCCTCTCTTTATTTATGTTTTTCCCTATCATTACGAATATCTGCGCGGTTTAGCTACCCTAGAAGAGGATGCCGTCAGAGCCGACTTGGGTGATAGCTCTGGACTTGATTCAGGTCATTTTTTAGGACATGGACCTGGTTTGGTTGAAGTCTATATGGAAGGATGGAGGAACTGCCAGTGATGATATGATCGAGATTTTGATCTCGTTAGCCCTACTTAAGCTTAGATCTAGGATTTAATCTGTTGATGGAGGAACTGCCAGTGATGATATGATCGAGATTTTGATCTCGTTAGCCCTACTTAAGCTTAGATCTAGGATTTAATCTGTTAATGGAGGAACTGCCAGTGATGATATGATCGAGATTTTGATCTCGTTAGCCCTACTTAAGCTTAGATCTAGGATTTAATCTGTTGATCTTTATATTATGAGGATTTATATTTACTCTGGTACATGTGTGGATCTTAAATTTACTACTCTCTATTTCCTATAGTTTTCAAAAGTCTTCTGCTAAGATTTTCTCGTTTCGACAAGAAAGGATGAAATCCCTGAGTCTTGTCCTGCGAGGGATAAGACTGAGATGAACCATAGGGTTAATTACTAGTTAATTGATTTGCCCATTGGGGTTGTTACACCACATAAGCACTCACTCTTGTCCCAGGTGCGAGCGCTTGCCTAGGGACCACACGAGCGCTCGCATGAACAGTGCAATCCCCTTGTGCAATACCCAATTGTACATCTGAGCATTTTTTCCTTTTGTGAACAATACATGAGCGCTCGCTACAATAGTATGCGAACACCTGTTGACCAATTTTCAGACTATTGGACAATACCCAATCGTACACCTAAAAAGCATTTTTAACCCATTGTTAACAGTACACGAGCGCTCGCACCTTTTTAAATTTTGTCCTGTAGCGCCCTTAGCTTTTTCCCCATATAAACCCACCCCCATATGACCCTCAACCCTCATTTCAGCCCCTATTGCCCTAGAGAAACCCTACTTGATTGATTTTTGAAAGTTTGTGAGGTTCGTGAGTGTTCTTGGAGAAGGAGGAGGTTTGGAGCTCTAGCAATCTTCTAAGGTGACTTCTTAATCCTTTTATGCTTTTCTAATTATTGTTACTACTCTCTTAGTGTTACAGGCTTTAAAGATGCCATAACAAGTTCTTGTACCCATTTTCTTGCAAAACCAACAACGATTTTGAAAAGCTTTCAACCACCCTTTTTCTCTTTAAAAGTTGCATGATAAGATTTTTTGCACCTGGATGTGCCTATTTCTTAAAAAGATCAAGAAATGTTTTCAAAAGGCTTTTAAACACCTCTTTGATTCTGTGTGTTGTGTTTTCTCGTGGTATATGTGTTTATTTTGAGCCAAGGAAGGAAAATACCAAACCACAGCCTCAAATAGAAGCCTAGAACGCATTTTTGGGGGTTTCTGGTCGAGCCTTACCCTCTGGCTAAACGTTTGCCCAAAGAGCAGCCACCTGTCCCCTCAACCCCAATTGTGTGGTTCAAGGTTTTAGCAGCCTTTTTCATTAGATGGGATCTCGTAGAGTTCTCTAGTACTGCTTATAACAATGAGTTGTGTTTCGTTATAGTAAGGATTAGTGAAGTTAGAGTACTTGAGCGAGCGAACGAGGTAAGTAAACACTTACGAACACTTTCCTTAAAAACATGGGATATGCCAGTTGACTGACCACGAGTATGATATGAACATGTCTACATTTTTCTAATAACTTGGTAACTGCTTTAATAACTAGTTGGTAAGATGCATCGTATGACATGATACACTGGTACGTGCAGTATAATGGCCATGTGCTTACTAAATAGAATTGATTTTATGGTCAAATATGTGTGTTGTTATATGGGCCTTGGATCCAATGGTTGTTTTGTCACCGGCGCAGCCATTGCCTAGTGGTTGGTTGTTGTGACAAATACCTACCTAAATTAATAGGCAAATATTCGGTACGTTTTACTCGCAAGTGCACAAGATCAAAACGATAGTATAGCAGGCAACTACGAGATCATTCTCACAAGGATTGGTAAATTATGCTTAGAATATAATTTCCTATTTAATTAACAGAATTAACTCAATTGTCACAGATTGAATTAAAATAAAGAAATAACATAAAAGAAATACTAAAACTAAAAAGGATTATGTTGTGCCAAATACCTACCTAAATTAATAGGCAAATACTTGGTACGTTTTACTCGTAAGTGCACACGATCAAACGATAGTATAGCAGGCAAATACGAGATCATTCCCACGAGGATTGCTAAATTATGTTTAGAAGTGATTTCCTATTTAATTAACATATAAAATTCAATTGTCACAATTGAATTAAAATAAAGAAATAAAATAAAAGATAAACTAAAACTAAAAAGGATTAGGGTTTTGATATCCACTACTAATCAGACTAATTAAGATAACAATATGACAATGCGCCAATCATACCGGTATATTTAATGTTTGCCAACCTAAGGGCATGGGTGTATACTCCTTAAGCTATAGATTTTCCTAAGCAACAAATTAGGCATGAGTGTATACTCCAATTCTTTTCTTTTTTAAAGGATTTAGCATGGGTGTATACTAAGTTGTTCTTTAAAAAAGTATAAATCTGTGGAAATCGACAAACACATGAGGCTTAGGGCATGAGTGTATACTCCCAGTTCTCCATGTTGATTAACCCAAGAACTTGATGTGAGATTCTTTTGTTACTCTTATTCAACACAGGACTCGGTCATCCAAATTGATTTCATTAACTAGTCCATACCACATGCATATGTTGATCAGGCAAACACATATAAGGAAATCAGGATAATAGGAATTAATCAAGTTAAATACACCAAAATATAATTGTAGCAAAGGTGCCAATATTGAAATCCTAAAAAGACATGATTAGGGCTTCAATCTAGCCACAATGAAAATATAAACTACATAACAAAAATAAAAGGTGGAAGAGAAAAGGAACCCAAACTCCTCTTGATCTAGCCTTCAATTCCTTTCCAGAGCTTGTGCCTCTTTCTCTACACTTTTTCCTAGAAGCTAAGAAGTCTATTTATAGGGCTTTAGAAGTCCTTGTTACACTAGTAAACCTAGAAAATTCATAAGGTTTTGTTCTTTTACAAGTGGTACATGGAATACCCAAATATGAAGGAAAGGGCATTCTAGCCGCAACTCATTGTTCTCCAGCGCACGGGTGCGATCGATCACAGCCCATGTGTGCTCGATCACATGTTTGCAATTGAGTCTCCTTGTGTGCGCACAACAAGCGAAATGACTAGTCGAGCGCACGCCTTGCACTCATCTGGTCATTCCGCTTGTAGTGCGCTCGAATGTAGGTCCCCTGCGATCTATCACACTGCCATAGCCTCCAACTTTTCCCAAATTTGCTCTTTAATCTCAATACTTCCAAGTTTTCTTCCTTTTCTTCCAAAGGCCTACAAAGACACAGAAAATACAAAAAATGAATAAAATGACATAAACTAACAACACTAAGGAATTAACACATATAGGTTTAATGTCTAAAATATGAATATTTTGGCACTCAACAGATTGGGGTTTTCAAATCCACCATTAACCATATTCAAATAAGACTAACAATATGCCAATATTCCAATTATCTTCAGATATCCAATGTTTGTCAACCTAAGGGTATGGTATGTACTCCTTAGGCTATTGATTTTCCTAAACAATGAACTAGGCATGGAATCTACTCTTGTTCTTTTCTTCTCCAAAGGATTTAGCATGGTATCTACTAAGTTGTTCTTTAAGGAAGTATAAATCCATGGAAATTGACAATCACACAAGGCATAGGGCATGGTATCTACTCCCGGTTGGGATGTTGATTAACCCAAGAACCTGTGATGGGGTTCTTTTGTTACTTTATTAAGCCTAGGACTTGGCCATCCAAATTGACTTAAATAACATAAATCCAAGCACATGCATATGATCAAACACATTCATATGAAGAATTCAAGTAAATAGGAAGTAATCAAATTAAACACCCAAAAGATAATTGTAGCAAATACACCAATATTGCAGCCTTAAAGAGACATGATTAGGGCTTCAATCTAGCCCTATTTAAAATACTAACTACATAAAAAATAAAATAAAAGGGGAAGAGAAGAAAAACCCAAACTGCTCTTGATCTAGCCTTCAGTTCTTTTATAGAGCTTGTGTCTGGTTCTCTACACTTTTTCCTAAATGCTTAGAGGTCTATTATAGGCTTAGGAAAACATAGAAGCCCTAGAAAACCTAATAAAATTGGAGGTTTATTTCCTAGTACAAGTAGGACTTTGAAAACCAAATTTCTAATTTTTCTCCAACACACGAGTACGCTCGATCCTAGGTGCGGTGTGCTCGAGCGCAAGCCAGCGCTCAATCCTTGCCGTGTGCGCTCGATCCTAGGTGACTTGCGCTTGATCTCAGGTCCCATGCATTCCAACTTTCCAAAATTGTCTTTGAAGTGTAGAACTTGCCGAAAATACTTATTTTTCTTCAAAACCCTATAAAAAGACAGAAAACACAAATATGAAGCAAAACATCACAAAAGAACAAGGCTAAGAACTTAACAAATGTAAATTAATGGGCTAAAATATGTATATTTTACCATTTATCATTGGTTAGTACCAGACGTATATTATTAGTAGCGTGGGCTACCCGAGGTCAGACTCGGTTGGGCTGCTAGTGTTATGGACAGTAGTGTACAATGTTTAGGGCACTGACATTGTATTACAGGTCCCTCGGGACAACGCTAACCCTGTTGAGAAGGAGTAATATCTTAGGTAGACCATATATGATAGTTATGACCTATAAAGCATTAGTTTTCTGCATTAAAATACTTAGGTGATTGCCTCTAGGAGTACACCACCATTTTATTAATCAAACAATACTTTTATGGCGTATTAATGTTGACAACACCTCTTTTCAATGTTTACCAAAACTGCACGTTTATTTATGCTTAATAATAATGGACTCATGTCATACTCCATCGCGAGGTTTACTTACTAAGTCGTTAGACTTACGCGGTTATTACTAAGAAGCCTGTTTCTAGAACCCAAGAGTGGTACGGTTGCCACTACAGAATTTGCTTTAAGATCTTCATGTTGTTATCAGGTTTACTTTATATTACTGTTAGTTGCTCCATGTCTTTAATTTGAGGATTATACTTGTTGTTGTAATGATTTATAAATTTCTCAAATTTATTTCACCGCATTAACTCTGATGTTGCTTAGAGAGGCAATTCCCCATTTAGCCACTAGTCTGTTAAATTGAGGTAATTGCCAGTAACTCTGCCAGGCTAGTCAAGGCTAGTTTTTGGGGCATTACATTCACCCTCAACTTGTGATAGCCTGAGCGCAAGTCAATCTTAGACAACACATGCGCTCCTTGCAGCTGATCCAATTGGTCATCAATCCTTGGCAAAGGATACTTTTTCTTAATTGTGACCTTGTTCTACTCACGATAGTCGATGCACATCCTTATCTACTCGTCCTTCTTCTTCACAAATAACACTGGTGTTCCCCACACTGATGAGCTAAGGTAGATAAACTCCTTATCCAATAGCTCCTGAAGTTATTCCTTCAGCTCCTTCAACTCTGACGGTGCCATCCTATATGGTTTGATATAGGATTGGTGCCTGGCACGCACACGATTCCAAACTCCACTTCTCTTTGGGGTGGCAATCCAGCATAGTCCATTGAGAAGACATTTGGAAAGTCCCGCACCACAAGGATGTCTTGCAAGTTCTTCTCTTTCTCCTTCGCCGGGGCGATGACAAATGCCAAGAACGCCTGTCCTCCTCCAAGAATAAGCTTCCTGGCCCGAATGGCCAAAATAGTGGGAGGTAAAGACCTCACTCGCAATCCATCAAACATGACTTCTCCTTCTCTCCACAACCTAAGCGCAACCTCCTTCCGAGCGCAGTCAATAACCGTAGAATGCTTCGTTAGCCAATCCATCCTGAGAATAACATCGCAACTATTCATAGGGAGAATAACTAAGTTTGTGGAAAGTATTATTCCACATATGCTTACAGGGCATCCACAAACTGCACGCTTACTAATGTGGTCTTTTTAAAGCAAAAATATATCAATGATAAAATATCACTCGCAATAATACGAATCCCTGTATGATAAGGCTATATTGAGGGTGTCAAACCTCAAGGACTACAAGGAATTGTTATCAAGTTTATCAATATCAAAAGTAACTTAAGAAAAGATTTGTGATTTGTTTTATAACTAAAGTGCATAAAAATAAAAGAAAATTGAAATATAACAAAGAGAGTGTAAGGTATTGACTTCACTGCTATCCACACATCAATGGTTAATCATATTTAATCAAGAAATTCATTCTATGCATGCTATAAATAAACAAGAAGAAAATACCTTATTAAAGAATAAGTATAATCCATATTCGATTGGTATGGACCGTCCACCTAACCATTAAAATGCGGTACGACCTGTCTTTCCTAGGTATGGATTATCTAATTCTTTAATAAGATACAGACAATCGATGGAATAGTACAACTCATCTTTGGTTGGCAAAGACCGTCTACCTAAATTACACTAAACTAGGGTGTAGTACGATCCGTCTTTTCTAAGTATGGCCTATCTAATCCTCTTTATCATATGTCAATTAAAATCGTTGTATAACCATCATCTCCATAATCACAAAAAATAAGAATAATTTGAGTTTAATAAAAGTAAAAGACTTTCTAAGACAAGCTATGAATTTCACCAGCATTGATTTCAGAATTTAAGAACAATTGCATTTAAACATTAAGAACAATATCAAATTGTAGCAATCCTCATAATTATACAACCAACATGCATAAACTGAAAATCTATAAATTAAGATACAATCAAACCATCGTGCTTGGATACGGTTACATCAATACTCCATGAAAAGTTTTAGCCGCTCATGACTCTGCTAAGCCTCCAATAACTATTTGCTGAATTTTTGCACTAGGCAGTAGCGTGTCTTTCTTCAATGGTTAGAGGCCTATTTATAAGGAGTAGGAGACCCTAACAACCCTAGAAACCCTAAAAAAAACTATAAGTCAGTCTCCCAGTCCAAGTGGGAGACTAAAAACCTTCTCCAGGGTAGATTTGGGCACTTTCTACAACCTGGGAGCCTGAGTACGCTCGATCCCACTTATGGTGCGTTCGATCCCACTTGTGACATGGCTGTTTTGTGCTCTGATCTTGCGAGGCAATTTGGCATCAAAAACGTCCGAATTAGGAAATTTGTGTTTCACTATGATTTGTAGCATTTTGAGTTAGCTTTCCACTGCTACTAGTTTCACCTCAATCAAATACCCAAGCGGAAAGTTATGGTCAAAATACTGAGACATGTGCTAGGTCTTCTCAAAGTGTGCTTTAAGCGCAAAATCAATGGTTTTTCTTGTATTCTCCCTAAGAACCTGAAAACACTAAAATAACACAAAATCAAACAAATAAAAATGTTAAGGAATTATCATATGCGAGGTAAGTGGCTTGAATGTGCAACATTCGGTGCTTATCACTTACAAACTACAGTTTTGCCTACATGGGTAGTTACAGTAAGATTGAATTCCAAAGTTGGTACTAGAAGTCTAGACAGTCTTACAAATATTATAGATACGAAAGAGTGGGTAGCCCCTGAATCAAACAAAATTGAAGCCTCAAATCCAAGCATAGGGACAACACCTCTCACCACTTCCGTTTCCCCTTCCATCTCTCTCGGAATAAGCGAGTAGACTCGTGCTGGAGTCAAAGGCCTTTGAGTATTCCCTGACTAAGGAACGGCCTTGTCCATGCAGTCCTTGCTGAAATGGAAAAACTGGTCGCATCGATAATAAGTCCCCACACCCATCCTACAGAGTCCCGAGTGAACCCTGTTGCACTTCCGGCACAACTCCGGCGTCTGACCCTTCTGCTGCTGGGCCTGAGAGGTATTCGGGGCATGTGCTTGTGGCCTTTAGGTGGATAACTTCCCACTGCCATCCTCTTAACTGGCCCAACTCCTCTAGATGAAGTACTAGGTTATTAAGTCTTCCTCTCTGGTCCACGAACTCCACCGCATTCTGCTTATAGATCGAAGCCCGGTCAACAAAGTGGGAGAAATTGTTGATGTTGAAGCAGGTCATCATGGTCCGAATACAGGTGTTTAGACCCCGCTCAAACTTCTTCACCTTCTTCTCCTCATACGGGATGAGGTACATGCCAAACCTTGACAGCTGAAGAAACCTTGCGGCGTACTCAATTACCAACATCCTTCCTTGGACCAAGTCCATGAATTCTCATGCCTTCGCCTCCTGCACGACCTTGGAAGCACTTCTACTTGAAGATGGCCCAAGCAATGGCGATTCTGAGAGTGTGTTTTGTGAGATTTTGTGTGTTTTGTGGAGAAGAGAGGAGGTTCTTGAAGTTTCGCTTCAAGGAGGTAATATCCTTAAGCTTAGCTCGTTTCTTAGCTATTATGTTGTTTAATTGCTAGCTCAGTTATTGGTTTCGAGTTTCTTGCTAGGTTATGCTTTAATCTTGGCAATTTAGTAGTTTATCTTGATTTAGCATGTTTTGTATTGCATGGAGACGTTGTTTTGAGATAGGAGGTCTTAGAAATCTTTTTGGTATCTTTAGAACCAGTTTGGGAGGATACGGTTGAACCAAATGAGGTTCTATTTGAAACTCTCTAAGCAAACGTACAACCACGAGACCGGACGTACGAGCCTTCTGGGTGGACATATGGCCACGAGCCCTGACATATGGTCAGAAGCGTTCTAGGGAACGCCACTTTGGCCAATCGTCCGATAGCCTCTGTTTTCATGTTCTAAGTTAGTTTTAGTTGGATTTAGAATTAATGATAGGTCTTTTCTTAGTATTCGAGGTTATAGAGCCTCAAGAGAATTTCATGGAGGAGCCTTACGACCCAGGTGAGTACAAACTCACATGGATGCTTGTTGTTACTTTCCTGCAATGCACGTCTATTTTATATATATAAAACATGCATATTTTGCAACTCTCATGAAATACATTTTGGAACTAGTGTGAACTCTCTTTTGTGAAAACATGTGTTTATTAATAAGATAACAATGAGGCTTGTAAAACTATGCATGCAAAAGACTGATAAGACTAATTGTATCATATGACATGGTACACCAGTACATGCGAGATAACGGCCATAGGCTTACTATACAGGTTAACTTTATGGTCAAATGTGTGTGTGGGAGAGCTTTGGATCCAATGGTTTCGTGACCATGCCACAGCCATTCCCTAATGGATAGTCACTATAGGATGAACATCATTAGTGGTGTGGGCCACCCAAGGTCGGACTCGGTCGTGCCACTAATGTTATGTACGGTAGCGTACAATATCCGGGGCACCGATGTTGTATTATAGGTCCCTCAGGATAGCACTAACCCTGTTGAGAATGAGTAATATCTCGGGTTGACCATACTGTTGAACTATCACTGTTACTTATATATATATATATATATATATATCACATCTATGATAAACTGTCATAATATTGCATGTGCTTTATAAACAACTGAGTTCACTATTTAATGACGGGTACGTCATGTGCATTTGTACTCACTAAGTCGTCGGACTTACCCTTGTGTTATTTTTCTTTTTTTCTCTATATGTACAACTATGCGGTTATAGATAGTTTAGAAGAAGATGGATACTATGAAGCTTCCGGCTATTGTGGAGGATTCGACCCGGGAGATGCTTGAGAACTTATTGCAAGCTTAGGCGGGTACTCATAGTATATAGTACTTATGAGTTGTGTTGTAGACTTAGAGCTTTTATGTATGTCTGCATATTAAGGTATATCATGAATCCCTTGTAAAGATGATGACTTGTATTGTGTGATTTTAGCTACTTGATGATCTTTGGTAGATGTTCTAGTTGTTATGATTAATGTTTATAGAACCTTATATTTTTCACTGCTTAGTATCCTCTCTTTCGTGGAGTAGAGGTCCCTAAGTCTTATTTGGAGTGGAATAAGGCTGGGAGACGAACCATAGAGTTAATTACTAGTTAATTAATTTTAAAGGCGTTACAAGTATGGTCTACCCGAGATATTATCCATTTTTAGCAAGGTTGGAACTGTCTCGAGGGACCTATAATACACTGCCGATGCCCCAACCATTGTACGCTATAGTCCATAATACTAGCAGCCCGTCCGAGTCTGACCTTGGGTGACCCACGCTACTAATGATATACATCCTGTAGTGACCAACCATTAGGCAATTGTTGTCCGGTCACAAATAACCATTCGATCTAAGGCCCATATAACAACACACACATTTGACTATAAAGTTAACATGTATAGTAAACCCATGGCCATTATCCCCGCACGTACTGGTGTACCATGTTGTACGATGCTATTAGTCTTGTTCGTATTTTACTTGCATTCTTTTACAAATCTCAATGTCATTATCTTGTTAAGTAACACATTTTCACAAATGATAGAGTTCATGGTGCAACAAAGTGTCTATCGTGAGAGTTGTAAATATGCATGTTTTGGTACACAAAATAGTTGTGCACTGCGGGAAAATAAATGATGAGCATTATGTGAGTTACAATTCACAAGGGTCGAATAAACCCTCCGAGTACTCCTCCAAGTGATCCGGGTTCTTAAAATTTGTGGAAAACCTATTATTAGTCATAAGTCCAACTAAAACGAATGTAAGACTCAAAAACAAGGGCGGCAGAACGTCGAGCTGAGATGACGTTCCATGGAACGCCTCTGGGCGAGTGCTCGTCCCCTAGGGGCAAGCGCTCGGCCAATGACGCTTGAATAGTAAACACTGGTCAAACGATACTATTCATGCATGAATAGTGTTGGTTGGACAGTAACTACTTTTCAAATGGTGTTGCTTGAACAGTAAAAGGATGCCAAATAGTGGCACCCCCCCCCCCCCCCCAAAAAAAAAAAAAAAAAAAAAAAACTCTCACTATTTCGAACGTCATTAAATGTGATTTATTATTATTATTTTTTTTTTGTAGCTCGAAATTGTAGCTATTGCTTCGAGGATTACGCTTAGGTGTTGTAGAAGAACTACAATATATGTATTGTAGGTTTTTCAATGGTTCAATTTTTTTTAATTTTTATTTTCTATTTCTTTCTCATGAAAAACTTGAAATTCAATTTGGATAAAATGTTGTAGTTTTTCTATAACACGTAAACCAAATCCTTGCTTCAAAAGCAACACTCGATACATGGTCCAAATACCTTATTTGCACGCATTTGAATAGATGTAGAGTACTTCGGGGTGCTTTGATAGCGCACATAGTATTGAGCAAGGGCTGGCAAAACAGGTACCTAGCATGTACCCGTTTATCCTATGCATGTTTTTTTTATAATAAGATTTTAGATAATTCATGCATCTAATCTAAAATCTTATTATAAAAAAACATACATAAGATAAACAAGTACCTGCCCCTTGCAAGGAGCAAAATAGTACTTAGGAGCATTAATTTTTTGATGACTGATTATAGGATCTACTAATATGATCTTGATCATAAGATGCTTTAGTGCGATCTACTATTCATGATTGTTAGTAATTTGACCGGTACAATCAACTAGTCATAACTTAAATTAAGAGAAATGTTTGGTGTCAATAATTTGTCCATATTTCTGTTACAAATTTAATAGATCAATTATTAAATTTGTAAGGTTCACCAGTAATTTGTGTGGGGTCCACATAAATCGACAAATTTAATGGTTGATCTTTAAAATGAGGTGGAAAAAATATTGAAAAAAATATTGATACCAAGTATTCTCTTAAATTAATGTCTATTCATAACAATTAACATAATTAATTTTGAAATTAAATATCTGATAATTAATGATAGGATAGTCACCATGGCTACTTAAAAATGTACCAATTTATCTATAACTTATCCACTCCAGAATGAACCATATGTTACTTAACTATTATCTCTCTCTGTCTCTCTCTCTCACTCTAAAAGGCTTTCAATTTTCTGTCTCATAATATAGTATTTTTGTTAACCATTACTAGGTTTTGTTTCTCTGTAAATCATTAATTGTTAGGTTTCAAAATAAGAAATTTTGCACCAACAAGATCATCCACCATAATTGAAACTAGAAAAATAAGTACAGAGAAAAAAAAAAAAAAAAAACTAGTTAAAATATCAAATTTATTCTTTAACTAAGATTTGCATTTCGTATACATGTAGTAACTAGTTAATCTAACACTTAATCCTATACTAGTTGGGCAAAACTTATCTCATCAAGATCATCCATAATTGACAGAAACATTTCATCTGGGCTTGAAAGCTCTGTTCCATTATCTTCATCATCACTGTAGCAGAAGCATTCTTCAAGATTACCCTTCCTCTCATGAACTCGGCATACAACCACTTCACTACACGCCTATCCAAACAGAGACCAAAATAAGGTTAATTAGAATGCCATCTTATACTCTAAAACTAAACTCAAAAACCATATATATCATATGAAAAATAGTGAGGACGTTCGAATCCCCTTAAGTGCAAAATCTACTTGCACGAGTCTGGAGTTTGTCCGACAAGGGTCGGTCCACATAGTGACTTTGTATTGGAGGGATTCCCGTTTCCCGTCATTAAAAAAAAGGAAAAAGTAGCGCTCACCCCATAGTTGCAAAGGTGATATTCCTGCATCATCCAAGCAGTTTCAAAACCAGCTGGAGCATCACCAATGAAGAAAAGAAGATATTTCTTGATTCCCACTTTGTTTCCAGCACTTGTGAAGACAGGCTTGTCGATGTGCAATTCCTTCCAATACCCACTTTTTGTGGCTCGATTTTCTGTCACCTTGTTGAAGAAGTAGTATATACTTTCACTTGACAATGCCTTGCCTATAAACAAGTCATCATACATGAATTATATGCCAAAAAAACTTCAAAAAACAAAATATGAACATGAAATAAACATAAAAGAAACATGCCTTGTAATTCCCAAGGATCATGGATACAAAGATCAAGATCAGGAATTATGTCTGGATGGCATGGCAAGAGTGATGCCTTGGGAAAGAGAAAGTGAAGGACAAGTTCTTCTTCTGTTGGGCAGAATCGAAAACCAGGAGGAAGTTTGACAGTAGTACTAGGGCCATCTCCCATCCTATACATGATTCTAAACACAAACAAACAAGTCAAAGAAAATTTGTCACCGCTAATGAGATTTCAAACTTTTGGTCATCTATTATATATAGAGTGTTTGCCATGCATGTAGTATGATGGGATAAGAATAGAAAGAAAAGGAGTATAAGGGGGATAAGGATCAAAATCATTCTTCCAAATGAAGAAATTAGTAGTTAGATTTTGTTTGTTTTGTTTTGTTTTGTTTTTTTGTTTTTTGTTTTTTTTTTGTTAAAAAAATGTTAAAGTATTGATTAAATGATTAAATTTACATCTTTCTATCAACTTAAACTTTTAGGATTAATGATGATTTAACATAATATTAGAGCAAAAAAAGTAATTCTAAAAGTCCCTCTTGTGTCACTTTTATATCCCTCCAAAAATGATTTGCTTTTAAAATCACAATTTGATCAAAATTCAATAATGATCAATCACAAGCCTAATGGTAATTTTAAGAGCCACATCATTCTTGTAGGGATACAAAAAGAATTTGTAGAATTACTTGAGCAGAAAATAGGTGTTGCACATGACACATGAATAAAAGTGTTAAAGTATTGATTAAATGATTAAATTTATATCTTCTTATCAGCTTAAATTTTTGGGATAATTAATTATTTAACATGATATCAAAATCAAAAACACGTGAAAAAAAAATGTTAAACTATTGATTAAATGAATAAGATAAGTAGTGATTTAAAAAAAAAAAAAAAAAAAAAAAAAAAAAATCGTCCAAATCCAATATTTTCTTATGTGCATGTGTGCATGTCATGATTAGCTGATGATATTTATATGTGGGAGAAGGAAATTTAGTTAGTGTTTTTTTCTTGGGAGAATGGTAAGCAATAATGCATGGGATGAGAATGACTGTTGGGGTCAATGCGATCCACAAGATAAAGGAAAAGAAGAAGAAAAAGCAAAAGATAAAAAAAGTAGTAATTACGCCATAACAGGTGGTCGGACGACAGCCATGACATAACATAGCACCATTTTGTTCACTTCAATTGCAAATTATACTTTTAGACCATAAAACAATACGTGACACAAAAAAGAAAAGATAAAAAAAACTATAGTATAACTAATTCATGTCATGTCAGGGTAACATCATGATAATGGAATGTGCCGGAGGGAAATTATGTCGTGACATAAGTACAGAAAATCATGACCGTGACATGTCCCTTTGCTGATTTTTTTATTTTATTTTTTTATTTTTTATGGCGGCTAAATGGCATTAAAGGTTGATGCTTTATATTAATTGATTATCCTAATATATGCTTTTGCTAAAAGACAATATTAGCTTGTCCTTATTCCACCCAAATTAACTGTTTAATACATCAGGTTTGTTGGAGTTCTAATCAGGATTCAACAATCATAATGTTGGTGATACAGTGATTTTAAGAAAATTTTAAGCTGGCTAGAGTGAGATTTAGACTCTCCCAAATAAAAATTCTTAATTTATTTGTATAAGTCGCTTTGGTCCCTATTAATATTTTAATGAGATTGAACTGAGTAAGGACTATATCTACGATTCTCATTGTCTAAATCGTTTGTGTATAGTTCTTGACAAATAGATGCTATTATGATTACACCCAAATAAGATAGTTATAGCTAATATTTACCGCTTGTCTTTTTTAAATAAATAAAAATAAAATAAAATAACCGAAATTAACAAACTTAAGCTAATATAACGTAATAAATTCAGTCATTGATAAAAAGGAGTAAAAACCTTATTACCTCTAGTGGGATTTCTAGAGAGAAGGGCAGGTGGACAACACCGACACGGGACATCCTCGTCATAGCCTTGTTTTGAGGGCATGGTCATATGTTTGTCTTATCCTTTATCTTTAAATAAAGCAAACCCAATAACCATGCTTATGTAAGCATTTTAAAAAATAATTATCGAAAAAGTATAATTTTTACTTTACCAAATAAATAAAGCAAACCCAATACCCTATCATCCTTGGGGTATCTTGTTTTGAGGGCATGAATCCCATTTGATTCCTAGTCATTTTCGTCCATTGTGCCCTGAAAGGTATGTTTGTCTTTAAATAAAGCAAACCCGATACCCAATAACGATGCTTATGTAAGTATCTCGATCAGAGTCAGAGCTAATCAAAATAGCTATTAAGAATGTGTAAATTTATACTTTAACTATTTTTTTTATTTATTTTTTATTTTTTATAGACTATATTAAGGAGATTCATACTTAGTGAATCTATTTTAGTGAGCCCATGATATAGTATGTTGAGATATTACACAATTCAAAAGCTTATGCCTATAAGTTTGGATCTAACAATACTATATTAACCACTCATATTTCTTACATATTTTCAATATAGAAAGACTTTATCCTTTTAGATTCACACAGATTAGGCTTAGGTGCAGTAGTCCAAAACTACTGCACCCTGAGGCAGCCCAAAATGTGGTCATTTTAGGCATAAAACGACCATGTTTTTGGGCTACAAAAGTGAAATAAAAAGAAAAATAATAAAATAATAAAAGTAATAATATAAAATTCATTAAATATTAAACTATTCAATAATTAAAAAATAAAAATATTAAAAAACTAAAACTATTAAAAAAAATAAAAGAAAAAGGAAAAAAAAAATGGTCATTGATGACCGCCTCTTGAGCTCGTCGGATCCTTGCAGCCGCGACGAGCTTCATGGCTTCCGTGATTTTTTGGGTATTTTTTATAGTATCAATCCGCTCTCATAGATCACGGATACCACAATAAACTTGGGTCTTTTAAGAAGATTGAGAATGACTATGTGGGAGTGAGATATGGGGCAAACTGAGAAATGGGTTTTGGTGTGAATGAATAAAAAGCAAAGAAATGTTAGAAATTGAAGGTTTTGCAGAGACCCACATAGTTATATCAAAGAAAGCAACAATTTTTTATGGGTTATATTAGTAAAGAGTTTGATTTAGTGGGTGTGGTTTGGGTCACTGCAAAACCAATGGGATGGGAAAGTTTTAGCAATTTAGATTGGGGTTTTTGAGCTTTGAAGATTATAGGTTTTTGGAGTGTGTGGCTTTGTGAAGGAAATTTGAAGAGACTTACCTGGAGGAGATTTTGGAGGTCTGGTTCTGTGTTTTTTGGTAAGGATCCGACAAGCTTAAGAGACAGTCATCAATGGCCGTTTTTTTTTTCTTTTTTCTTTTGGCCTTTTGGGGGTGGCCGGACCACCCCCTTGGCCATGGGGGTGGACGATCCACCCCCAATTCGTCAATGGGGTGGCTGGAGCCACCCCATTTTGGCATAAGAGTAGCTCCAGTCACCCCTTTAATTTTTCTTTTTCTTTTATTTTTTTATTAGTTTTAGTTTTTCAATATTTTTATTTTTTAATTATTGAATAGTTTAATATTTAATGAATTTTATATTATTACTTTTTTTATTTTTCTTTTTATTTCACTTTTGTAGTCCAAAACATGAAGGTTTAATACCCAAAATGACCGCGTTTTGGGCTACCGCAGGGTGCGGTAGTCCAAAACTACCGCACCTAAGCCTAATCCGATTCACACATATATATATTCAACAATCTCTCATTTATTTGTGAGTCCATCACCACATTACTTCAATCCCCCTCAAATGGAAACCTTTTTATCAATCTTTTGGGCCCTTTCCAAGATCACTTAAGGGTTATGTGGCACTATGCACCTTTTTCCCTACTCCATGGACTCTAGTTGCGCCTATGCCATGAATCTTTTTGCTCCTTCTCCATGAATCATTGTTCATGCTCACAGCCATGAACCTTTTTCCCTTCACTCCAAGCATGCTCATCCATGCTAACACCTTGCAACTTTTTTGTTCGTACACTAGGAACCTTTTGTTCGTGCCTATGCCACTCTACCATACCGCACATCACCATCGCACCAACGACTCTGATAGTACTTGTTAAGGAGATTAATACAGTTGAGAGTCTTTTACTAAGCTCATAACATAGCATGTTGAAACACCACATAACCCAAAAGCTTAAGCCTATGAGTTTGAGCCCAACAATGCTATATGAACTACTCATATTTCTTTCATATTTTCCATGTAAGACTTTATTATTTTAAATTCACACATACATACTCAACACAATCAAATAGATTCTTTGTTCTACTCTTTATTTTCTTAAAATATTTTTTTGTGTGGGAGAGTATGGAAGAAAGAGGGGGGAGGAGAGAGAGAGTGAGTGAGTGAAAGAAAGAAAGGGAAATAAATAGAAAATAATAATAAAAAATTTGTAGTGCAAATATAGCCCGAATAGGGGGGAGAGGGAGTGAAAGAAAGAAAGGGAAATAGATAGAAAAAAAAAAAAAAAAAAAATTGTAGTGCAAATATAGGCCAAATAGCCTATTTAATGTTCACATTATAAGAAGAAAAAAAATGTTAAAATAGCCGATAATAGTAAAATTTAATTATTATGAATCATTTGCCTATTCTACCGAAGACGCTCGTCATCACTTAATATCTAATATGTCACAAAACATGATGATTACAACTTGGACTAAAATGATGTAGTTGGTAAGTGATAGAACGCAGCATGGGGGCACTTGATATGGCTTTCCCTTACCTTTTTCTTTCTAAGAATGATTTGGAATTACAATTTGAGTCCCTTTTTCTCAACCTTTTTATCCATTTGATTTATTCAATCATTTTGTTCAAGACTTGTTTTTGATGACTAGAAGACTCCCTTAATTTGATCTGATGAAATGGAATGATTCAGATGACAGCAAATCATATTCATCTTCTTTCAAATAACAAACCGGTAGCCCAGAATAAAAAATAAAACATAAAAATAAAAAAAAATCATTAAGCTTCAAAGAGTTGGTAATGAAGAGACAGTTAAATTCTTCAAAATATGTCCATGTTTGCTGTTTGCTAAAAGTGGATCCTTCAATGGTCTATGTTTGATAAACGGACCATGTTGATTGCAGCCTTTTAATTTTGGGGAAAGTATATATAGTTACACCTTTAAACAATTATTCAATTTGTATGTCCTCTCAAACTTTAAAAAGTTGTAGTTGATTCTTGAAACTGCCTAGCCTTTTTCACTTGGTCCCGTCCATTAAGATTTTTTCAAAAATCTATCGAAAAATGTATAGAATAACAATATTAGATATTTGATCTAGCTTGGTCATTAGTCTTCTCCATGTTTAGGGCAAGTTTTTTATTTTTATTTTTTTATAATAATCTTTGGACATGATTTTATTTTCAAGCTGGTATAATAGATATTTTATCAATATTCCATTGGCTTTAAGAGAAAGTCCCAACGGCAAGGAGCTAAGTGAAAGGGTTAGATGGTTTGTAAGTCAATTGCAACTTTGTAAAGTTTGGAAGTCATTGCAAATTTGGTGACAATTGAAGGGTGGTAACTATAGTTTTCTCTTTTATTTTGAGAGAAAGTTGTCCATCAAAGACACGCTCAATGAAGATAAAAAAATTTAAGAGGGATGCCTTGTACTACTTCACGAACACGAAGATTAGAGGTGTACATGCGGATGCGGTTATTTGCAATATCCGTAGCTGCATTTGCAAAATGCGGATATCTCTTTTACATATCCGCATCCGTATCGACATCATGCTTTATTAACCGCATTCGTGCAGTTATTATCCCTATCTGCATATTACGTAATGAGATTTTTGTGTCTATTTTAGACTTTTTGGCCTTCTTTGGGTCTCTATTAGGATGCATTTTAAACAATTTTTAGTGTTTTGAGCTTGTTTTAATTTTTTTAAGCCCTAATATTTTGAAAATATATTGATTTCATATTAATTTTGCAAACAATGTAAACACCACCTATACCTAATCCAAAACAATGTCAATTTGTTATTAAACACCAAAATGACATCGTTTTGGTGAATTTATTAAATATAATATATATAAAAAAAAAAAAAAACATGTAAAATATAATTATATATAAAGAGTATGTGGATGCGGTTAATACTCCAAAACTATTATCCGCATCCGCCTATGTGGATAGATTCAGTAGCAGAGCTAGAATCTTCTTATTATAGGGGCAAGATGCAAGATTTATATTTAATTAATATAAAATAATATTCTATTTTACTATGATTTACCAAAAACCAACATAAATTATTTATTTATTTCAAACACTTTGAAGAAAATATTGCATGCCCAATTAATTGTTTTTAATATTTAATTATCTATCAATGATATGTAATTATTTTTGAGTTATTTTACTCCACGTTTAGAGAACATATTCTACACTTTTTTTTTAAAATATTTTTCATGTTATGATAAAATTAATTGATATAACTCTACTCTTTATCAAACTGTATTATTCTTAATTGGCCTCTTAAAATAGTTTAGCATACCGTGGCCGTATAAGTGCATTGGGCATAAGAGATTTTTTTTTTTGGGGAAAAATCTACTGTACCCTCTAAAGTTCCAGGGGTTTTTCAATTTGAACCCCAAAGTTTAAAAATTGGCAATGTAACCTCCCTAATGTTTTAAAAAATTTTCAATTTAAACCTTCCATTACTAATTTTCGTGGACCGAAATTTATGAAATTACGTAATTACCCTCAGGCTCTGTTTTTTTAATTTCTGTTCAATTTAACTGAAATCAATAACAGAATATTTGAATTGAAAATTTTTGAAACATTAGGGGGGTACGTTGCCAATTTTTAAACTTTGAGGTTCAAATTGAAAAACTCCTGAAACTTTAGGGGGTAAAGTGAATTTTCCCTCTTTATTTTTTTTATTTTTTTTATCTTTTTTATTTTTAGAGTTGACAGTATTTGAACCAATTAAAGTGGTTAAAATGCCAAGAATTAATTGTCCACGTGGTAGGCTGAAAGAAAAGGAGGAAAGTGGGTCTCTCGTATTCCATCAAGGGCATAAAAAAATTTTAAAAATTATTACTCATAAATTTTTTTTCAAGACTTTTGCAGGACAGGTGCCTCAGTCATGGTGGATAGTAGTTTTTGCTAGCCACATCAACATCTATATGTGCATATAGTAGATAATGAATAGTGAATAGTTGCAGATAGCAAATACAGACAATGAATATCCGCTCACATGTACATTCCTAACGATGACCGCTCCACATATGTCTCCCAATTTTGGCATTTGTCATTTATAACATTTATTCGATAAAGAATTTTCTTTTCTTTCTAAGAATTTTTTAAAATTTGTTTCAACTTCTGAACCTTGTTTTATTTTTGTTTGACATTTGGCCAAGCAAACACGACTTGAATTTCAGCATAATTTCAGCATGTTGATAATTAGGTTAGTTATGGCGTTCCTTCTCCTTTGGGTTCATTATTTTATAATTATTGCGGATGACTTTACTTGTTATTTCCACGTGAGTTTACTTAGAGAATGTTTGGAGTTGTGTTAGGGAGTTAAAAATGAACTTTTAGTCCTGTAAAAGTTGTGCCCAACAAAAAGTTAGCAAATTTCATTAAAAAAAAAACTCAAAAATGCTTCTTTTGACTTTTTAGCATCTGTTTCGGTTTGCGATTTGAAAAAACGTGCGATTTAAAAATAGCAATCTTAAAATGTGCGATTTGAAAATATAATTTTTAAAAACGCAGTTAAGCATTTAGCAAAATTACAGTTTGGTCTTTAAAATCGTTGTTTAGCCTTATAATTCTAGGGCAAAGTCCATATTTCCCCCTCAAACTACCACATAATTCACAATGTCCTCCCTCCCCCAAACTTTCAATTGAGATAATGTCCCCTTCAAACTACCAAAAGTTGTCAATGTTTACTCCAATGACGAAAATATCATTAATAAAAATAGAAATAAAACACAAAGCTGTAGAAATTTTTTTTAAAAAAATCAATTTTTCTTAGAGAATTTTTTTTTTTTTTTTTTTTTTTTTTTAAATTATTAGATTTTGTTTTTTTTTAAAAAAAAATAAAAATTCAGGCTTTAACTCTTCTTAGATCATACATTAAAAAAATTAATAGCTTAGCTCGATTTCGAGTTGAGCTTGGCTCGGCTCGAATAGCTTTGTCAACGAACTCAAGCTTGAGCTTAAGCTCGCCTAAACTTTAAACGAGCCGAACTTGAACACGCATTTCATAGCTCGGCTCGAATAAACAACTTCGTATACGAGTAGTCTTGAAATCCTAAAACTCGACTCTAGTCGGCTCGATTACAGCCCTAAAGCGGGGTATGTAGACTTTTCTCAAAATTCTATGTTTTAAAAAAAAACACCTCTTTATTTGGGATTTGAAAACACAGAAAATTTGCGTTTTTAAATTGCAATTTTTTAACACTACAGTCTCAAACAATTCATTTTTTGCGATTTGGTTTAAAATCGGACCTTTTGTCTCAATGCCAAACGCACTTCTTATTCTAAAACTGACCGAAATGTACTTTTGAAAAAAAAAAAAAAAACATAAAAATAAAGATTTTTTTTTTTCTTTCTATAAATCTCATTTTAACTTTAAAAATTCTATTTCCTAACGCAATCTAAATCTGCCATATAAATTTGAGGCCCGCCCACTTTTACAGTTTTAGCAAAGATTAAAATCAATCATACTATCAATATATAAAAAAAAAATAAAAAAAATCCTATTGACAATGGTTTTGAGTTTGACATCTTTGTTTTGTTTTGTTTTGTTTTTTTTTGGAATCCTTAGATAAATGCATTATTGAGTCTCTACCCTACAATAAGATTTGAGTCATAGATTATGAACACCAACATTTGCTTAAAGTATCTTGGCTTTACTTTCCAAGATAAAAATGTCGACTCATTTCTATGGAGATGTACTTTTTAACTGCCGCATACCTATTAATCCAACACTCACTCATTTTTTCTGGTAAGTTTTCGATGAAACCCCACAGCAATGAATAAAAATATATTGATAATATTAACTCCTTTCGATCCCAAAGACCACAATACATCAATTAGGTTAATGTTGAACCCCTTTTCCCCTCTCCCGCTTTGAATAGAAAAAAATAATAAAAAATAAATAAAACAAAATATTATCGTAGGACTCAACTAAAAGACTAATACAAAAGAAAGAAGGAAAGGTGTTGAAGGACTAGGACTTCCACTTGGTCTTGGACTTCTACAAGGAACTCTTATCAGTTTTTCCTTATGAAAAACCACACAATTATCTATCTTACTGTTGCTTTGGACTGACTTTTGGGTGTTTTAGCACTTGATCTTAACCCTTTGTGTCTTTTCTATCAGATCTTATAGCAACATGTTGCTCATTAATAGGACACTACAAATTTATTTTGCATAAAAGACAAAAGTTCATATCATGATGTCTCATGATAATTGAAGAATTTGGTCTCCTTTTTTCTACTTTTTCAGTCTTGACTTGGTTCAAATAATTACTATTAACAATGTGATTTAGCCTTCAATAGTGAAACTGTTTCGAGATTTATGCTTTGCCATTTACCATTGACAGTTCATGGGAACAAATTCGACCTTCCGCCCCGACCCACTTCCGACTCGAGCAGCTCGGATTCCGACAAGGGGAAGGGGGGGGGGGGGAGGGAGAAGAGGGCAAAAATTTCTGCTTTCCGACCCAACCTAACTTTGAGATATGTATAAATTTATCGCTAACTCTTTAGAAGAAACCCTACGCCCTTTTGTGAATTTGAGATCTCCCTTCGTTCATCTCCAGCCTCCAACTCCAAGCCTGAAAAATCCTAGATCTAGTATTCTAGAAGCTTCTCCTTTCATCCCCTCTGCAGCAGTGTCGCTGCCATTCACCCTTCCTCTTTGTGACTGTAATCATCTCTCAATCTCTGTAATCTTTTCTCATTTCTTTGGACTCCAGTTTTTTGAAGTTTGATGTTTGAAGACGAAGACAAACCTTCCATCTTCTGCCCGCTTCCACCAACGACTTGGCAGAGGCAGAAAATTGCGGAATTGACCTTTGGCGGAAGAATGTCGGAGGCCATTCCAACATTTCCACCGTAGATGGAGGGGGAGGCAGAAAACCCATTTCCACCTCCGTCACTTCTGCTACCCAACCCTAGTTTCTACATCATTTTTGTTCCATTTTGAGCTGAAGTGGATTTCAAGATCAAATTCTATATTTTGAAAGTAGATAGGATAGAACATGACCAACTATTAATAGCTTTTCTATCACTCAATTGTTGCAAAATATAGAACTAGATCTTCATTTCTCATTTTAGAAAGAAAAAAACAAACACGATTATGAATAATTTGAATAAACTGTATACTAATAAAACTTGGTTAAAAAAGAACTAGTTTTTATTTTAAGATTGATTCAAAACTACACTGAAACAGTTACAGGGTTAACTAGACACCCTCTAATTAGCTAGAGAGGCCACTATTCTTCTGGTTACAAACATCTTAAATGTAGCAAATTGGATTGAAAGGATAACTTTTTTCTCTGTATAATATTTGTGTGAAAAATCATTTTATCATTACCAGGAGTCGAAGGAGTGCCAAGGCCAAATGGACCCATTAAAAACTCTAGAAGACCAGCAACATATATATATATATATATATATATATATATATATATATATATTCTTATTATTTCCTTTTTCAGAACATGCTATATGAGTATAATTAACTTTCAAATGTACATGGAAGTAGGTGAATGAGTTAAAACTTAAGCATACATATGATACAGGTTTAGACATCTTACAGGGAATGTATGTGTTTCACCCTCTGAATCGCTTGCTTAACCTTGGTCGATGGTTCTTCGTACAAAATGGCAGGGTTGTCGAAGTCAGACGCCAAGCTCCGTTCCCCAAGAAAAGCACGGAATGAATCTGCCACCGAGTATGAAAGAGACTCGAGGTTGTAACCTCCTTCCAAGAAAAACACACAACGACCCCCGCACAGATCTTTGGCAAGTCGTTTAATGTTGGAAGCAAGCATGTAGTATGTTCCTGTTGTGAACTGCAGACTGGCTAGTGGATCCAATACATGACCATCATACCTAACAAATTCAGTTGCAAGTGTTTTAGTTACCAATAACAGTTTAGACACAAAAAGATGGAGGCACGTTACTCTCTTCTTTTTACTTAGCCTACCACACATCTTATTATATAGGGTTGGAGAAATATTACAATAACCAAAATACCCCCAAACCCTAATAACTCGTCTAACAGCAAGATATACAAGTGGATCAATGACTGGATTGGCAATAATAAATTATTATAAAATAATATATACTGATTGAAATCCTGTGATAATACTTCTTAATTTGATTAGTTGAAATTCAAAATTCAAGACAGGAGAAATATCTAGAGTGTTTATCAATGTCCAAGTCCTCCCTTCACCCAAAAAAGTGATAGCAAACTCAAAAGATAAGTAGAGAAAAGAAGAGAAAAAGAATATATTTGAAAACTAAGCTATTTAAGCTTTGTAAAATCACTTTCCAGTAATTTCATTATTACTTATTATTTCTTTTTATGTAAGACAACTAACTGTTAGATGTTCTATTCATAATTAGAATGGGTATGCATGTTAATGTGTTTTGGAGAGTTTTTTTTTTTTTTTAGTTTGAAAAAGTGTTATGATGTGACATAAATATGAAACTGTTTTAAAGTGTTTTCTGGTAGGGTCCACATGTGAGAAAATGTTTTCTATAGAGTACACTTGCTTATTTTGAGAAGCCCAAACAGATATAAAGCCTTCCTTAAAAAAAAAAAATTACAAGAAATAAAAAGGTAAATCTGGGTGGCTGCGCGGCCACCATTCCACTAATCTTTTTTTTTTTAAAAAAAATAATCAACGCACATGCTTTGTCAAAATATTCATACAACAAAAACACAAACAAACATGGCCAATACTATTGATACTACTTTATGTCATGGTTAGTAGTCTTAATTATTTCATCTATACATTATTTCACCAAATCACTTTAAATGAAGATGATCTATATAGTTTAATAGGGAATACAACATTATTTCCCAAAGACAGTTAAAAATAAATTGCATTGCGAAGTTGGTTAAGTCTTTGAGCATACATTGTTTTCATGGGAAGCATGCATTACTTTTATGGAAATGGAATACTCACCCAGCAGAGACAAGAATTATATCTGGCTTAAACCTCTGAGCACAAGGTGCAATCACTTCATCAAACACAGTTGCCATGGCAATATCACCTGAGCCTCCAGGTAGAGGAAGATTAAGTGTTGTTCCTTCACCATCTCCATGACCTACCTCATCAAATTTACCAGTACCAGGATAGCTTCCATCCTGTATCAAACAAGACTAGAATAGAATTAGAGTGGTTGTGAGAAATGAACTTCTAAGATGTCATCCAATCAATGAGAATAATAATACTGAATAACTGAAAATAAAATGTCTATTGCACATCCTTATTGCAATATCTGGATTCTATAATAGAACTGCATAATACAATAAAGTTAGGTTGAATTCAACACCATCTTGCCTCCACTACATAAAAATATTTAGAAGACAAACTATTTTGATAAACGCCGGCATGTTCCTTTTCACTATAGCTCAAAACAGAAATTATTCCTGAATTCCACATTCTCATACATATATACATAAATACATACACAATGACATAATAATCCAGAATCTTATCTGTAGATAAATACATACGTGCAACTATGTGTATGGGTGCTCGCACAAATAAAGTGATCGTTACCCAGGTCCAACATAATTAGGGTATAACAATCTAGGAAAAGCTCTAGTCATATCTGTACTATCACTCCAAAAGGACAACTCAATTTGGAGTTTTCCTAAAATCACTTATAAAGCCTAATTTCACTTAGTAAATAAGTAATGTGAGATTTAGCACGCATTAGTGTCTTTATAAACTACCCACTCTATGTGGGCTACTAATCTTCTCCCCCTTAAGCCCTTGATGTCCTCGTCAGGGCCAAGTCATGTAGTGCTCTAATACCATAGCGTTCCTATGTGGCTCTTATAGCATTTGTAACAACCTAGAGATAGCGTTAGCTACATTTGTGCTATCACCCTAAAAGACTAGTCAATTTGAAAATTTTCCAAAATCACTTATAAAACTCAGTTTCATCTAGCAAGTAATATGGGACTTAACATCCATGAATGTCTTTATAACCCATCCACTTAATGTGAGCTACTTATCTTCTCAATATGAAATTGAGGTGTTACATGGAGTCTTGGGAGAAGTCGCTTGGATTCAATCATATCCTTCAACATTGAATAGAATAAAAAAATCATATCCTTCAGCATTTGTTTTGCATAAAGTAGCCACTATCATGACTTAAGCTCATGTATTTTCGCTTGATTGCTTGAGATTTTACCATTGCACCAAAGTATTGGACAATGGCTACTTATACACATGTACATATGTGCATATATATAGGCATGTGGATGTGTGTGTGTACATATATCTATATATGTATGCATTCCCACTTTCAGTCATATCTACGAGTCTTTAGACACTGCAACATATGAAATTTTATAATTAATGAGACAAATTGATGCAGGGAATGTGTAGAAAAAACTAAATTTAGTAACAGATAAAATAAACAATCTTGAATCCGTTGATTATGCAGAAATACTAAGAAAAAAAAAACCACTTCTTTAAACCTGTTGATTCACTCAGAAAACCAGGAGTAAAGGCATCAACAGTTAGTTGATTCAAAAGAATACTCAAAAGTTGGAAGAACACGAGAAATCTCTTTCTAAAAGTTTATTCTTCAAGACACAATGACTAAATTACTAGGAAATCCCCAATCCTAATCCAAAGATAAGGACTCCTAATCCTTAATGGGCAAGAATTCCTAATTATTCAAATAAAAACTCATAATCCCAAATAAGATAGGCATCACAGATTAAGACACTAAAAAATTAAGCAGCATAAGAAGTTTGTCATTAAATTCCAGGGCAAAACATATTTTACCGGTCTGGGCCAAATTATTTCTTACTTGGTGAGTTGAAAGGAAAAATATATCTGGATCATTGTAAAAGGCGTCATTTGTTCCATTCCCATGGTGAACATCAAAATCAATGATAAACACACGCTTTAGCCCATGTACGCGTTGTGCATAACGAGCTGCAATGGCCACATTTCCAAAAACACAAAACCCCATAGGCCCCTTTGGAATGGCATGATGTCCTGGAGGTCTTATCAAAGCAAAGCCAATAGCTGGATCCAGGCGGTTCTGTGATGCTGCAACCTGAAATATGGTGTAAACAATTTTGGATGATAGCTACTGCAAACAAGAACTACAGTGTCTTAAAGTCTAGAACTTAAAACTAGAAGCTACTTTCAGAGTCAATAAAACTTCGGTGCAAATACGAACATTTGGTGGCCTTAACATTCAGAAATCAACCATCCCTCCCCCACATCCCCAATTAAATTCAAGAAAAAAAAGGAATGAAATTGTTTCTGCACTTCACGTAAAATATAACATATAAGAATTATAATCAAGAGACTGACGTGCCAGGTCGAGACATCACCACTGAATCAACTAAGGCAATTCCTGCTCCAGCTGCAACTAGTGACTCATGAAAAGTCTGCATCAATAACTCCTTGATAAGAAAGAGTTGAATGGAAACATACTACTAGCAAATTGAAGCATCAGGATCCAACTCAAACATACACTACATAGTTAGATAAAAATCACTTCAAATCATTGATATCTCAAATTTAAAATTCATTGAAAGAAGTAAAAGGAGAGCCAAGTCTCATATTTACATTCAAAACAGTAGAAATCCTGTTTTTACCTGTCAGGTATTCGGCCAATACATACATGGCTCAAAAAGTTGTAGAACTCGTTGAAAAGACGTTCTCAATTAGAATGTAGGTATCTACAAAATGTTTTGTGGGTCATATATGAACCACATTATCACAAATACTCCAGGCTTCATAAACAATGCGCCTTTCTT
Organism: Corylus avellana; assembly: GCF_965113065.1. Classification (NCBI taxonomy): domain Eukaryota; kingdom Viridiplantae; phylum Streptophyta; class Magnoliopsida; order Fagales; family Betulaceae; genus Corylus; species Corylus avellana. The sequence continues at coordinate 11,735,589 of NC_142500.1, read as the reverse complement.
TTTATTATCCGAGTAAGTTATCCACGGGAGTATACTGAACTTTCCGCATGATGATTTACAAAAACGAAAAACAAAAAAAAAAATTTCTCAAGCTCACCAAAAATAAATAAATATATTCCAAAGCCCACAACTTCAATAAAAACATCTCTCTCTCTCTCTCTCTCTCTCTCTACACCATATCAGGAGAGCATAAGTTGGAATCCAGTTGAAAAATAACGATTAGGATAGAATTTCCATCAAACTGATTTAAAGGACCAAAATTTCAGTTCTTCAAAAGTTGGGATTGCTAGAGCATACGGCTATAATACAATTGTAAGTTACTGTTTCCATAAAAAATTGGGAATTTTTACTTGGCATATGAATTTTGGTTGTAAAACCAAATAGCATCACAGTTTTATCTGAATTTCCTTTTATTTTCTTTACAAAATTCCTTCTTTTCTTCCATTGCCCAATGTAAACATGATATCTTCTATTCAACATTTTCACTTTTCCATGGCTTGAACGTAAAATTCAACCACTGAACTTTTTTTGCAGTTCAATGAGATTCAACAAGATTACTGAAAAAGAAACAAAAAAGTACATGAAGTTCATCAAATTCAACAATATTTCCTCTTTGAGGTCGGTCCACTATATTTTTAACTGCAGATGGATTTTCTAGTTGAGCTTTCTGGATTAAGGGAAAAACACCATTTTACATGTAAAACAAAAAAATGACCAACAATCTCCATAATCATAAGATAGCTTCAGGTCAATTGTAATTAAAAGTTACCAAATTCTTAACTGTGTCCCATTGCTCAGGTAACTATCAATTACTGAAATTGTAGCATCTACAATTAGAAGTCCAGTAAAACATCTAGAAGATGGGAGACTTACTGTATCTAGAACAGCATGTCAGTAAATATCAACAAGCTCAAGAAAGAAAGAAGAAACATCTAAGGCATTTCACTCACAGTGGCAGTAGCATATGTTGGTCCAGAGCCATCAATGAATAAAATGCCTTGTTGTGAAGCCTGATCCATAGCCTATAAACATGAACCACGAAAAGAACTTAAGAGGTTTAGAAATGAAATTTTTCTGATTGGTACCAGGTAAGGCTAAGTACTTAAGATATAAAATATTACAAAGATATAGGTGAAGCAATGAAGCACAGGCTTTGTGAAAGTTAAAAATATGAAACCTTTTTTTTTTATAAGTAATTTCATATCATTAATAAAGCCCTCTGATTTCAGCGACATATTTTCAAACTTAAAATACCTACTACCCTTACCAGACACACCACAATTCAACATCAAAGGAAAATGATCTGATAAGATTCTAGGGAGTCTCCTTTGAGAGACATCTAGAAATTGTTCTTTCCATTCTGAAGATAGAAGAAGACTATCAAATCTAAACCATGACTGAAAGTCATGATAATTAGACCACGTAAAATTTCCACCTACATAGCTGGTGATTGTCTAGAATCGCCTGATTTTTTACATGGATAACAGACATTAAAATCACCCCCAATACACCACGATAACTCCTACCAACTCATAGGGCCAACCAACTCATTCCATAGAAAGTTTTTGTCAACATCATCATTTGGACCATATACCCCCGCAAAGCACCCATTCAAAATTATCAATAACACTTTTAAAAGAACACGCTACTGAAAAATTCATCAAAATCCTCAATCATCTGCACCGCCCACCTAACCCACATTAACAAAATCCATCCTGATGCCCGCCCCACTTGACCCTCCAGTACACATGTTCACAACCTCATAAACTACAAACCACCTCGCTAGAAATAAACTCCATTTGTGTCTCTTGTAAACAAACGATATATGCCTTCCAATCTCTGAGAAGACCTCTAACCCTCAACCTTTAATCCCTTCCACATTCCATGATACAATCTTAGGTTTCATAAGGAACAATTAGAACCCCTCCCCTTATGTCATATTTTTTGAACAAACCAATCTCTTTAATTCATGGCTGCCTCTGTTTTAGCTTCAAATGTAAATATGGCACACTAGCCAAACCGTTCTGACGTTGATTTGCTTCGATCGCAAAAAACAGAGCCAACATTCGATCCTCAAAACCCTCACACAACAGCCCTACTACATGACAAAAAAAATTCATCATCTCAACCACCCAATCTGAACAGCACTCCCTGTTCTTCAACCAGAGCAAGTGGATGGACGAAATGGCTCACTTCTCTAAGCCTCCTCACCAGGATAAGTCACCATTGTCAAAATATTAGATTCCTCAACCCTCACACAATTATGAGAAGATCCTCATTTCAATGATTTATCAATGCAAGATATCAGAAATAATCGCTATTTTACATCTTTCAACCACAGTTTTTTACTATCCCATCATCTCTAGTTCTATTTTTACTAAACTTGCATTCCATATAGTATCATACTTGACCTAAAACATTAGATTCTTTGGTAGACCTACATTGTAACCTCCATTTTAGGATTTACTCTCAATCTAGACACATGTTAGTGGATTCGCTCTCGATCTAGTCTCGTGAACTAACACTATAAGAACTTATCAATTAACACATGATTCACAATTAACATACATCAGGGAACCTTATTTTGCATCAATCTAGTAAGCTCATTTTTTATCAAATGAAAACACAAATCGTAGGACAAATTCTCCCTAGGCTCTCATCTGATCATAAGTGGTACGCTATGCTATAGACCTATCAATAAAAGATAAAACTTTAATTCTAATCCTTGATGTAAACCTATTGGGATTTGAAATGCTTGTGATTCTTTCACCGTCAACTTGAAACAACCCTCCTCCATTCTCTGGACTTAATGCTAATATCAGAGAGTTCTTGCTTGCTAAGCTGGTTATGAAAAAATAACTTTAAATGTATGCATCACTTCAACGATATGTCATCACTCTGCTTAAATCAGATGAAGAATATGCATCTAGTAAGTACATATCATCCACATAGAAACCAAGTTAATAAATATAGATCATGCTAATAGTGCACTGTAACTTAAAGGACAAAATGAATGTCTTAAAATGTATCAGTGCAAAACTTAAAAGAATATTAACAAATTCCAAACGCATAAGAATAAGAATATTTAGGATACAATATTCTGAAGGAATAAATATTGATACAAGTAAAAAGAACATTAGAAGCTACACAGAGAAAAACCACAAAGAACAAATGGCACAAGCGACATGCTTTCTTTGCTTCCCTCAAATAAAATTCAGCCACATTTTTTTACACTTATTTTAATCTGCAACAAGGACCAGAAGAAGGAAAACTAAATAATCAATTTTGAGGCTACCTTCTCAAGGCCTGATATGTAGGCTCTAGCATGAACACTTGCAATGTCATCCACTGAAGCAGGCTTCAAATTTTGAAGTTCAATGATCTCTGAGCCACGAAACTGAGTTATACAAGAAAGTACGATTAAGCAAATAGGAACAAAGAAATTATCTTATCAAGAAGATCTATTTGAGGGCCGATTGAATCAGGAAAGTGTGAAAAGACTTTAGCAATAAATATGAGAGGAAAGAGAAATAAAATAATAAATAAAATAAATAAATAAAAAAAAAAAACAAAGGTTCTTATGAGTAACGAATAAATAGTGCGATGGCAAGTGGCAGTTATGATGGTGAAATGGGGAGTTAAAAAGTACAACCAAAAAGACATGATAGAGGGAGTCAATGCACACAATACTTTATTAGAGACAGTTCAGTTCTTTCTACATCAGTACCTGAATACTTTTAAGAAGTCCCAACACAATACTTGTAACTCATTATTTTTAAACTCTACAAGTGAAGTTGTAATTTTACAAATATTGCTTATACGAAAAAAAAAAAAAAAAAAAAAAAAAAAAAAAAAAAAAAAACTTCAATAAGAATGGATACTGTGTTCAATTAGAAAAATTTAGCTATTTCTCCATATTTAACTTCAGTCAAGGACAAGCAAGTGAGTCTTTCAACATTTACCCTGTAGAGTTATAGAGAAGATAAAAAAACAAACAGACCACATAGAAAAACTACAACCAGAAAGAATACAATGACCCTTTGAAGTTACTGATACTCCAAATCAAGTTGAAGCATAGACGTTGCACTCCAATTGCTTCCTAATTTACTAAAATAAGCTAACACTTCTCCTGATAAAAATGACGGAAAGCTAATCGATTGATCTCACAGAAAGCATATAAGTTTATCCACTCTTCATGTTCTTGACAAATTAGCAATTCACCTTGCATGAACTAATAGCAGCCGTGTCAAGATTGATCCGTGATCGTAGAGTTAGAATTCCAATCTTTATTGCGAAATGCTCACCATTAGGTCTTAGAAATTAGCCTTATTCGGTGATCAAAACTTGAGTTGTAAAACTTTTCAACACCTAAGTGTTTGGGTGGAGAATGTTGGCCTTTTTAGTTGAAATTGTAAATTAAACCGTCACTTGGACTGTCACCTAGACATCCTGGTGTGAATCATTAATAAAGATTTCAAAGAAACAAGCCGAGAGCACCATCACTTGGTTTGTACTAACACTCTAAGTTGTCACAGAAGTTAGCAATGAAACCCTAGTGACAGTGCTGACGCATTTCAACCCGTCTTGACTCCGTGAAAAGATCGGCAGTAAAAATGCTTCCTTTTACACATTGCATGAAGCATTTCTCCCATTCTATAAATACAATAGGATGCCCATTTTGTAGGTGGGAAGCCAAGAAAAAGCTTTAACCTTAAAACCTCTTGAAAGGATTCCTTATTTCATCTTTGTGAGCAAGAGTGCATTTGTTGAGAGCCATTGTAGCTTTCCCACTCTTGGAGTTTTTGTTGTTTAAACCACACATCACCATATAAACCTTCAACCGTTTGAAGTCTACTAGAGGTTCAGTAAGTAGTTCATATATAGAAGATTAACCCGTGAGGAGCTGGAGCCTGTCGGGGAGATAGGGAGACAAGCGACGAGTTTGTCTGCATGCGGATTGTCATTGTAATTTTACAAGGGTTGCAAGTTTTACTATGCATGTACATTGAATTTTTAAAGTTATTGATCTCTTGGGTTTGGCTATCCCAGAATGGTTTTACCTTTGAATTGCTCAAAGGGTTTCCACTTTGTAACCAAAGTCTTTGTTTTGATTAATGGTTGATTGTTACTTATGGTTTGTTTATGTTTTGTAAATCCAGTAATTAAATTTATAAACTCATTTTATTGTGCTTGTGTTTAATGTGGGGTTGAATTCTAATCCCATTAATTGGTATCAGAATGGGATTCTGACCCCTTCAATTGTCATGGCATAAGTTCCATCTTTATCTGTTCCTCCCTATTTTTATGGGAATAATTACGTGTATTGGAAAGTTTGCATATGAGCTTTACTCAAGTCTTTGGATGAGAATGTTTGGGACATTCTCGAGATGCAACGGTAACGTCCCAAAAAGACCTTGGTCGAATGGTCCAAAGGTTAGACCACAGCTTGTAAATGGAACAACAAAGGTCTCAATGCCATCTGTATGGTTGTCTTCCTTGAAGAATTCCAACACATCTATAATTGTGAGATTGCAAAGGATGCACAGGATATCCTTGCGGTTACCCATGAAGGTAATAAGGGGTTAGGACCTCCAAACTTCAAATGTTAATTATTTTACTTAGTTTCCTCAGTAAGCAGAGAGAGCTAACAATGACCTACTTGCATTCCCCGGACACGGAGACTAAAATGAAAGAAGACAAAACGTTTGATGAGTTTTACACTGAATTAAACAATATTGTCAACTCGAGTTTTAATCTTTGTGAGAAGATTGCTAACAACACGATTGTTAGAAAAATCTTGATGTCTCTACTTAAGAGGTTTAGACTCAAAGTCACCACAATAGAGGAAAGCAAGGATGTGGATGTGATGAAGGTTGAAGAGCTTGTTGGTTTTCTTCAAACCTATGACTATAAGATATCCTTGCCTTTGTCAAAAAAAAAGAAGAACTTGGCTTTGAGGTCCTCTCAGGAAGAAAATGTTGTTACTGAGTCATCTGATGAGTCGTCCTCAGATTCTGTGGCTGTTACCACGGTGGCACAAAAATTTCACAAATTCCTTAGGTTTAAAAAAGGGACTAGCAAGACCCCTTTTGTGGATCTTTCAAAGGATGATTCCCAAGGAGCCACACAAGGAAAGAAAGTGAGGCCCAAGAAAGACAAGAACACTCGGGGCATTCATTGCTTTGAATGCTCGGGTTATGAGGATAGAGTGTACCAACTTGAAGTACTCAAAGGGCCAAGCCATGAATGCCTCCTTGAGTGATGAGTCTAAGTCTGAAGCCTCCAAGGAGAAGAATGTAAGTTACATGACTTTTATCGTCTCTTTGAAGAGTGCCGGTGATACCACAGATTGTGACCATTCCATGCTTGTTGAGACGTGTGATGAGGAATCGCAAGGCAACTCTAATGAAGGTCTCAATCTCTAAGGAGCCTATGATCAACTTTTTAAGGAGTATTAAACTGAAAAAATTGAACAAAAGAGTCCATAGAAAATTGAATGGGCCATAGGTTGAGAAAGAATCCTTGCGGGCTCAATTTCTTGATATTAATGATGTTACGAATTCCTTGAAAAATGCAATCTCCTTGCTTGTTGGTAGAGTAGAAGACCTAGAAGATAAACTTGTTGCTTCCAAGTATGATATAACTAATTCTTCTAGTGCTAAACTTGATCATATTTTAAGTTCTCAAAAACCCTCTGGTTACAAGTATGGACTTGGTTCTGACCAAAACACTCCCACTTCAAAAACTACACCTGTCAACAAGAGAAAATAAACTTTGTTCCCCCCACTTGTGTTGACGATATTACTCCTAGAGTAGTTGATAAGAGGAAGGGAGTTTTTGTTGGCAATAGGTCTAAGATTGAGAGTATGAACCCTCCCAAGAGACAATCTTCTTCAAGGGTTGTCTTACTTGCCACCTCAGTGGCAAAGTGGGTTACACTCAACTCCATTGCCGATTGCTTAAATCGAAGGTACCTAAGAAAAAGACCAGCCCACCTATGGAGAATCTTGACTCCATAATGAGAAATGTAGTCCTTAGGTTAGCAACTTAAAGAGTGGTAGGACTATTCCTATGAGAAGAAGGAATAGGTTCAAGAAAGTTGAGGTCACTGACCCAGAGAGTGATGAGAGGCCTGTCTAGGATAGGTAGTTGGTAGCATGCCTAGGATTGAAGTTCGTGCACTATTCATGCATATTAGAACATGCATTTTTCTTTTATGTTGCATGCATTTTCTTTTATGTCTTGTTTGTTTGTACTTTTTTAGTTATGCATTGCATGGTTTTGTTTCTTCTATTTTGCATTGCATTTTGTTTTTAAAAATAGAAAAAATTTACAAAAACAAAAAATAAGTGAGAGAAAACCTCGTCTCTTATGAACTTGTACAGTATCTCAATTTCCACATGCCATTCATTGATTTGTTTGCTCATCTTGTCATGTTACCGCTTATGGCTTTTTGTAATACCATTAGTCAAACTAGTTGAAAATAAGAATGGTGAAGGAAAAAAATTTTGAAAACTGAAGAAAAATTCAGGTATGAAACTCAAATATAACTAGGAAATTATCAAAGCCCGCACAGATTAAGAGTCTCAACAATGAAGATCAATAATTTTGTATATTGCAATTAATACCTTTGGAGTCAGCTCCATCTTTTCAAGAGCATTAACAATTGCAGGAACTCTAAAATTAGATTCTGGATGTGACTCCTGTTAGAAGTGATAAATCCAGAGTACAATTAGAGGTATATGCACAACTTCAAACACATAAGCAACACCGTCACTGAGAATAATAGGGAATAGCCTCAGTATGCTTAAAAAATTAAATATAAAATCAAATCAAATCTGTAACTTCTGATTCTAATTAGTAATTGAAGTGATTGAGCTTGAGAGCCATTGAATCAAAAGATCTCCTTTCTCTGTTCTTTGAATGTCCAAAAAAAATTACAAATAAAAAAAAATTGGAATTTATTACTAATTAAAGAGACTGCGTGTGGAAGCCAAATGAATCAAATGTGTGTTTCCTCCTCTTTTTTTCTTCATTCCATCCATTGCCCATTGAAATAAGTACAAATAAGAAGATAACATAATATTAGTAATTGAATACTTGAAATGTTCATGCTTTTTGAAAAAGCTTTCAACAAGGAGTGGAAACTCCATATTCTACAGAGAGTAATCTACTAATATAGTCCTAATTCAGGTCCTGTTCCAGACTTAAATTGATAACTCGAACACTTAATGTGACCAGGTTGGAGCAAAAAGCCTCAATGACTTAATCATTTGTAGTCACTCATTGGATGTAGAATCCTATGTATAGTGTTCCAACCGTCCAGATGTAGCAGGAAAAGGTGAATATGAAACAGTGCTTAGAGAAGAACCTGTTTTCCAAGTCTGCTAAGACTGTGGAAGTCTGCTAAGATTTTGTTATTGTAGAGAGTGCAGTTCATAGATTGAATATGGCAGAGGATATCACCAAGCTTTGGGAGAATTTTAATCTTACAGAAGAGGAGAGCACGACTGTTGCAGTGCGGGAGGAAAATCTTGAAGATTTTGCTAAGAAAGGGCAGAATTGCCTGGTGGGCAAACTGATTGCTGATAGGGTTGTTGGGAAGGAAGCTGTTCGTTCAACAATTATCCGGTGGTGGAAATCAACGGGGTCTTTGTCATTCAAAATTCTCGGAGAGAATTTATTTCTTATTGAGTTTGAGCACTTTTGGGACAAGTCCAGAGTTATGGAGGGGCGTCCATGGGTTTTCGAGGGGAACCTTTTTTCGGTGGCTGAGTTTGATGGTCTAATACCCCCAACCCAAATGAATTTCGATACGGCGGGTTTTTGGGTTCGTATGTACAATCTTCCTTTGGCATGCATGGGGAGGGAAATGGGACGTTCTTTGGGGGCAACTGTAGGGCATGTAGAGTAAGTTGATACCAATGATGACGGTTTCGGGTGGGGCGAATTTTTGGGGGTGAAGATTCATCTTAATCTATTGAAGCCTTTGGCACGAGGGAGAATGCTCAAGTTGAAAGATCTTCCAATTTGGATTACCTTCCAATATGAGCGGATTCCCCAATTCTGCTTTAGGTGTAGAGTGATCCGTCTTGGAGCCACGGGGTGCACTAAAGGTGAGATCCGACGAACACTGGGGGTTGAGATGAAGCATGAGTATGGGCCATGGCTGTGGGTTTCCCCTATAAGAAGGTGGCCTGACCGAAATAAAGAAGGGTGGGGTGGTGATGGCAAGGACAAGGGTGACCGGAGTTAGCAAGAGACCAGTGGTGCTAAGTCTTCAACACGGTGGAGTCTGGGTTACAAGGGCAAAACCACGGGGGAATCGCCTCAGACTGCTTCTCATGTGAATCCCGAGTTTTGTGGAGAGCAGTTATGTGAGCATGGTGTACACGTCTATGAGGGAGGGTAGTTACGTGAGCATGGTGGACACGTCTCTGAGGTGCGTAGTGGGTTAGTGGCAGTTCCTGTGCAGCAATCGGTCTCAGAATCTCTTGGAGTGAATCTCGGCATTTCTGGCTGCCTTGACGTGGTGGGACACAGGCATACTACTCGCAGACTCCATGCAATACAGACACACGTGGAACCAGTTTATGAAGGCTTTCTGGCAAAACCGGCTAAGGAGGGAAGTTTCGCCACATCAATGTCCGTGGAAGAAGGGATGGCAGTGAGGCCTACGCAGCATGATGCTGAGTTCCAGGTACCTTCGAAGAACAATGGGTCAAATTCTAAGAGTAAAGCCCCAGCTACAGGTAACCATCGAACTTGGAAGAAGTGTGCTCGGCAGAAGAAGGGTGATGAGGTGGAGGCTGGCTTAGCCAGTCCACTTGGAAAAAGATCAATTGCAGCAGGCCTTGGAGTTTTGGAGCAATCTGGAAGTAGGAGGAAAAGAGGGAATTAAGTTGGAACTGCCGAGGGCTTGGAAACCTTCGAATAGTTCGGGATCTTCGTCAGATGGTGAAGAATAAGAAGCCCTTCATGGTTTTCTTGATGGAAACCAAACTTCAAGCTGTAAAGATGGAGATTTTAAAGAAATAATAAGGTTGACTTTATTCTTCAACTATTATTCAGCATATAAAGGTGTGATACAAAATTGAAGTCATTTTACATTATCAAAAATGATTGTGCTACAAAGTTGGGAACCAGGATTTTGCGTATGCTATTTATTGAAAATATACAATCAGCAGGTCCCTTGTTTGGAAATTAAGACAAGGACAATCAGGCCTAGGAATCCATATCTTAAAGGATGTCTTGCACAGCTAGTGATATTAAGAGAGCATGAAAGTGAAGTACTCAACCAAATATACCTGGTTATGACCCATGGCAGGAGCTACAGCATAAATCAGCTTTGCATTAGTGACATTTTCATTTGAAGGAATATATGGATCCTTTCCTATACTATTTGAGCACGAAATGGAAGCGCCAGTACTTCTTGAGAAACATCTCTTTCCTCTTGTCAAATTCTTCAGGAAAAATTGATCTCCAAAAAATTTTCCATCCATGTCAATTCTATCATGAGTCTTCCACTTGTGTAGACGACGCCACACCAAAAACATGTTCCCTAACACAAGCACATTTTTGTGATCTTGAATACAACAAAGGCTAGACAATATATCTATGATATTAGTAAATTACAATATATTTATCAAGACAGTAACCATCAGGATAAGCCATATCAACATTAAAGTACAGAGTAATGACTTCTGAAATCTGAATATCTGTAAATCTCTTCCCTAGTGCAGGTACTCAACAAGCAAGCATTAACAGATCAAATAAATTTGTGTCATTGCTTGGTAGCTAGAGCAGAACAGGAGAAAAAAGTAGTAGAGTAGCACAGAACTAGTAAAATGTGGTGCATTTGGAATGAGCAAAAGTAGCAGTGTTTGTGTGTGGAGCTCCGATTGCATACAGACAGGGTGGTATTCTTGTGACCATAAAGTTCTTGATCAGTGGTTCCATGAGCCTTGACTCTTCCTTTTGTTCTCTTGTAGTCACAAACACATTAAACGTAGGAGTTGAATAATTTTTTATGTGTAGGAGATCCTCATATGCCTCCTTTTTGATCGGCAATGTTCCCAATAACAATAAAAATATTATAAAAAAATAAAAATAAAAATAAAAAAACGAACAAGAAGACAGCCAAGCTTCGCTGTCTTCTTGAGCTAGTCACCTGCTAACTAAGCTAGGCTCAAGGTTAAATTATCATGCAAACTGCTTCGCAAGCCAACCTTCAGCATTGGTTTGATTGGACTAGTTGCAGTGAAGGTAGGAATCATGAAACATGGAACCATATCTTTGAAGAATTTTCAAAACAAACCAATACAAAAATGTCAGTCATGGAACAGAGATTACTGGTGATTTAAATTTCATAAATAGCTTGGACTTCAAAATGTAACTTTGCATTCAACTTAACACTATTTCAGTTCACAATTACATCTAAAACAAAAGGCGTGAACTGAAATTGAAGTGCTAGCCAAATAACTTTGTTTTTATACATCCAACGAGTGACGATTACACACATTCCTTAACTATTCTTAGGTCAAAATGGAAGTGTTCAGAATAGTAATTAGCCATTGGCATCCTACAAAAGTTAATATTATGTCTAGGAAAATGGCAATTTATCAATATTTTCCGCAGAGGCTGCTCTTCCAACTTTTGTATAGAAAGGTAAGCAAAAGAAAAAAGGAAAAGAAAGAAAATCCAAACAACCTCAAAACTATAATATTTTAACTCACTTCTACTATTTGAAATTAAGTTAAGATAAAGGGTGTTGAAATTTGGATTAAGAATATGGGTCCAATATATAAATTTTAATTGCATTGTAAAATCCTCCCTGATCTAATTGTTAGGTTCGTAGTTGTGTTGGCAAATTCCGTATACAAAAACACATGTTAAGTCATGTCTAAATCTATGCCATATAAGCCATATCTCTCGATCATTGAAGATACTGCATGCAGTAATGAAGACATTGACCATCATGAAATAATATTTTAAGACAAGGGAAGTGATTTAGATGTCTAAGAACTGAATCGTAGAAGGTTAGACTAAACCACCCTTAAGTTTTGGAATCAGTTAGTATATTTCTGTGATCTATTATATATCTCATTCAACGACAAAATCGACTAGCTAATTTTCGTTATATTTGACATATCACTTTTCTTTTATAAGTTATATTTGACATATCTCTTTTAATGACAAAGTCAACTTGTTGAGTTCCCTTTTTTAATATCTATTTTAATGACCACAATCAACTAATTGACTTTTGATTGAATTGTTCAAGCTTTCGAATTAAATGTTTTATTTTTTCTAAAACTTTTATCTGACATTAGAACTATACTAGTCTGTTTAAACAACGCATTTGAGATGCGTTCGAAATGCAAGAGAATTCAAACTCTAGATCTAAAACTCCGTTCTTACAACTAAGGGCATTTGAAGATGCCTTTTCTTGTTCAAACACGCACACAGATTTCAGAAACTTTTACCAATTAAGCTTAGGGTTTTGTGTGCCTATAAAAATGTTATATTCTCACAACTTTGAGAGACGACTTGAAAGGCCAGATGGAAAAAAAGAAAGCTTTTGAGAGAGCAACAGAACTTTTTTCTATGAGAAATTTTGTCTAGCCACCATCATCATGAAATTGTAGAGAAATTCTTATTGATGGTGATAAAAACCACACACCTTTTAGTAAGATATTTCATTTAAAGAATTTTAATTTCGACGTTCTGTTTTGTATAATGTTCTATCATTATTTCTTGTAACATTACTCCATTAGTCCAATTTTATGCCCCCAATAGAAAAATCCTGGCTCCACTCCTATTGCGTTCTTTTATACTTCCATTGACAGTTTTAACACCAAACACTCATCACAGTCCTTCACGGTTCAATCTGTTTATAACTAAGCCATCCATAAATTACTGAGACATCAACCCCATCCCTAATGTAGTGCTCAATTTCTAAAGGTCCTCCTAAAACATTATCTGACCAAAATGAACTGGAACTACATTTCCGTCGAAGTTGAAGATAAAACGAAACTACTCAATCAAAAACAGTAAATTTACGAAACCACCCAATCAAGAACAGTAAATTTAAAATTGAAAACAAAGCTGGAACACTAAATTATTGACACCCCAATAAAAAATTATCATCAATCTAACACCCATATAAAATATTACTTCAACCCAGATAAATAAATAACCCATAAATTCAAGGAAACAGGATTCACTGGTTTACAACTGCGTGTGTCTGGGTGTGTGTGTGAGAGAGAGAGAGAGAGACTGAAAGTACCTTCAGAAGGCGGACAACGAGGGAATGTTTGTAGCTGCATAGTGAATGACGACTGGGTGAGTGAATGTTGTCCTTTTAAAAAAATAAAAAATAAAAAATGAATGATCAGAATTTATTATGTTAGTTGCATGTTATTTTACTTGTTTTCAGACACGAATATTACATTTCGTTTTTTATATGTTTATCACAAAGCACTGGATTTCTATCCTCACAAACATATATAAAAGGGTATGTAAGGGATAAGTTGGACCGTCTCAAAAAGTGTAAGATATTAGTCTCCCTTCTGCTACGCGGACATGTAAAAAACAAAAAACACGCATAAAGGAAGGAATGGCCTGCAAACAATACATATTTATTTGAGGGTAAAAGGACCGTTTGGCCATTTTTTGAAAGTGAAGAGTTTAAAATTTATAGAGGCATTTTTGTCTCTTATGTCTATTAATTATTGTTTTGCCATTTCTAAATTGTAAAAGAGTAGAAGATTCTAAGACATTTTAGTATATATATATATATATATATATATATATATATATTCGAATGGAATTGACCAAAACTATTATTAGAAACAACAACTTAAGTATAATACTGATGAAATTTACGTTTTTGCAATGTTGCTTAGAGCATCTCCAACAACTTAGTTAAAAAAGAGATATTAATTACATTTAGCTATTTTTGCTTTTTTTTTTTTTAACTTCAGCAAAATAGCTCAAAGTAGCTATTCTACCTTAAGTGTTATAGTGAGATATTCACTATAGTACACTATAATGAGTCGCTAGATGAATAAAATATTTTTTTTAACTATTGCTTTTTATTTGTTTATTGTTTTTTCTCTCTCCCTCTCCCCCGTCCACACAACAATGGCGTCGCTGTCCTCGCTCTGCCTCCTTGACACCTTTATAATCATTAGCAAAAAAAATGCTGAACAAAGCATCACCAATTTGGTCCTTCCAAAATCGAAAGCCAAACCACAAAGAAAATGATCCTCAATGAGTCCCTTCACCTCATAAATCCAAAAACCCATCAACCCAGCAAAGCTACATAGCCACACGGCCATGGCAGAAAGAAATCCGTACAAAAATCACAATCCAAGCATCAAATTCAACCGAAAAGAGTGTGGTGATGCACCCCAACCTATGTGATCTCTGCAAAGGCAACCCATATGAACACAACAGTGCCAATCAACCCCAATATTGCATTATATCTCCAACCCATCATGCCAAACACCAACAAAACCCCAAAGCTTGAAAATTTAACCCGAAATATGAATTGGGTAAAGCTCACGTTTTGCTTGTCTTTGTTGATGAAAGAACATGAGAGACAATTAAGGTGGTAAATCTGTTGATGGTATTGTAGTTTGCTGGGTTGAGGATGGGTTTGAAGATGGTAAATCTATTGGTTTTGTTGAGGAAAGGGATAGAGAGAGAGGGGAAGAAAAGGTGTGGCTAAAAAACAATAAAAATTATGTTAAAAAATAATATTTTTTTAAAAAAAGTAAAGAATTGAATAGATAGTCTTATTGAAAAACTAGTAGTTAAAATACAAAAAAGTGAATTTTAAGTAGCTCAAATACCTATCGCTGCTGGAGATGCTCTTACTCCAACCGATACAGCAGTGTTGTATATAAATAATCAATTGAGATTCAAAACAATTCTAACTTAAACTCTATAACAGTAATACACGTTAAACTCAAGATGAAAACTAGAGTCCTATTGTGAGTATTCTACTTGATGTTTATCTTCCTTGTTTTTATCTTTAACTATATCTTCCTTGTATTTATCTTCAGCTATATCTTTCTTGTCTTTATCTTCAACTATATCTCTAGTTTGAATTGGTCTAACGTTGAGATTGGACTTGAATAGTGTAAACTTCTTGGAGACTAGAGGCTTAGTGAGAATGTGAGCCGCTTGATCCTTACCAGATATGAACTGGACATCTAGAATCTTGTCATCCACTTTATTACGTACAAAGTGGTAGTCAATGGCAATATGCTTTGTTCGTGCATGAAACATAGGATTGGAGGTAAGGTATGTTGTACCAATATTGTCACAATGTAGAATTGGAACACTAGATAGAGGAACCCCAAGTTCACCCAGGAGAGATTGAATCCAAGTTAGTTCGCCAGAGGCATTTGCTAGAGCTTTGTATTCGGATTCAGTACTGGATCTTGAGACAGTAGGTTGCTTTTCGGAGCTCCATGAGAGTAGATTGCTGCCAAGGAAGGTGCAATAACCAAACGTAAAGCGGCGGTCATTGGGGCATCCAGCCCAATTTGAATCAGAGAATGCAACTAGTTGACGTGATGATGACTTAGAGATGAAGAAAGTATGATCACTTGAGAACTTTAGATAATGCAGAATGTGTTTGACATCAACCCAATGTGGTTCTTGAGGATCTTCCATAAATTGGGAACTTTGTTAACTGAAAAGAAGAGATTTGGTCGTGTGATTGAGAGATATTGTAGAGATCCTACTGTGCTGTGGCAAAGTGTTGGATAAGTGATTGTATTACCTTCATACTTGCTCAATATGGATGATGAGGACATAGGAGAGGATATTGGCTTTGGTAGCATCATATTGGTCTTGGACACTAGGTCATGCATGTACCATTGTTGTGAGAGATGAAGACCATCAACTGTCCATGTGGCAACAACTCCTAAGAAGAAGTGTAGTTCTCCTAGGTCCTTGATTGCAAAGGAATTTTGGAGATGGCATCTTCATCAGAGCTGGTTTTGATTATGTCATCAACATATATTAGGACATAAATAATCACTCCATTTTTCCTGTAAAGAAACAAAGAGGAGTCAAATTTTGATGCTGTAAAATTAAGATCCAATAGCCGATTGCTGAGACGAGAGAACCAGGCCCTTGGGGCTTGATTGAGGCCGTAAAGAGCCTTGTGTAACTTGCACACAACATTAGGTAAGGTTGGATGAGTGTAACCCGGGGGCAGAGCCATGTATACATCTTCATTAATGAACATGGAGAAAGGCATTGCTAACGTCAATTGGGTGAACTTTCCAATTTTCCATGGTGGCAATGGCGAGAATAGTTCATATGGTGATAGGCTTCACAACAGGGCAATATGTTTCAGCATAATTGATACTTGGTTGTTGATGAAAGCCTTCAACAACAAATCTCACTTTATAACAGTTTATACTTCCATCTGCCTTTCTCTTGATCCAGTATACCCACTTGGAGCCAACAATGTTCATAGAAGAGGATGGGTTGATGACAAACCATGTGCCATTTTTGAGGAGGGCATCAAACTCTTCATTCATGGCCTGACGCCATTTAGAATCTTTGGATGCAGTCATGTAGCAAGTAGGTTCACTATCCTCGGATTGCAAGGAGGCATGAAGGGCCCGAGGAGTATATTTGATTCTTCCATCAATGAGTTGCCGTGGCTGGACAATACCATGTTGAGAAGGAGTTGTCATTCCATGTGTACGTAAGGAAGGCCTTGGTTCAGTGGAATCCATGGGGGAATTGGATGAGGGTTGCGAGGACATAACACTAGGATTGACATTGAAGGGGAAAACTCAGAGTCATGATTAGTGGTGGACTAGCTGGGAGGTGTAAGGAAAGGGGGAGAAGGGAGATGCAGCAAGGGTTGTGAGATTTTGAGGTGTGAATAGGCTGAGAAGGTAAGCTAAACATAGCTGGATTTGGTGGAAGGGTGGTAAGGGGAGTGGGAGGCTCTTGCTTGTATTTGGAGAAAGGAAAGGATGACTCATTGAACATAACATGACATGCAATGTAAATATTTCCAGTGGTAAGATGTAGGCATTTGTGACCTTGGTTCTCTTTGCTATAGCCAATAGAAACACAAGATTTGGAACGATGGTCGAGCTTATGGGTGTTGTAAGGTCTAAGGAAAGGCCAACATTCGCAACCAAAGGTTTTGAGGAATTTATAATTAGGGGTGAGATTGAAGAGGAGTTGAAAAAGGGATTTGTTGTGAGTGACCTTGGAAGGTAAGCGGTTGATGAGGTAAGTGGCTGCTTCAAACGCAAAATCCCACAGAGTTAGGGGGCTTTTGCCATGACAAGGAGGGTGAGGCCGGTTTCGACAATGTGTCTATGGCGACGCTCAATAGAACCCATTTGGTGGTGAGTGTGAGGACAGCTGGATCTATAGGTGATGCCCAATGATGGTAAGGAGGATTGGAGAGGGCAAAATTCCCCTCCATTGTCACTTTGGATAGATTGTATTTTATGGCCAAAATAGGTTTCAACCAGATTCTTAAAACGAAGAAATATAATAGGAACCTCATATTTGTGTGCTATAGGAAAGAGCCAGATATATTTTTGCAAAATCATCAACAATGAAAAAATAAAACTTCTTTTTATTCATTGAAAATAAAGGAGTAGGGCAACATACATCAAGAAAAAGTAATTATAAGGGGGTGCTTGACACAAACAAAGATTCTGGAAAATGAAGATGATGGCTCTTGCCTTGTTGACACGAAGAACAAATTGAAGCTTGACGAGATGATGAAGATACTAGAAGTTTATTTGAATGAAGAACACGATGAACAAAGGGAGGAGTTGGATGGCCTAGTCAACCGTGCCAATCATCCATGGGAACCTTCTCGCCAATATTGGCAATAGGTTTGTTGAAGGAGGGATGAGAGGGAGGCCATGGGTACAGACCGTTTTTGCTTAAGACTTGGAGCAGCAATTTTTGGGAGCGGAGGTCCTTAACAAAGAAAGAGTTAGGATGAAATTCAACAAATACACCATTGTCACGAGTAAATTTATTCATGCATATAAGATTTTTTCCTATTTGTGGAACATGAAGTAAAGATGAAAGACGAAAGTTATGATTAGAAGAAGGTAAAGTCGCAGTGTTAGTGTGTAGTATACGCAAACCTTGGTCATTTCCCACTTTGATTTGGTCTGGACCATCGTAGGCATCCGCACGTACATTCAAGTTTGCTAACTCATTGGTAACATGGTGATTGCAGCCAGTGTCATGATACCACTCATAATCAGGAGAATCTTTTGCAGTGACTAAGAAGGCAGCAACTTGAGGAGAATTCTGGGTAGAGGAGTGGTCTAGACGTTGCCAACTGTTTGGAGCAGTGTGTCCAATCTTGTGGCAGAGTTGACATGTCGGCCTAGAGGAATACATATAATCTGAAGAATATGATGGAGTGCTCGATTGCGACCATGGCCTCGATTGTTGTAGTAGTTGTGAATTCTAGATTTATTGAAGGTGCCACGGGGGGGGGGGGGGGGGAGGGGGGAGGGTGCTGAGAGGATGACAACCGTTGAGCACTGTTGGCTGTGGAGATTGAGAGATCAAGATGCAACTCATAGGATAGAAGAAAACCATACAAATCAGTCAAGGAAATCGGGTTAGATCGAGTTGTAATCAAAGTGACTAGGGGATCATAGTTAGCATTGAGTCCGTTAAGGATGTGGGAGACAACATTGGAATCCTCAAGAGGGTGGCCAATGGCTGCCAGTAGCTATGCAAAGCCTTGGGCTTTTTGAAAATAATTAGCAATAGGTTGAGAGCCTTTCTTCAAGGTGGTGAGTTGGTGTCGGACTTGCTTGAGCAGAGCTTGAGAATGAGACAAGAAAAATGTCTCTAAAGTAATCCATAGGGAACGAGAGGTTAAAATACCTATCATATGCGATAACAGCTCATCGAAGAGAGTGGAGATGAGGGCACTCATGAGGAGCTTGTCTTGGAGATGCCAAGTTTGAAAATCGGGATTGGGAACCATCATCCCATATGTAGAATCAACTGTAAGCTTCGGTGGCTCCAGATTTATGCCATAAACAAAACCAATAAGGTCGTGGCCTTCAAGGAAGTGAACAACAACAACTTTCCAAAGAGGATAGTTGTCACGGGTGAGTTTGAGGGTGATGTGATGAGAGACGTTGTGCAAGGGGTTATGAGTAGCAGCAGATGTCATTAGGAGGGTGATGGAGTCAGTGGTGGAGGTGGATGAAGAAGCAACAACCATGACAAGAGAAAAAAGGAACCAACATTAGTTGTGTATTGGCTCTGATACCATATGAGATTTACGTTTATGCAATGCTGCTTACTCCAACCGGTGCAGCAGTGTCGTATATATATAATCAATTGAGATACAAAACAATTCTAACTTAAACTCTATAACAGTAATACACGTTAAACTAAAGATGAGAACTAGAGTCCTATTGTGAGTATTCTACTTGATGTTTATCTTCCTTGTATTTATCTTCAACTATATCTTCCTTGTATTTATTTTGAGCTATATCTTCCTTGTCTTTCATCTTCAACTACATCTCTAGTTTGAATTGGTCTAATAATGCTCAACAAAGATAGTATCAGAAATACAATGGGGAACATCTTCAATAAGACCGTGTTCCATGCTAAGAGAAAAGGCTTCCTTCGCTAGACAATGGGATGCACTATTTAAATGTCTTCTGACATAATTAATCCTCCAATTTTGCTAGCCATTTAAAACCCCACGAGCCTCCTTGATAATATGTCCATAACGACTCTAGATTCTTCCGTCCTTTCACAATGCAAGCACCACTTGGAGGACATCACCCTCCCGAATCACCGACTAGAAACCTAACTCACGACAAAATTGTGCAGCCCTCAAAGCAGCCACAGCCTCCACAATATCAGGCTCAATGATATAGTCTTTTGGCGTTGATAGAGTTGCCAGCACCTCTCCCATACTATCTCTGACAATGACACCAATACCCATTTTTCTTATAGATTTATTCACCGTAACATCCCAATTGGCTTTAACATAGTCATCCTTTGGGGCTTCTCATCAGAGAACCTCTAAATTATCCTTCTTGATCACAGCATCTAGTTGAGAGTGAGCTTGTTGATAAGATTCCAAAGAGTCAGACACATTCTTAACCACAAAATTAAAAGGGCTAACCTTGTTCCCAAAAAATAAAAACGTTCCTCAGTAGCCATAAACTCCATGCTACCACTGCCACGAGCTCTATATCCTCTTTGTCCAAGTACCGGAGAAGCTCCTCAACGATGAAAACAAATTCCTCATGCACAATGCTCCTTTTTTGGATCTTACTACCACACATACTCCATATTGCTTTTCTAGTGGGACAACTTCACAAAACGTGCTGTGTGGTCTCTGACTCTGCTCCGCAAATGGGACATAAAGGATCCTCAGTAATTCTTCGTCGAAACAGGTTAGCTTTTGTGCCCAAGGCATTATGACACGCTCTCCACATAAAGACCTTCACGGCATTAGGCGTGTTCATCCGCCAAATTTGCTTCCAAATAATTCTATGTTGCCTTATGCATGAGCAGTCACCTCTATTAGAAGCTAGAATTGGTTTTTGAAGATGGTAGGCACTGCAAACTATGAACTCTCCATTAGTGGTGGTATTCCAAATTGGCATGTCACTATTATTGATGGAGCTAATCGGAATTTGGCATATTGCCTCAACTGTACCCACATCAAAAAGCTTTCGAAGCCGATCGGTCTTCAACCCATTAGAGTCCCAATCAATAAGATCTGCAACTCTAGCATCCTCACTTTGACCTCCCCTAGGGCATTGATTGTCAAGAACTGGACTACATGATAACCACTTATCCTTCTAAATACGTATTTCGCATATGTTCCCCACTTGCCATTGTAATCCCTCTAAGAGGAGATGCAAACCATATACTTCTCCAAACATAAGACAGTCAACGACCTAGTTTAGCATTGAGAATCATACCTTGTACGAAATACTTGGACCGAAGTATCTTAGCCAAGAGTGATTCAGGATTCTAAAGGATACACTAGCATTGTTTCGCTAATAAGGCCTTGTTGAAACTTTCCAAGTCACGAAAGCCATACCACCTTGGCTTTTGGCAAAACCCATCTTCTCCCATCATATCCAATAAATTTTCGAATCTTGCTCATAGTGACTCCACCAATATCTTTGTATCATACTATTTATCTCTTGGAATAGTGACTTCGGCAACAAAAAAATGCTCATAGTATAAGCATGAATAGATTGGGCGACTACTTTTAGTAGGATTCATTTCCTTGCTTGTGACAAAATTTATTCTTTCAATTGCATATTCGACTCCAAATTCTCTCTTTGATAAATGCAAAAGCCACTCTCCGCGAGCGCCTCACCATAGCTTGCAACCCCGGATATTTTTCAAGACAATTTGTTGCTTGGACTCTTGAAGCTAGTAAGATTTGACGTTTAATATCAGTCTTGGTATTGCGACTAAATAAGATGAAAGTTTTCTCTTTATTAAGTCTTTGTCTAGAAGCTTTCTCATATTTATCAAACACCTCTTGTAAACGGGTCCATTCCATACCGTTTGCCCTGCAAAAGAGTAGACTATCATTTGCAAAAAAAGTGATTAATCCTCACCCTTCCTCTGTGTTCTCTCTCCTTCTTTCAGTTGATTGCAACATAGCACTAAAAGCCTCCATACACATTATGAATAAAGAAGGGGATAAGGAGTGACCTTGACGAATGCCACAAGATGAAGTAATATGACCATGTGGACTTCCATTAAACATAATGGAATACGAGGCAAAGCTAATACATTTCTAAATTAATCAAATCCATCTATTCCTAAAGCCCATTCTATTCATTACCTCTTCTAAAAAACTCCACTCAACTCAATCATATGCCTTACTCATATTAAGCTTCAAACCAATGAAACCCTTTTTCCCTTTCATAGTAGTATTCATAGTGTGCAAAATCTCATAAGCTGCTAAAACATTATTAGAAATGTGTCTCCCCGCTACAAAAGCACTTTGGTTTGGTGAGATAATATGGGGAAGCACTTGTTTGAGTCTATTAGCAAGGACTTTGGCCAATAATTTATAGATCACATTATAAAGACTTATGGGTCTAAAATCAATAACCCAAGTGGATACTTTTTTCTTAGGAATGAGCACTATATTGGTATCATTGATACTTTCAAAAGATCTACTAGAATTTAAACAGAAGAGGACAATTTGGCATACCTCCTTTCCGATCACTAGCCAAAATTTGTAATAGAAGCACGGAGCAAAGCCATCCAGTCTGAGGGATTTATATGGCGCCATCTGTGAGATAGCAATGCATACTTCATCCTTAATAAATTCTAAGGCAAGTTGGTGATTCATATCACTTGTGAATTTTTCTTCTAGATCGGTGAGGCAATCATCCCCACTAGTCGGGCTTGAGGACAAAAAAAGAGCTTTGTAATTATCCAGGAAAGCATTGCTGACGTCCGATGGGCATGTACAACTAACCCCATCTGCATTGATGATCTCACCAATTCGATTGATTTTCCTTCATTGATTTGCATACATAAGAAAAAACTTTGTATCCCTATCGCCATTTTGCAACCAATGCACCTTCGCCCTCTGCTTCCATTTTAGGTCTTCTCTCTCAAGCATATCATCAATTGCCGCTTGATTAGACTTAATCTCTCTTACAGTGTCAGACGCTGCTCTCCCTTAAAGAACTTCATTCCTTTCAATTTTCTTTTTTTGACTACATAGCCTGTCTTCTTGGACCTCGCTATTTACTCCATCTAATAACTTGACGCTTGCATTGTTCGAGTTTACTCTGGAAAATATCTAGAGGGTACTCGTCAAACTCACCAACTTCCTAGGCTTCTTTAACTACTTTATAGCATGCGTCATTGACCAACCAACTTGCTTCAAATTTGAAATTCTCACTCGAACCTACAATCTCGACCCTCTGTTCACCATAAGCAATGGTCTGAGCTCCTAGCAACCAAAACAAAAATATCCACCTCCCTAAAAATATCACACCACTCCGAATTGGCCACCACACGATCAAGTCTTTTCTTGGTAAAATTATTATTCTCCATTATTGCACCACGTAAACTTGGACCCCACATATCCCATCATAGATCACTGAAGTTGCATTTCTCCAAAACTTCTCTAAATGCTTCCATCTATTTGTCAGGTCATAGAGCATCCCCATATTTTTCTGAAAGATTCGTAATTTCATTAAAATCCCCCACAAACTTCTAAGGCAATTTAGAGAAATTGTGTAGATGTTGTAGTAAATTCCATTATCCCCCTCTTCGAGTAGTTTCATGGTTACCATAAAACCCTATCAATTTCCATTGAACATCCCTTCCCAAGTCTTTTATAACAGCATTAATGTGTCGACTAGAGAAATTTTGAATCTTCAGATTAACATGGATCTTCCACAAGAGTGCTAGACCACCACAAACACACTATCAAAACCAAGTTTTCCACGTAGGTATTCTATTTTATTTCTCTGGAGTTTTATTTCCATGAGAAATAAAATGTTGGGCTTTTTCTCCCTCACCAACTGGCGAAGGTTTTGAATTGCCCGAGGGTTCCCAAACCCCTGACAGTTCCAACTCAATAGTTTCATAATGAACAGTGGGGCTGGACACCAACCTCTGCCACTCCACTTGACATCGATTCAAACACTCCTACCCTTATCTTCTTTCTCATCTTCTTAGTGCATTTATAAACCTCATCCTCCTCCATGGGATTAACCCTAGCAAGCCCATTGTCTGAAGAATCCAAATTGGCTTTTCTCCTTTGTTGGCCTTCATTCTTGGGATTATTTCCTCCCAAAACCAAACATTTACCTTTGTCATGTAAATGTAGTTGATGTAGATAGCAGGTTTACATGTTTACATGTTTATGAAACAGTTAAACAGCTGTGAATATATTGAATGTAAACTTGCCATGATTGCCATCTACCATGAATATAGTTGCCATTCATTGATATATTTAAACGAGCATATAACATATAACTTGTTTACTTGTTTATCTTTATTGATTATTTATCATGTAAATGGCTCATGAATTGCATTGAATATAGTTTATGGTATAAGTAATGAGATTATCACACAAAAGATCTTAAGCCATAAACATTGCAGTTTGTAATTTATTGTTCGCAATCGGTAATAGAATTGGGCATTTTATTTGCATAGACTATAACAAATCAATTATGATGATCTATCTTAATCATGTGAAATATTGACTTCGGATTGATATGTTGTTGCTAATACAATGCACCGAAAGGACCACGGAAGTTGTCATTCCTTCAAAACACTGTCCAAATAAATGATCATAACTCATAAACTTATTATGCCATTGTTTCTAAATCTTGAGAGTATTGTAAACTCATACGTAAAGTAGAGATCACTTGATGTATTTAGGAGTGAGACATTTACTATAATTAACATTCTCAATGTGTTGGATGATCACGTGTAGCATTGTGGGAACACCATTGTCAAGAAGGACTCCAATTCTAATTAAATAGTAACATGTGACAAGTTGTGAAATGACAAGTGTTAGAGGCCTATTTGAAGTTTTTTTTTTTTTTTTTTTTCTTCTTCTCCGAGTTGATATAAGTTGACTGTTATGAAAATTTTAATTACTTGCAAGTGCACGAATTATTTGCAATAAAGGGTTGCAAGTGTGAGGTCGATCCCACAGGGAATTGTGTTTATAAAAACAATTTATATCTAAATCAATTGAATCTTAACCTCGTTTCGAAAAAGGTTGGATTTTTGAATTAAAAGAAAACATAAATTAAACAAAGTAAAATAGTCAAAAGATAAAATACTAAGGTTTTGGAATCCACATTCACCAAATCATAGCAATATAATTCATGTTCATCAATATTATCCAAAGTTCTCACAATAAAATCTTAGGTATGTTTTACTTTCGCTTCAAAAAGTTAATCAAAACCATCCAATGTATCCATTCTTTACACAAATCACAAAAGAAATCCAATTTAAATCAAATAATCAAGTGTATCCGTAAATCACAAAAGATATCCAATTTAAATCAACACATCAATTGTATTCATAGAATAAATCACAAGGGATATCCAATTTTTAACAAAAACCCAAGCAATGAATTATGTGAAATTATCTCAAATCATCAAATGTATGTTTGAATCACAAGAATCATCTCAATAATTGATTTGAAGTAAAACATTTGAAATATTAAAACTCAATAAAATGTGATAGTATTAACTTACATGAAAACAATGTTGCTCTTCATTGGTGAGGCTTCATCGTCAACCTTAGTTGAGAATTTAGTTACACATGACTATGGAAAATAAATCCTAAACCTAAAGAAAAAAATAAGCTAAAAGGGAGAAAAGTTGTGTAATTTCGGACTTGGTCTCCATCCTCCTTTATAGGGGTTTCTAGGGTTTTAAACCCTAAAAATGGCGCAGGTCTCTGATAAGTGATCCGTCCGGACGGGACTGTTCATCGTCCGGACTCGTGTGCTTTGCCCGTGTGCACTCGAACACATTGCCAGTGCGCTCTAGTGCATTTGAGCCTAGGTTTTTCCTCTTGCGGCGCAACGCCCGCGCACTGCGCACTTGTCTTTGGGTATGGGTGCGCTCCTGGGCTCGAGCGCATGATCGTCTGGACGAGTGCTTGCTGGCTCTTGGTAGCTTTTCCTCCAAACTTTGCATTTTTCACCTTTTAAGCCGCAGTTTTCCTCTAGTAACCTACAAAACGCTAAAAACATAGAACTAATACAAAACATCAGATTAAGACACAGCTAAAGGATTAACAAATGTAAATTAAGGGACTGAAATTTGCAATATTTGGCACTCAACATTGACCACACTAGTAGGCTTCTATTGTTTTCTTTTGACATGTCCCACACAAGGGAAGGGGGGATTCAAACTAGTAACCTCCGCATCATGAGGCATGGTCTACAACAGATTGAGCTACCCCTTGGAGACGGTAGGCTTCTATTTAATTGGGTTGAAAGTTTTAAATTTAATTGTTAAAACATAGGATAGAGAGACAGCGCCTATAGGGGACTGAGCTTAGGATAAAACCCAAGCCCAAGATATACAGATATGCACTTGGGTTGGTGATAAATCCCTAACCCTAGTTGTGTATGACAAGGGGGTAGGAGCTGGGGCAGAACCAAGATTTTTGATTTGGGGTCACAAGCTTATATAAATACATAAATATACAGATACATATATTCTTTTTCTATATGTGTGTTTGTGCATATTTATGTAAAATAAAAACAGAGATCTCTTAAATTTAATTTTATATTGAATTGTATGCCATTACTGTATACACAAGTTTCATATCTATAGAATTATCTTAGAAGAGATCAAGAGAACTTTCCTTTTGAGTACATGAGTTTCTTATTTTGCTATAGCCATGTACAAAAAAAGAACATAGTTTTTCCTTCAAATTATGCTCAATGACGATTGCTAATGGAATAAAATTCATTCATTATCATATCTGAAGTGAAATTCTTAGCAATTTCTTTCTCAATATAAACAACCAAATGGTTGGCAAGAAACTAATCTTCCATTCTAGTACGTAATTTAGTCTTTTATATGTTTTATAGCAGAAAAAACTTGTTATGTAGTCGCAATAGAAATAGAGAAAGTCATCAAAAGGTGCTTCAACTTGTCAATCAAACTACCAAATGATAGATTTAATAGTAATGCCCTAGTGAAATCAATTTGTTAGGTTTTAGATTGGCCTAAATTTAATAACTGTTCTTGTATTATTTTTGTGTTTAAAACTCTAAGAGTTGTTTGGAGGGTGTTCCTAGTGTTGTTAGGGACTTCTGAGAAGTTCCCTAGTTTCCCATTAGAAGAGCCATGAGAATGAGGCTCGTAACGGGAATGAATAAAGAGCCTTTTTTTTTTTTTTTTTTTTTTTTTTTTTTTTTCCGTTAGAAGCCTATCATAACGAAACATGTAATGGGAGCAAATATTGGTCTCCCTATTTTCTCGTCAAGACGAGGATGTGACAAGAGCATTTTTGGACTCACTGGTTTCTCGTCAAGAACGTCGTCAGGACGAGGATGTGATGAGAGTAAGAACTGGACTTTCTATTTTTGCGTAAGGAATGGCGACACAATGAAAATGTCACGCGAGCATTTTTTGGACTCCCTAGTTTCTCGTCAAGAACAGCGTTAGAACGAGGATGTGACGAGAGCAAAATTTGTCTCTCTAGTTTCTTGTCAGGAACCCCGTTAGGACGGGACATTTAATGGGAGTAAAGTTGGATTCCCTGGTTTCCCGTGAGCTGGTTCGTCAAGACAGAAAGTGTGACGTAGCAGAGGCATTTTTCCTTTCCGTCAGAACGAGATCACTGTCTCGTTAAGACATGGGAATTTTAGATCTGCGAAATCTGTTCTTCCCGTCATAACAAGAAAATATCCCGTTATGACGTGAGGAAGGAATTGTTTCCTCTATAAATGGATTTTAGTCGCTGGTCACTCTTCAGACTTTGAGTTTTATTTTGAGAGCTCTCTCTTCTCTGAAGTCACCTTTTCTCCACTAGCACTGGGTCCTAGTGATATTGATTTTGAAGAGGGGACATGATATAGTTTGAAGTTGTCCTTTCTCCTGTTTGGCATCTTAGCCTTTGGCGTGTTGCCTTGCTTGCTTGATGATGACAAAGCTGAAATCTTTGGTTGGTGTTTGTTGAAGAAATCCACCGAAGGGTCAGTAAAGAAAGTCACTGCTTGAGGATGGTTATAATGGAGACAACCTAGGAGGTTTGTCGTTCTTACTAAGTTTAGAGATACTTAAGGGTGTGGGATTGTCTATTCTGTAATTGTGAATCTTCTTTTAGTGGTTTCCTGGGTTTGGCTGCCCTAGAGTGGTTTTTACCTTAAGGTGCTCAAGGGTTTTCCACTTCGTAAACAAACTCTATGTTGTGGTTGTGTTTGTTTACTTAAGTTAGGTTTTAGATTGGCCTAAATTCAATGATTGTTCTTGTAATCTTGTTTGTTTAAAACTTTAAGAGTGTGTTTGGGGGAGTCCTAGTGCTTTTAGGGTCTTTTGAGAGGTTCCTTATTTTCCCATCAGAAGTGCCGTCAGGATGAGGCTCGTAACGGGACTGATTAAAGAGTACCTTGGTTTCCCGTCAAAAGTACCGTCAAGATGAGGCTCGTAATGGGACTAATTAAAGAGTGCCCTAGTTTCACGTTAGAAGCCCTTTCAGAACGGAACATGTAACGGAAGAAAACTTTGGTCTCTCAGTTTTCTCGTCAGAAGGCTCATCAGAACGAATAAGTGACGAGGGCATTTCTGGATTCTCTGGTTTCTTGCCAAAAGCAGTGTCAAGACAGGGATGTGACAGGAGCATTTATGGACTCCCTTGTTTCTCATTAGGAAGAGGTAGTGATAGGAGCATTTCGCGTCAGGAATGGCATTAGGACGAGGATGTGACGGGGGCATTCTGGACTCCCTAATTTCCCGTCAGGAATTGCATTAGGATGCAGATGTGACGAGAGAAAAATTGGACCTCCTGGTTTCTCATTAGGAACCTCAGAACAAGGTCTTAAATCAGGCTTCTCACTTGTGTTATCGTCTCAATTCGAACCAAAGAAGGTTGAAGAAGCACAACAAGATGAAAGCTGGATTTAAGCTATGCACGAGGATTTGAATCAATTTACTAGAAATGATGTTTGGACCTTGGTTCCCAGACCTAGTGATCATAGGTACAAAATGGATCTTCAAGAACAATTCCAATGAACATGGCACTGTGATACGAAATAAGGCTAGATTGGTTGCTCAGAGGTACACTCAAATTGAAGGTATAGACTTTGATGAGACGTTTGCTCCAATTGCTAGACTTGAGTCTATTCGAATTCTTCTTGGAATAGTGTGCAATTTTGGTTTTAAATTGTATCAAATGGATGTTAAAAGTGCCTTTCTAAATGGGATTCTACAAGAAGAAGTCTATGTGGAACAGCCTAAACGGTTCAAGGATCACCATCACACTGATCATGTATACAAGCTGAAGAAAGCTTTATATGGGTTGAAACAAGCGCCAAGAGCATGGTATGAGAGACTCACAGCTTATCTTGTCTCACATGGGTTTACTCATGGAACCGTTGACTCTACTCCTTTCATTCAAAACAAAGGAAAAGATATGTTGATTGCTCAAATCTATGTCGATGACATAGTTTTTGGATCTACAGTTAACTCTCATTCACACTCTTTTACTGAGGAAATGAAGAAAATGTTTGAAATGAGCATGATTGGAGAGCTGTCTTATTTCCTTGGTTTGTAGGTTCAACTCTCTGGTTTCTCGTCAGGAATATCGTTAGAACAAGGATGTGATGAGAGCAAAATTTGTCTCCCTAGTTTCTCTCAAAAATCCCGTCAAGACAGGACATGTAAAGGGAACAAAGTTGGATTCCCTGGTTTCTCGTCAGCTGGTTCATCAAGATGGAAGAGGCATTTTGCCTTCCCGTCAAAACGAGATTGTTGTCTCATTAAGTCATGGGAATTTCAGATCTACGAAATCTGTTCTTCCCATCATAACGAGAAAGTGTCCCGTTATGACGTGTTGAAGGATTTGTTTCCTCTATAAAAGGATTTAAGTCACTGTTCACTGTTCAGCCTTTGGGTTTTATTTTGAGAGCTCTCTCTTCTCTAAAGTCTCATTTTCTCGACTAGCACTGGGTCCTAGTGGTATTGATTTTCAAGAGGGTACATGATATAGCTTGAAGCTATCTTTTTCTTGTTTGGCGTCTTAGCCTTTGGCGTGTTGCCTTGCTCACTTGATGATAACAAAGCTAGAATCTTTGGTTGGTGTTTGTTGAAGAAGTCTACCGAAGGGTTAGTAAAGGAAGTCGTTGCTTGAAAATGCTCACAATGGAGACAAGCTGGGCTGTTTGTCGTTCTTACTAAGTTTAGAGATACTCAAGGGTGTGGGTATTGTCTATTATGTAACTGTGAATCTTCTTTTAGTGGTTTCTTGGGTTTTGTTGATAAAAAATCTACCTAAATTAATAGGTAAATAATTGTACGTTTTACCTGCAAGTGCACAAGGTCAACATAGTAGTATATGGTGCAAATACAGGATCATTACTATAAGGATTGCTGAATTTCCGTTTAAAAATAATTTCCTTAAGTAAATTAGAGATTGAGTTGATAATAATAAAAAGAGTAGAGCTTTGATATCCACCACTAATTATATTCAATTAATATAACAATATGTCAATGCTTTGATCATGTTATGCATATCTAATGTTTGTCAACCTAAGGGCATGGGTGTATACTCCTTAAACTATAGATTTCCCTAAGCAATGAGTTAGGCATGGGTGTATACTCTAACTCTTTTCTTTCCTAAAGGATTTAGCATGGTATATACTAAGTTGTTCTTTAGAAAAGCATATGTTCTATGGAAATCAACAAACACATGAGGCCTAGGGCATGGGTGTATACTCCCGGTTCTCCATGTTGATTAACCCAATAATCGCGGTGTGGATTCTTTTGTTACTTAAGTTAAACCCAGGACTCGGTCATCCAAATTGATCTAACTAACTAGTCCATACCACATGCACATGTTGATCAGGCACACACATATGAGGAATTCATGCAAGCAGGTATTAATCAAGTTAAATAGCATAACAAGATCATCACAAGGCGCCAATATTGAAATATTAATTTAGCATAACTAGGGCTTCTTTCTAATTGACCCATGTAATGAGTGTTAAGTCAATGACTCCCAAACCAGATGGTTTTAGGGCATTAGGGGAAGAGACACCCCTAAGACTTACTAACTCGAGTAAAAAAAGCTACGAAACCAAACTAACCATGACATTAACGAAATCAAAATTCTTTACCTTTTGATGTAAACACTCAATGCTTTGAGGAAAAAGGTCCAGTTACTTAGTGAAAAGCTTATCAATGATCACACACACACACACACACACACACACATCTAATAAATCATCCAGTTTTACCCAAGACATAGAAACACACACATCAGACTTCATGTTATACCCCACAAATTATGTTCTAATGTGCTTGTGTAGATCAGACTAAACATGTAAATTCTCAACTGTCCTAAGCAAGTAATCGACCTGAAAAACTCAATTATCAGATCATGTGTTCAAAATTTTAAGCCCACCAATGAAATCAAATCACAATTTTGAAGATTAATCAAAATTTTAAGACAAACATGAACATGCATATATTTTTGTTTTTTTTTTTTCTTTCATAAAAAACAAAAATAAAAATAAAATAAAACTGAGACAAAGTGTGTGTAAAGTGTCTCCCATACCCCTAAACTTAAATTACACATTGTTCTCAATGTGTCTATAACATGGAAAGAATTTACTCGGGATATGGACGGAATTGTCTGGAATAGCATGGCTCATAGCACACCCCCAAACTTCAATTGAAGCACACTTGTCCCTGCAAAATAAAACAATAAAACAAATAAAAAGGAAACAAAAACAAAATTAAAGACAAACATAAAAATAAATTGAAAAATAAATAGAAAAATAACAAGATAAACTATGGGGTGCCTCCCATGAGCGATAAGTTTAACGTCTTCAGTTACACTGTTGTTCTCCTCATACTCTCTTATTTCTGTCCCGAAGAAGATGCTCCTGGATTGGGTATTGTTTGGGATGGAAATCCACCCTGTTTTCTTTCACTCAGCTCCTTAGCCATTTGCCCCATTTGTACTTCCACTCTTTGCGTAGCTTGCTCGGTTCTTTGTATCGCTTGATCGATTTTTGCATTGATTTGTCTTTGATCATTTATAAATTCCCGTTGTGTAGTTGCCAAGGTGCTCTCCAGGTCATTCTACTTTGGTTCTTGCATGGGTTGGCTTGCTTGTTGGTAGTTCCTCTGCTGCCCTTGATGGTTTAGAGTATTCTGATTGTTACTCCATGAAAGATTGGGGTGGTTTCGCCACCTTGGATTGTAGGTGTTGGAGTAGGGATTATTCTTGGGAGGATAGTTGTTCTGTCCCACATAATTTACTTGCTCTTGATCTACAGATGAATACAAGGGGCAAGTCTCA
The DNA here is from genome assembly GCF_965113065.1 of Corylus avellana. NCBI lineage: Eukaryota > Viridiplantae > Streptophyta > Magnoliopsida > Fagales > Betulaceae > Corylus > Corylus avellana. The sequence continues at coordinate 11,703,528 of NC_142500.1, read as the reverse complement.
GTAGTGTGATCAAAATGAGAACATAAAGCATATACCTAGGGTTGCACGGCTTGTTGACTAGGTGAGACGTTCTGAGCAGTCATAGCTTTGACAATCATATCTAGCTTTCTTTCCACAACAGCCATCAGATTTGGGGGTCCACCACTCAGGTTCACTTTATTCATGCCCTTGCTATTTATTCCTTGCCTCCCTTTGGATGAGAATGGTTGGGAGTGTTCACTCAATGTTTCAAAGAGCTCTATGGCTTCCTTACTGCTCTTTTCCATCAGCACACCTCCACAAGCTGAATCAACAATACCTTTGTTAATATCATTTAAACCTTCATAAAAAGCTTGAACCTGATCTTCTTGAGGCATGTTGTGATATGGACACTTAAGAAGCAGCGTATTGAAGTGGTCCCTTGCTTCAAAGAACCGATTTTCATCTCTTTGTTGGAACGATTGAATCTCCCTTCTAAGCTGCCTTGTCTTTTGAGCTGGTAAGAACTTCATTAGGAACTTAGTGGACAACTCTTCCCAAGTATGAATGGATTCTGCAGGCAAGGAATTGTACCCCAACTTAGCATTTTCTTTCAAGGAAAAGGGGAATAAGACTAACTTGAGTCTCTCTGGAGTTTGGCCTTGAACATGTTGAAGCTTGCAAAGATCAAAGAACTCCCTGAGGTGCAAGTTTGGATCCTCCGCAACTATGCCTCTGAAGCGAGTCAAGGCATTGAGTATTTGCGGGGATATGTAGTAATTTCCTTCCACCTCCGGTTGATAGGCTATGTATGACGGCTAGTTAAGGTTTTTCAGGATGAAGGACTACTTCATGGGCCTTCGCAACAGCGGGTTTTCTAGTAGCTCTTCCATTGTTTCCTCAACTTCTTCTTCTTCTTCTATGTCGGAGTTGTCTCTATGCCCTTGTCGAATGGTCCTTCCAGATCAAGTGGAAAGATGGTTGAGACTTGAGATCGACGACCTTGCATAAGAAGATTTTTTCCTTGTAGTCACAACAGATTTTTCCCTTGGCCTCCGCTCGATCGCAGTAACAGAATGCCGGATGCCCCAACGCTGAAACAGAATCAAATATAGAGAATTAAATGGAAAACGAAAATATTTTTACTTTTTTGATAAAAACATAATTAAAATTAAAAATTAAAATAACCAAACTAAAGGAAAATAATTCTAAACGAAATTTGCCACAATCCCCGGCGATGGCGCTAAAAACTTGTTGTGCCAAATACCCACCTAAATTAATAGGCAAATAATTGTTACGTTTTACTCGCAAGTGCACAAGATCAAACGATAGTATAGCAGGCAAATACGAGATCATTTCCACTAGGATTGGTAAATTATGTTTAGAAGTAATTTCCTATTTAATTAATAGATAAAACTCAATTGTCACGATTGAGTTAAAATAAAGAAATAAAATAAAAGATAAACTAAAAGTAAAAAGGATTAGGGTTTTGATATCCACCACTAATCTGACTAATGAAGAAAACAATATGCCAATGTGTCAATTATACCGGTATATTTAATGTTTGCAAACATAAGGGTATGGGTGTCTACTCCTTAAGCTATTGATCTCCCTAAGCAACAAATTAGGTATGAGTGTCTACTCTAATTCTTTTCTTTTTGAAAAGATTTAGCATGGGTGTCTACAAAGTTGTTCTTTAAGAAAGCATAAATCAGTGGAAATTGACAAACACAGAGGCTTAAGGCATGGGTGTCTACTACTAGTTCCCCATGTCGGTGTTGATTTCTTTTGTTACTCTTATTAAACCTAGGACTAGATCATCCAAATTGATTTAATTAACTAGTCATTACCAGATGCATATGTTGGCCCGACAAACACATATGAGGAATTCAATATATCAGGAATTATCAAGTTAAATACACCAAAATATAATTGTAGCAAAGGCGCCAAAATTGAAATCATAAATAGACATGATTAGGGCTTCAATCTAGCCCTAATTAAAATATAAACTACATAACAAAAATAAAAGGTGGAAGAGAAGAAAAACCCAAACTCCTTTTGATCTAGCCTTCAGTTCTTTTCCAGAGCTTGTGCTTCTTTCTCCACACATTTTTCTAGAAGCTAAGAGGTCTATTTAAAGGCTTTTAGAAGTCCTTGACACACTAGTAAACCTAGAAAATTCGTAGGGTTTAGTCCTATTACAAGTGGGACTTGGAAAACCCTAATATGGTAGGAAAGGGAATCTGGCCGCCTCTGATGTGTTTCCAACACATAGGTTCGCTTGATCGCAACCCGTGTGCGATCGATCACATGTCTGCGATCGAGACTCTTCTGGTGTGCACACAATCGTACATGGCTGCACTCTCTGCTTGTCTTCTCTGGTAGTGCGCTCGATCGCAGGTTCCCTACAATCGATCGCACTGCCAGGAACACCAACTTTTCTCAAATTCTCTCTTTGAGCTCAAATCTTCCAAATTTACTTCATTCTCTTCCAAAAGCCTACAAAAGCATGGAAAACACATAAAGAAACTAAAATAGCTTAAACTAACAACACTAAGAAATTAACACATATAAGTTTAAGGGCTAAAATATGAATATATTGGCACTTAACAGTCTCCACAATCTTTCACTCATTCTTCAATGATGCAAGGAGACGAACCTGATTTTAAGTCGGGAGGAGAGCCATTTCAAGGTTCAAGAGGGATTAGTTTTGGGACATATCATGTCCAAAAGAGGGATTAAGGTAGATAGAGCGAAAGTTGAGTTGATTGTCAATCTTCCATTGCCTACTTTGGTGAAGCAAATTTGTTCCTTCCTCGAGGATGTTGGCTTCTATCGACACTTCATCAAAGATTTTAGCAAGATTTCTCGACCCTTGTGCAATCTTCTTGCCAAGGACACTCCCTTCGACTTTGATGAAGTATGTCTCGAGGCATTTGAAAAACTTTGTTCTATTTATAGGGTTTCTCAGAACCCTATAAATAAATCGAAGCATACCAAACTAACTGAAAATGTTTGCCTATCTATCCCAGTAAGGTTTCTCAAAGCCCTATTCCTTAAGTACTCCATCACACATAAAGTTACCACGCCCTACCAACCTCAGACTAGTGGCCAAGTGGAAGTTTCGAACATGGTAATCAAGCAACTAGAGAAGACAGGCCAGACTGTAAAGATTTGTGCATGAGACTCAATGATGCACTTTGGGCTTACCATACAACTTCCAAGATGCCGATTGGCATGTCTCCATACCGGCTTGTTTATGGAAAGGCTTGTCACCTCCATGTAGAGCTAGAGCATAAGGTTCCGTGGGCCATCAAGCAGTTCAACTTTAACATAAAAGCGGCTCACTCCCACCAAAAACTTCAGCTGACTGAATTGGAAGAATAACGCAACGATGCTTATGACATCGCCCACATTTATAAGGAGAAAACAAAGAATTTTCACGATTGACATATTTTGCCTAAGTCCTTTCAATTGCAAACTCCGGCTCTTTCCTGGTAACCTCCGCTAAAAATGGGATGGTCCCTTCACACTAACGCTAGTCTCTCCTCATGGAGCCGTTGAATTGCAAGGCCCGGAGAATGGTAATTTTTTCAAGGTTAAAGGTTAGAGATTGAAGCCCTGCATTCAAGGAATTGAATGTAGCGAGAACGTGGAATCCATCGACTTAACAATCATTCATATAATCACAGAAAATATAAAGGATTGAGTTTAATCAAAATAAAAGCTTTCTGATAAGTGCCAAATATTGCATATTTGGACCCCTTTATTTACATTAGTTAATCCTTTAGCTGTGTCGTTATTTAATATTTTGTGTTAGTTTTGTGTTTTTAGTGTTTTGTAGGTCATTGAAGAAAAACTGCAGCTTTAAAGGGAAAAATGCGAAGTTTGGAAGAAAGTATACTTTGAGAAGACCTAGATTGTGTGGTTAAGTCTAACCAAATCTAAGGAAAGGTTAAATCAGATTAAAGTTCAGATTGGATAAGATTTCGGATCGGATTCAAATTCAGATTCTGCACACGTCTTAGTATTTTGACCATAACTCTCCGCTCAAATATCGGATTGAAGTGATTCAAATGGAATTGGAAAGCTAGCTCAAAATACTACAATTTGTTGTGAAATAGGATTTTCGTAATTCGTACGTTTACTATTCCAAAATCGTCCCGTAATTAAATGGTACAAACCTGGACGAATTGTATCCGATTTCAGACTTTTATTTTGACTGGGAGACAGACCTCCGAATTATCTAAGTTTACTTGGGCTTCTAGGACTTCCCTAAGCTTATAAATAGACTTCTTTGCATTCAAGAAAAGACACACAATCCCAGAGAGCAAAATTCTTTTGTTTAGTTTTTCTTTAGGTTTAGGTTTAGGTTTAGATTTTATTTTTATGTGGAGCTAAATTCCCAACTAAGGTTGGGGATGAAGCCTCACCGATGAAGAACATCAATACTTTTATGTAAGTTTTTATTATTCTGATTTTATTGGGTTTTATATTTCAATTGTTTTACTTCTAATCAATTGTATGGAGTGATTCTTGGATATCTCTTGTGATTCAAGGATACATTTGATGATTTGAGATAATTTCATATGATTGATTGCTTGGCTTTTAACTCATAAAAATTGGATATCCCTTGTGATTTGTTCTACGGATACATCTAGTGTTTCAATTTAATTTGGATTCCTTTTGTGATTTGTCAATGAATGGATACATGGGATGGTTTTGATTAATTCTTTGAAGTATAGTAAAACATATCTATGATTTAATTTGTGAGAACTTCGGAATAATATTGATGAACATAAAGTATGTTGTTATGATTTGGTGAGTGTGAATTCCCAAACCTTAGTACCTTTATCCTTAGATTTACTTATTTTATTTAGTTTATGTTTATCCTTTAATTTTCAAAACTCAAAAATCAAAACCCTTTTGGAACTAGATTAGGATTTAATTAGTTTAGATATAAATTGCTCTTTCAAAAATACAATTCTCTGTGGGATCGACCTCGCACTTGCAATCCATTAAACTACAATCGATTCGTGCACTTGCGAGTTAAATAAATTTGCACAACACTTTCTAAGACAAGAGAAGAATTTCATAATGATTGAATATAAACATTAAGGATAAACTCTCACAGTTATACAACCATCATGCATATAGAAAAACCCTAAATTAAAATACAATTAAACCATTGTTACTTGGAAAGGGCTACATTAACACCCTATTACAGAATTAGTTGCTCATGGTGGTGCTAGGATGACCTTCTGCTATGTTCATCTTTTCTTCAACTCTTCAAGCGTCCAAGAAGATATTTATCTAAATTCTCTCTAGAAATTAGCACACGTTTCTCTTGAAGTTTCTAGTTTATTTATAGGGCTTAAAATAAACCCTAGGAGCCATTAGAGTCCTAGAAATTTTGGATTTTTATCCCCTAGTCGAATTGGGCGACCTAGGCTTATTTCCATAACAATTCTATGTTTCTCTCCAACAGGTTGGCATGCGTGTGCTCGAGCCTAAGGGAATACGCGCTCGAGTGGAGATACGCTCGAGCCTAAGAATGTTGAGCTTGATCCCACATACTTCCACATCTACCTGAAGTGTGTCTTAAGCCCAAAATAAATGGAATTTCTTGCATCTTCATTTAGAACTTGAAAACATTAAAACAACATAAAATCAAATAGATAACAATGCTAAGGAATTAAATATGTGAGTCAAGGGGCTTGAATGTGCAACATTTGGCACTTATCACATTACTAATGATGAAGCTCCAAATTCCATATTTATTTCTATCTCAACCGAGGAATTCTCAAGAATTTTTCGATGTGAGATTGCTAGGAAGCATGAGAAACATTAAAAATTAGTCATGAAGGAACCAAAATGGTGAGATCTTCAAAACATCAATGTTGGGCTCTAAATTTTAAGAGATCAAGATGCAAGAAGACAAAACTTTTGATGAGTTTTATTCTAAACTGAGTGTCATAAGAAACTCTACCATTTATCTTGGAAACAAAGTGTCAGATGCTAAAATTGTTAATAAAATCTTAAGATCTTTACCTGAAAGGTTTATACCTCAAAATGCTGCCATACAAGAGAGCAAATATCTAGACACCATGAGAGTAGAGGAACTTATTGGTTCACTTTAGACTTTTGAACTCATCCTACCTAAACCTAAGAAAACCAAAAATATTGCTCTTAAGATAAAAACTGATAAAGTGAACTTGAGTGACTCCTCTGGTGAGGATTCCGGGGATGAGGAGGAAATAACCATGTTTGGTAGGAAGTTTGGAAATTTCTTCAAACCCATGAAAGGAAATTTTAGAAATAGAGACTCAAAATATCCTGTGAAACCTAGAGGTGAGTTTAGAGGAAACCCACAAGGAAGAAATTGATGAGTGCCAAATATTGCATATTTGAGTTGAAAAACCTATATACGACTCCAAACTACACCTATTCAACTGCCTAGATGTATCACTTAGAAGCAATAGAACAAGATCTCACTTAATAGTTAACAATCAACCAAATACAGATATGTAATGAACTTTAAGAACACAAATATTTGGTTACGAAGAGGAAACCATTTAGAGAATTCTCTAAATGTAAAACCTCTCTGGGGCAGCCAAACCTACGAAATCAATCCACTATAAGAAGAACAAGGAATACAAGAAGAATTACAAAACCTTTGCAATTTACTCTCCCTTGCGCATGACAAGCAACCCACTTGACTTCTACCGCAGTAGCCCTTTCCAAAACCTCTAGCACAATTCTTCTAAAAGATTTCCTTTCACCGGAACTCCGATTGGCTTCACGTATTTAATCTTCACTCACATAAACTAGAACAATATCTCTTTCTAATCTCTCTGTTTTAGCTCTCAAAATACGTACCTATATTAGGCAAAACATTTTGTTTAAATAGAGAATAAAACAATAATTCAGCAGCCATGTTTGGACAGGGATAATTAGGTGTCCGGACATGGCTAGGGTTACAAATGCGAAACCACGTGGTGTTCGGACATGCCATGCAAAATGGTCTTGCTGGAAATTGGGTCCGGACCCAGCTTCTGACGGTCCGGACCTACTTCTCAAATGTAGTTTACTGGAAATTGGGTCCGAACCCAGCTTCTGACGGTCCGGATAGGCCCTTTACATTTGACTTGCTGGATATTGTGTCTGGACCCGGCTTTTGACGGTCCGGACAGGCCCTTCAAAATGTATTGTCTAGAAATTGGGCCCGAACTTGGCTTCTGGCGGTCCGGATAGGGTCTTTTAGAATCCTGCTCTGGACATGCTGAGGTGCTCATTTTCAACAACTTACATCCAAACCGAATGTGCCAAAACCTAAACTAACAAACTCCCCCTTTAGCCATTCGGAGACAAAAATAATTATACATGAAAATGACACATCAACTTCCCCTTTTTGTCTGTGAAGGACAAAAGGAAGCACACAAAAAATTGAAATTCTAGACTTAAAAAAAAAAAAAAACAACCCATTAAATCTAAAATAAGTAGACACAAAAACATAAATAGTCCCATCACATAATGGTATTCAATTTGTAAGCAAAGCAAACAAAACAAAAAAAAAAAAAATGAAAATTATTCTTGCCAAAAACTGTCCTTGATATACTTCATATCTTGTTCCAAAGTCTTTAGGTGGGTGTTGATAGCTTTGATGCTTTCGCCTTGAGCTTGAAGTAAGTCAATTATTTTATTTAATTGACTGGAAACATCGGATGATCCCGAGGAGGACATAGCTGGAGGATCTTGAACGATTGGAGGAGCATGGTCAGCTGGAGCGGGAAGCCTATAAAGTTGGGCAATGGACTTCATCACAGTTGCTTTTCCAAAGTAACCTTCAGGAGATTCCACATGTTCATGTGCAGCAATTTTATGCAATGTGGCTTGCAAGATCTTTGTGATGAGGCCGCCATAGGGTAAGGCAATAGAGTGATCTTCATGGAGCTCAATCATTGTCAACACCATATGAGTACATAAACAGAACTCAACACGGTTAATGATGCCATAAATAATCATTTCTCATTCGATAGTCACATGACTATTTCGAGATATTGGCCAAAGATTTTGCAGCACAATCCGTGTTAGCAACCTCTCTGGAGACCGTACATAACCAATCGGAATTTTGTTCTTGTCTTCGTCCCATACAAGCTCCCGACTTGGATTAAGAACCACCATGATTTCCGCTTTAGTTGGTTGTGGCTCGGTCTCCAAAAATGGAAGCGGCTTCTCATTTGTTAGTGGAATCCCAGTAACTTCACTTTTCAACTCAAGAGTGATATTAAGAATTTTCCCGGAGACCTTGGTCTTGAATGACGGGTCACCAACCAAGTCAATATCTTCGATGTTGTAGTAGAATTCCCGAACTAACCAAGTGTACGCATTAACAGGAACGAACAAAGATGTCCATTAATCGGCCTGGAATATCTCATAAATGAACCTAAAAGGTTCAACTCGAAGATCATTTTGCTCCACTCCACGCTTAATCACAATGTTGCGTGTCAAAATTTTGTCTTGTAAGATTGATTTTTCTTCTCAAGTGCGCTTCCTCCTTGGTGTGGATTCCGAAATTGGAGACACCATTTTCTGCATTCACACCCCAAAGAGGGAAGTAAATGGCAAAATAATAGCACAAATCACTGGAAGAATTTATTTTTTTAAAATTTTTTGATATGAAACATGTGATCCCACAAATGAGATATATGCACCAGAAACAGATTATAAATGTTGAACATAACAAAAATAACTTATTTCACGAGGAAAAATGAAGATAGATGCAGAAATATTTCATTTAGACATTCTATCGAACAATTGATAGGCATTGAGGTATTGATTATAACATGATGAAAAGATTTCATGAATACTGAAAATACCTTGCCTAGGGACATCCCAACCAATATCTAAAGACCAATAACACTGAACTAGAGCAATGTAATTGAAGAATTGTAGCAAAATTGCAAACCGGAATCTTTGAGACATTTTATCAAACACATGTTATGCATAAAGATGTGGGCGTGGAAAAACATATGTCAAGATAAGGAATCCATTCCTAAATACATGATAGTGTATGTATTTTGCAACAATTATATGAGAAAGAAAGAATGATCAATGTGAATCAAGCAATCAAGCAATCCAGAATGGCAATATGAAACCCAAACATTCACATCCTAGAATTTGATTTGAAACCAAATCTGAAAAGAATAAGGGAAGAAAACATACCTTGGAGGATTGAAGTGTTAAGCCTTTAAGTGGAAGAGATGGAATCACAGAGAAAGAACGAAAAAAATAACATAATGAGAGAGAAAAAAAAAATGCTTCGGCCAAGAGAGAGAATGAGGAAATGGGGGAAAATTTCAGGTTTTTAAAAAAATGTGATAGGCGTGTCTGGACAGGTAAGTGCCGTGTCCAGACATCCTCCCTCTCAAAAATAAAATAAAAAGAAAGCCCCCCCCCCCCCCCCCCACCCTCCCCTTTTTTGTTTAAAATTAAAGCACACTATGTATAGATATCCAATAACTCATGCATGTTTTTATGAATATTTTAACAATCCGGAGTGATCAACTTACTACGCTGATAAGTGCTAAAATATTCATATTTTCAGCCCTTATCTTACATGTTTTAATCCTTTGGTTTTGGTTAATTAGGTCATTTTACTTCTTTTTTGTGTTTTTGATGTTTTTACAGGCTTTTGGAAGAAAGTGAAGTAAAACTGGGTGATTTAGGCTCAAAAAGAGAATATGGGAAAATTGGAGCTTCCTGGTACTGTGATCAATCACAGGGTACCTGCGATCGAGCGCAATACCAGAGGAGATGCTGCACGAGCCAGGCCAGGAGCGATCGAGCGCAGGCAAAAGAGGCATCGATCGCAGACGTGCGATCGAGCGCACCCGTGCGCAGGAGGCATTCCAAGTGGCGGCTACAATGTCCCTATTTCCATATTAGGGTTTTTCGAACTCCAAATTGTAATAGGACTGAAACCCTGCGAAAACCCTAGGGTTTACTACTTTTCCAAGGACTTCTAAAGCCTATAAATAGACTCCTAAGCCTTTAGAATAAGAGGCTTGGAGAAGGGAGAAGAATAGGAGCTCTCAAGTCAAATCTCGGGTTTATTATTTCTTTTCTTTTCTTTCATTTTATGCAGATGTTTAACATCAACTCTATGTGTAGCTAATTTATTTAGTAGGGCTAGATTGAAGCCCTAGTTATGTTAAATTAATATTTCAATATTGGCGCCTTGTGATGATCATGTTGTGCTATTTAACTTGATTAATACCTGCTTGCATGAATTCCTCATATGCGTATGCCTGATCAACATGTGCATGTGGTATGGACTTGTTAGTTAGATCAATTTGGATGGCCGAGTCCTGGGTTTAACTTAAGTAACAAAAGAATCCACACCTCGATTCTTGGGTTAATCAACATAGGGAACGGGGAGTATTATCCATGCCCTAGGCCTTGTGTGTTTGTCGATTTCCATAGAATATATGCTTTTCTAAAGACATGCTAAATCCTTTAGGAAGGAAATCCTTTAGGAAGGAAGGAAAAGACATGCTAAATCTTAGTATAGACATGAAATCCTTTAGGAAGGAAAAGAATTAGAGCATGGACCAAGTGGCTAATTCGTTGCTTAGGGAAATCAATAGCTTAAGGCGTTAGAGTTTAACCTTTAGGTTGGCAAACATTAAATATGCATAACTTGATCAAAGCATTGGCATATTGAAATACTAGTTTAATATAATTAGTGGTGGATATCAAAGCCCTACCCTTTGTTATCATCACATCAACAATCAATCTTTATTTGGTTTAAGGAATTTATTTTTAAAACATAAATTCAGCAATCCTCGTGGGAATGATCCTGTACTTGCACCATATACTACTCTATTGACCTTGTGTACTTGCAGGTAAAACGTACAATTATTTACCTATTAATTTAGGTAGATTTTTGCACAACATACGCACACACCATAAATGTACCATATGTATGAAGTCTCCTTTTTTTGTGAATTCAGCCAAGTAAGCAATAGCTCAGAAAACTCATGTGAGGGTGTAGTGTGTGAAAACTCCCATTAAATAAGATTTCATCAGTGGAAGGTAAATCTAGACAGACATTTAGTAACTGGAAGACAAACAGTTTGATTCAAGCCACAGTCAAACCTTATAATGTTAGGACCTAGAATCCCTCATCCGATACACTCCCCCTGAGACTAATCATTCGCTTTTCACAATGTCCTTTAGTAACCATCTATTTCCGCAATGATTTGATCATTGATTCTTTCTATAGGGACATATAGAAGCAACCATAAGTCATTTGAGCATATATTATGCCCCCCCTTTTTTCATTTTTTTTTCATTTTTTTTTTTTTATTGAAGAAAATGTCAGAATTTTAGGAGCTAGGTTCAACTAACGAGTTGGTCAAGTGGATAGAAATGACACTGCCTATTTTCCAAAAAAAATGTTTGATCCAAATTCCCAAACACATATGAAAAATACAAACTTAATGGGGGCAAATAGTGCACAACTTCGAACATGAGAGAAACTGACTCTTACTCCCTCAACAAGCTTCAGAAGAACAAGGTAGATCATAAAACATATGAAGAATTAGATGTAAATTGCAAAAATATTGACCCCACTCATATGTAAAATATTCATTTGAAAGCAAGACATGAGAAACTGATTACCGAACAAAAATTATCACAAAAATAACAGAAACAAAGAAAAGCAAAACAAAACAAACAAAAACAAACAAAAATGCCCTAGAACAGCTATAGAAAAATATCAATATGCTTAATTTCTAGGAATGTTCTATGTATACGATCATGAGAGATCGCATACACCAATAGCATTCCTGAGATACTCAAACCTAGATCCATCTAGTGGTTTTGTAAACAGGTCAGCTAATTGATGTTCAGTAGGCATAAATTCAAGAGATACCATCTGGGTCTCCATCAAGTCACGGATGAAATGATGACGAATGTCAATGTGTTTCTTGCGTGAATGTTGGACCGGATTCTTCGAGATGTTTATGGCACTAGTATTGTCACAGTAGACAATCATCTTCTCTTGAGCAAATCCATAGTCCACAAGAAGTTGCTTCATCCAGATTAGCTGTGTGCAGCAGCTCCCAACAGCTATATATTCGGCCTCAGCAGTAGAAAGAGAGATGGAGTTTTGTTTCTTACTCATCCAGGCGACCAAGTTTGTACCCACATAAAAACATCTGCCTGATGTACTCTTTCGATCATCAGCATTACTAGCCCAGTCAGCATCAGAATATCCTACAACTTCAAGATTTGTATTAGTAGAAAAATAAATCCCTAAATTGATAGTGCCATTTACATACCTGAGGATTCGTTTAGCTGCTGTCATATGAGATTCCTTTGGATTAGCTTGAAATCGAGCACATACACCCATACTGAAAGATATATCTGGTCGACTAGCTGTAAGATAGAGTAGACAGCCGATTATACTTCTGTAAAAGGTTTGGTCAACGGATTTCCCAGCCACTGCACTCAACTTAACACTTGTACTCATGGGTGTGCGAGCATGACTTTTTCCATCCAATCCAAACCTCTTCACAAGATCTTTGGCATACTTTGGTTGGGACACAAAGATACCTTTGTGGGATTGTTGAACTTGAAAACCTAGAAAGTAAGTCAATTCACCAATCATACTCATTTCGAACTCTTGTTTCATTTCTGTAGAGAATTGATGAGCATGTGAGTCAACTGTAGAGCCAAAAATAATGTCATCTACATAAATCTGGACAATAAGTAGTTGATTGCCTTTCGTATGGATGAACAAGGTACGGTCAGCTTGTTCTTTAAAGAATCCATGTTCTAGAAGATAAGTTGTTAGACATTCATACCAAGCTCTCGGAGCTTGTTTCAATCCATAAAGTGCCTTTTTCAGCTTGTAAACATGTTCCGGATATGTTGGATCCTAAAAACCCTTTTGGCTGAGCAACATACACTTCCTCTTGAAGAATTCCATTAAGAAAAGCACTCTTGATGTCCATCTGATACAATTTGATCTGGAGATGACATGAGATACTCAACAAAATTCTGATAGATTCCAATCTGGCTACTGGTACGAACGTCTCATCAAAATCCATTCCTTCAACTTGAGTGTATCCTCGAGCAACCAATCGAGCCTTGTTTCTTACCACTGTACCATGCTTGTCGGATTTATTCTTGAATATCCATTTAGTGCCAATGATATTCTGATCTTTTGGTCTTGGAACCAAATTCCATACATCATTCCGAACAAATTGATTGAGTTCATCATGCATAGCCGCAACCCAACTCTCATCTTCTAATGCCTCATTAACTTTCTTTGGCTCAATATGAGAAAGATAACAAGAATACGAGACTTGATTAACCACCCTGTTTCGCAGTCGTAAACCTTCATTAACATTTCCCAGCAAATTTTCTCTTGAGTGATTAAGTTTGACTATGGAGGATGGTACATGAGAGACCATGTTTGGAACTGGTGAAGGAGTCATGTCTTCTGCAGCTGAAGATATTGATGTACAGACTGCTGAAAAATTCACACTAGGAGGTTCATGAGTCTTATCAGAAATACCAACTTGCTCCCCCTCAACATGAGGTTCTTCTTCTGCAAAATGATCCTTGGTAGTTTCATCATCGATGACAACATTGACTGATTCCATTACTGACTTGGTCCTTGTGTTATACACACAACTAGCTCGACTTGTAGTGGAATACCCATGAAAAATTTCCTTCGTCACTCTTTGCATCAAACTTCCCTAAGTTCTCCCTGTCACGAAGAATGTAGCACGTACTTCCGAACACCCTAAAATATTTGACAGTGGGTTTCTTGCCTCACTATAGCTCATACGGTGTCTTGGTAGTTGTTGGTCTGAGAAAAACTCAATTTACAATATGACATGCCGTATGGATTGCTTCTCCCCAAAAATGTTGTGCCAAATTCTTAGCATGTATCATGACTCTAGCCATTTCCTGTATTGTCAAAGTGTGCTTTAAGCCAAAAATCAATGAAATTAATTGCATCTTTCCTTCGGAATCTGAAAACACAAAATCAAATAAAGAACATTGCTAAGGAATTAACATACGAGTTAATGGGCTTGAATGTGCAACATTCGGTGCTTATCATACCCCGAAACTTACATATTGTCAGTCCCTTAGCAATACAAAACAAAAAATAAACTGGAAAACAACAAGATAAATCCTTCTTTCGTGGGATATACAATTGCATTTAGCGTATGCAACAAGTCTTTTAAACTCCTAGGCATCCCTAGAGGACGAGTGAAATCTCGTGAGGGTTTAACAGGAATGATACCCACAAACATTATCATTATTATGTTATCCACAAGAATGAAGTATCACAAAATAATGGTTCTCATTCATTAGCAAGCTTAAAGAAATAAACTCTATCTTCAAAATTTTAGGAAATTCAAAATCAAGTTACTAACATATGTCAGTGGAGATAACACAAGTTCCAATCGGTGTAATAATGAACTAGCACATAATTATGAGGCTTCAAAAATAATTTCAACATGAATGGTTCAATGCTCAAAATTCATTAGACTCCCAATTGGATAAGATAACCAAGACATAGATTTTTTTATTTTATTATTATTATTATTATTATTTATGGACTGTGTAATGGTTAGCTCTCTTAAGCTTTCTAATTGACCCATGTATCGAGCGTTAAGCTAATGACTCTCAAACCAAATAGCTTTAGGTCATTAGGTGTAAAGATACCCTTAAGGACTTACTAACTCAAGTAAAAAATGATACAAAGCTAAGCTAGCCATGTTATCAATCAAAGAAAACTTCCAACCTTTTGACGTGAACACTCAATGCTTAATGAGGCAAGAGGTCAAGTTACTCAGTGAAAAGCTCAAAAGAATCAATATTATTCTTTTTCTTTTCTTTTCTTTTCTTTTTTTTTTTTTTTTTTTTTTATCATGCCAAGATTATTCATCCAACAAGTCACCCAACTATATTTAAGACATTGACAACAAACATAATTGATTTCAGATTTCATACCTCACATACTATATGCTAGTGTGCTTGTGATAATCAAATTGAAAGAAGAAGCATCTCTTGTTGCCATAAATAAGTAACAAGACTCAAATTTCCTAGTCAAGTGATGATGTGTTCATAACTTTAAGCCCACCAATGAAATTCAAATCAAAATCAAAGCTTAACCACATGCTTAAGAATAACATAAATATTGGACAATGTTTTTTTCTTCCATACCCCCAAACTTGAATCACACATTGTCCCCAATGTGTATATAGAATTGAAAAACAAGAGCAAGAGGATAGGAATACCTGAATGAGCAGATGTGGGGCATATCATTCCCCCAAACTTGTATGCTAAAACACATGTCCTGAAAAAAATAAGTGATACTCCAACCAAATACAAGTCAAGTGCAACACATTGTTGTAAAAATATAATCAAATAATGAAACAACAATGGAGAAAATAAACCTGGATGGAGATCATGTACCCTGTTTGAGTGAGGTTCAAGTGCACAAGGCCTGCGCTTGAACCTATAAAGCTGACTCGTGTAGTTAAAATATATGGGATCCGCCAAGTCAATGGAGTCCACATCCTTGATGCGCTTAGTGCTCTCTGACCCTTAAGTTAAAATTTGAAGCATCAATCTTTTCTTCTCTTCGACCAAAGGGAATGAATTTTACCTATAGAAAGGTAATTCATAAAGTCCGCAAATCGAGGTAGATCACTCTGAGTATTCTCAAACAGTTTTTCATCCGGAAAGGAATCATGAACTGGAATAAAATGAGGAGAATACTAAAGGAATTTTTCTACTCTGATTGTCTCTTTTTTTTGCCCAAGGTTTTCTCCTTGTCTCCGAGGATGAATCTTTTTGTTTATGCCCAAGGTTTTCTCCTTGTCTCTGGGGGTGAATCTTCTTGTTTTTTACCAGGTTGTCTTCCTTTAATTGTTTTTGCCTAAGGTTTTCTCATTGTCCTTGTTTTAGAGGGTTGTCTCTTTATTCATTATTTTTGTCCAAGGTTTTCTTATTGTCCTTGTTTTAGAGGGTTATCTCCATATTCATTGTTTTTGCCCAAGGTTTTCTCCTTGTCTCCGAGGATGAATCTTCTTGTTTTTGCCCAAGGTTTTCTCCTTATCTCGGAGGGTGAATCTTCTTGTTTTTTACCGGGTTGTCTCCCATTACTTATTTTTATCCAAGGTTGTCTTCTTGTCTCTGAGGACGCTCCTTGTTTTTTTATCGGGTTGTCTCTCGTTAATTGTTTTTATCCACTTTGAGTGTATCTTCTGCTATTTGACATTTTGACTAATAGCGCTTTGTATGCCCGTAATTGGCCATAAGGCCCAAAACCTGATGGGCTTGTAATGTGATTTATTACCAACAATGCTAATGGACATTCCGCGTATAATTAACCTTGGGTAACCAATGACGGGTGTGGGAAGAGGTGCCCTTCATGGACATGCCAACTGTTTGACAAAAGGGGCTGCCAATGACAGCAATTTAAATTGTGCATTGACATGCATCAGCCCTTAAAGATTCTAACAACTGTGTCAATTGAAATTAGTCCCAAACAAGACACACAAAGTGGTATACTTGCATTTAGATTGGTCCTCATCATGAAATTAACTTTATTGTAATTTCCTGTGATAATTAAGGTTAATTTAGAGAGAATCAAAGGCAACAGAGGAGATGTGTCATTGTACATCTAACCAATATTGAAGGAGTGCAATAGCTTGATTGCCAAAGGCTGATGCAAATGCAACCTATGTGATAAAGCAAAAGAATTAATAGAATCCACTACTCATTGAGCTTCACCAAAAATTATGGAGAAGAGATTGGTTCAGGAAAAAATATTACCGTTGGCTCTCATTAGTAGAGAAGATATTCCTATATATTCTTAGTACCGTTGAAGACTTCCATGTGGACCTAGACAAGAACATATTCTATATGGTATGTGGTGTAGCTATGCCATTACAAGTGTGGATGTGTGAAGATGTTTCTATATATGCTAAAGTTATCGTTGAAGGCATTAATGCTACTATGGGTGTGTGGACCTGCTGCAAGAAAATATATTTCCCTTTGTATTATGAACTTTCCTAAAGGATCTAATATTACCGTTGCATAGTCAAGGAGTTTCCTTTATGGAACAAATTGTACCGTTGTAGGTGATGTCTTTCCTTTAATATTTTTCTCAATATATAGAAGAAAGATACGGCTGGAGTAACTCATGTTTTTGAGTAGCTCTTTGTCATTTCTAAACCATATTTGTTATTTTTCTCATGGTATCAGAGCCTTGAAGCCTTTTACACCTTTAGACAAATGGCTCAATCATCAACATCCTTCACCCTCTCTATGTCCAACCTTCATAACCTTATCACAGCAGTCCCACCTAAACTCAACTCCAAAAATTATCTTGTATGGCGAATGACCATTCTTCCATTAATTCAAAATCTCAAATTGATGAGCCATCTTACTCATTGTCCGCCTAAGGCAACAACAACAAATGAGTCAAATAAGGAAGTGCCCAATCCTGAGTATGAAGAATGGCAATCCACAGATTTACTGCTACGCAGTTGGATCACAGGAACATTGTTAGAAGAAGCTCTTGGGCACATTATTGGCCAAAATACTGCATATGAAGTATGGTGTTGTCTCAAAGAAACCTATCTTCAAGGAACCAAAGAAAGAGGAGTTCAGTTAAAACGCGAACTTCAGATGCCCAAACCAGAGTCAACCTCCTTGGGTAATTATCTTACTCATTTTAAATCTATTTGTGATAATCTTGCAGCCATACAGAAACCAATTTCTGATGAAGACAAGATCGTGCAACTGTCTCATTGTCTTGGCAAAAAATATGATGTATTTGTCACAACCATGCTGTCTAAACCACCGTTTCCCACATTTAGTCAATTTGTCATAGCCTTACAAGGCTATGACATGAGATATGGTTCTGTGACAAATGAAGAAAAAGAGAGATTCAATCCAAATCTCAATCTTGCATTTTTTGGTCAACGAAATGGTGGAAGGGGTCGTGGATCGAATCGAGGCAGAAATCAAGGATTCTCTTTCAACTCTAGAGGACATGGATTTGCTCCAACAAATCAAGCTTCCACTCAGTATGGTCATGGGATTGCTCGTGGAACAAATCAACGATATGCACCTTTTTCCAACAACAATATTTTTGGTTGTTCTGTGCAACAAAAAGACCAGTCACCTTAGTCAGATATTTCACAACCAAATCAACAACAATCACATTCACACTCAACTCCTCAATGCCAAATTTGTGGACGCACTGGACATATTGTGGTAAAGTGTTGGTATCGGTATGATTATTCCTATGATACAACTGACAATCTCTCTCAAGCCTTTGCTGCTACTACGGTATCTAACCCACAGGATTCTGATCCAAATTGGTATACCGACACTGGAGCAAATTCTCACATGACCTCTAATCCAGGTAATCTTCATGATCCTCAATCTTACACTGGTAATGATCATGTGATGGTTGGGGATGGTTCATTGTTGCCGATTTCTCATATTGGTAATACTATATTAGATTCTTCTCATGGAAAATTAGAACTTCAAGATGTGCTTGTAGTGCCTGATATTAAGAAAAAATTAATTTATGTTAGTAAATTAACTAAAGATCTCTCTTGTGCTATTGAATTCTTTTTCTTCTGGTTTTAAGATCAAGGACAGAATCACGGGGCTAATCCTAGCAACGGGACGTAAGCAAGGTGGCTTATATGCACTTCATGAAGGGGGAGCAACTATAGCTTTGGAAGCAATAAAATCTAGAAAAGCACCCGAGCCTCTTTGGCACCAAAGACTTGGTCATCCTCATTCCAAGCTTTTACAGAATTTAGCTTCTAAACAAATCATTAATGTCTGTAGTTGGTTAAAATCTCAAACTATATGTAGCAGTTGTCAAATGGGTAAAAGTTGTCGTCTTCCTTTTCCTTTGCATAATAAAATTGAATTTGCTCCTTTAACAAAAATTCACTGTGATTTATGGGGACCCACCCCTGTGGCATCTGTCCAAAATTACAAATATTATGTGATTTTTGTTGATGATCATACTAGATATACCTGGCTATATCCATTGAAAAAAAAATCTGATTTTTTCAACACCTTTCTCATTTTTCAACGTATGGTGGAAAATCAGTTAGGGATCCAAAATTAAAATTTTTCAATGTGATGGAGGTGGTGAATTTGAATTAAAAGATTTTTTATCTCATTTGGAAACAAATGGTATTATCCAACATGTCTCTTGTCCAGGAACTCCCGAGCAAAATGGCGTTGCCGAACGAAAGCATAGGCACATTGTCGAAACAGGACTGACAATGCTTTTTCATGCTCAATTACCCAAGCATTTCTGGGTTGATGCTTTCATGACTGCTGTATATCTCATTAATTGGCTACCATCCTCAGTTCTTAAAATGAAGACACCATTTTTTAAATTACATGGAACTCATCCTGATTATAACTCACTGAAGGTTTTTGGATGTAGGTGTTTTCCTTATTTACGTGACTATGCCAAGAACAAGTTCGCCCCCAAATCCTATCCTTGTGTGTTCCTTGGTTATAGTCCTATGCATAAAGGTTATAGATGTCTTCATCCACCCTCGAAGAGAGTCAATTTATCTCGCCATGTTATTTTTGATGAAAAAATATTTCCTTATGCTGACCCAAAATTGTTGTTTTCTTCTGCACAACAAAATAGTATTTTTTCTACATTTTCAGAATTTGCAGATGGATTTTTCCAGTCTTCTTCTCCTGGACTCTTGGAGGACATCTCTAGGCAATCTCGTGGTGACATTACACCACAAAAGGAAGTTGTCTTTTCACCAACACATGGGGCCTCTTCTTTCATTTTTCAACAGCCCATGGACTCCACAATTGTTCATGTTTGCAACAACGAGAATGCTCCATCTCTAGTGCGTGATTTATCCCATGATGACCCAAGTTTGATTAGCCACTCGCTAGCTAGAGGGGTCTTAGACTCGTGTAGCGGTCCACCAAATGACACCACCCAGAAAGCCCCAACTGTAATAGACAACAAAGATGCATCTTCTCCAACCGCCAACACAGCTAACAACAATGATGTTCCCATTGTCTCCTCACCTGAAAGTTCTCAACTTGATTCCTCTTCCATGGACACTTCCTCAAACAACATTCCAGTGCTCCCTTCACCGATCTCTGTTCACCCGGGCGAATTATACATTGATTTGCCTCAACTTCCCATGGAATCATGCACTAGCAGCGTCTCATCTCTCAATGTTCATCCGATGATCACTCGGCATAAAGCTCGTACACACCTTGGCTTAATCAGTTCACGCTCACCATCTCCCTTGGAGCCTCGTAATCTCTCTTCAGCTCTACAAAGTCCTCATTGGCTCCAAGCTATGCGAGAGGAGCTAACTGCTCTTCATCACCAACACACCTGGGATCTTGTTCCTCGTCATGATTCTATGAATATCGTGGGCTCCCGATGGGTCTTCAAAACTAAACTCAAATCTGATGGCTCCGTTGAGCGCTTTAAAGCCAGGTTGGTTGCCAAAGGTTACAGTCAATTGGAAGGTACAGATTTTACTGAAACCTTTAGTCCTGTTATCAAGCCAACTACTATACGACTTGTCCTATCTCTAGCTGTTACTCATGGTTGGCCCATTCGCCAATTGGATGTTAAAAATGCTTTCTTGCATGGCCATCTTAAAGAGGTTGTCTACATGGAGCAACCCCCTGGATTTTCCAATCCTACTTTTCCAACTCATGTTTGTCGCCTTCGCAAGGCTATTTATGGACTCAAACAAGCACCTCGTGCTTGGTTTGATCGATTTAGCTCTTTTTTGTTACATCTTGGTTTCACTTGTAGTCGAGCTGATTCATCTCTATTTATTTTTCGGCTTCATAATGCTCTCATTCTTCTTTTGGTATATGTTGATGATATTATTGTTACTACTAATCAATCTTCTCTTTTGATTAACATCATTTCTCAGCTAAGTACAGAATTTTGAATGAAAGACTTAGAACTTGTACATTTTTTCTTGGGCATTGAAGTTATTCGTTTTTCGGGTGGCCTATTTCTCTCCCAACAAAAGTATGCCCGTGACATTCTTTCCAAGGCATCCATGTCTAGTTGTAACCCTATTGGCACTCCTCTTGCTCAAAAGCTGAAGCTGCATAGTAAGGATGACTCTCTCATTAATGCTACATATTTTCGTAGTCTTGTTGGTGCCTTACAATATCTCACCTTGACTCGTCCTGATCTCACACATGCTGTGAATCTTGTTTGTCAATTTATGCATCAACCTGGATTGTCTCATCTTCAAGCTGTTAAACGCATCTTGCGTTATCTCCAAGGTACGGTACATTATGGAATTAGACTCTTATCCCACTCATCCCTTAATCTCTATGGTTTTTCTGATGCTTATTGGGAGGGGTGCCTTGACACACGACGATCTACAACGGGCTATTCTATTTATTTGGGATCAAATTGTATCTCATGGACTTCCAAGAAACAACCCACGGTTTCCCGGTCTAGTGCTGAAGCTGAATATCAAGCCATGGCCTCTACTGCAGCTGAACTTACTTGGATAACTTATTTGCTTCGTGATATCGGTCTTACACTGCATTTTCCCCCTACATTATTCTGTGACAATATTAGTGCCCTTCATATGACAGTGAATCCTGTTTTTCATGCTCGCACCAAACATATTGAACTTGATGTTCACTATGTTCGCGAAAAAGTTGCTGCTGGTGATCTTATTACCCGCTATGTTCCCTCCGCTTTACAGGTTGCAGATATTCTAACCAAGGCACTCTCTAAAGATCACTTTCATACTCTTCGAATCAAGCTTGGAGTTCTGCCTCCGCCGCCCTCCAGCTTGAGGGGGAGTGATAAAGCGAAAGAATTAATAGAATCCACTACTCATTGAGCTTCACCAAAAATTATGGAGAAGAGATTGGTTTAGGAAAAAATATTACCGTTGGCTCTCATTAGTAGAGAAGATATTCCTATATATTCCTAGTACCGTTGAAGACTTTCCATGTGGACCTAGACAAGAACATATTCTATATGGTATATGGTGTAACTATGCCATTACAGATGTGGATGTGTGAAGATGTTTCTATATATGCTAAAGTTATCGTTGAAGGCATTAATGCTACTATGGGTGTGCGGACCTGCTGCAAGAAAATATATTTCCCTTTGTATTATGAACTTTCCTAAAGGATCTAATATTACCGTTGCATAGTCAAGGAGTTTCCTTTATGGAACAAATTGTACCGTTGTAGGTGATGTCTTTCCTTTAATATTTTTCTCAATATATAGAAGAAAGATATGGCTGGAGTAACTCATGTTTTTGAGTAGCTCTTTGTCATTTCTAAACCATATTTGTTATTTTTCTCACTATGATTATTCAATTTTTAACAATGTGGGTTTTTAAGGTGGTTAATTTATTGAGTTTCCTTTTAATTGGCTTGTTCTGTTTTTTTTTCCACTTGTTCAACGCAAGCCATAGAAACAGACAAGGTCATATGAAACCATAGACCATGCATGCATGCAAATTATTAATTTCATATGATATATATTTTCTTAATTGGATGAACAAGTTATTAATTTCACTGAAGCAGAGAAATACAAATGAATAGAATTTCTACAAGAAAACAGTAATCTGAATAAAGAAAACTTCAACTTCATTTATAATAAGATATTACAAGGAATGATTTCATCATTAATTCTAAAAGATCAAAAAATATTCAAGGTGGCACTACAGTAAAGAACACACTGATCAGTCAATCTAGATCTGTGCTAGCTACAAATATTGATCATAGCGCACATTTACGCAAGGATTCTTCTGGAAGAAAACCCATGAGGAAGAGGAGGTAGCTTCTATGATGGTACAGAAAAACCAAGGCCAGCTCTTGTAGATGGCGGCGGACCTTGATCAGTCTCAAGGATAAAAGGATGACGCAGCAGCATCTCAACGCTCCACCTGTCACTTGAGTCCCTTGTAAAACACCTCGCAAGAAATCCTTCCCAATCTCGGACATGGTTTCAGGTATTTTGGGCGCCTCTGTAATAAGTTGAGCCGTCGAACCACCCATGCCGCCTGTGCAGTCCCACACCCACTTCCCGGTAATCATCTCAACCACTATGCAACCGAGAGACCATATATCCAAACTACCTTTGATTTCACCGACTAGAAAACATTCTGGGGGCATGTAAAACAGTGTTCCTCGGAACTCATACCTTTTTGTCATGAGTTCGTTTAAATCTCCGGGAATCTTGGACTGCCCAAAGTCGGTGATCTTGACGTTGCTTCCACGGCCGTCTGGAGAAGGAAAAACAAGAATTTTCTCTGGCTTGAGATGGCAATGAACATAACCCTTTTCGTGGATGCAACGAAGGCCTTTGAGTATCATTCGAGTAAATTTTTGGATGTCACGTTCATCCAACTTTCCACCACTCCTTTGGATTAAATCGTGAAGAGTGCCTCCCGGTGCATACTCCAAAAATAAATTGTAGAACCATACCAAAAAAAAAAAAAAAAAACAGAGCCGTATGCTTTGAGTCGGTGGTTTATGTTAAACCGACTTAAGGTAGCTATAAAAGCAACTCTGCTCGCATCAAATTTGTCCACAACTCACATCAAATTTCTTCTTTGCTCTCAAATTTCTTGATCAATGGATGCGATCCAATGGTTCAAGATTAAATTTCTTGGGAGAGGATCGTATGGTACGGTCCACCTAGCAAAGTCCAGAAACAGGTATGGTTCTTCTTGGTTAATGGCAGTGAAGTCTGCGGCTATTGAGCGCTCTTCTTCGCTGATGAAGGAGGCACAGATTCTCCAAGAATTCGTCGATTGTCCCCAAGTTGTTCGTGGGTTGGGGTTTGATGTCACCTTTGAAGGATAAATCCACTTAATATTATTCTGATTGGATATTATGTTGAGAAGTTGGGTTATGTTTATCTTTTTTTTTTTCTTTTTTTTTTTACCTAATTGAATAAGGAAAGGGTTATGTTTATCTAGTTGTGGAATTCAAATTTATCTTATTTACAATTAGCTCCATGTGGTATTAGAAAAAAAAAAAAAATTATTGCCTTCAGTCCATTGATTTAACGGATTTTGTTAGTATGATAATGACTTAATTAAATAAGACACGTATCACAATTTTATTGGCTCTAACATGTAATTTGACTATTGGGAGTAAATTAATTTTTAACATACATCATTAAGTTCACTTGTGATATCATAGGGAGCTAATAAAATTAAGTAAACCAAAATGATAGATTTTACTTTCTTTCCTTATATTTAATTGCCCATTACATTATTTTTTCTTTCAAGGATCTCAATCCGAGTAATACTATAAGTCCTCCTTATG
Source organism: Corylus avellana (assembly GCF_965113065.1). Classification (NCBI taxonomy): domain Eukaryota; kingdom Viridiplantae; phylum Streptophyta; class Magnoliopsida; order Fagales; family Betulaceae; genus Corylus; species Corylus avellana. Next base: position 11,679,171 of record NC_142500.1, on the reverse strand, counting down.
TCTCTTTTAGCTATACCATCACCAGCTTGATAATCCATACCATCCTACAAGAAAAAGCACTGCATCAAGACCAAGCTAGGTTCTAAGCTGAAGGAGTTTAGGCCTAAAGCTCCTTTTTTTTTTTAATAGAAGTGGTTAACCCTTTTGGGTTGTGGGAAATCAATCAATCCGAATCCTTAAAAGAATCATTCTTGTGGGCAATTTAGAGGACTAACTATGAATGATTTTATGTCCTAAGTTTACAAACTTGTTTTCCTAGATTTTGTTTTAAGCTGAAGCACAGGGAACTTTTTTCTATCTACTGCATCAGTAAGCCATTGCATCCTTTGAAAGCACAACACATTGCTCTTTTCTCCCCCCTGCTTCCCTTTTCCATTTCTTTTTTGCTGGACTAAAAGATATGAAGTATAGCAGCAGATAAAACATACATGCTTATATAGAGCATTACATATCTCATCCCACTAATCGGCTCTCAATACAGCATGAAACATAATTAAGCAGCCAGGATTGAAGAACAAGTACATAACATACACATATTAAACAAGCAAACATGCTGTAAAGTTTCTAAAGTTCAGTAACCAGCTAGAGGACTGATCTGATTCTTATTCTAAGTTAGTGCCTTTTTCTGTTGGCATGGTTTCATGACAATCAATTATTTTCTGCCGTTTGAGGCCTGCATCATCACTATACCCAAGTCTTCTCTTCAAGTGAATCAAGCCACTGAAACAACAAGTCACTTGTAACTCTGGCCTTGCTGCTGCGTGCTTGCTGGGGCTTTCACAGATACGCCTGCTGTACCACAGCAGAAATACTGGCTCCTCAAACTCTTGCTAGTGGAGCTTTGTTTAATCGAATTTGGTGTTCCATCAGTAAATAGTTGATTTGAGCAAGATGGTCCTGCCACATCATCTTCAACAAGAATACCTTTTTGTTTATCCAACAAATTAGGTGAAGAAAGTGATGATTTTGAAAATGAACTTGAACGAGATCGGCGTGCATGGCACGGAAATATGCGACATGGCCTGTACAACACCATGCACTAGCCCTGAAGCAAATCTTTTCTTGGCAGATGGACTCGATTGATTACTCCTCACAGATAGTGCCCGTTTGTTGTTAGGAAGTGTTAGAAAATTAATATACACAGCGGAATAGAATAGTACCTTATTTGCACTGCAATCAATCATTGTTCCACGTGATTCTCCAATGAATTTCTTTCTTTTCCCAGTGATGGAATACATTACCAGAAATTATTGGAGTAATATTCACAGAATCCACAGTCTGAGAGCACCAATGAAAAATATATTGAAAGAGAGTTGTTTTCTGTTTTTTTTTTTTTTTTTGTTATCGTTCTCTCAACCCATTCAATAGGAGAGTATTTATATTATCACCTATTTAGATGAAGATAACAGTTTTGTTTTTAGAATAACTAACAATGTCAGTTTCCTACTTACAAGCTAAGTGTTGTATCACTTGGCTTTGTACACGTAGAGGCGTGCCTTTGTGGACGCCTATCTTATTTTCAACATCTCCCACTCGCACACAATGGGCACGACCCGGTCATGCATCTCTCAATGTGTTTTTCATTATTTATACTTGCGAATAGACTATGCGACCATCGAGTACACCTGCATAAGAAGGTTGGGAGCACTATACCAAATCTTTATCAAAAGACTAGCATAGCAACATCCCTAAAAAAAATGTCTCGTTATGCCCTAGACTCATTCAAACACATCAGATCAAACATCTCTAATCCCTCTTGAGTTAACTCAAAACAATGTTTGACCTTCCCATAAAATACCATGATCTATTCACGATTATGTCGCTATTATCATATAGCGCCTTAACCTGTCGATAGTGAATACACTCAGGAATGTGTTATCGAATAGTCTTCCCTTCGCACTCATGCCACTCAACTTTGCTCCAATCGCTTTCCCAGTTTTGTCCTTTTAGATTGCATCAATCATAGTCATAGGCAACATACTAGAGTAGCAGACATAAAGACCTCCGTCTTATGACATAGTCAAAAAAGTCAACAAGGGCACAAAATATATATAGTCATGGAAAAATGACTTGTGGGACTCACATGGTGAGGAAATAGGGATTGATTCACTCACCTCCTCAATTTGGTTGCATGAGCACATGTAGTATGAAATATATGTTGTAGTTAAGTTCTCTTTCAAAAACCAAAAAAAGAGTGTATGTCTAAGCTCAATAAACTGTACAGATCTTAGTCTAGTCGCTACACAAGCGCCTAACCCGAGCCCTTCATTTGCTCACCATCTTAGGCGCCAAATTAAGGTCTCACATTTGGCTAATCATAGGTTACATGAATTGTGGGGTATTCATGCATGGTCTAAACAACACTATAGACCTCATCTTAGCACCAACTAAGGCAACATTTGTTTGTGTCAACTACCTTTACTTGCTACACAAGTATCAAAGAGCACAATGTCTCATCTCAACTCGCTACCGAAGCGCCAGAGGCGATTGCTCATGTGAGTGAGCCAATCTAAACCTGTTGACATACCTTCCATACTATGGAACCAATCACTTGGTAAATGTGTGTATTAAACAATATGCTATATGATAATTCCAAAAACAAATAATGAATAACATCATATGCATTAATAAATAAATATCCCAAAAAAGTACAACAATTGTCAACTGAATAACAAATAATTACATTCTACGCAGTCTCAAACTCCTAACATGAGTCTGAAAAGCATCTCTAGCGATAGGCTTTGTCAAGGGATCTGCAATCATTTGACTAGCAGAAATGTGTTTTAGGACCACCTCTTTTTGCGCAACCATGTCTCTAATGTAGTGATATGTTATGTCAATGTGTTTGGTCTTCCCATGATACTTGGGGTCCTTAGCATAAGCAAGAGCTGCTGTACTATCACAATGAAAAATCAGTGCACTGTAGACACGTCACTAATTCTTTTTTTTTTTTTTTTTTTTTTTGTAGTGTATGTGCATATGATCAGAGGTAGTGCAACACACCATTTGTTGGGTGTGGCCTCATAAGCCGTTAACCCTAAGTAAAGGGGATTAGGCTTATAGGGTTGCATAGAGAGGGAATGAATGGACTAGTCCTTGCCAAAAGGTGATGTGCATAACAAGTACAACCTTACTCTGGTGGTTAATTAGAGGGAGCTATGCTAAGAAAATCTAGTCTTACTTTGTAGATGGCTCAAGTAGTTGGAAAAAAGTAAGGGCTTAGATAATATTATTTAAAGCTATAATATTGTGGAGGCATCCCAATAAATATTTTGAAAATAACGATGTCCATGCTTAACCTTTTTATTTGGATATAAACTATTCACTGTCACACACTAGCATTGGATTACTTGCTAAGTTGTTGGACTTACCCCCTTACTTTTCTACACCCAAGGAGCATGACGGCGTTTTATAGAGCGGCTAGCTACGGTTGAGTAGACTGGACTTGGAGACAGATGCAGCCATCCGACATAAAGGTATTGATTGGGTTATGACTTGAAGACCCATTGTAGAACTTCGAAGGTTATTTGTGATATCTAGCATTTGAGATATATTTGTGTATTTTAGGAGGGTTCATATATTCTTTGCAGTATCATGTATAATTTGATGACTTAGCCTACATTGAGATTTTAGTAATGCTCTGATTGTAATGCTTACAGATAGAAATAAATTCATGGCCTTCTCCTACTTAATTACTCTAATTGAGGAAATAGATCCTTGTGGACTTATCAGTTTTATAGATAAGTCTGGGTGGCACTTGATACTTTAATTACCAGTTAATTAAATTTTTCGGGCGTTACAGAAAGACTCTTACACATCGAATCTTAATGATCTACCTTAATTAAGCGAAGCTAGTAGCTTTCAGGTTGATGTGTAGGTGTTTATGCATTGAACGGACTAATGAGTTATTTTTTTTTCACAAATTAAATACTATCAAGATAATAACTCTTAAAGACTATTTATGATATTGATTCTAAATCCTGAGAGGATTGTGTACTTAGATGTGAAATGGAGATTGCTTTGATACATCTATGGATGAGATATTTTTTGTAGTCAACATTCTCGGTGTGTTGGGTAATCACATATAGCATCATGAAAAAGCTTTTCCCAAGAAGGAATCAAAGTCCTTTTCTTTTAAAAGGTGAAATAAATTTCTCATTCATATAGATTTTATGGACTGAATTATTCTCGGTCCCTAGCCAATGCATTTTGGTTGGGCAAGCCAAAATAATGTACATGTGATAAGGCTTTCACAAGTACGAGATTAATAATAAAATCAGTGACTAAAGAATAAAGAGATAGAGAATTAAGTAACAGTATAGTTGACCTTAATTCTGTTACGAAAAATTTCATAAAGAAATAAAAAATTAATATCAATTAAGTCAAATAGATTAATTGTTTTAATTAAAAAATTAATATTAATTAAGTCAAAGAGATTAAATAGTTTTTATTTTTACCTTTAGGTCCCTGACCTAGGACACCGTGGTTTAAACCACCTCAATTCCACGTTTTTGAATGACTTTTAAATGATTACAAGGAGACATATTTTTTACTTTTTAATATTTTTAATCAGATATTTTTTAAGGAAGTCTCTTTACTTTCATTTCTTTCCATTGTTAATTCTCATGCCACAGCTCCTTGTCTCCTTGGTTGGGGTCATGATATAAGGAACGCTGGTGTGCATGAACAGTTCATGCACACTAGCCAAATTTTTTTTTTTTTTAATATTTTTAATTATAAAAAAAATAAAATAAAATTCGACTAATGTGCATGAACTGTTCATGCACGCCAGCGTTCCCTTTAGCATTACCCCTCCTTGGTTTCCTATCTTTTGTATCTCGTCAGGAGTTGGTGTTGATGCACAGTTTCCGATGAGTGACCTTTCTTTTCTATCTCGTCAGGACTTGGTGTTGATGCACAGTTTCCGATGAGTGATGTGGCGGGTCAGGTGTCAAGAAAGAACTTTAACTACACAATAGAATATAGGAATCGAAGAGACCAGGGGTGAGCCGGCGGGGACACTCCAAAGTCTAAGTTCCAAGATCTTAGAGGAATAAGATCGTAGAATTTGGTAGTTATAGATATCACCGAATTTAAATATTTGTATGTGATCTGCGGATACCTTATCTGATTCGTATTTTGAATAGATTTGATAACCCTCTTGAATGAATAGATAAGATCACTTATCTATTTGGAATATATTAACATATGTATTTGCAAAGTGTCTGTATTTGCAAAGTGTCCGAGTTGTCCTTGATACCGAAACCAATGTGTCTCAAGTTTTTAGTCTTAGACTTAAAGGTCTCGGATTGATAGGTCTCGGGCTTGATTGTCCAAATCCTTTTTGGGCTTTGATCTTTCGATGCTTAGATTGGGCTTGAGGCCTGCCGGGCCTTTTAAGTGGTTGATTCATGACCCAGCACTTGGTATAAAAAAAATACAGCACCGTAGACCCAAATATATTCTCAGTCCTGGCTCCTTGATCGTCTTTGTGTGCTTGCTTCCATGATGGAACCAGTGTGAGAGAGGAGTAGGTACGAAAAGAAATTAAGGGGAGGATTGAGAAATTTCAAAGTTTTGTTATTTTTTTATTGATTTGGTGAGTGGAAATCGCTGAGTACTACTGTTCACTCATTGAACAAAAACCACCATTTTCGCCTGGTGAGGTTGATGGAGAGGTTTTTTATTTTTTATTTTATTTTTAATTTTTAATAATTTGGCTCACCAAAATGGCTTGGTAAAGAGTTTTCTCAATGGATGAGCCAAATTGTACTTTTATCTAAAATGACTAATAAGGTTTGTTAAAAAACCCTCATATTGGATTAGCAAAAAAAAAAAAATGCAAAATGGATATTTTATTAGATTAACAAAAAAAAAAAAAAAAAAAAAGCACTACATGTAGCGGCACTTTTCTCCGGAGACATTTCATTTTTTTATTCTCTCTTACCTGTTTTCTCTTTTTCCAAAATTTTCTTATGCTATTTCTCTTCCACATTTCTCTTTTTTCCAAAATTTTCTCCTACTATTTCTCTCTACACATCTTTTTTTCCCAAAAGTTGAAAAATATGATATTTAGGAAAAATACAATGCTTATAAAAAAATAATAAAAATAATATTTAAATGATATAGATAAAAATATAACTAATTGGATGTAGAAGGTATTTAAGAATTCATTGGCTAAACTAGATAAAGTGAGTTTTGAGGAGTCATTTTGAATAAAAATTTTGCACCTCCATTAGGAATGCTTTAAGAGCATTCACATCCGGCTCAACAAAATAGCATTTTGTCAATTTTGTTGAGTTATCTCTACAAACTAGCCAAGAGTTTTCTGAGGAGGTACAGTGCTCAACGACTTTGTTGAGTACTATAGCTCAACAATGTATAATTTTATTAATAAAAAAATCATTTCTCCCTTTCTTTTCTAATTAAAAATCAATTAAACTCCTCTCTCCTCCCTCGTAGATCTACATAAAGAATGAAGAATAATAAAAATAATAAATATTAAATAAAATATTAAAAGTTGATAGTTAAAATGTTGAGCCGGATGTATGTACTTTAAAAAAGTTGATAGCAAAAATAAAAAAATGTGATATTTTCTCTAAATTTAACTAAACTTTTGTTGAGTCGAATGTGAATGCTCTAAAAAATAGCTTGGCAAGTTAAAAAATCAAGCAGCATTAATGGAAGCTCACTAAAAACCTCAAAGAAGAAGAAAAAAAAAAAATCCAAAAACAAAAAATAAAACAAAGAATGCACAATATCGACCCACGAAGTATCATGGCTTGGAAACATTAGATGGGTACTACTTTTTCGTCTTTAGAGGCAAGTTGGTCCATAATTGTGGGTTTTTTAAGTGTAAATCATGTGACTACGGTCATTGTCTCATAGACGAGCACAAAAGTTATTATTACATTTTAGAAACTTTTGTTTATTCACCCCCACAAAATCCCAGACTTCCCGGAAGGTTGGAAGGAGTTTGTTTCATGAAAAATCAAGGGAAAAAAAAAAAATACTGAAAAATCATAGCTGTTTGCCTATTTTGTTTGATGCAAAAGTCTTAAGATTGATCCTCAAAAATAAAGATCTCACTTCGGTTTGTGTTTAAAAATCTGTTTTGCAAACTAGAAACTAGAAAAAGAAAAAAAGGGAATGTGGAGAAGTCAGGGAGAAAACTAAAAACTAACAAAAGAAAAAGAAAAATATTGTGTTATGACGTCTGTTCTCTTATCGAACAGTTTGGTATGCTTATCCAGCGCTTGGAACAAATTAGTCAAGACACGCTTGGGAAAATAAGGCATCAAACAATGGAAAAATAACGCACTCACGACGACCATTGCTTTCAACTTTCAAGTCTTCTTAAAGATTTATTCCAAAAAAATAATGTACTAAAAAATATTAATTAACCAATAGGAACCAGGAAGATGGAGACTGGGAGGGTGTTGCGGAAAAAATCTGGATGAAGATAACAGCATCCGCTGTCCGCCAATCCTAGTTTGAAAATTAAATGCGAGAGGAGGCGCCGCCTTCAGCATTTGCCGCCACCAAGTCAATTCAATCAATCGTAACTCTCCCGGCAATGGAGAAAGAATTGAAACCAAGGGGGGACTCCAAGTACCATTTCATCCGATTGTACTGTAATTAATATACTCTTCCTCCTCAACTGCAGCTTTAAGAAGTGTGTTGTTATTGTGCATAATAATAATAATAATAATAATAATAATAATAATGAATAATATCAAATTAAAAAGAGAGATTAAGAGAGAGTTGACACATAGATTTACATAGTTTGACAATATGCCTACGTCTACATAGAGTGCGGCTGTATTTTTTTATTAATGATTCAAGTTACAACATAACATATTCATAGAAAATCTTAATTGTACGTACGTATTTTGAAAATTATCAAAATATCTCGTATCATACCGCGGGGGTGTTGCTCCCGCTCCGTGAACCAGGGCGGAACCAAGTGTAAGTCGTCGCCCCAAATTTTTTACAATTTTTTATAAAATATACATATTTTATGAATTTGTCCCCCCATAAATGATATATTTGTCCCCCAAAATTAACATATTATGCATTATTCCGTTTATTATTATTTTTTTCTCTTCCCCATGTCTTATTTTTCCTTGCATTTATTTGTGTTTTTTTGTGCAAAAGTGTGGACTATGATAAAAATATCTGTTTTTATTTACTTTTTAAGTGATTATTCTATAATCGTTTGGGTTTACGATATTTATTTTTGGTACCATTTTTCTTGAACTCTATAGATCGTATTTAGTTTATTTTGCTAATTGTTTATATCATTATGTGTTTGTGATGCTATGAGATTAAATTTAAAAATTCTATTTTTTTAAAAAAATTTTGGCTAAACGAGCACAAACACACGTACATATAGATAAATTATATTTATATAAGTCAATGTTCCTAAGTTAAAAAAAAAAAAAAAAAAAACAAAAAAACAAAGTCTGTTGCCCACACTAGAAATCTTGGTTTCACCCTCGCCGTGAACATCGCTTCGCTCCGTTCAATTTGTTTCATCTACTTTACCAATTGCTAGTGTTTTAATATGAGCTACTAATTCTAACAAAGTGGGTATAAAAATACCTTCAAAATACACATGGTAAATTCTTTTTGGTTAACTTAAAACAGTGAAGTGAAGAGAACTAACAAAGAAAGAACACTTCAGACATAGGGAAACATGTACGTAACTACGAAGAAGGAAGGAGAAAGAGACAAAAGCTGAATAGGAGGTAGGGCTGCTGTTGTGATGTGTTGACCACCATCAATCATGGACGATGGAGTGCACAACAACAACTATTAGGGGCTATATAGTAGGCCTGACAATATGTATCTTAACACACACAGCCCACTAGGCCGAATCAAATTAGTATCAATCAAAGGGCACAAACAACAACTATTCCCTATTCTCCAATGATGCCAATTCTCTTCCTCCCTTTTCTTCTTCTCTCAGCTATTTTCGCTCAACAGGGGCAATCCCTTGTAAAGCGAGGCTCTTTCTTGACGCCATCCACCAACTCTTCTTGGCCATCACCTTCCGGTTTATATGCCTTTGGATTCTACAAGCAAGGCAGCGGTTATGCTGTCGGCATTTTTCTTGCCGGGCTTCCACAAAAGACAGTGGTTTGGACAGCCGACCGAGACAAACCTCCAGTTTCCTCTGATTCTAAACTGAATTTCACAAGTGATGGACGCCTGGTTCTTCAATCGGCACAAGGCGCAGAGACAAGCCTCGCCAGTTTTCCGGAAGGTGCAAGCTCATTGTCGATGCTTGACACGGGCAACTTTGTTCTCCTTAATTCTGCTAATCAGACGGTATGGCAGAGTTTCGATTATCCAACGGACACCTTTTTGCCAACTCAGAATCTTTCCCACGGGCAAGTGTTGTATTCCAGTGTTTCAGACACTAACAAGTCAACCGGCATATTTCGGGTGTTGATGCAAGAAGATGGATGGCTCGCGATGTACCCAGTTGGAACTCCATACACGCTTGAATATGGTTATGGGGGACCTGGTATAGATGGGCAAAAAAATGACGTGGTTCTTCAACTTGAAGACGATGGTCATCTCTATTTGATCAATGGCGCTGGCGTTATTATAGTGAATATGACAGCCGGATATGCTACAAAAGATGTGGTCTACCGATTGACAATTGACCCAGATGGGATCTTGCGGCTATACTCCCACGACATGAATCAGAATGGAGATTGGACAGTCAAATGGTTTACTCCAGATGATAACGTCTGTAAGCCAAAGGGTCTATGTGGGATTAATGGATATTGTGTTGTAATTGATCTACAAGTTGGTTGCAATTGTCTTCCTCAATTTGAACCGGTCAACAAGGAAGATAGGAGTTCAGGCTGTCAAAGGAATTTCACTGCAGAAAGTTGCGAAAGCGACAGATATGCCATGGAACCAGTGCTGAACACCGTATGGGAGAATAATAACTATTCTATTATCATATCGACAACCCAAGACAATTGCGGAGAAGCATGTTTGCAGGACTGCAACTGTGAAGCTGCGCTGTTCAAAGACGGGGTGTGCACAAAACAAAGGCTTCCTTTGCGATTTGGGAGAAGAGATCAAACCGACTCAACCGTAGCCCTTATCAAGGTAGGTACATCTACAGTCACTATAGATGGATATATGCCGAAAGAAAGGAAGAAAGAGCGTCGATTGGACATCCTAATTGTCGGTGTTTCATTACTTGCTTTTGCATTAGTTGTCTTGGCGATTTCTGGAATTGCAGTTTACAGAAATCGTGTTTGGTCATATAAAGTGATATCTAATCATGGAAACACTGTATTGGGAGAGGATGTTGCTCCAAAATCATTTACTTACGCACAACTTGAGAAAGTGACGGGTGGTTTCAAGGAAGAGCTTGGCAGAGGAGCCTTTGGGACAGTATATAAAGGGGCAATATGGAATGGCGTTGGCCAGAGGATTGTAGCCGTCAAGAGGCTTGACAAATTGTTGGCTGAACGGGAAAGAGAATTTCATACAGAGATGAAAGTTATTGGGAGAACGCATCACAAAAACCTTGTCCGTTTACTGGGTTATTGCCATGATGGACCCAACAGGCTTTTGGTGTACGAGTACATGAGTAATGGGTCACTTGCAGATGTACTATTCACACCTGAAAAACAACCTTCTTGGAATGAAAGAATGGAAATCGCTCGCAACATAGCGAGAGGAATTCTTTATCTCCATGAAGAGTGTGAACCACAAATCATTCATTGCGACGTAAAACCCCAAAATATACTCATGGATGAAAAAAGACGCCCAAAAATCTCTGACTTTGGACTGTCAAAGTTGATGAAGGCTGATCAAACCAAAACTTTTACTCATATTCGAGGGACAAAGGGATATGTTGCCCCAGAGTGGCATCGAAAAATGCCCGTGACAGTCAAAGTAGATGTATACAGCTTTGGAATTGTGCTGTTGGAGATTATATGTTGTCGAAAGAGTGTGGACCTTGATCTTCCAGAGGAAGAAGCTATTCTTGAAGAATGGGTGTACCAATGTTTTGAGAGTTGTGAGCTTAGTAAACTAGTGAATAATGAAGAGGTTGACAAGAGACAATTGGAGAGAATAACCAAAGTAGGACTTTGGTGCATTTTGGATGAGCCCTCACTCCGCCCTTCAATGAAAAAGGTTCTACTCATGTTAGAAGGGACTGTTGATATTCCAGTTCCTCCGAGTCCAACATCTTTTCTAAGTACCATCTGAAATGTGTTGGATATTCCAATCCCTCTAAATCCAACATCCTTTCTTTGTATCTTCTAAAATGTGTTTGTACTTGGATTAATCTTAAAAAATAAGTCTTGTCTAGAGACATGTCTTAGAAGTTTCTTTTGAATAAATATTGTGTATCTTGTATCAATGTTTTGGTGTAAGCATTGAGTTTTTCTTTTGCGTGCCATTTTGAATTGCATTCGTGTAGTAATGCTCCAATAAAAAAAATTCTTATCAAGTTCTTTATTTCAACAACAAAAAATAATAGATGTTGTAACCAAGATTATATTGTGGATTGATGAAATGTTATTTATTTATCAAATATATAACATGTCAAATGACATGATCTATTTAATAAACAGATCAAATAGATCATGTCATGTCAACCCGTTATTTGAGTGGGTAGTCTCAAACAGCAGCTCGCGCTCCTCAAAATTGGGCGGGGGAGAAATAGCTTGGGCCTCTGACCCCTTGGAAGACGAAGCACGGGTTGAGCTTGATTGGGGACTTTTGTTGAACAGGTGGTGCGCACTTCTGATGACCACAGTAGCACAATACAGCAAAAGATGCCCAAAACTCCCTGTAAAGACAAGAAAAACCCAACACAGAGGCAATGTGGGTGGATGAACACCCACAGTTGCAAGAAAATAAGAGAAAATTGGAGGTTGGGTGAGTGTTCGGAGATGGGGTTAATGGGGATGGTGTAGGGGTTGTGGGTTAATGTGGTAGAAGATTTGATGGTATAGTGGCCAGAGAAGTGACCTGTGTGGTGGTTGTGTGGTGAAATTGGTGAAAAATAGGAGAAAAATAGGAGGAGTAAGAGTGTGCCGGACGTGGGTGTGGAGAGAACCTGTACGACACCGGGAGAAGGAGTTGTGGGGTAAGGGGGAAAAATGACCTAAAATAGGTCACGTGCCCTGCTATCCGAGCACATTCGGCCAGAGGTGTGCGTGTGTGGGTCATCTGCGCTCGATCGTAGTAACATAATGTCAATATATATATATATATATATATATATATATATATATATATATATATATTTTTTTTTTCTCTTTTTTTTCACTTTTAAAACAAAACAAAAATAAAAATAAAATAATGGTCAATAATGAAAACGAAACACAAGGGATAATTGAGACATATGTAAAGTAAAAAAAGTACTATGAAGAAAAACAAGAGGGAAAATGTTACCGCCTTCAGTGGCCTCAGTACCACTGTTTTGAGTAGATGCGCTTGAGGTTCTAGATTGCTCAAATGCGTCTACTTGTGACTGTAATGTTTCTAGTGTGAAGAGCTGCACTTGAGCTCTTTAGAATTTGGCTCAAGTGCCCTAGTAGGAACAGGACCTCTCAGAACTGTGGCTGCCTTCAGCTGTTGGTGACTCCCTGGGTTAGGTATTGTTTGAGCTGGAAATTCTCCATGCTTCCTCTCGCTCAACTCCTTTGCCATCTGACCTATTTGCACTTCCAATCTTTGAATGGCTTGATCAGTCTTTGTATTGAATTGTTTTTGATCAGCCGTGAATTGCTGTTGTGAAGTCACCAAGTTATGTATCATATTCTCCAGTTGGTTCATCTTTGACTCTTGAGCTGGTTGGCTTGATTGTTGGGGTCCTTTCTGTTGTCCTTGATTATTACTCCAAGAGAAATTTGGATGGCTGCACCATCCTAGATTGTAAGTATTGGAGTATGGATTGTTCTTGTGGGGGTAATTATTTTGTCCCACAAAATTCACCTCTTCTTGCTCTACAAATGGAGATAAATGACACTTCTTAGTGGTGTGCTCTAGATAGGAACAAATAGCACATACCTAGATTGATGTGTCCTGTTGCAGAGGCGAGATTTTCTGAGCAGTCATGGCCTTGACAATCTTGTCCAACTTCTTTTCTACAGTAGCCAACTGATTGGTTGATCCCCCACTGAGGTTTACTTCATACATGCCCTTGCTTTTGATTCCTCTCCTTCCTCTTGAACAGAATTGCTGTGAATAAATGCTCACTTAATGTTTCAAAAAGTTCCACAGCTTCCTCACTACTCTTCTCCATAAGTGTTCCTCCACAAGCTGAATCAACTATCCCTTTGTTAGTATCATCTAATCCTTCATAGAAAATTTGTACCTGATCATCTTGAGGGATGTTGTGATGTGGGCACTTTAGAAGCAAGGAATTGAAGTGATCCCAGGCCTCAAAGAACAAATCTCCGTCTCGCTATTGGAACATTTGAAGTTCCCTTTTAAGTTGTTTTGTCTTCTGGCTGGGAAAAACTTCTTCAGAAACTTGGTGGTCAATCTAGTATGGATAGAATCTGCAGGCAAAGAATTGTACCACAATTTAGCATTATCTTTCAAAGAAAAAAGGGAAAAGGACTAACCTGAGTCTCTCTGGAGTTTGGCCTTGGACATGCTATAACTTGCATAAATCGAAGAATTCTTTAATATGCAAGTTGGGATCCTTAGTAGCTATGCCTCTGAAGTGAGTCAATGCATTAAGGATTTGAGGAGAGATATAATAGCTGCCATCCACCTCCGGTTGATATGCTATGTATGAGGGTTGATGGAGGTTTGCTGGAACGTATGCCTGCTTCATTGATCTCCTCACCCATGGTGGATTTGCCTCTAATGGTCTTGGTCCAATTGGATTCTCTTGCAAGTCTTCCACATCAATTTCTTCTTCTTTTTCTTCTTTGCCTCTAGGTCGTTGTCAAATTATCCGCTCAATTTAAGGATCGAGTGGAAGAACGGTTGAGGCTTGAGATCGACGACCTTGCATCAGTGCTGTTGGTCCGGATGCTCCCTGGAACTACGCTCGATCGCAAGTCAGTGCGTTCGATCACAATGCGCTCGATCGCACTTGGTTGACGATTGATCGCAATCACAGAATGCCAATCCGCAACCTGAAACTTAAAATAGAAAATTTAGGGAAAACAAAAAGATCTTTTTGACCTTTCTTTTTTTTTTTTTTTTGGCTAACAACTAAATTAAAAATTGAAAATTAAAATAACATAACTAAAGGAAAATAATTTTAAACAAAATTCGCCGCAATCCCTGGCAACGGCGTCAAAAACTTGTTGTTCACAATTACCTACCTAAATTAATAGGCAAATAATCGTGTGTTTTACCCACAAGTGCACGAGGTCAACACAGTAGTATAGTGTGCAAATACGGAATCATTCCCACGAGGATTGCTGAATCTTGCTTAAAATGAATTCCAAAAGTAAACTAAAACAAAGATTGGGTTGAGATGATAATGATAAAAAGGTAGGGCTTTGATATCCACCACTAATTATATTAAGCAAATATATCAATATGCCAATGTTTTGATCAAGTTATGTCTATCTAATGTTTGTCAACCTAAGGGCATTGGTGTATACTCCTTAAGCTATAGATTTCCCTAAGCAACGAGTTAGGCATGAGTGTATACTTTAGCTCTTTTCTTTCCTAAAGGATTTAGCATGGTATATACTAAGTTGTTCTTTAGAAAAGCATATGTTCTATGAAAATCGACAAACACATGAGGCCTAGGGCATGGGTGTATACTTTCGGTTCCCTATGTTGATTAACAGAAGAATTCGGTGTGGATACCTTTCGTAACTTATGTTAAACCTAGGACTCGGTCATCCAAATTGATTTAACTAACTAGTCCATACCACATGCATATGTTGATCAGGCACACACATATAAGGAATTCATGCAAGCAGGTATTAATCAAGTTAAATAGCACACCTAGATCATCACAAAGGCACCAATATTGAAATATTAACAAAACATAACTAGGGCTTCAATCAAGCCCTACTAATTAAATTAGCTACACATAAAATTGATATTAAACATCTTCATAAAGAAAATAAAAGAATAAACCCGAGACTTGAACTTGAAGAGCTCCTCTTCTTCTCCTTACAAAGCATACCTATTCTAGAGGCTTAAGGGTCTATTTATAGGCTTTAGAAATCCTTGACAAAGTAGTAAACCTAGGGATTTCGTAGGGTTTCAAAACCTATTATAATTGGGAGTTGGAAAACCCTAATATGGAAAGAATGACAATCTAGCCGCCACTTGATATGTCTCCTGCGCACAGGTGCGATCGATCGCAACCCGTGTGCGCTCGATCGCATGTCTGCGATCGATCCTCTTCTGTCATGCGCTCGATCGCTCCTGGCCTGAATTGTGCTTTGTCTTCTCGGGTACTATGCTCGATTGCAAGTACCCTGTGATCGATCGCAGTGTCAAAGAGCCCCCATTTTTTCTTCTTCTCTCTTTTGCTCCCAAATCATCTAGATTTACTTCATTTTCTTCCAAAAGCCTACAAAAGTATGAAAAACACAAAAATGAATTAAAATGACCTAATTAACCAAAACCAAAGGATTAAAACATGCAAGTTAATGACTGAAAATATAAATATTTTAGCACTTATCAAGCGCAGACTCATACATAGACAATCCCAGTAACGACAGGAAATCAGAAAATCAATATGGAAAGTTTTGGATCATCCCACGTCCACCCCTATGACAGCATACAGAGAAGATTCTCTAGCGTATATAGCCTGCAATCAGAGATATTCTAGAGGAAAAGATGCTCATTCATTGGTTGGCTTGGACAGTAAGAAAGCATGCTAGAAGATTTGCTTAGTTGTAGAATATTTTGTAATATTTGATTTTGTCTTGTAATATTCTCACTAGGTCAAATTGTAGCATATATACTATGTTATTGTAAGTGTAATGGATTAACTTTGGTTATATCAATACAAAGTTTTTCAAAGGTGTCCAAGAAAGGCATTAAGCTCTATTAGTCTTGGAGACCCACTTCTTACCTCACCTATCTAAGAAACAACATGAGCTAAACCCTTTTAAAATCAATTCTTGCATTAAAAAAAAAAAAAAAAAAAAAAAAGTTACATTTGCAATTATTCTCCAAAGTTAAAAAAACTCTCAATTTACTGTATCGAACCATCAAGTTTTTACTATGTCACCCCTTCGTTAAGAATTTCTATTAAATCTGTTTGTGAAAATTACCAAACTACTCTTGGTTTTTGTTTTTGGTTTTTGAAAATAATTCTAAAAGAAAGAAAAAAAAAATCTCATGGGTCAAGTTTGAAATTGTTTTTTTTTTTTTTTCTAAAAAAATTAATATTTACTTTTAATTAAGGTTAAATTTGAAATTTTATAAAATTTTCAAGTGTATAATTAAGTTCATTTCACTCCTTTGCCATCTGATTTAACAACAAACCCGAACGGGAGGAGTGACATTGCAAAAAATTCGAAGTTCAATATACTAAATTGATAGTTTTTAAAATTTTAGAAGGGTAATTACAAAAGTGATTCAAAGTACGTAGTCCATTAGTGGAGTTTCCCAAAAAAAAAAAAAAAAAAAAAAAAAAAAAAAAACCCCTAAGATATAAGTATAGAAACCAACAATCAAGTGTTAAAAAAACAAAACAGCCATGTTTATAAAGACCATATACTAACAGTTAGGGTAGGGTGATACATGAGGCCCATTCATTTCAGCATTGCATATCTGCTAGTTTACTGCCAAATTTTGGGCAGCTATACGACACCTGAAACCATGGGAAAACACAAGATATAGTGATTGAAGTGTGATAGAACGATCTGCAATGTGAGAAAATTATTGATTGGCATACAACTCCAATGGCGTTGTGCACAAGGTTATCAACATGAACGCACACAATCTCTTTTCTAATACAATGGTGTTGTGCACAATGAAATGTGGAGACGTGACATGGGAGAGAAAATTGTTAAATCACTACTTATCCAAAAAGTTTAAGTCGATAGGAAGATGTAAATTTCATAACTTATAATCATCAATTACTTTAACACTTTCTTTAAGGTGTGAGCTCAAACTTCTTTTTAATAGGTAAAGCCCACCACGTGAAATATTTAATTGAAGTGGAAGGCAAATGACAGAGTCAAGGTTAGAACTCAAGACTTTTAACCCTCATATCATGTTAAATTATTTGCCTAACAGCTTAAGCAGACAAAAAGAGATAAATTTAATTATTTAATCATTAAAAATTAAAAATAAAATAATAAAAAGATAAATATTGTGTTGTGACGTCTTATCTCTTAAAGAAAATTAAAATGCCAGTTGGGTATGATTAACATGAAAGAATGCATAGGGAGTCAAAGTTGAAGCAAAGTGTATCGGCACGAAACTCTTGGAAAAATATGGCATTAAAAAATATAATTAAATAATTAACCAATAGTAACTCGGAAGATGGAGAATGGGGAAGGGGTTGGGAAGAGAATCTGGATGAAGATAATAGAGTAATGCTACAAGTTCTTCTTATGTCCCTCTTAAGTCCCCCCAAGAATGATCTAACTATTAAAATCACAACTGGGCTTGTGATTGATCATTATTGAATTTTGATCAAATAGTGATTTTAATAGTCACATCATTCTTAGAGGGACTCAAGAGGGATATAAGAGAGACTTGTAGAATTATTCCAGATAACAGCGTCTGTCGTTTGCCAATCATAGTTTGAAAATTATATGTGCGAGAGGCCACAGTCCACAAATACGGCGCCACCCTCTGCATTTGCCGCCACCAAGACAATAGAGCCAAGAGTTCTTTTTTTTTTTTTTTTTTGGAAAAATTACACTTTTACCCCCTAAAGTCTCAAGTAATTTTCAATTTAACCTCAAACGTTTCAAAAATTGCAATGCATAGCAAAGTTTCAAAATTTTTCAATATGGCCCATCTGTTAACTATTTCCGTCCAATTTGACTGAAAATTGGTCACGTGTCAGGCACGTGTATTTTTTTGTCTTAAAGTTTCAAAATTGCCACTCTGTATTTTAACAAATTTCAAAAATGCTTTCAAGTCAAACCAAAAAAATACATTTGGGGTGGCTGGCCACCCTTTGGGTATGGGGTGGCTTGGCCACCCCCAATTCGACCATTTTGGGGGTGGGCGAGCCACCCCCATTGGCCACATAGGGGTGGGCGAGCCACCCCCAAGGGGTTTGGGGGTGGTTTCGGCCACCCCCATTTGGGCCCTTCGCTAGCCCTATGGGTCATGGGGTGGCTCGCAACCCCCAATCCGGCTTTTTGGGGTGGCTGTAGCCACCCCTTTTGGCCATATGGAGGTGGCTAAGGATTTGGCGTCGTTTCAGTCACCCCATTTGGCCCCGTGGGGTGGTTGGCCACCTCCCATGGGCCATGGGCAGAGACGAAGGGAGGGGGTTTGAGAGAGGTGAAATGCCCCCCTCACCTCCCAAAAATTCTCCTTAACCCCTGTACATTTTTTTTCGGATACTTGTTTGCCCACTCATAGCCACTCATCATAGGGCAAATATTTTCCAAGAAGACCGAGATTTACAAGTCGTGCCAACTTGATTTTTTTTTGTCACTGTTTCTGCAGTTAGGTTAGAGACACATGAAACTATTTTCAAATCGTAAAACTAAGTGGTATTTGACAAATCAAAGAATCAACTTCCATTAAACAATTCAACTCAGTGTGATTTGAGCTTTCTTATTTTTTCTTACTTCGAGACTTCAACCATTCTATTGGTGCAATTTTTGGTCCAACAATCTCCCAATTGGTGTGATCTTCACGTTCTTCGAGGCATCTTTCATCAATGATCTCTGGGCTCCTATAAAATAACAAGAGCGTCAAAGGGGTCTCCGAGCCTTTGTTAAAGATTCACTAATACTTAAGTTAGCAATCGTGCATGGAGTCTGAATGTAGAATGAGCTGGCAATATATTGAGAATTAATTTGATCGATTCCCCGTACCGATGCTTTGAGTTCCCTTTTATAGGGTTTTATTTGTTTAACTACTCTCTCGATCTTCTCCTTTCAAATGATTGAGGGATAATTTGAGATAGTGGAGAGAAAATGTGAGGTAGCTGAGATAATGTGGTATAATGTGAGATAATTGAGGGTTGTTGAGAGATAGTGGGACCCATAGTGGATTTTATCCCCAACAGTTACCCCCGATTCCCATGGCTGTCTTGTCCAGCAAGTGGAGCGTCGGGAATCTTTTGTGTACTTGCGACGAAGCCCTGGAGCTCCCGAAGCTGGCCATTTTGAGGCCTAAAGACATAGTAAAAAATCTTCGAATAGTTTGAATGAGGGCTTTTGCTCGACTTAATTGTCTCGCTTGTTCCCTTTTTCTTTTCACAATCTTAAAAATTAAACTTAAGAGTTTAATTTTTGTGATTGCTTCGTAGGATGTGATGACTGCCAAATATTACATATTTGGGCCCCTTAATTTACATTTGCTAAACCTTTAGCTTTATTATTTTTTGATGTTTCGGTTAGTTTTGGTGTCTTAGTGTTTTGTAGGGTGTTAAGGGAAAACTGGGATCTTAATGAGGAAGATGCAAAGAAGTTGAAGAAAAAAGCATTTATGGAGCTGGGATTGAGCACACCACACTGGTGCTCGAGTGCATGTGCGCTCGAGCCCAGCAGCCTTACGCTCGAGCGCATCTGCGCTCGAGCATGGCCACGGCAGCGCACGAGCATAGTTGCACCACTTAAGAAGAAACCATGCACGAGTGCACTCAAGCGCACCCGTCCTGTTATCGAGCACACTTGCGCCCAACATCAAGCCGGAGTGCCCAAGCGCTGCGCTGCAGGAGATCTGATGCACGAGTGCGATCAAGCACACTCGTCTAACCTGGAAGCGCTGAAACCCTAGCTTAATGTTATAAATACCATATTTTCTAAGAACACGGATGGAGACACGCCAGGGGGCTCTGGTATTTATTATTTTCGTGTTTTCTGGGTTTTTGTAGCTCTGACACCAATTCTTTTGTAAGTTCTTTGATTTTAATGAAATTAATTAGTTTCTTGATGATTCGTTTTGTCATGAGAGGCTAAACCTTCAACTAAGGTTGAAGATGAAGCCTCACCATTGATTTGTTTGCATATTTTTATGTTTTATTCGTACAATTCTGACGTTTAGTGTAATGCATGTTCATTTCAATTCAATTGTTTGATTAAGTTCTTGTAATTGATTGTTTAGATTAATATTTGTGCCAAAGTTGGATATTCAATGTGTTTCATCTAACAGATACATTGCATCTTAATAACAAAAGAAAAGAAAAAAAAAAGTTATATCAATGTTGACATTCAAATGTTTGTAATGAATATATTCTATATTCACTAACTAAATGATTTGAACATATGCAATATAAAAAGTCTTTTACATGCTTATTACCAAGTTCATCATATTTCATTATGCATATGAAAGGTCGTAAGATTACATTGAATATGGCTATAGGTGTGAGTAACTTGGTTACCACACAAGGTCTTAGTCCATAATCCTTGTAATCCTTCAACATATAATGTCCGCAGTCAATAAATGGAACCGGGGCATTCCGTTTTGATAAAGACTATTACACATCGAATCTTGGTGATATACCTTGATCAAGCAAAGCGATGACTTCAAATTGATGTGTAGGTACTAAGACCCTAAGGCATTGAACGGACTAAGGAGTTGTCTTTCCACAACGATATTGTATATAGGGAAAGACATTAACTCCTTAAAAGACTACTTACGACTATGATTATAAATTCCGAGGGAATTGTGGACTTAGATGTTTCATGTTAGTTGCTTTGATGTATCTAAGAATGAGACCTATCATCGGTCGAAATGGCCTCCATACATTGGGTGATCAGATGAAATATTGTGGGAAATCCTTTTCCAATAGTGGAGGAGTTGCACAATCTAAAGAACCAAGGAATCATAGGAGAGGGAAACACATCAAGCGCAAGTATCATCTCATAAGAAAATAGTATGTCAAGAAGATACAACTGTAGCTAAGATTCTATAGGCTGAGAATTTGGCATACTCGTTCACTAAGACCTTGCTAGAGAAGATTTTCAAATCTCATATGGAAGAAATGAAAGTCAAATATATGCCTCACTAGAATTGAAGGCATTTGGGAGGTTTTTTTAGGGATTATGCTTTGAATGCTAGTGATTTCATATCTATGATGACATTTAATGTTCATAGTGAATATATGTTTTATTCACTGATTAAATAATTTTGAGCATATGACATATAAAACGTATTTTACATGCCTATTACCAATAGTTCATCCTGCATGTGAGAGGTCCTAATGATAACATTGAATATGGCTATGGGTGTGAGTAACGTGGTTATCACACAAGGTCTTATTCCATAATCCTTGTATCCCTGAAGATAGAAAGTTCGCAATTCGTAAATGGAAGTGGGGCAATTCCATTTTGAGTAAGATTGTTACACGTCAAATCATAGTGATCTGCCTTGATCAGGCGAAGTGGCGTCTTCCGATTGATGTGTAGGTGCTGAACCCTAAGGCACTAAACTGACTAAGGGATTGTCTTTTTATAAAGATATTGTCTACTAGAAAAGATAAAAACTCCTTAAAAGACTACTTACGACTTTAATTATAAATTCTGAGGGAATTATGAACTCAAATGTTTTATATAGATTGCTTAGATGTATTAAAGATTGAGACCTATCATCGGTCAAAATAACCTCAATACATTGGGTAATCACATGAAACATTGTGGGAAAGTTTTTTCCAAGAGAGAATCCAAATCTTTTCTCTGTAGGCAATGAGATAAGAAATTTCTCCTTAAGATAGATATTATGGACATTATTCGCAAGACTCTGGCCAAAGCATTTTAGTTAACATACCAAAATATATACATGTGATTTTCACATTATGAGAATAACATAAAGTTAGTGACTCAAGGATAAAAAGGTAGAGAATTAACTAGCAGCGTCCTTAGCCTTAATTCTACTACATGATATTTCATGCACAAATCATAAGTCAATTTTAAGTTAGTCGAATGGATTAACTGTTTAATAAAAAAAAATTTATTGGAGTGCAGTCACAATTATTTAGTGAAATTAATTGTGATTAAAATATTATCACGTAACGAATGTTATAGAGACATGGTTACGGAAATATTTAAGCCAATAATGATTTTTTCCTTTAGGTTCCTCACCAAGCTCATATAAATTAACCATATTAAGGCTTTCTTATTTATTGAGCTATATGTTTTATTTATTTATTTATGGGCTAGAGAGTATGTTAGTGATTGGGCTTGGAATAACCCATAGGCCTAATTGAGCATGGGGACGGATAAGGCGACGAAATTTTTTCCTCGCCTTGTGCATTGGACACAAGACAGTAGGACTGAGATTAAATCTGAGGCCCAACTCCCAATGCAAGAAGCCGCATGGCCCATGGAGAATTTCTCCCCGCCCCATGCAGCAATGGCTCATTGTCTCACATTGCTAAAATCTGGAATTCTCTCTCCCTACTAAGCCTATAAATAGAGAAGATCTTGAGTTCTCAAATCATCCCATCAAGTTCTCTTCATACATAGGTTTTAGAAACACTCTGAAAATTATTTGTTCTTGTGTTAACTCATGGAGAAAAAAAGTTTAAAGATTTGAAGAGCCAACCAAGAATAAACTCAAAGACTTCACTAGAATTTCACATACCCAAAGCTGTTATAGACTTTTACACAATAATAATGGATGAATTAAGGAAAAGTTTAAGAGAATAATTTCTATAGGGTCTTGGCACAAACCAAGGCCTTTGTGCCCTTCAATAAGAAGGCGACACATCAGTGTGGAACAATATAACAAAAATATGGTGTTCCCATAATCTTTTTTCTAAAATATTTAACCTAAAACAAAACACCTTCTAGAATAAATTTTTCATATTTTTCTTTAAAACCACCCTAGCCATCAACCTGCCGCTGGAGAAAGAGAGAGGGGCACCGGACGGCGTCATCTCTGGCTTTCTTTGTACCGGCCAGTGTCATCTCTAGCGTCGTCTCCGGCGGCATCTCTAGTGGCGTCTCCGGCGGCAAGTTGGTGGCTAGGGTGGGTTTTGAGAAAAATATGAAAAATTTATTCTAGAAGGTGTTTTGTTTTAGGTTAGGTATTCTAAAAAAAAGATTAGGTGGAACACCATATTTTTGTTATAGTATTCCACGTTGATGTGTTGCCTTCTTATTGGAGGGCACAAAAACCTTAGTTTGTGCCAAGACCCTATAAAAGTTATTCTCAAAGTTTAAATTATTGCTGTACATTTTTTTCAATAGAAAGTTAGAAGTGTAGTTAGTGCACAAGGAAGGGCGGAACTACATGGCCTGAGGCCCCAGGCCATGTTTTTCCCAAAAATTTTTAAAATTAAAATTTTATCCTTTAAATTTTTTAATTTTGCCTCCCAAATTCTAAATGCACAAGTTAGAATATAATTAAATTGTATGCAATTTGTTTTGAAAAAAGAAAAATTATCCTTCTCATTTCATTCAAGATTCCTACAAGTGGAACATGACGAACGAAAACTTTGTACGTTGAAAAATGACGGTTCGTTCTCTTTCACCTCTAGTTTTTAGGACAACTAGGTGCCTAAATATGTGTTTTATGATCATATTTTTAGAGGATGAGCTAGATAATAATTGAATAACATAACAGCATCATGCAACATATCCAATAAAAATCAAACGGGCAACAACTGCAAATCATAGCATTGAACAAATTTACACTAAAGTTAACTAAACTTGAACATAATTGTGAAAGAAATCGATTCGAACTTCTTTTATATATATATATATATATATATATATATGACATGAGTACAAAAAGATGGATGCATCTAGCTGAATTTTTTTTTTTTCAAAATAAGCAATGTAGAAGTATAGGTTCAGAGATCATCCAAAACTGAATCCAAAAAACAAACCACAAAACAATGCAACCAAGCCATAACCCAATCATGTTATATATGTGTTAAGATACCAGAATGTACAAGAAATGCTCTACAGAGGCACTATCAACATCGTATTTTGCAAGTCTACTTTCTTCTATATCCATAAACGTTCTATTTCATGCTAAAACAAAACAAAAAGAACATAAATATAAGAAATTAACGGAATAAAAGAAGAAATGAGCTAAGTGCACATATATATGTAAACTTTTATTTTCATTTTCTAAAAATGCAAATTACAAGTATCCATATACTATGTTCTATTTTCATTTTCTACAAAGGCAAAATACAAGTATCCATATACTATATTCTATTTTCATTTTCTACAAATACAAATATTCATATACTATGTTCTATTTTCATTTTATACAAATTTAATATACAAGTATCCATATAATATGTTTTATTTTCATTTTCAATAAATTCAAAATACAAATATCTATATACTATGTTCCATTTTCATTTTCTACAAATGCAAACTACAAGTATCCATATACTATATTCTACTTCAGTTTTTTACAAATTCAAAATACAAGTATCCAAATACCAAGATTATGCCTTTTGGCTCACTTTGCGGAATCTATGCAGTTGATCTAAACACTATATGCTTTATGTCGAAAAAAAAAAAAAAATCCTAAATATAAGAAATTCACGGAATAAATGAAGAAATGAGCTAAGTGTGGCAAATTTCTATTTTCATTTTCTACAAATGCAAAGTACAAGTATCCATATATAAAAGTATGCGTTTTGACTCACTTTTGCATAATCTATGCACTTTACCTAAACTCTATCTACGTCATGCTGAAAAAAAAAAAAAAAAAAAAAAGAAGGAAAAAAACAAAAAAAAGACAAAAATAAGAAATTCACGGAATAAATAAAGAAATTAGTTAAGTGCGCGCGCGCACACCTATATATATATATATATATATATATATATATATGCAAACTTCTATTTTCATTTTCTAAAAATGCAAACTACAAGTATCACTACAAAAAACCAATTTTTCGCTGACATAAGTTTTCTGACGTGTCAGACCATCTGACACGTCAGAAAATCCTCTTGACGGGGTATTTTTTATGTGTTTCGGGCGTTAAAATTATGGGTGTCAGAAACGGAAAACTTTCGACGTGTTAGATTTAATACGTCAAAATTTTCTAACGTGTCAAATGTAACACGTCAGAATTTTTTGATGTATCAAAATTAGCACGTCAAAAAATTTTTTTGGCGTGTTAAATTTTGACACGTCAGTAAATTTCCTGATGTCTTAAAATTGACAAGTCAATAATTTAAAAACAATTAAAAAAGTAATTTTTCTTTTTTAAAATTTTTTCTTTATTCTTTTTTCAATTAAAAAATTTATTAATTTAAATTCTTTTTCAATTAAAATAATATATATATTTTTTTTTAATTCTGGAATACAACCGTACGTTTCTCCCCCAGCTCTCTCCCTAATTTCTTCTTTCCTCCATTTTCACTCTCTCTCTCTCTCTCTCTTCTTTCCTCCATTTTCAAAAACCCAAACCCAAAAAATCTTCAAAAAATCAAAAACCCAAATAAAAAAATAAACCTTATGTTTCTTCTTCTCTTCTTCTCTTCAAATCAAAAATCAAAAATCTCTCAAATCAAATCAAAATAAACCAAATCAGAGCTTCTTCAAATCAAAAATCTCTCTTCTTCGATCTTCTTCTCTTCTCCCTTTTTTTTTTTTTTTTTTTTTTTTTCCTTCTGCTTCTCTTCTTCGATCTTCTCTTCTCCTTTTGTTTTTCTTCTTCTTGATCTGCTTTTCTTCTAGCTCTACTGCCGTGTAGAGAGATTGAGAAAGAAGAGGGAGCTTTTGCTGCATGCATGCAGAGAGAAGAGAGAGATTGAGAGAGGGAAAGAATATCTGGAATTAAATAAGAAAAGTAGATATGGGGAAAAGAATAAATAATAAAAGAAGGAAAGAAGAGGGAAAATTAAAGTTGAATGTTCCGCTATTTTTTTTTTTTTTTCTAACGTGCTAGTTTTAGCATGTCAGAAATATATAATATAAATAAACCTGATATAAAAAAATGAATAAATAAAGAAATACTGACGTGCTAATTTATATATATATATATATAAAGAAATCGGATATAAAATACAAAAAAAAAATTAAGAAATACTGACGTGCTAAAATCAGCACGTCAGAAATATATATATAAAATTTTTAAAAATTAAATTAATTTAAATTTCCTGACGTGTTGAATGTAACACATCATTAAATATTGACGTGTCATATTCAACATGTCAAAAAAAAAATTTGTTGATGTGCTACTTTTGGCACGTCAATAATTACTGACGTGGCAAAATTTGGTTACTGTTTGCCACGTTACTAACCATCTTTTTTTTGTAGTGTATCCATATACAATATTTTATTTTCAAGACTTTTTTGGTTAATTCAACTTCTCATGAATACCAACAACATATATAAGTGAAACTAACAAAACTAGACTTTTATGGCATATAACTTAGCCAATACTCTTCATTTACAACCTAATTTCGACCACAAAATGTACAAGAAATGCTCTACACAGGTAGAATGAGATAAGATACTGCTCAAATCATCTTCAAATTATGAATACAATTTATCAGAAGTATCTAGAACCATAAATTGAAAGAAAAATAAATCTTTTAGGCTTAGTTTTAATCAGACACTTCACAATTAAAAAAGATTAAAGATGATTACCTTAGTCTTGGAGATGAACAGATTGACATTAGAATGGTCATTCAGAAAATTATTGATCCGCCCTGGTTTGGCAAGGACCACACAGGGCATGGGGTTCTTCATCAAGTAGTGCTTCTGATCCATCTGGAAGTCACATCCGCATTTTCCTCCAACCAAAAGAAATGACCGTAATATTTTGAAGATAACCGGCTAAGTATGGTCCGCATCAAGTCTTCCAAGGCAGCTAGTCGTTGATCCATCAATGCTTTATCTTCCCGAGCTTCCCTTCTTTGATCAACCAATTCTCTTCGAAGGCCTGCCATCTCTTCACTAAGGGAGCGGTACTGTGCGGCTTGAAAAATGATCGGGGCCTCCTCCTCTTCTGCTGCTGCCGGTTCATCTTCAGCCATCGGCTTGGCCTCACTCTCTTCTTCACCAGCTGCTTGTGCTGGGAGTACTCGGGGCATAAGGGAGAAGCTCTTGTTCCATTGGCGAATGCCAAATATAGGAGTAGTAGTAGCTGGCTCGTCTTCTGCGGTGCCCTTGATGCCCTTTTTCCGAAGAATATACGTGATTAGGTATGGGAAAGGCAACCCCCACGAATGAGTGGACTCTGCTCCCCCAATGTGCACTCCATTCCAAAATTTATGTATTTGATTCCAAATAATGTTGGGAATGGAGTACCAGGCATCCTTGTGGAAGGTGTAAAGGGTCTGTAGAAATTGATCACGCCTCTTAGTTTTGTGTCCCAAGGGGAAGGCATTGCGATGCAGGATGGAGTCCACAAACCAAAGCCTTTGGGGAAGCTTGGATCGGCTGCCGACATTATGGTGGGCATCTGCATATTGCCCTTGGCACATGTCTTCAATGATATCCGCCACATAGTATCGGGGAGGTTGCTCGGCAAGATGTGCAGCTTCTGGAGGGAGCTCATCATTGCATTGAAGGGCTGCTGCAGTCATGGGAAAGGTTGGCATAGAATTCAACTACCAACCTCCGGTAGGCGGTGGAAGTGACCGGTTTGAACAGCTTCTTGAGCCCCCTTTGCTTGAACTTGGCGACCGCCCATTGAGTCGCCGCAAGATTTTGGAAGTCTTCGCGAATGGCGAAGGTGGTCTCAAACAGTAGCTTCCGCTCTTCAAAAGTCGGCGGGGGAGAAATAGCTTGGGCCTCGGACCCTCGGGAGGATGAAGCACGAGTTCTAGGCATGTTGAGCTTGATTGGGGACTTTTATCGAACAGTTGGTGTGCACTAGAGAAGGTCAACTTTATTATACAAGGGAACACCGCTCAAAACCCCCTGTAAAACACAAAAATCCTAACACAGGGCGACAATGTGGGTGGATAAGCACCCACACTATGCAAAAAAAATAAAAAGAAAAATGAAGGTGGGAGGGGTTGGAGTTGAGGAGGTGGATGGGGGACGAGATCTGTGATGAAGGTGGTGGCCGTAGGGTAGAATGGGGCCGTACAAGTGCAGATGTGGTGTGGTGGTGGTGGTTCAAGGTTGGTGGAGGTAAGGGAAAGTGGTTGTGCTCCGGTGATGTTTAAGTGCAGGTGATGGGGACTTGTACGGTGTAGGGGAGTGTGAGGGAGAATAGGGGGAAAGTAAACTCAAAATAGGTCACGTGCCCTACTGTCCGAGTGCGCTCGATCGCATTTGGCCAGGGTTGTGCGTGTGTGGCTGAGGTGTGCTCGAGGGCACGCAAGATGCGTTCAATCGCACTAACAGAATGTTTAATACCATCATTCGGTTACTGCGCTCGATCACATACTTGTTACAATCGATCGTAGTAACAGAATGTTCAATTTTTTTTTTTTTTTTTGAATACATAATGTTCAATAATGAAAAAGAAACACAAAGGATAAGTGAGACATGTAAAGTAAAGAAATTGATATGATGAAAAATAAGAGAAAAAAATGTACCGCCTTCAGTGGCCTCAGTACCACTGTTTTGAGTAAATGCGCTTGAGCTCCTGGATTGCTCAAACGCTTCTACTTGTGACTGTAATGTCTCTAGTGTGAAGAGCTGCACTTGAGCTCTACAGACTGTGGCTTAAATGTCCTTGGTGGTGCAGGAACAGGGACCTCTGAGAACTGTGGCTGCTTTCAGCTATTGATGACTTCCTGAGTTAGGTATTGTTTGAGCTAGAAATTCTCCCTGTTTCCTCTCACTTAGCTCCTTTGCCATCTGACCCATTTGCACTTCCAGTCTTTGAATGACTTGATCAGTCTTTGTATTGAATTGTTTTTTATCAGCCGTGAATTGCTGTTGAAAGGTCACCATGTTGTGTATTGTTGTGCAAATTTATTTAACTCACAAGTGCACGAATCAATTGTAGTTTAATGGATTGCAAGTGCGAGGTCGATCCCACAGAGAATTGTATTTTTGAAAGAACAATTTATATCTAAACTAATTAAATCCTAATCTAGTTCCAAAAGGGTTTTGACTTTTGAGTTTTGAAAATTAAAGGATAAACATAAACTAAATAAAATAAGTAAATCTAAGGATAAAGGTACTAAGGTTTGGGAATTCACACTCACCAAATCATAACAACATACTTTATGTTCATCAATATTAATCCGAAGTTCTCACAAATTAAATCATAGATATGTTTTACTATGCTTCAAAGAATTAATCAAAACCATCTCATGTATCCATTCATTGACCAAATCACAAAAGGAATCCAAATTCAATTGAAACACCAGATGTATCCGTAGAACAAATCACAAGGGATATCCAATTTTTATGAGTTAAAAGCCAAGCAATTAATCATATGAAATTATCTCAAATCATCACATGTATCCTTGAATCACAAGAGATATCCAAGAATCACTCCATACAATTGATTAGAAGTAAAACAATTGAAATATAAAACCCAATAAAATCAGAATAATAAAAACTTACATGAAAGTATTGATGTTCTTCATTGGTGAGGCTTTATCCCCAACCTTAGTTGGGAATTTAGCTCCACATAAAAATAAAATCTAAACCTAATTCTAAACATAAAGAAAAACTAAACAAAAGAATTTTGCTCTCTGGTATTGTGTGTCTTTTCTTGAATGCAAAGGAGTCTATTTATAGGCTTAGGGAAGTCCTAGCAGCCCAAGTAAACCTAGATAATTCGGAGGTCTGTCTCCCAGTCAAAATAGAAGTCTGAAATCGGAATAGGATTCGTCCAGATTCGTGTCCATTAATTGCGGGGCGATTTTTACATAGTAACTGTACGAATTAGGAAAATCCTATTTCACAATGAATTATAGTATTTTGAGTTAGCTTTCCAATGCCATTTGAATCAATTTAATCCGATATTTGAACGGAGAGTTATGGTCAAAATACTAAGATATGTGCAGAATCTGAATTTGAATCCGATCCGAAATCTTATCCAATCTGAACTTTAATCTGATTTAACCTTTTCTTGGATTTGGTTAGACTTAACCACACAATCTAGGTCTTCTCAAAGTATTATTTCTTCCAAACTTTGCATTTTTCCCTTTAAAGCTATAGTTTTTCTTCAATGACCTACAAAATACTAAAAACACAAAACTAACACAAAATATTAAATAACGACACAGCTAAAGGATTAACTAATGTAAATAAAGGGGTCCAAATATGCAATATTTGGCACTTATCATGTATCATATTCTCCAATTGGTTCAACTTTGACTCTTGAGTTGGTTGGCTTCCTTGTTGGGGCCCCCTCTGCTGTCCTTGATTATTACTCCAAGAGAAATTTGGATGGTTGTGCCATTCTGGATTGTAAGTGTTGGAGTATAGATTGATCTTGTGGGGGTAATTGTTTTGTCCCACATAATTCAACTCTTCTTGTTCTGCAAATGAAGATAAGGGACATGTCTCAGTAGTGTGATCTAGATGAGAACAAATAGCTCATACCTGGATTGGTGTGTCATGTTGCAAAGGTGAGATTTTCTGAGCAGTCATGGCCTTGACAATCATGTCCAACTTCTTGTCCACAGCGGCCATCTGCTTGGGAGATCCCCCATTAAGTTTTACTTCATACATGCCCTTGCTTTTGACTCCTCTCCTTCCTCTAGAGCAGAATTGCTGGGAATGCTCACTTAATGTTCCAAACAGCTCCATTGCCTTACTACTTTTCTCCATAAGTGCTCCTCCACAAGCTGAATCAACCATCCCTTTGTTAGTATCATCTAAACCTTTATAGAAAATTTGTACCTGATCATCTTGAGAGATGTTGTAATGTGGACACTTTAGAATCAATAAATTGAAGTGATCCCATGCCTCGAAGAACAGATCTCCATCTCATTGTTGGGACATTTAAAGTTCCCTTTTAAGTTATCTTGTCTTCTGAGCTGGGAAAAACTTCTTCAGAAACTTGGTGGCTAATTCTTCCCAAGTATGGATAGAATCTGCAGACAAAGAATTATACCACAGTTTAGCATTATCTTTCAAAGAGAAAGGAAAGAGGACTAACCTGAGTCTCTCTGGAGTTAGGCCTTGGACATGCTGCAACTTGCATAAATCAAAGAATTCTTTAAGATGCAAGTTGGGATCCTCAGTAGCTGTGCCTCTGAAGTGAGTCAATGCATTAAGGATTTAAGGAGAAATATAATAGCTGCCTACCACCTCCGGTTGATATGCTATGGATGAGGGTTGCTGGAGGTTTGCTGGAATGAATGCCTGCTTCATCGGTCTCCGCACCGGTGGTGGATTTGCCTCTAATGGTCTTGGCCCAATTGGATTCTCTTGCAAATCTTCCATCTCAATTTCTTCCTCTTCTTCTTTGTCTCTAGGTCGATGTGGAATTGTCCACTCAATTTCAGAATCGAGTGGAATGACGGTTGAGTCTTGAGATTGAAGACCATGCATCAATTGAATTGCTTTTTCAGTCAAGCAGCTTCAGTGCTGCTGGTCCGGATGCTGCCTGGAACTGCGCTCGATCGCAGGTTGGTGCGTTCGATCGCAATGCGCTCGATCGCACTTGGCTGACGTTCGATCGCAATCACAGAATGCTAGTCCGCAACCTGAAACAGAAAATAGAAAAATTCAAGAATCAATAGAAAATCTTTTTGACAAAAACAAAATTGAAAATTAAAAATTAAAATAACATAACTTAAGGAAAATAATTTTTAAACAAAATTCACCGCAGTCCCCGGCAACGGCGCCAAAAACTTGTTGTTTCACAACTACCCACCTAAATTAATAAGCAAATAACTTGATGTTTTACCCGCAAGTGCACGAGGTCAACATAGTAGTATAGTGTGCAAATACAGGGTCATTCCCACGAAGACTGCTGAATCTTGTCTAAAATTAATTCCCAAAGTAAAATAAAACAACTGATAATGATAAAAAAGGTAGGGCTTTGATATTTACCACTAATTATATTTAACTAATATATCAATATGCTAATGTTTTGATCATGTTATGAATATCTAATGTTTGTCAATCTAAGGGTATTGGTGTCTACTCCATAAGCTATTGATTTCCCTAAGCAATGAATTAGGCATGAGTGTCTACTCTAATTCTTTTTTTTCTTAAAGGGTTTAGCATGGGTGTCTACTAAGTTGTTATTTAAGAAAGCATAAATCTATGGAAACCGACAAACACATGAGGACTAGGGCATGGGTGTCTACTCTCGATTCCCCATGTTGATTAACCCAAGAATCCGATGTGGATATCTTTTGTTACTTATGTTAAACCCAGAACTAGGTCATCCAAATTGATTTAACTAACTAGTCCATACCACATGCACATGTTGATCAGGCACACACATATGAGGAATTCATGAAACTAGGTATTAATCAAGTTAGACATCATAACAAGACTATCACAAAGGCGCCAATATTGAATATTAACAAAACATAACTAGGGCTTCAATCTAGCCCTACTAAATAAATTAGCTACACATAGAGTTGATGTTAAACATCTTCATAAGATAAAAGAAAAGAAAGGAAAAGAATAAACCCGAGACTTGAACTTGAAGAGCTCCAATTCTTCTCCTTACAAAGCATACCTATTCTAGAGGCTTAAGGGTCTATTTATAGGCTTTAGAAGTCCTTGACAAACTAGTAAACCTAGGAATTTCGTAGGGTTTCAAAACCTATTACAATTGGGAGTTGAAAAACCCTAATATGGAAAGAATGACAATCTGGCCGCCACTTGATATGTCTCCTGTGCACGGGGTGAGATCGATCGCAACCCGTGTGCGCTCGATCGTAGGTCTGCGATCGAGCCTCTTTTGTTCTGCGCTCGAACATTGATTGCTTGCTTCGTGCTGCGTCTTCTCTGGTACTGCGCTCGATCGCAGGTAACCTGTGATCGATTGCAGTGTCAGGGGCTCCCACTTTTACCATCTTCTCTCTTTGAGCCCAAATCTTCCAAATTTACTTCATTTTCTTCCAAAAGCCTACAAAAGTATGGAAAACACAAAAAGGAATTAAAATGACCTAATTAACTAAACCAAAGGATTTAAATATTCAAGTTAAGGGCTGAAAATATGAATATTTTAACACTTAACATTATTCTCAGGGTTTAGAGGTCTATTTATAGGCTTCTAGAAGTCCTTCTTACACTAGTAAACCTAGAAAATTCGTAGGGTTTTATTCTTATTACAAGTGGGAGTTGGAAAGCCCTAATATAGAAATACTAATAGTCTGGTCGCCTCTTGATGTGTCACCTACACACAGGTGTGCTCGATTACAACCCGTGTGCGCTCGATCGCATGTTTGCGATCGAGCCTCTTCTGTTGTGCACTCGATCGCGCATGGCTGCTTCATGTTTTGTCTTCTCTGGTAGTGCGCTCGATCGTAGGGAGTCTGCGATCGATCACACTATTAGGGGCTCCAACTTTTTCTATTTTCTCTCTTTAAATCCAAATCTTCCAGATTTAGTCCATTTTCTTGCAAAAGCCTATAAAAGCATAGAAAACACAAAAAGGAACTAAAATAACACAAATTAACAATATTAAGGAATTAACACACATAAATTTAAGGGCTAAAATATAGATATTTTGGCACTTAACAAGTCTTCACAAATAAACAATGCTATATGTTTCTTTGACAACTTAGCGAGGCAAGTGGAAGGAGAAAGGCCAATATGCAGAAGATTGACTTTAAAGAATAGAGCTGTTTTCGTAGGCCAAGGTAGTGATATATATATATATATAAATGTTTTTTTTTTTTTTTATATATATATCTAAATGTTTTTTTTTTTTTTTTTTTACTATCGAGATTGAAGAAGATATATAATATATCGAAGTAAGTGCTGACCTTTTCCAAAGCTATGAAGATGAGTAAATGACAAGCAGTTGAAGAGAATAACAAAAATCATATAACTTAGGGTGCGTTTGGGAGTGGGTTTTTAAAAAAATAATATGTGATTTTAAACCAAATCGCAATTTTAGGGTGTTTGAGATTGCGATTTTAAAAACGCAAATTTTAAAATCACAAAAAAATCCGCGATTTCCATAAGCTGATTAGAGGGTACTTATTTGAAAAAGTGCGAATTTAAAACAAAATCACAATTTCTATTAAAAAGATATTTGGAGCAATAGTTACCTTTTTTTGAGCGGGAATGAAAAAAATACCAAGAATACCAACCTAAAATATATTAAAACCCATATTTTCTCTTTTACTTTCTTCATCCTCTCTTTCTCATTCATCCTTTCTCTGCCTTGTAGCAGTGTGCGTCGCTGTTGTCCATCTCTCCGCCCCTCTACCAGGTAATAATCTCACCTTAATATTTTGGGAAAACTTCACTAAGGACCCCCAAACTTCCACCCGTTTTGAAATACCCCCCCTGAACTTCAAAATCTCTCAATTTAGTCCCTTGAACTTTCAATTGCTTTCAATTTGGACCCCTCCATCAGACTTTAAACGTCACATGACATTTATACCCCTGACTTTTGTATAAAATTCCAACTTCTAAAACGTTTTTTTATTTTAAAAAAAAAACAACAAAAATCAAGAATATTTTGGTCTTTTTTTGAATTTTTAACAGCTAAAATTAACGGAAGGGTCCAAATTGAGAGAAATTGAAAGTTTAGGGGACTAAATTGAGAGATTTTGAAGTTCAGGGGGGTATTTCAAAACGGGTGTAAGTTTGGGGGTCCTTAGTGAAGTTTCTCCCAATATTTTCTTTTTCTCCATATAAATCCTTTGCTTTTGTAAAACTTTCCACTGTTTTGGTGTTTGGTGTTATTTTATGTGGTTTGTATGATTACTATGCCTTTTTATATATGCGTTTATGTTCTTCGACCATTTTTACAGAGTAAAGTTGTGATTTTTTTTTTTCAAAATTTCATTTTGATTACCGTGCATGTATAGGGATCTGCAATCCATCATAGTATGCAGTGATAGATCACTGTACACGCATAGTCATGTAAGGAGTAACAGTCAGGAAAACATTGACAATATACATGACGAGGAGATGAAAGTGGTTCGTGACAATATAGCCCGATCCGTTTGTGGGCTATAAACAGTGCTTTATTATTTATGTTTTAGGCTAATTTTTAATGTCTTTTAAGTTTTTTTTGGTGATTGATCAAGTACTAATTTAAATTATTGGTGAATTATGTAACAATTAAATTCAATAAACATTATTAGTTTAATTTGATGGATTGTTCTTGTATTTTTTATTATATGTCTGTTTGGAATATGATTCAAGAAAAAAAAAAATACAAAAACAAAAAAGCATATAGAAACAAGTAATATAGCAATATATAATTGCCTAAGTAGAAAACTCAAAGTTAATGTCAAATTATAAGTCATACTTTTGTTTGCATAGGTGTTAAAAATGGAGGCTTATAGACAATGTTAGTTATTTTATATTTATAAAGAAATGTCCTTATTGGTAATTTGGTTATGAAACCACAATTATATGCTAATGTTATCCAAACACTCAATTGATAAAAAAAAAAAGTACTTTTTAGCATGTTTTACCAAACGTCTGTGCAATTTTAAAAACGCAATTTTTAAAATCGCACTTATTGAAACCGCACTCCCAAGCGGCCCCTTAATAATAACCAGACGGTCATAAAACCGTTAGTCTGATTTTTTCTTTAAAAACTCATCAGTATAATTTTAATGGTAAAATTATAGGAAGAATAGTAAACCAACGGCTCAAAAATTAAAAGCATGTTTGTAACATTACAACAATGCCGAGAGAGAGGGCAGAGAGAGATGACGGAAAGTGAGACTGAGACAGATAGTGAGAGAGGAAGACAATGATATTCACGGAGAAGAGAGAGAGAGAGCTCCGCCTGTGGCCATGGTTGCGCCATTGGTGGCTGGGCAACCCAGCTCCGGCGATCAGTAAACCTGAAACATTCCAGTAGGTAAAAGCAATTGCGTATTATGGTTCTTGATGGAATGGGTTTTGAATTGTGCTTATTGGGCTGATTTTCTGGAGAAATCACAAAACAAGCATAATCCAATCCAATTGAAGGTCCAAATCCATCTTCCACTGGGGTCTCAATTAGTTGATTTGATCATCAATTCCAAGAAACTACAACCAGGAAAAAATCCCCATATTGGGAGTAAAACCTAACTCTAACTACGCTATCTCTTAAATTCCAACCAAATTAAGATCATTCAAGCAAAATGGACATAAAATCTTGTAAAAATAGTCTCGATTCCATACTGGTTTGGTTCGATTGAGTAAAAACAAAAACGAAAAGGCAAAATCTAAGCGGGTCAAAACAGGTCAAAGATCCATGATTTACCGGCCAGGTTTCGCCAGAATCCGGCGAAGGCAAGCCTTATTAAGGTCAGAAAGGGAGCAAGCCTTGATTCTGTTCAATCTTCTCATTTTATCATTCCCGCAGCTTTCAGAATATTCCGGTGATCGCTTTTTGGTTGTCTGGACGGAAAGAGGAAGCTTGGGAAAAGAATCGAAAATTTGAGATTTTGTTTAGCGGGTCGGAGTTTATTTTTTCGTGGGTTTGAAATGACTACCGAACATGTCAAGTTTTTCTTTTCCTTTTCTTTCTTTTCTTGGCAACCAAACGGGTATTAGGGTTTGAATTGAGATTGCGTTTGATTTTTTGCCTGAGGGTATTTTGCAACAAGGATGGGGGCATTTTGGAAAAAAAAAAAAAAAAAAGTGATCACGTGCATCATGTGATCACTATTCTGTTAGTCAAAGCGGCTTTGACTGACGGAATGGCTAAATTGAAAAAAAATTGAAACTTTATGAGATGGATTGCAAAAATTAAAACTTTGAGGTTCGAATTGAAAATTATTGCCAACTTTGGGAGGTAAAGTATAACTTTCCAATATGCGTTGCTTTTTTATTTGGGGAATATAATTAGTTATTTTGTTTCCTTAATAAGACCATAACCGATGGCATTTGTTTTAATCCTTAGATATAATGGATGGCCAGATTTAGGAATTTGAAAAACTTGAATTCTCTAAGAATTTGAGGGGATCCGGATCCCACTATTAGACTCTCAAATGCACATTTATTGATATTGCACAAAAATTACCATTAGATTTTAAATGAATCACTATTGAATTTTGAATTCAATGGTAACTTTTAGAAACACATCAAAAAAAGTAAGAGCTGGAGTAAGAGTACATATAACATTTCCCTTTTATCAAACCTATGCTTTTGGATCCAATAGCAGCAGAAGCCTTGGCTGCTTTGTACGCTACAGAGTTTTGTCGTAATCTGAGATTGCAGGCGATTATTCTTGAAGGAGATGGGATGCAGTGAGTGAATGCAGGAGACCATATAAAGAGGAAGGGCAATGATGTGGTTCATAATGTAGCCAAAATAACAAAAGGTTCTTTGATCAGGTATGGATAGAGGAGACGCTAGCTGTATTGTTGACAAAAACAATGTATGATTAGGTCAAAATGATGTCCCTCAAATTATTAAACAAGTTTCAGAATTTTTTATTTTTTTATTTTTATTTTTAATTTTAAAGAAAATGATAGGAGGGTTCTAGAGTCAATTAAGTAAGAAAAATTATTGCCTTGGTAAGCGCGACTTCGTGAAGCGTTTCAACTTCCCATCCATTGCCATGCTTGATGGAGCCCTTCCAGAAGGATTAAAAAAAAAAATTCAAATAAAATAAAAGATTTTAGAAAATTATAAGGAAAAGAAAAGAAAATTTTCTTGAAATATGAGCATTCTAACGTTAATGGCTGCCAAAAGGCAGTTTACATGCAACTATTATATACTATTGGACCAAGTATTTTCCTGTACATCACCAGTGTGATTAAACTTATTTTTTTCTTGTAAAAATTAAGATTTGAAAAAAAAAAAATTGTGATTTAATATGATATCAAAACGAGATGTTTTAAGTTTAAATTTTAATTTTGTCAATTCAGATCATATTTAAATTAAATATTTCACGTATTGGGTCTCACCTATTAAACGAGAGTTTAAACCCAAACGTAAGAGAGAATTTTAAAATTAAATGATTAATTTTCTGAAGCTGTAAATCAATTTCCTTTTAGGGCATTTTCTTATAAATACTCTAATTAACCAATATGAAAACTGAAGCAAATTGAGAGAACAAGTTGAATGATTGGGTGGAGAGAAAGCTGAAGATGGGGTTCACGGGCTAACCTGTGGTAGGAAATGAGTTGTACATTGGTGGGGGCAGTTGGCAAGTGGGGCTCTCAAACAGCCCTGATTGACCACACAGAAGGGAGTCACGGGTTCTACATATATCATATAAAAATAACACTTAGTGCCAAAATCAACAGGATAATTATTGATATATACATATTTTATCTATTTGGGTAAAACAAAAAAGAAAAGCATTGAAAAATGAGCGGACAAGTGAGCTCCCTGAAAAGCCACGCATACAATTGGAAGGCAGCAGGATCTTCTCTCTCTTGCTCTCATCCACAAAAAAGATTCTTTGGATGGCATCATATTCTTGTAACAATTTGCCATCACTAGAGAGATTAACCTTTTTGGTTGTGTGGGGGCACTTGCATGCAATTAGAGGTGGTAATTTCTTTGGGTGGCGTCTAGGTATGTCACTTTGAAGGTGGATCACATTAATGCCAAGAATAATGCATGTATCATTACAATCCTTGATGTGAAATTTGGCGTATTGGGTTGGCTTATTAAATTATTTATGACGTTTTACATAGAAAATAGGATATGTTTATATATAATATGTTCTTTTTAAATAGTATAAGGCCTTTTAAGAAGAAATTCAATAACAAAACCTTGTGAGTTAAGATTCAAAACGGACAATATCATACCATTTGGAGTTGGTTGTTACATATGATATTAGAGCTGAAGCCTAATCTGAAATAGAAAAAACATGCATAAGCTAGATCCAAGAAAAAGAAAAATGATTGTGACATCCCAAATTGCTGTTAACCTAACTATATTCCATAATTAAAATTTATTCATCACTCACTTTCAAAGAAATGTCGAATCATTCTGCATTGGTAATGGTAGGCGAGCAAATAGCGTCATGAGAAACCAAAAGCTTTAACACTTTTTTATTATTATTTTTTTTTTTTCGTACTTTTAGACGAAAGGGTGAAATATAAAGACATAAGTAATGACTAATGTGCAAAGATTTCAATGGTTTGAATGCTTCTTGGGGCCACAATATGTGTAGTGTGATTTGAGCCACAAGTTAGAGAAACAATGGGTACCACTTGTTTTCATCCATTCCTTAGGGTCCTACATATTATAAGTCCATCGTGCTACGGGTGTGTACTAACTCTATTTCAAATAATCACATGATTAACCCTTAATTCTTAATTCTTTGCATGATTACATCTTCCCCTAGCTTGTTGATAATATTGTATGTTTCTTTGGTGGAAAAAATGTCGGAAATATTAATTTTTTTTTTAATTATTATTATAATTATTTGTTTTCCTGAACAGTGCATGAAAGATGGTGAGTGATGTCCCTTATAATATGCTCTATCTGCCAATTATTAATCAAATTTGGTAATGATAGAATCACCTTCTAGCATAAGGATGTAACATCCAGAGAATTAGCCAACTTGGTGGCTAAATAAAGCAGCAATATATAGCTTCACAAACATTTATATCAGTTGAGAAAAGCTTTAAAAAAGTAGCAGCCAAAACTTGACCTGTAGGCTTCCAAATATGATTATTTAAATCTATGCTATTTTAATTAAACAACGAAAAGTAAGATCATCTACTTGGTTGTACGGGCCCCTCTTTAGCTATTGGGCAAAACAAACTTTTCTTCTTGTTCATACAATGAAAATCACGTATAGCCTAAGAAATTATGAGATCTTCAAGTCTTTTCACCAATAACTAAGAATATCGAAAAGCATGGGCTCTTATCTTGCTCTTCAAAACTCTTAAACTTATTCTTGATAATACTTAATAATATAAAGTTGTTACTAAATACTAAAGAATTGGAATGATTAATGAGAGCTACAGGCTTCTCTATTTATAGGCTTAACATGAGAGACAGAAGAGATATACTAACAATGTGGGACTACTAATCTCACTACATAGTGGAGGGCTAGGGGTTGAAAAAACCCTAGCCTCCACTCAGTGGCGGAGCCACGTATGGGCTAGTGGTGGCCACAGCCCCCCCCCAAGAAATATTAAAAAAAAAAAAATTTAAGCACAAATTTTGTTGCTGCCTGCTGACCACTCATCTAGCTACATATATAGGCCCCCACAAAGAATTTTGTTTTTTAAAAAAAATTGAACACTTGTTGGAGCACACGATCGCCCCTCCAAGTATTAAAAAAAAATAAAATTTATTGCTGGTTTGCAGTCTGCTCCATACTCCGTAGCCCCAAAAGTTATTAAAAAAAAAAAATAGATTGTTTCTTTTCCCTCTTTCTCACACACTCGCCTCTGAGTTCTCTCCCTTTCTCTTCTCCATCGCTCGCTCTCCTTCAGTCCCTCTGACTCTCAAACGCTCTCTCTCTCAGAGTCAGACAGACGCAGTCATCAGCTCCACCTATGGGCCTGGTACAAATCACTGTTTTTCAGCACCTGTGACTACGTCACGCATCTTATATGTAAAACCAAATCTTTGGTATATTCCCTCCGTCCCATTTTAATGGCTCTG
The DNA here is from genome assembly GCF_965113065.1 of Corylus avellana. Lineage (NCBI taxonomy): Eukaryota > Viridiplantae > Streptophyta > Magnoliopsida > Fagales > Betulaceae > Corylus > Corylus avellana. The sequence continues at coordinate 11,638,485 of NC_142500.1, read as the reverse complement.
ATTAAATCTTTTCTCTCTCTCCTTCCTTCTTCTTTGTTTTCCATTCTCATTTCTGATTTAAAAAAAATAAATAAATAAAATAAAATAAAATAAAATTTGTAATAAAAACTGTAATTCCTGAAAAATAATTATGAGTGCCTGTAAAACCCTTTTTTCTTGTCTCTTATTCTTTGATTCACTTGTAACTTGTAAGTAAGATAATTTCACATAATATTAGCAAAAAGATCGAGGAAGGCATCTAAAGATTCCATTTTTTCTCCTTTTTCATAGAGACGGAAAAAAAAAAAATTTCGGATGCCAAATTTTTTTTTACGGCCCCTACATTCTTAAACATCTGGCTCCGCCACTGCCTCCACTCATCAAAAAACACGGCCAGGAATGAAATTTTACTCACGACCAGACGTCTACTAGAGTGGCCTTAGGCTTGAATTTTATCGCAAGCCCAATCTCCTATTCTTGCATCTCATGCATTGTTTTTTTAGCTAGCCCGTGTTTTAATAAATAAAAACAAGCAGTCCAATAAATAAAAAGTCTTACCAAATTAATTTACATTAGCTCGACAAGCTACCCAAAAGAAAAATTAAAAACCAACTTCAAATAGGCTTGACTATCGCAAGTCATTATTTAATTACAATTGATTCTGCTAAATAATTGTAATTGCATTATAGTTTACATTTTCCATTAAATCAATTAATCTCTTAGACTTTTTTTAATATTGACTTATGATTCTTCCATGAAATCCTCCGTAGCAAAATTAAAGCCAAAGATGATGTTACTTTAATTCTCCATATCTTTATCCTTGAGTAACTGATTTTTTTTATTATTCTTATACTTATGAAACTCTTTTCGTCATGTACATAAGCATTTTGGTAATCCTTACCAAAATGTCCAAGTCAGGGATTGAAAAATAATTTATTTTATAAAATCTATCTCATAAAGAAATTTATTATCCTTCAAATAGAGGACTTGGATTCCTTCTTCAAAAAAGTGTTCTAACAATGCTACATGTGATCACCCAATGCACAGAGAATTTTAAGCGCAGTAAATGTCTCACTCCTAAATGCATCATAGTGACCTCCACTTGACATCTGAGTTCACAATTCTCTCAAGATTTAGAATTAATATTATAAGAAGTCTCGAGAGTTACAATCATTTCTGTTGACAGTATTTTTCAGGAAAAACAACTCTCATGGTCCATTTAATGCATTAGATCTACACATCAACTTGAAGTCTACCACTTTACTTGATCCAGATAAATCATCATGGTTGATATTTAACTATCTTCGCAAATAGAATGTTCAATTCTATTATCGATTGTGAACATGAAAATATTCAAAACTACAAGATTTATGGCCTAAGACCTTGTGTGATAATCTCATTACTCACACCATAGACCATATTCAATGTAATCTAAGGACTATTTACATGCACATGCAATATAAATAATAAAATAAGCATGTAAAAAGGTTATATGTTGTATGCTCAATTAACTAAATCAGTAAATAATGACTTTTTTCATTACAAACTGGAATATCATTCAAATATAATACATTAAGATTTAAGACATAATCCCCATCATTGCCTCGAAATGATCTTGGCAATATCGCATCCCAATAATATATGATTGACAGTCTCCAATTTAAAGTTGTAGAAGGAATCAAGTCATAACGTATGCATTTCTTTTTCTTTTTGCAAAAAGGTTGGAATGTAAACATGCTACATGTAACCACGTGGATTAAATCCACTATTTATGCTTGACACTACAAATTTATAGGATATAAAGTTCTTACAAACTAGATGGTGAATTCCTCCAATTTAATTTCTCAAAGTGGCTTGTGTCTCTTGAGCATGTGAGAAACACATATTTGTTTTATTAATACTATTACAAAAGCATGTGAGACTAGTTAATGTAATTCTATCAACATTCATCCAACAAGGCCAACGTATCACTCATAACGAACCATTGGGTTAATTCTTGTTAAATTACAATAATAAAAAAGATCCTGCTACAATGGAAGAGATAAAATAAAGACCAACCATTGTCTTATCCCAGCAAAAGAAGAGTTTGTATTTCTGTCTTTTAAATTCTCTTTTGGGGAATAATCTTTATTGTGTGATAATGAGATTTTGGTATATTGAGTTTTTAGGGTCTAAGTGATTTTATCTATACTATATTTTTGTATTCCATCTTTCATGGTGAATTTCTTTATGATCGCCTCCGCCCGTAGATGTACCTCACATTGAGAAAACCACTTAAATCTTAGTTTATTTTGTGTATGGTTGTTCTTGCCTTATTTACCGTAATTGTTATCATTTTTTGCACAACAAGTTGAGAAGTTCAATGGGAAGAACAATTTCTCTCTTTGGTAGAGAAGGATGAAGGATTTATTGATTCAGCAAGGAGTCCACAAGGAGTTATTGGAAAAGGCAAAGAAACCTAAGAAGATGGACAATGATGTTTCGGAAGAGATGGATGTGAAGGTTGCTAGTGCGATCTGTCTTAATTTGTTAGATTAAGTCATTCACAATGTGATTGATGAGGAAAAGACATATTCAATTTGCCAAAAAATGGAGTCTGTATATGGCAAAGAATTTGATGAATAAGATGTACGTAAAGAAGCAGCTATATGGTTTACAAATTGAGGAAAATACAGATATGCTGGAGCACCTCAACAAATTCAACATGTTGAATACATAGTTGAATTTTGCAATTAAGATTGGAGAAAAAGATAAAGTGATACTTCTGTGGGCATTGCTTCCCCCTTCTTATGATCACCTAGTTACGACATTGTTGTATGGAAAAGAGACTCTAGTGTTTGAAGAGGTGACGGGATCTCACTTGTCACATGAGACGCAGAGGAGACCTAGCAATGATCAAGCTAATGGGCTTGTGGCACGATTTAAGCCAAAGCGCGGAAGTGATAATTTTAAGAGGAAGAATAGCAGAGGTAAGCAATATCAATCTAAGTCGCGATCGGCACAGGGTGAAGAGTCTTAGTCAAATGCAAAAGATATGGAGTGGTATTATTGACATAAGAAATGGCACTATACAAAATTTTGCAAGCTAATGAAATAAGACATGTAAGATAAGAAGAATCAAGGTTATGTAGATTTAGCTAGTGTGGTTGATGGAGAGTTTGATGACAATGAGGTTAGCGCAGATGTTCTTTCAGTTTCCTTAGGTACAGATTCTCTCATACACTCTTGGATTTTAGATTCTGCTTGTTTATATCATATGTGTCTGAATAGACAGTAGTTCGACATATTTAATTCTTGTAATGTAGGTACAATGCTAATGGGCAATGATGTTAGGTGTAAGGCCATTGAACTAGGTACCATAAAAGTTAAGATGTTTGATGGAGTTGTCAGGATACTCACTAATGTCAGATATGTTCTAGATCATAAGAAAAATTTGATCTCATTAGGCACATTAGATTCTTTGGGCTATAGGTACAAGTGGAGTTGCATTATTGACACCGAGCAAAACTAAGATTGTTTTAATAGCATATAAAATCAGTAGAAACTAAGAATTGAAGATTGAAAAGGGAATTCACAAAGAGAGAAAATAACAAATAGGGAAAAGAAATTCCCTAATTGCCCCAAATAAGCAAAGAGAGAAATAACTCTAAAAGACTTAATTTTAATTAATAGTATAAACTAAATTTCAAAAAATAACAAAGACTAGATGCATTTATATAGGCTAGGCACCTTCTAAATTAACAAGGAAAAGGAAAAGCAAGCCTAATTGGAAAAGGAAAACAAATCCTAATAGGAAAGGAAAAACTCAATCCTTATTGAAAAAGAAAAACTAAAACACACATGCACAATTAAAATAACAATTTTCTCAAATTTCTCCTACATCAATTATGCACCTCGGCAGAACCAGATAATGATGATAAGATTTTGTGGCATATGCGGCTTGGTCATTTACGCGAGCGCAGTATGTTTGAGGTTCACAAGATAAATCTATTGAAATGTATGAAGTCATGTAAATTGGGTTTATGCAAGTATTGTGTGTATAGGAAGCAACGAAGAGTCAACTTTAAGGTGGCATCTCATACAAGCAAATGTATTCTCAACTATGTTCACTCGGATGTTTGGGGACTAGTGGTGGTGCCATCAAACAGAGGTGCACTTTATTTTGTCAGTTTTATTTATGATTTTTCAAGAAATGTCTAGGTTTATTTTATAAGGTACAAGTGAAAGGTTTTCACCATCTTCAAGCAATAAAAGACAAAGGTAGAAAATCAGACTTGAAGAAAAGTGAAGTACCTCCGACAATGGGTTAGAGTACAAAGACACTGCATTCTTGAGAATTCTGTAAAACAGAAGGCATTACTAGTCACTTCACAGTTAAAGGGACTCCTAGCAAAACGAAGTTACCAAAAGGATGAATAGAACACTGCTAGAAAAAGAGAGATGTATGTGGTTGAATGCAAGATTGCCAAAAAGTTTCTGGGCGGTAGTGATGTGGTCTTTTTGTGTGCAAAAATAATCAATAATAAAATTACCACTCGCAATAGAACGAATCCTTGTAGGATAGGGCTATATAGAGGGTGTCGAACCTCAAGAAATGCACTAGTGTTGTTATCAAGTTTTCGAAAATAAATATAACTTAATTAAAAGATGATTGTTGTTTTTGGATTTATAAAGTAAATGAATAAAAAAAAAAATGCAAAAGTACATGAGAGAGAGAATAGGGGGTTGATTTCACAACTAACTACATAATAATGGTCAATCATAAATTAACAAGGGAAATTCATATTATGCATGATATAAGGCTTGTCTTACTTGAGTAGTCAAGAAAATACCATAATTAAGAAATAAGTATAATCCATCTTCGGTTGGCATGGACCGTCTTCCCTATGTATGGACTATTAAATATCTTAATCAGTTACACATAATCAATGGATAAGCATAACTCATCTTAGGTTAGTATGAATTGTCTACCTAAATTACACTAAACTAGGGTGTAGATGAAACAAGAGAGAAACAAAGGGTGCTACTATAAAAGTAAGAAACATAGAGACCAGCCGCCGTCATGTCCTAGCAAAAGAAGAGTTTGCATTTCTGTCTTTTATATCTCTTTTAGAAAATAATTTCTATTGTGTGATAGTGAGATTTTAGTGTATTCACTACAAAAAACAGGTCATTTTCTGACGTGGAAAACAGTGTCTGTTTTTTGCCACGTCAGTAAATGCTGACGTGCTGAAACTGGCACGTCAACAATTATTTTCCTAACGTGTTAAAAGTAACCCGTAAGGATTTACTGACGTGTCAACTTTTGACACGTCAGTAAAAATTTAATCAAATTTAATTTTTAAACAATTTATTTAATTAAAATTAAAATTTATTAATTGCTGACGTGTCAACGTTCGACACGTCAGAAAAGTCTGACGTGGAAAACAGACACGTCAGAATTTTCTGACGTGCCAAACCGACACGTCAAAAATTTTTGACATGTCGGTTTGGCACGTCAGAAATTTTCTTTTATTATTATTATTATTATTATTATTATTATTATTATTTTTGTTTTGTTTTGTTTTGCATGTTTTGTTTTGTTTTTTGTTTTTTTGTTTTTTTGTTTATACAACGTTTATTTAATATTTATATACTTCAATATGCCTAATGTTACTTAATTTTATTATTTTAAGGAGATTCCAAATGAACGAGCTAGGATAATGTTATATATCCTTAATTTAGGTTTGACATACACGTACATGTCATTTTTATAGCTTTGATTTGGAAAATTTGCTTTACAAAACCAATCATTCCAAAACATATTTTATATATATATAAACATGTCGTTTTACTATTTTAATTTGTATAAAATGACATTTTAAATTAATTTGGAGATATTGCAACTTGAAGGATGAAAACATAAAATCTTTTTTACAAAATCTTTTGTAAATACTATATATTAATTTACAAACGTTTTTTTTTCTTCTTTGATTTTTTAAAAATACTTAGAATAGAATATTAGAACTTTTGCTATAAGTTAATTACAATATTATACTTATAATTAAATACTACTTAAGAATATTATATTTATAGGATCGATATAAGTATAACGTACTTAATTATATATATCCTACAATTATATTTATAAATATAATTATATAACTTATATATATATATATATCCTGACGTGCCACCTTGGCACATCAGGCGTGGCCTTGGGAAGGCCAGCGCCTGCTGGCCGTCCCGTCGCCCACTCCCCATGCCTTGTTTTTGGGATTTCTCCCTTCTTCTTTTTTCCCTCTAGCTCTCCCGCCTGGCCCTTTCTTCTTCCCCCCCCTAGTTTTTTATTTTTTTCTTCTCTAGCTAGCTCCTCCGGTGCCCACAGCTCCCTCTCACGCGCGCTCTCTCTCTCTTAGCTCTCTCTCCCAGCTCTATCTCTCAGCTAGCTAGCAAGTTCTCTAGCTCTCTCCAGCTCACTCCCCATCTCCGGCCAGCTCCATCACTTTGCCGTTGCCATCTCCAGCTGTTCGCCGGCTGAAACTTCTCAGTCAATCAACTCCAGCTCTCCTATATATATATATATATATATATATATATATATATATATATATATATATATATATATATATATATATATATATATTGTGTTGTTTTATCAAATTTATGTTTTATTTTGTCATGAATCCGTATGATGTTTGGTTAATACATTGGATTGAGTATTTCTGAGTATGTATTAATTGATGGAGGTGTTTGTTTATATATATATATATATTATTTACTTATTGTACGTTCATTCGTTGTATATGCACATGCATGCATGCAAGATGATGTTTCTCATGGTAGCTAGGTTTTTGTTTCCTAATATAATAGTTTTTTAAATGTGGCTTCTTGTTTTATTTTTTTTATTTTTTGTTTGTTTAGCAGAAAAAGGTTGGCTTATTAATTAGTAAATAATTTATACAACATTATTTCAATTTTAATCGTTTGACCATCTAATTAAGTACGTGTAGTATGTGGTGATAATTATAGAGATTTAATTTCAAACTTTGTTTAATTAATACTTAAATTGAATGAGTCTTAATATTGAAACGTACATTAAATCTCTTATTAATTTGTAAGTTATACATTCTCATAGTAGCGAGGATTCAATTCGAATTCCATGGATTTAATTGGAAAAAAAAGTTGGCAAAAGTGCAAACATTGTGAAACTTAAAGAGACTCCAAATGAATACACACTTTGGTACTATCCCCTTATATTTATAACAAATTCATATCCATGAATATTGGATATGAATATTAATTAAATAACTAACCTAGTTATTGTTTTATTTTAGGGTCCTCGATCATATATAACAAATGCACACACACACACACACACACACACACACACACACACACATATATATATATATACTCGCATTAATATTCATTATATTTGGACATAACAAATTTAAACCTATATGATGATAATGTATAGGTTTATATTTTTTGTGTGGTTGAAATATTTATGTTTATATATATGCATGTGCTTGATACTAGGTATATATTAATACCTATACATTATCACGAAGTTTGCACTTTTGAATGGCAAAAGTGCAAACATTGTGAAACTTAGAGACTCCAAATGAATACACACTTTGGTACTATCCCCTTATATTTATAACAAATTCATATTAATGAATATTGGATATGAATATTAATTAAATAACTAACCTAGTTATTGTTTTATTTTAGGGTCCTCGATCATATATAACAAATGCGCACACACACACACAGATATATATATATATATCTATATATATATATATATATATATATATATATATACTCGCATTAATATTCATTATATTTGGACATAACAAATTTAAACCTATATGATGATAATGTATAGGTTTATATTTTTTGTGTGGTTGAAATATTTATGTTTATATATATGCATGTGCTTGATACTAGGTATATATTAATACCTATACATTATCACGAAGTTTGCACTTTTGAATGGCAAAAGTGCAAATATTGTGAAACTTAGAGAGACTCCAAATGAATACACACTTTGGTACTATCCCCTTATATTTATAACAAATTCATATCCATGAATATTGGATATGAATATTAATTAAATAACTAACCTAGTTATTGTTTTATTTTAGGGTCCTCGATCATATATAACAAATGCACACACACACACACACACACACACACACACATATATATATATATATATATGCTCGCATTAATATTCATTATATTTGGACATAACAAATTTAAACCTATATGATAATGTATAGGTATATATTTTTTGTGTGGTTGAAATATTTAGGTTTATATATATGCATGTGCTTGAAACTAGGTATATATTAATACCTATACATTATCACGAAGTTTGCACTTTTGAATGGCAAAAGTGCAAACATTGTGAAACTTAGAGAGACTCCAAATGAATACACACTTTGGTACTATCCCCTTAATTTTTCTAACAAATTCATAATTCATGGATATGAATATTAATTAAATAACTAACCTAGTTATTGTTTTATTTTAGGATCCCCATAAATAACAAATGCATATATATATACTCGCAGGAATATGCATTATATTTGGACATAAAAAATTTAAACCTATATGATAATGTATATATAGGTTTATATTTTTTACGTGGTTGAAATATTTAGGTTTATATATATGCATGTTCTTGAAATAAGGTATATATTTTTTAAGTCTTATATATTGATTCGTAATTTATGTATGTAGTGAAAAATGGACAAGAGTTGGATGACAAAGTCTAGGGGTACGAGGGAATACAGAGACGGGTGTAGACTGTTTGTGGAGTTTGCAGTTAGTAACTGTAGAACCCCTGATGGAAAAATCAATTGCCCTTGCAAGATTTGTCGAAATTACCGGCGTCACCAGCTAGATTTCGTATTCGACCACTTGACAGGGGGAAAAGGAATGATGCCGGAATATACACTATGATACTATCACGGTGAGAAGCATGTACAGGGTCCTGATACAGGATCTAATTCAAATCGTCCGGCCTCAGATGCGGGTGCAACCGCAAATCAGGGTGGAGACATGCACGCAATGTTGCGTGACTTATTCGGCATGCACGAAGTGGTCAGGGAAGACAATTGTGAGCCTCAAGTCGTGGTGCGAGGGGGTGAAGAAATTGTAAACGAAGAAGCCACTGAAGGTGACACAGTAAAGTATTACGACCTTATGAAAAAGGCGGAGAAACCACTTCATAATGGAACAAAACATACAAAACTAAGTGCGACTGTACACTTGTACAACCTAAAGTGCGTTGGTGGACTTAGTAATGCGAGCTTCTCGGCCTTCCTAGAGTTCATCAACCAGATGCTGCCTGAGAGTGATGAAAAGCTGCCAGGTAATACATATAAGGCGAAAAAGTTTTTACGAGATATGGGACTTGAGTATGAGAAGATACCGGCGTGTCGTAATGACTGTATGTTATTCTGGAATGGCACAAAGGAGTTGGATTCATCTACCGTATGTGGAAAATCTAAATGGAGGGATGCAATCAATTTAGATGAGGATGGTCAACTTATATCATCGGGCAAGAAACGTCCGGTGAAGGTGTTGCGATGGTTTTCACTTGTACCACGACTACAGAGGTTATTTATGTTAGAGCATATTGCACGCTTTATGAGGTGGCATGCAGAAGGCCGCACAAAGGACGGCGTATTGAGGCATCCGGCTGACGGCGAAGCATGGAAGTCATTCGACAATTTGCATCCGGAGTTTTCAGCGGACAACAGGAACGTAAGGCTCGGACTAACCTCGGATGGATTTAATCCATTTGGAAACATGAGCACATCTCACAGCACTTGGCCTGTAATGCTTATGCCCTATAACTTGCCTCCTTGGATGTGCATGAAACAGACATCTTTTATACTATCATTGATTATTCCAGGCCCAAGTTCTCCTGGAATGGATATAGATGTCTACCTTCAACCCTTAATTGAGGAGTTACAAGAACTATGGAATGTAGGGGTGCGCACATACGACGTCTCAAAGAAAAATAATTTTGTCCTACGAGCGCAGTTGATATGGACAATTAATGACTTTTCAGCATATGCAGATTTGTCTGGATGGTCTACCAGGGGTGAGAAGGCATATCCGTGCTGTATGAACTCGACGAGGTCGAAGTGGTTAAAACATGGTCATAAATGGTGTTATATGGGGCACAGACGATACTTGCCCATGGATCATCCATGGAAGAGGAACAAAAGAACATTTGACCGCAACGTAGAATTAGAATGTGCCCTTGATGTGCCAAGTGGAGACGAAATCATGAGCCAATTAGAAGGGATGGTGTTTGGGGATGAGAACGCTGGTCAAGCAAGGGAGGCTACGAAAGAAAAAGGAAAGAAGCAGGAGACAAATGCTTCTAATGTAGTGTGGAAGAAGAAAAGTATTTTCTTTAGGTTGCCGTATTGGAAAGATAATTTATTACGGCACAACCTTGATGTTATGCACATAGAGAAAAACGTGATGGACAACATACTTGGTACAATACTGGACATTCTAGGGAAAACGAAGGACAACCTCGCCACCCGCTTAGATTTGCAAGAAATGAGTTTAAGACGTACACTTCATCCCTACACTGGTAAGAATGGTAAGACCTATATGTAGCAAGCTACCCACACGATGTCCAAGGATGATAAGACACATTTTTCGAAAGTCTTACGAAATATAAGGGTGCCTGATGGATATGCCTCGAACATTTCCCGTTGTATACGACTTAAGGACTGTACGATATCGGGGTTAAAGAGTCATGACAGTCACGTACTGATGCAGCAGCTTCTACCTATTGCATTGCATGGATCACTTCCAAGCAACGTGGTTAGACCTCTTGTTGAGATGTCTGCATTCTTAAGAGGACTATGTTCAACAACATTGACATAAGAGGATATTGACTGACTACAGTGTGACGTCTCTATCACGTTGTGCAAGATGGAACAGGTTTTTCCCCCCAGTTTTTTCACAAGCATGGTTCATGTGGCCGTGCATCTTATCGGTGAATGCTAACTCGGTGGACCAGTACAGTATAGGTGGATGTATCCGGCGGAGAGGTAAAATTTATTTACGAATATTTCATATTTTATGGTTTAACTCTAATACAAGACAAGTACTAACTGCACTGATTGATTGTATTCGTTTATATTTAGGAGCCTTGGAGTCTTCAAATCCAATGTGCGTAACAAAGTGGCTCCTGAGGGCTACATTGCGGAGGGCTACATAGATACTGAGTTGGTGACGTTCTGTTCGAGATATTTAGATAATACACCAACATTTCACAATAGGATACAAAGAAATCCGGATGGTTCAAAGGGACATGGAACACGAGTCCAAATCGACCGAATCACAATGACACAGATACACCGGTATATTATGTTCAATTCGGACAACTTCCTTCAATTGCAGACGTAAGTCGAGGTCCTTCTTCGCCATATTGTATGTTCAATGAACTTGTAACATTTCCCGTATCGAATTATAATTAATAACATTTCAAATTGTAGAATGCACATGGATACGCTTAGGGGGCGAACAACAGAGGATCAGTTGGAAACCCAACATTATGAGCTGTTCTGCGACTGGTACCGTGACTACGTAAGAATGACGTGATGTTAACAAAAGCAATTGTCAGATTATATTTGCATGCATAATGTTTTCCAAATCAACTGAAACACTCTTTAACCAAGTGTTAACATTGTATTGTAAATATTCACAGGTCGATCGATTGGATGATTGATCTAGGAAAGAACTTGGTAAGAAATTGATAATGCATTATAGAGGGCTGCGGGAGTCAGCAGTCAAATACAATAGACATGTGGTTAACGGCAAGTTGTTTCGCACTATTGCATCTGATGCCGGAAAGAGGACTCAGAACAGCGGGGTGTGTGTGCCGATTGTTGATGGCGAAACATACTACGGGAAATTAACGGAAGTACTTAAGATTGAGTACTACGACAGGACTACGTACGTTATGTTCAAGTGTGATTGGGCAGACACCACGAGGGAAAAGGGGTACAAGGTGGATGAGTATGGCATTATACTTGTGAACTTCAAAAACCTTGTTCACATGGGAGAACTGGTTACTGATGAGCCGTATGTGCTAACTTCACAAGTTGATCAGGTATTTTATGTAGAAGATGATAGATACCCGGATTGGGTTTGCGCAGTAAGGACCAAACCAAGAAATATATACGACGTTGGTCAGACTGAAGGGCATCACAATTCATGTGCCAATTATCACGAGTGTGAGCCGCTCATATTGACCAGAAATTGTGATCACGATCTGCAGGATCATATCCAATACGTCAGACCCGACTTAGATCCAATTGAAGCGTATGTGATTGAATAAAAGCTGAATATATATATATATGGATTGGTAGTTGTTCACTATATGCCCATCAACGCACTTAATATAGTTATTTAATTGGATAAAATCTGGTATATATCTTATTTCATACGTGTGAGTCATGCATACATAACGTAGTGAATATTTCATACATTGTATACGTGATTAATTGAATTTGTGGTATTTTTCGCAGGTTACTATGAGTCATAGGGGGAAGAGAAGAGCACGCAGGGGCTCGTCTGTAGTGCGACAGCCTATGTCGCTTGGGTCTTCATCAGACCACCTTGATGATAGTGAGCCACAAGACGTTGCTCAGCTTCTGGGCATTCAGGACGGATATCGACCGGTACTTCTAGGCAATATGGAAGGGGAGATCCCTCTCCATAATCCATACGGTCGGGCAGGCATGGCCCAGATGGGGTATCTGCCAGCCAGCCAGCTTGGACAGGGTACCCAGGGGCATGTAGAGCAGCTATGCAGCCAGCATAGCGCAGGTATGGCCGAAAGTTTTTTTGGAAAGATTGCAAGTTTTTTGGAAATTTCTAACTATATTGGTGCGATATCAATTATATTATTTAACTACAACTACAACTTCATATAATTCTAAATATTCTAAAAAACATAACAGGTCCCGACAACAGTGAGACATCGGCCGAGGAAGACTGTATTGGTGCGACACAGGACACAGCTGACCCGCAGCCAACCGACCCTGCTCCCGACGACCAGTTACGCCCTCGGCAGGTCTGCACCATAAGTAAGTGGATATGTTCGAATGTCGTGTATATATGTCTTAATTTAGTTGTAATTAGTATTGAATTCGACATAACTTACATCGGTAATTTTTTAATCTGTTAGGTACCGATTTAGAGGGAAATGAAGTTATTGAGGTGTTTACCATCCGTGACTCTCACAGGTTGCCGGGAGTCCCCGCCGGCAAACGAATCATAATGGAGTACAATGCAGCATGCCAGCCCGTCGGCTTTAGCTCCATGAGGTTTAAACGGATGGCTAGAAATGTTATAAGGAGCTCCAATTATGTCCGAATACCGGACAATTGGACGAAGGTACCGCAGCGTACCAAGGAGGATATTTGGGACGCCTTGATGGTATGTGTTGCATATTATGTAAAACACTCATAATGTATATATGTATATATACGCTCTAAGTTGCACACATATATTTTAGGTTTTTTTAATTTAACAATTTTGAACATGTGCAGGCATACTTTTTCGTCCCGCCCGAATTCAATTTGGAAGCCATAAAGAATGAAGCATTCAAGGATATGGGATCAAAGCTGCGGACTTGGAGGTACGAGCTTAAAAGACGTTGTGCCATTACGAAGGAAGATACTCCGGATACTATACAGGCAAGAGTGGGGGAACAAACACTTGACGAGTACAATGCCGAAGACGTGGAGATCTTATTGGAGAGATAGTGTACTCGTCAGAATAAGGTAAGTCATAAGTTAAACTCTTCATTTTGTGTAGTGTCATTATATGGTTTTATTAACATGTACGGGTATCATGTAAAACAAAATTGCCTCTTTATTGTGTAGTGTCACAAATAAAGAGTACTAAAACCAAATTTCCTAACATTATTAACATATCAATATGGTAACTGTGTAGGACTATGCGGCAAAAATGAAGCGCTTGCGAGCATTAAATAATATGCCCCATTGCACCGGATCGAAGAGCTATGCCAGAGTGACACATGAGGAGGTAAGTGTGTAATTTACCATGTAAACAACAAATCATTTTTGATATATTTAAAAATATCTGTATGTCATATTTTTTCGGAAGGCCATACGTCTGGGCAAGTATCCTACTCGTGCAGAGAGTTACATCCACACGCACACGAAGACGAAGAATACATATCCGAATGAGATAGTGGAAGAGAGATGTGTATGCTACAATTTAATTCTTTGTTTATATATTTGATAAATTATTTGCAATTAACAGTTGTATGACCCACTGACCCAATAATTAATGCAACATACAGAAAATGATGAAGGAGCTGATACCCACCGACCTTGCAGCGTCGTCTAGCATCACAGGGGGAACGATCAAGTGGGCGCCCAACGATGAGTATGCACAGGCGCTTGGAAATAAGCCTGAGTACGCCGGTAGGGTTCGGCAGGCTGGATCGAATATTTTGCCCGTGCGGGGCTCCTACTATACACCATCACAAGCACGGTCAGAAAACACCAGCCACTCCATGATATCACAATAAACACTTGACAAAGCTCTTGAGGCGGAGAAGGCGAAGCACAAGGAAGAGATAGATGCATTGGTGGCCGCGAACAATGCACGTCAGGCAACGTTTGAAGCCCGATTGAGCCAGATCGAGGCAATGATGCGGTTCAACTCTGCACCAGAGGGAGCTTCCCCACACATTGCGGTGGTGCCATCGTCGATCGACGGCGAAGCAGGTACTGACATTTTTTAATGGTCAAATGTGTTTTTACAACTTTACCTATATATATGTGAACTTCTAAAACCTGCATATATGTCAACTTATAAATTTAGAGTATGGATATATATGTTGTATTCATTCTCTAAATTAATGATGTAAATCCTGTTGAATTTGGTTTATATATCATGGTTGGTTTGGTGGTGAATGTGGGTACGTACGAGCTTTGCATTTGAACTGTTTTACTGGTATTATGAGATCAATGTACAACTATGGTCCTTGTAGAATATTAACAATCTAATGTATGTGATTGTGTGAGAGTATGAAACGATCAAGTCTTAACTAGATGAATATCATAATTTTATGGAAATAATATAACATGATTTGAATTTATGTAAAGTCCTATGTGTTAATATCCTCAACAAATTAAAATGTTAATATATATCTCACATAATTGCCATGGCAAAAATGAAGTGCGTCTGCTCATGTCTATTAATTGAACGTCAACATTGATTGCTCTGTGGAATAAATTTTTGTTTTTTTTTTTATATGCATTTTTTGCTAATTAACTTCATCATCGTTTTACCTTTTTTTGTTATATCATTTACTGTGTTAGACTCAACAACTGAGTTGGGTGAATATTTGGACATTTTTCATTTTAATTTACATAGTGAATATTGTTTGGTGATTGTTTGTTTTTATCGTTTGCAGGTGATGGAGCTCATGGAGAGGATGCTATGAATGTCAATAATCAGCATTGACCATTTAGTTCGCCATTCATACTTGTATAAAAGTTACTTTGTTGATGTAATTGTATTTATGATATCTTTTTTGATGATAACAGAGATAGTTTTTTGGTAATTGTGGTTGGTTATTGGCACTTGGTATATATGTTATTTTGTGTGTGTTAAGACCTATTAGGATATGACTTATGTTATTCGTATAGATTTATGGAAAAATAGCTAGAATTATTTGCAATGATTGATGGATAAATTGTTTATCAGGTTAATTGTAATCCAAAATTCGGGTATAGTCCCGAAAAAATTAAAAAAAATATATTGGGGGGATGAAAAAAAAAATAGAAAAACTAACCAAAAATTCTGATGTGTCAACAGGTCACACGTCAGAAATTTCTTGACATGTCAGAAATTTTTCTGACGTGTCACAATTTGACACGTCAGAATAATTTCTAACGTGTCACAATTCAACACGTCAGAAATTTCTAACGTGTCAAATTTGAAACGTCAGAAAATAATTTCTGACGTGTCACAAATTGACACGTCAAAAATTTCTAACGAGTTGATACTTGACACGTCAGAAATTTTCCATTTCTGACTCCTATAGTGTTCACGCGTGAAACACGTCAAAAAGGCCCCGTCAGGAATGTTTTCTGACGCGTCAGACTACCTAACACGTCAGAAAAAGTTCGTCAGAAAAAATACTATTTTTTGTAGTGATTGGGGTTTTAGGTCAAAGTGATTTTCTCTCTACTATATTTTTGTACTTCACCTTTCTTAGTGAATTTCTTCGTTATCACCTCCACGAATGGACGTACCTTACATTGAGAGATTCCCTTAAGTCTTTGTGTTATTTTGTGTAATTGTTCTCGCCTTATTTACTGTAATTGTGATCCTTTTTTGCACAACAGATCCAATGGTTGATTTAGAGTGCCACGTCAACAATGTTCGACATTTGTAGGATAAAAATATTTTATCTAGCATTACTCATTAAAAAAACATGTGATCTTCAAATACTAAGGCACACAACACTTTTAAAGAGTGAGTTGTAGAAAAATTTCACACTTTTAATTTGTAGGAAGTTTTAGGAAAAATTTACAATGGTAAAGTATGGACTAATAGTATGGCGTCTTTTGGAAAATGAGGAAAGGGATGAAAAAATGAAGCCGAATTCCTACATGAGATGCTAAAGAAACTGGCAAAAGAAATCATTCTATAACCCATCTTTCACACATCTCAGTATAGTGAATAGGTGAACTACTATTAAATTTGTGTAGAAACTATATAAGTACACAAATGGATTTGTAAAAAGAGATGATTAAAAAATAGTTGAGAGAATGTGTAACATGTCTCAACTGGCAATACCGTGTAATACCTATATTCATACCCCATTTGTTATCCAAATGCCACTCTTCCTTAAAAACTTCTATAATATTCAAATTAACTTTTATTTCCTCAAAATTTCTTATGATTAAATACCCTTCTAGTACTTGGATTTTAATGTCTTTGTTTTTTCCTTACCTAGGTTTCATTTTGTATTATAGATGGTACATGTCCTATGGGGTAAATACAAAGTTAGTACCTCTGTCTATATTCTGTCAAAAAAACTAACAGATCGCCTCATCATACCAATCAAAACATGACACTTGTCCTTTGCCTTAGTAAAAAAATTAAAAAATGAAGGAAAAAAAAAAATAGAAAGAGGGTTCCAACGTGGGTGGCCGGCCACCCCCATTTTGGCCATTGGGGGTGGTTCAGCCAGCCGCCAAGGCCAGTTTGGGAGTAGGGGGTGGTTTCGGCTACCCCCTACATACAGCTAGCTTGAGGATGGCCGAGCCACCCCCATGACCCTTGGGGGTGGTTCAGTCACCCCTAACGAGTGTTATGAGTTTTAAATGATACTCGCAAGTGCTGAGTCGATTGCAATATACCTTTTGCAAGTGCAATGTTGAATCTACAGGGAATTGTGTTTTTGAAGACTAAATATGTCTAAGTTAATTTAATCCTAACCTAGTTCTAAAAGATTTTGAATTTTGAAAGTAAGTAAACATAAACTAAATAAGATAAAAAGAATAATCAATTAAGAAAGTGCAAAGGTTGTGGAATCCACACTCACCAATTCAGAACAACACATTCCATGTTCATCAAGATTACCCGAAGTTCTCACAAATAAAATCCTATGTATGTCGTACTATGCTTCACAAAGTAATTAAATCATCTAATGTATCCATCCATTACACAAATCACAAAAGATATCCGGATTAAACCAAATCATCAATTGTATCCGTAAGACAAATCATAAAAGATATCCAATTATATTTTGATTAATAAAGATTCAAGCAAACAATTAAATGAAACTCTCCTAAATCGTCACATTTGTCCGTAAATCATAATAGATATCCAAGAGAAATCTCAATAATTGAATTAAAGTAAAATAATTGAAACCTTAAAAACTCATAAAATCAGATAATATTGACTTACATGAAAGTCTGTTGTTCTTCATCGATAAGGCTTCATCCTCAACCTTAGTTGAGAATTTACCTCCACATGATTATTGAAAATAAAACCTAAACCTAAAAAAAACTAAAACTTAAAAAGGAGAAAAACTGTATAAATTCGGACTTGGTCTCCTCGCCTTTTTCTCTTGAGGCTTCGCAGTGTATTTATAGGGGTTTTTAGGGTTTCAAACCCTAAAAGCGACACTAGGACATATCTAGCATACGACTGCGCTCGAGCGCATGGCCAGTGCACTCAATCGCACTAGGGCATGTAACTTCTCCTGTGGCACAGGACTTGGGCGCTTGCAGCTTGCTGTTGGGTGTGGGTGTGCTCGAGCACAACCTAGCTGGGATAGAGCACACATGAGCTCGAGCGCAAGATGGTGCGCTCGATCCTACTTTGATGGCACTTATTCCAGCTTTCTTCCAAACTCCGTATTTTTCACTTTAAATGCGCAGTTTTCCCTTAGCGACCTGTAAAACACTAAAAACAAAGAACTAACACAAAATATCAGATTATGACACAGCTAAAGGATTTACAAATGTAAATTAAAGGGCTCAAATATGCAATATTTGGCACTCATCAAATACCCTCAAACTTACATTTTGCTAGTCCCGTAGAAAAACTAAACTAAAAATAAAATAAAATGAAAGCAAGAAATATAAATCCTCTTTCGTGGGAGAGACGATTGCATTTAGCATATGCAACGAGCCTTTTAAACCCCTAGGCATCCCTAGTGGACGAATGAAGTCTCGTAAGGCTTTAACAGCAATGATACCCACAAACATTGTCAGTGTTATGTTATTGTAAAGAATAAAGTTTCACACAAACCATGGTTCTCATTCATAAGTAGGCTTAACAAGACAAACACCATCATTACAATCATTAGGGCACCCAAAATCAATTCACTCATAAGTGGGCAATTGAGACAACACATATTCCATTAAGTGCAAAATGATATTAACATACAATCATTAGGCTTTAATTTACTCAAAGCTTGTGTACCTCAAAGTTCATAGGAATTCTATCAGATGAAGACAACCAAGGTTTAAGTCAAGATATGCTTTTTTTTTTTTTTTTTTTGTAGGCTGTGCAATGCTTGGCTCCCTTAAGCTTTCTAATTGACCTATGTAACGAGTGTTAAGCCAATGACTCCTAAACCAGATGGTTTTAGGACATTAGATGTAAACATCCCTAAGGGCTTAATAACTCAAGTCAAAATGCTTCAAAGCCAAACTAGCTATACAATCAACTAACTTGAATTTCACACATTTTTACGCGAACACTCAATCCTTAATGAGGCAAGATGTCCAGTTACTCAGTGAAAAACTCAAAATGATTTTTTTTTTTTTTTTTTCTTAACAAGCCAAAGTTATTCATCAACAAGTCATCCAACAAATCTCAAGATACAAATGATTTAATTCAAATATCATACCTCACAGAATATATGCTAATGTGCTCATGATAATCAACTCAAAACAAGTGAAGTCTTTCTAGCCCAAAAATGAGTCAAAGGACTCAGATTCCTAATGATATGATGATATGTTTAAACTTTTACGCAAGCCAATGAAAATCAAACCACTGGTATAGCTAACTCATGCTTAACAACAACATAGCAATTTTTTTTTTTTTTTTTTTTTAGATAGATAAAAACAAACAAATAGACAGAGTGTATTTCCATACCCCCAAACTTGAATTACATATTGCCCTCAATGTGTAGTATAGAAATATATTACCAGAAGTACGGAAACATCAAGGTGTGAAAAAGGCCAGGACGTCCACCAAACTTAAACACCAAAACACCTGTCAACAAAACTAACAACAATATTTTATCACAAAAACAAACATCAAAAGATTAATTGCTGTGAGAAACAAAAATAAAATGACAATCGAAAAAGAACTTAGAAATGTAGTGCGAAAAATAAAAAAGAAAAAATACCGTACTTTCCCCTATCATTTGGATGTCCAACCAATTCCTTCCATCATTTTTTCTTTAAAACTTCATAGAACTCAGGAAGAATGTATCGCCATTTTAAGTAGCCAACTTCCTTGCTTAGACGGATTTTCTTAAGAAGATGGTTCCTAGATTTGTGACCTTGTGTGCATAAATCCTTGAAAAGTTTTGCATACGATGGTTGTTTGAACATTGAGGAAATGAAGCTTGGGGTTCATGATTTGTCTCAACAGGGATGGTGATGAAGGAAAGAGCTTTAGTACTCACTTCCTTGTCATTGGAAAAATTTGGAGTTAGCAGGGGCTCAATTTTCTCCTCTTTTTCTTCCACCTTGTTGTCAACAATTTTTCCACTCCCAAGTATGGTGGTGGCATGGACATGCTCATGATAAGAATAACTGGAATCATCTTCATCAATCATGTAGTGTCCTCTAGCCATCAGCTGACTTTGAAGCTCTTCTTCCTCTATTCTATTATATTTAGCAACTAGATGACCGATCTGTCCTTCCACCTTTGAAATTGCTTCAGTGTTTGCCATAGTGGCATCTTTGATTTCTTGCAGGGACTAGCCAGTTATTTGCATAAATGTTTTGAGAGAGTCTTCCAATGAAGATTGTTGAGGAGGATAGTCATATGATAAAGGATGGAGGACTTGGCTATCGAACTGCGAATAGTCTGGATGGTGTAGTTCATGGGGAAGCATAACTTCTTGTAGCCTAAGCTAACCATAGGAAATCAGAATGATTGTTCCATCCCAAGGTGTAAAATTGGCATTTGATTCAAACCCCGAGTAGGAGAAATTAGTGTTCATTTGCTCATATGAAAAATTAAAAAATTGTCCCCAAATGGACAATTACTATCACTATGATGAGGATTGGAGCAATATGAACATGGTTTATGTAGTATGAAAATGTGAGGGTAGTTGGTAAGACCAGGTGTCCTACAACTAGGGGAAGTATTAAAATTACAAAACGAAAAATTCATGCTTCACCCTCACTCTTTAGCATGCAAATATCCAACATAAAATAGTAAACAATTTTTATTTTTTTTTTCGAACAAAAATAAGTATTATAGAGAACTGACACAGAAGCATAAAACTAAACAAAAGTACCAAAACTTAAAAACTAAAAATTAAAAACTCACAAAACGGACCAAAAATAAATTTGGCAAAATTTGGTACTGATCTGTCTTGGAGCAGTATGCAGAGGTGCGCTCTAGCGCAAGCTGGATGGGATCGAGCCCAGGTGCGCTGGCTCCTATGCTGGTGTTGTTTGCTACGCTAGTGTGCTCGAAAGCAGTGTGGATAGGATCGAGCACAGGAGTGCTGAGCCGTCTACTACCACTGGTGCGCTCGAGCTTAGGAGGGCAGGGATTGAGCGCAGGCCGTGAGTGCGCTCGAGCGTACTAGATGTGCGCTTGATCGCACTTGCATTGGTGTGCGGATAGAGCTATGACAGAACTGCAAAACAGAAACAACAAAACAAAAAAAGAAAACCTTTTTTTTATATATTAGAAACATGAATAAAAATTGCAGGAAAAAAAATCCTAATTATAACTAGTAGAAAGATAAAATCAATTTAAAAATAAATTATTTTCAAAAAGCAAACCAATTCCTCGGTAACGAAGCCAAAAACTTGTTATGAGTTTTAAATGATACTCATAAGTGCACAAGTCGTTTACAATATAGCTTTTGCAAGTGCGAGGTTGAATCCACAGAGAATTGCGTTTTTGAAGACTAAATATGTCTAAATTAATTTAATCCTAACTTAGTTCCAAAAGATTTTTGATTTTGAAAGTAAATAAACATAAACTAAATAAGATGAAAAGAATAATCAATTAAGAAAGTGCTAAGGTTGTGAAATCCTCACTCACCAATTCAGAACAACACATTCCATGTTCATGAAGATTACCCAAAGTTCTCACAAATAAAATCTTATGTATCTCTTTCTATGCTTCACAAAGTAATTAAATCATCTAATGTACCCATCCATTACACAAATCACAAAAGATATCTGGATTAAACCAAATCATCAATTGTATCCGTAAGACAAATCACAAAAGATATCCAATTTTATTTTGATTAATAAAGATCCAAGCAAACAATTAATTAAAACTCTCATAAATCATCACATGTATCCGTAAATCACAATAGATAAGAGAAATCTCAATAATTAAATTAAAGTAAAACAATTGAAACATTCAAAACCCATAAATTCAGATAATATTAACTTACATGAAAGTGTGTTGTTTTTCATCGATGAGGCTTCATCCTCAGCCTTAGTTGAGAATTTGCCTCCACATGATTGTTGAAAATAAAACTTAAACCTAAAGAAAACTAAAACTAAAAAGGGAGAAAAACTATACAAATTCGGACTTGGTCTCCCCACCTTTTTTTATTGAGGTTTCGCAGTGTATTTATAGGAGTGTCTAGGGTTTAAAACCCTAAAAACAGCATGTAACTTCTCCTGCGGCACAACACTTGGGCGCTTGCAGCTTGCTGGTGGGTGTGGGTGCGCTCGAGCACAGGATGGTGCGCTCGATCCTACTTTGATGGCACTTTTTTCAGCTTTCTTCCAAACTCTGTATTTTTTACTTTAAATGCGCAGTTTTCCCTTATCGACCTACAAAATACTAAAAACAAAGAACTAATACAAAATATCAGATTATGACATAGCTAAAGGATTTATAAATGTAAATTAAGGGGCTCAAATATGCAATATTTGGCACTCATCAACGAGCCAAAATGTTATCTTTTTATTTTTATTTTTTCTTTTTCTTTTTCTTTTTCTTTTGGGAGTAGTCAAACTACTGACCGAAAGGGTGACTTAAACCATCCCATGGCCAAAAGGCCTAAAGCCTTTGGGGATGGTTTTGGCCACCCCCTTTTTGGTTATTTGAGGGTGGTCGAACCACCCCTATAGGTTATGGGGGTGGTTTGGCCACCCCCATACCGGCCCTAGGGGTGGCTTAGGTGGCTGAGCCATCCCCAATGACCAAAATGGGGGTAGCCGGCCAGCCCAATTGGAACCCTCTTTCTTCTTCTTCTTCTTCTTCTTTTAATTATTTTTCTTCATTTTTATTTTATTTTTATTTTTTGTTAAGGCAAAGGATACGTTTCATGTTTTGATTGGGCTAGCGTGGCGATCCATTTGTTTTTTTGACAGAATATAGACGAAGGTACTAACTCTGTATTTACCCATAAGACAAGTACCTTCTATGGTACAAAATAAAACCTAAATGGGAAAAAATTAAGACGTCAAAATTTAGGTACTAAAAAGGTATTTAACCAAATTTATTAATAATAACCCGGGCACAACTTTCTATATAAAATAGATTCATATTATTTTCGTTTGTTAAACCAAAAAAAAAAAAAAAAAATCTTTTCAATAATTTTGAACTCACACCTTACTCTTGTTCTTATTCTTATTGGAAAAATGTAAAATATGTTTTTATGGTTTATATGATTTATAATTAGCTCCGTATAATATTAAAATGGACTTAAAAGTTTTTGAGATTTACCAAAAAAATAATATATTCTTTACAGTTAAATTTTTTCCACTGACTTTACAGATTTCATTAGTGTGACACTAATTTAAATAAGACACGTACCACAATTTTGTAAAGTCTAACATTTAATGGAATATGAGTGTATAGAATAAATTAGTTTTTTGTCATACCTGAGGAACCTCTGAATTCATTTTAAAATTACTGAGAGCTAATTGCAAATCAAATAAACTTGGTAGACTCATTTACATTTTTTCCTATCCTTAATGCCAACCCTCATTTACAACATTATCGCAATATTTCTATTTACGCCGAGTGCCTACTAGAGTTTCCACCTATTATTCTGAGACGAGCAAAAAGCAAGCGGTACGTGTGTTAGGTTATTTTGTCGTCAAAAGCTGGAAGACATCTACAAACTTCACAACAAGAAGCAATTTACTTCACATACCATTGCCACGTGAACTAAACAAATTTCGATGACAAAATATGTCTACAGAAACAAACAGCCACAAAAGTTGCACGTGAACCGTGTATAGAAAGTCGAGGAGCAATTGTGAATTTAATCCCTTTAAACCCCTCACTGTTTTCAGTTTGTAGTTGAAGCCAAAATCCAGCAATTAAATAAGAAAAATTATCAACAAGAAGAAAATCATTTGAGATAGAAGAGAGAGGAGAGAAGAGAGAAGAGAGCTTCCTCAATGAAGAAACAAGGGTGTGAGATTGAAGCAATAGGCATCAACTACAGCATCCAAACACAAAACAAACAGCACCCATTGAAGATCTTCTGTAAAGAGAATCCTCAAGCAGACCGCCAAGTCCTAAAGGCAGTGAACTGCCGAGCCAAACCATGGGAGATTCTCGCCATTGTTGGTCCGAGTGGGGCTGGAAAGTCTTCCCTTCTGGAAATCCTAGCAGGGAAACTCACACCACAAAGTGCTTCCATTTTTGTGAACCAAAAGCCCATCAACAAAGCTCACTTCAAGAAAACATCAGGGTATGTCACACAGAAGGATACCCTTTTTCCTTTACTTACAGTTGAAGAAACCTTAATGTTCAGCGCAAAGCTAAGGCTAAGGCTTCCACCGGCTGAGCTGAGCTCCAGGGTGAAGTCCTTGATCCAGGAGCTTGGCTTGAGCCGTGTCGCCGGAGCTCGTGTCGGAGACGACAGGGTTCGCGGGATATCGGGCGGAGAAAAGCGCCGCGTTTCGATCGGCGTCGACGTGGTACATGATCCCAAAGTGCTGATTCTTGATGAACCAACTTCAGGGCTGGACAGCACATCAGCTCTTCAAATCATTGACATGCTTAAGACCATGGCGGAAACCCGCGGCAGAACCGTAATTCTCAGCATCCATCAGCCTGGCTTCCGGATTGTAAAGCTGTTCAACACAATTTTGTTGTTGGCTAATGGCTGCGTCTTGCACCATGGCGCGGTGGATCAGCTTGGGGTGAACTTAAGGCTGATGGGTTTGGAGCTTCCTCTTCATGTCAATGTTGTTGAATTCGCCATCGAATCCATCGACACCATTCAACAGCACAGAAAATTTCAGCGTGTTGATCACAAAGAAATGCTGCTGCAGCTGCCATCAACAACCAGCCTGCAAAAGAAAGAAGATGGTAAGTTCACACTACAACAGCTCTTTCAACAATCGAAGGTCGTGGATGAAGAAACAATCAATGTTGGAATGGATTTAAATTTCCCACTTGACTTTGCAAATTCTAGACTCCGAGAAACCATGATTCTCACTCATAGATTCTCCAAGAACATCTTCCGGACAAAGGAGCTATTTGCTTGCCGGACGATTCAAATGCTGATCTCAGGGCTTGTGCTTGGCTCGATCTTTTACAATCTGAAAGATGATTTGGTTGGAGCACAGGAAAGGGTAGGTCTGTTTGCATTCATTTTGACTTTTTTGCTATCATGCACCACAGAAGCTCTGCCAATCTTTCTGCAAGAGAGGGAGATTCTTATGAAGGAAACATCTTGTGGAAGCTACAGGGTCTCATCCTATGCAGTAGCCAATGGACTTGTTTACTTGCCATTTCTACTAATCCTAGCCATTTTATTCACAGTGCCCTTATACTGGCTCGTTGGACTCAATCACAACTTCATGGCCTTTCTGCATTTCTTGTTGTTAATTTGGTTAATTCTGTATACAGCAAATTCAGTTGTGGTGTGTTTCAGTGCTCTGGTGCCTAATTTCATCGTCGGGAATTCGGTGATTGCCGGCGTCATGGGATCCTTTTTTCTCTTCTCTGGTTACTTCATATCAAAGCAGGGGATTCCAAGTTACTGGATTTTCATGCATTACATATCGTTGTTCAAGTATCCGTTTGAAGGGTTTCTAATAAATGAGTTCTCTAACTCAGGAAAGTGCTTGGAGTACATGTTTGGGACATGTGAAGTGAGTGGAGAAGATGTGCTTAGAGAAGAAGGCTATGGGGAGGATAGTAGGTGGAGAAATGTTGTTGTTATGGTGTGCTTCATCTTGGTTTACAGGTTTATTTCTTATGTCATTCTTAGATGTAGATGCTCACAGAGAGGGCTCAGAGATGCCCTTATCTGAAGAATATGGTGAAAATCTCTCTCTCTCTCTCTCTCTCTCTCTCTCTCTCTTGTTTGTGGACAAGATGATGGTTCACATGTCTTGGACTTTACTTATGACAGCATGGAAAGATGAAAAAACAATAATAAAATAAAAAAAAAGGTGTAATTTCTGCCACCAGATTGTACTAAAATGATAAGTTGGTTTTCATGTTCAATATTTCAAACATGACCTCTCTCTCTCTCTCTCTCTCTCTCTCTAACACATATTCACCAGGCTCTTCTTTTTCTTCTTCTTCTCTTTATGGTTTGTGTTTTTGTTCTTGTTTGTATATGCTTGGTGGACGGTACAAAATGTGACAGTACAGTTCTGTATATAAACAAGAGAAACTTTTTACTCTGAAAAACCCAACACACTCCAAAACTGTAAAACAGCACAAATTTTAAGTAAATTAAAACCATAATTAATTTATTAATTTAAGCAGCTCCCAGAATCATATCACGACATGGCACATTTAACTGCAACATAGCTGGCCCAATTGGTACAACTGCAGACAGAGGAGCATGTTTGCCAAAGGCTGTTAGTTCTGTCTACCAATATCCTAAATTGGCCGACTAAACATATGATATGCCCCCTAACAATTAATTATACTGACCTCCCTCCAGGCTCTCTGTAATTCTCCATGCTAGAGGGGATATGTGTATGTCGTCTTCCTACACCTCCAGGGAGATGAGGGTAAAAAATGCTTAATTGTAAGATTAGTTTTTGAGTTTCTGTAAATTGAGGAAAAGAATCAATCAGTGTTGGTAAAAGGGATACAAAGAGCAGAGCATTTGATTTCAACCCACAGCAGCATCTGCTGGCATTTCCTCTGTGTCACAAGAGATAAATTCAGATTCACTCTGCTCATTGCAAGCATCATGAACACCAGCATCTGGCACATACCCAGCTCTCTTCATCTGTTCCGTGAGCATCTTCAAAAGTGAATACATCTCCTTCCTCTGAGGATGCCTTTTATCTTTGACCATGAAAACATGCAAATCACTTTGGATTTTAATCCAACTGCAACCCGGCTGCTTGACAACTCCCTGTTGCCTCATCTGCTTTCTAACTTTCATAACATCCCTCCATTTACCAAGCTCAGCATACATGTTTGAGAGAAGTACATAAGGTCCAGAATTCCAAGGGTCAATCTCCAAGAGCTTCTCTGCTACATACTTCCCTAATTTGATGTTCTTATGGACCTTACAAGCAGCAAGTAAAGATCCCCAGACAACAGCATCAGGCTGCATCGGCATTGTGTCTATCAAACTCTTTGCTTCATCGAGGCATCCAGCTCGACCAAGTATATCAACCATACATGTATAATGGTCCTTCAGTGGTGTCATACCATGCTCCGTTCTCATTGAGTGGAAATAGTTACGCCCATCTTCAACCAACCCCCCATGACTGCAAGCACATAGAACACCGATCATAGTGATATGGTCTGGTTTCTCTCCAGATAACAACATTTTTTGGAAAATTTGAAGAGCTTCAGTTCCATAACCATTTTGTGCATATCCCACTATCATGGCATTCCAAGAGACACAATCCCTTTCCACCATATTTTCAAATACCCGGCTCCCATCTTCAACTGATCCACATTTCACATACATGTCAATGAGAGAGTTCCCCACAAAAATGTCGCTCTCCTCTCCAGATTGAAAGCGAAATCCATGCTTCAAAACGTGGCCATGAGCCTGTCTGCCCAGCTGCAGTTCCGAAAGATTGGCACAAGCATTGAGTAGATTCCCAAAGGTGTAATGGGTTGGCCAAATGGATTCCCTCTTTAGCAGGAGGAAGAGCCCAAGCGCCTCTTCATTCTCCCCATTCTGTGTATACCCTGCAATAAGTGAATTCCAAGACACTACATTCCGCTCCATCATGTTTGTAAACATTAACCTTGCATCTTTCACACTTCCTGCCTTTGCATACCCACTCACCAAGGACGTTTCAGACACCACATTCCTAATTGGCATCCGATCGAAAACCCATCTAGCTTCTTTGATTTTACAACATTTTGCATACATATCAACCAATGCATTTCCCAAAACAAGATCATCCCTGAATTTGTCCCTTTTCACAACGTGAGCATGAATCTGCAAACCTTCTCTAATTGCCAACAAACTCGCACAAGCACTGACCACGCTAGCTAGAGTGACCTCATCTGGTTCAATCCCGCAATCCATCATTTTCACAAAAACCTCCAAAGCTTCACTTGCCGGGCCATTTTGCTCATAACATGTAATCATGCTGTTCCAAGAAACTCTGTTCCGTTCACTCATCCGATCAAAAACTCTTTGAGCACAAACCACACTCCCACACTTAGAATACATGTCAATAAGAGCAGAACCCATATAAACGTCCGACGAGTAGCAGGATTTTGAGAGCAAAGCATGAATTTGAATACCCATTTTCAAATCCATCAGTCCCGAACAGGCACTAAGAGCACTACCAAACGAGTATTCATTAAGCACAAAATTCTCCCTATGCATTTTACTAAAATACTGTAAGGCTTCATCAAAACGATCATGTTGCGCAAAACCCGATACAATTGAGTTCCACGAGCACTGGTCTGGCTCAGGCATCGACCCAAAGACTTGCACAGCCTCATGAAGACAGCCCCATCTTATTAAAGCACTTGCAATCGAATTCCAAGTGAAAGTATTCCTCTGAAGCATTCGATCAAACACTCTGCGTGCATCGTCCAAACAACCACATTTACCATAGACATCAATAAGCCTATTTTGGATAAAAACTTCAGAGGAAAACTGGGATTTGATGATACGGGCGTGGATGAGTCGCGTGTCCCGCACCGACCTCGATTTGACGCACGAGTCCAAGAGCTTCGCAAAGGGAGACGAGTTGTGGAAGCAGAGGTCGCCCACCACGAGTTTCTGGACCAAGCCATGTCTAGCCATTCCATTATCTTTAGAGAAGACAGGTTCTGGGCGTGTTTTTAGGGGTTACAACTTAACATGTATGCTTCAAGACAAAACCTTAGGTCCGTATGCGCCGCAAAATACCACTTTTACAGCAACAAATTAAAACTTGACACATCAGCAAGGAGCATAAAATTCAATAGAAATGAAAACACCTAATCCTATTCAATAGAAAATTCTCTTCATTTTCCCCCTCTCCCACATGCTCCCACCCCCTCTTTCCCAAATTCCCCTGCCACCTCCCACACCGGCCACCACCAAGCAGCGCCTCCGACAACTGCCAATTTTCACCGCCCGCCGAACGCCAACCATCCGGAATCCATGGAGCCACCGCCAGAATCCACCTGAGAGAGAGATAGATGATGTTGGTGGCCCCGGCACGCGGGTCTAGCTGTGACCCACGCTGGTCTGGCTAAATGTTGGTTTTTTATTTTCTAGTTTTTGGCTTACTCTCGTTGGTGTTCGTGAGTTGCTGAGTCTTGTTGGTTTTTGGCTTACACTTGTTGGTGTTCTTGTTGACGTTCGGCTGATTGCGATGGCGGCGTTCGGCTACTCCGGACCTCCGGTGGTTTCCGTTGAGTTGGGGCTTTGAACGGACAAGAGAAAGATTATGAAATTTCTTTAAGGATCTGGTGTTTACAAGTCTATTCCATTTTGTGTACTTATCTGACATACTAGCTTCTAATTTGGTGCTTAAAAGAAGGCATTTGCAGCCCATCCGGATGTAAGGGGCTCTCCCTCTCTCTCTCTCTCTCTCTCTCTATATATATATATATATATATATATATAATAAAAATTTCCTCCAAATGGGTTTGGAGGAAATATTCACCTAAAATAGTGTCAAGTGTTTGTAATTTAAAAGATACATTAAATTTAGTCTAAATTAACAAATTACTATTGATGAGGTTAAGAATTTAATGTTCTTTTTAAATGTTTACAGATACTTAATACTATTTTATATAAGTTAGAGGTTATTTATTCCGAATCGGTTTATAATAAATTTATGTCCATATATATACCTCTCTTTTTTTTCTTCTCTTGATTTCTCATTTTTTTTAATTATCATTGAATATGTAAGACATAGACTGATGATAGACGCCAAAAATTCAATACCGATTTAAAAAAATAAGAAACTAAAAAAAAATTAAGCGAGGAAATGAATTATATATATATATATATATGAAAAAATATAAAATAAATAAAAAATAAATAAAAATAAAAATAAAAAAGCTCCATGATATTTGAAAGAGAAATGATAGAGACAAACTTTTCTATCATGTGGTCATTTTTTAAAAAAAATAAAATAAATTTATGAAGTAAGAACATCACATGTGGTTCTTTTTTTTATTTTATATTTTTTCTATAAAAAAAAAAAGGACTTTTTCCTCAGAATAATGACCATTTTTTAAAATAATAAAAAAAAAAAGACAATTTTTCTAAAGAAAAATACATTTTTTTTTAAAAGATAAAAAAAAATGACCACATAAGATATTATTACTTCAAAATTTTGTTATTTATTTATTTTTTAAAAAAAAATAAAAAATGATCACATGAGAGAGAAGTTCAGCTAAAGTTGTGTCAAAAAATTGTGTATCTCTCTAAAATGTGCTAGAGAGGTCTATCAAACTACTAAAGTATGTCAAAAAGACCACTTTTTTATTATATTACTACAAATCCTTTATTCATTTAAAAAAAAATTTTAAAAAAGGTAATTTTAAAAATAAAAATAAAAAAGGGAAAGGGGAGCCACCCGTACCCAATGGGGGTGGTCGAGCGCCATCTGCAACCCCAAATATGGCTGGTGAGCCACTCAGAAGAGGCCAAGGGTGGGGGCCGGAGAGCCACCCCCTGCCACCTCTTGGCACCCATTTCCCATTTTCTTTTTTCTTTTTTTGAAAAAAACATAAAATTAAATTTTTTTTAGTTTAATATATCTATATTTTTTGGAAAATTTTAACTTATCGCTCTCAAACTATCATTCAATTAATAATGTTTCTCTAAACTACTAAAAAGTTGACAATATTCCCCAAGGCCACCAAAAAGAAAAAATGGCTATAACTTTTTGTTAATAAGACAAAAATATCCTATAAATTCGGGAAAAAAAAAATCAATTTTTTTATTAACAAAAATTTTAAAAATGTATACTCTTTTTTTCTTTTTCTTGTTTTTTTAGGGTTAACTATTTTATTAGTACCTCGGTTTTCACTTTTTAATTTTTTCCCTCCTATGTTTGTAAAACAGCAAAATGCGATACTTGACCTATGTGACAATGCAAAATCGATATCTCGTTAGTTTCCGTCAGTCTAAGTTAATGGAATTCCATGTGTCACGAGTCCTCAAAATTAAAATAATAAAATAATAATTAAAAAAAAAAAAAAGTGAAAATTTATGGGTCACACTGAAATTTTCAACTTTTCTGTTTTAATAAAACCCAGCGTAAAAGTAAAAAAACCCAGGCTCATCTCCTCCCCCATCGTTTCAGTTTCAGTCCTATCAAACTCGGCTTTGCTTGTTTTCCATGGCAACTATGAAACTGAGAATTAGATCCCTCGAATCCAAACAAACCCTGAAAATCGAATTTTCGATTCCGTACAACAACAACCACAAACCTTTGGCTCCAAATTTCCCAAATCTAGAAAACCCATCTGAAATTCCTCGTGAATCTCAAACCCTAGAGGAAATCTTCGAATCAAGACGCCCCAGGAGGAGATTTGTCCGTACAAGGGCCTGATATTGCAGAGATTGGCGGACAGAGAGTGAGAGTGTGACAGAGGGAGACTGAGACGGAGTGCGAGAGAGAAACTGACCCAGCTCCGGTCTAGCTCCGGTGAACCTGTTGCCGGTGGGTTTGGATTTTAAAAGCTGAAATTACAGTATAGGGTTTGGCTTGTGATGGGTGTTTTGGTTTTCACTGATCAAGATTGCTTCCTGCAACATCCACTATGAATCTGTATCTTACATCATTCTTCTCCAACCTTTCAAGGGCTTTGTTAACGTAATCCATCTTCACAACCTCAATCATGGAACTCAGGCCCTTCTCTTTCCAGAACTCAAGCATCTCCTTTGTTTCCTTTATGCTCCCTACAAAGCTCCTCTGATTGTCTTTCTCCCATTAAAGCATAAAAAAAACAAAGCACCCACAATTAGCAACCATAAATGCAATCGAAATTTCAGAGAGCAAGATTCCAGAACAATTTCTTCCAAAAAAAAAAAAAACAAAAACAAAACAAACAGAATTTTACCAACCAAAAATAGCAAACACTCTCGGAAATCATATACCCAGAAAAAAATTTCATTCTTTGCCTAAATTTTCTTCTGCAATTATAGGCCAACGAGGAGATGATGGGGTGGCTGGTTGGCCAAAATGGGGTGGCCGGCCACCACATAAAATTTTCACCCTTTTTTTTTTCTTAAATTTATTTTTAGGTTTATTATTATTTTTTATTTTTAATTATTTTTCATTTTTAAGACACGTAGCATATTTTGAGAGTGATACGTAACAAATGATTTGGAATTCCATTAGTTTAGACCGAACTAACAAGGTATGGATTTTGTATTTTTCCATAGGTCAAATATCACATTTTGTTGTTTTACAAACATAGGGGAAAAAAAAAAAAAAAAAGTGTAAACAGAAGTACTAATAAAGTAGTTAACCTTGTTTTTAAACAAAAACTATTAGTTTTAGTTTTTTTTTTTTAATTTTATTGAGAGCATTTTCGTCATGATAAAGGACTTTTTTTTTTTGACATGATAAAGGACATTGTCGCAATTAAAAGTTTGGAATAAACATTTTTAATTAAGTGGTAGTTTGAGGGGGAGTATGTGTACTTTTTCCATAATTCTTTTATTAAGAATGACATGTGTTGTCATTTTATTGGCATTAACGTAACAACTAATAGAATTCGTCAAGTTTTTAACGAAATTGGACTCCAAAGACTAAATTGTTTTTTTTAACATATTGCAGGAACCTCTAATTTCACTTTTATAAGATATTGAGTGATTTGTAATTTAGGTTAATTATTGTGACTAATTTTATATTTATTCGAAGAAAAAAAAACCTCATCCGCCCATTGGGATTTTTTTTTTTTTTTTTTTTTTGGTTTTGTTTAAAAAATAGTTTAATTAATTTTTTTTATTTCAACTTGTTAAAAGAATAAAGGAGTTATAGGAATATAATAAAAAAAATGTAATATTTTTGACACACTTTAGTAATTTTGATGTACCACTTCAACACATTTTAAACATTGGCTCTTTTAAAAACTGTTGTTAGTTTAGGGAGCTTTAATAATCAAATGGAAAAATAAAATAAAATAAAATAATTGCGGAATAAATAAATAAATGAGACAATAAATTTTACATGGTTTGCCCTATAACTTACATTCACGGATAAAGCCCTAAACATTATGCTTTTATTCAATAAATAATTTTACAAAACAAATGATTCATATTTATAAGGACGTGGAGATAATACAAAATAATATGGTTGATAAAATCAAATCAGTATTAAATGTTTGTGTTTGATTTTCTCAATTATAATCAATTCTAATATACTACCATAACATCAAATCTCACACAATATTTATTTTTTTGAACGGAAATTTGAGGATTTTATTGATTAAAGATCACGAGCATAAAGCTCTTACAGAACAGAACAAAAAACTATTACAATACAAAGCATAAAGTTCTGCAAAAATCATAGTTACATGCTATGAGGTTACAAAGTCATAGATACAAACAAAAATTCTTACAATCAGATCCTATCTATGATTTCAATCTTCTGCTAACCCATGTACAAATATAGTTAAATAACAGATCTGTTCCGAGCAAACTAGATCTAGGATGAGTAGCCAAATTTCTTAACAAAATTTATTGAAACAGGTCGCGAGAGATAACCCCACACATAGAGCTAAGACATGGGTAGACAGATTTAGAGAGAAAAAACCTTTTATTCAAAACAAAAAACGCAGACAAATAACCAGTAAACAGCCGGCCCAATACGGTGGAAGGTGGACGGACGCATAGCGGAGATGTCGAAGTTGCTGATCTGGTTGAAGAATACCTACAAACATAAAAAATAAAATAAAATAATAATAATAATAATAATAAACAACCAGAAGGGGAGGGAGAGGGTAGGAGCGGAGAGTAGAATGGGAAGGAGAGAGGAGGAGGAAGCAAATTCGACATATCAAAACTGTCGAATTTGCTTCCTCCTCTCAAAACTGTTTTCTAAGGAGAAGGGCCGAGAGACGGGTTGGAATAATCCCACACAATATATTCTAACATAATGTATTTAGAATATATGGGAAAAGGGCCAAAAGCAGAATTGAGATCCCTCAAATATTTTTGTAATTTCAAATTTTCAATTTGTTAAATCATGATTCATGAACCGTCCAACTTTATCAAAATTCGTTCTCCCAAACCTCTTCTATTTATTCTTCTGTTTTGGAAGCAATTTTTATTTATTTTTCTCTTTTGTAAGAAAAAATCTTTAAGTTTGTCAATTGTCATGGAGTTAAATGGCTCGAATGGGACCTCTTGGTCTGATCAATGTGACTGCAACCCAGACCCGGCTCCTAAGACCAAGAAGCCAGTGTTGTTTGATTTTTCGTCTGGTTTCTTCCAAAACAGAAGAATAAATCAAAGGTTGAGAGAGAGAGAGAGAGAGAGAGCGATAGAACGAATTTTCACGGGTTTTGAAATTTCAAAATTTGAAAACTAGAACGTTACATGCTTAATAATTTGATAATCTAAAATTTTAAAGAAATTTTAGAGAATATGAATCTGCCAAAAGCTAAATTAGTGCCCGATTCTACAATAATTAGTGGACCAATTTGGACAGTTAAAGTAAATGTTAGGTTGCCCAAAAACCTACTGAAATAAGTGAATCTCATAACAATTTCAACAATTAATTGTAGAAAAAAGGTACTCTCATAATTTCCTATATAAAAAAAAAAAATAAAGACTATTTTTTGAAGGTGTAAATAGTCTTATTCAACGCTCAACACCCAAAAAGTGAATTTAAGGACCAACAGCAATGAATTTAGGAGCATTCACAGCATACTCTCTAAATGTGGTTCATTTCCCTAAGTTTAAGAAAAATGTCAAAAAAATCACAAAAAGCCACACACAATACAAAAAGCCACACACAACAGACTCCCTAAATCTCCTTTAGACATTAGGATCGCTACAGTGTAACCCAATGTATTGGGTTGCACTATAGCAATGCAAGAGATTATTATAATCCTAAAAAAGCGCCACACTCTCTCTCTCTCTTCTCTCCTCTCTCCTCTCTCCTCTCATGTCTCACGTCTCTCTCTCACCTCTCTTTCTCTCTCTCTCGCACCTCACCAAACGAACAGCAAAAATACTCAATCACACCCCTCTCTCTCTCGCACCTGACTTGAGGGCTTCTTAAGAATTTGCAGCAAGGGCTTTCGTCATGCGGTGGTAGTACTCTAACTCGGCACTATTGGCACTCGATAGGATTCAATGGTATTCGATGGCACTGAAATTTGCTGAAGATGATGGTTCATGGGACTAGCCTAGCGACTAGGGACATCTTGTAATGCCCCGTAGAAATCAATTAATTAATAATTGACTCCATGGTTCGTCTCTCAACAAACTTCCCTTACGGGACAAGACTCAGGGATCTCAACATCTCTTAAATAAGAGAATACAGCGAAAGACTTCTATATTATAGGAATAAAAAACAATAACTATAAGCCACAAGTACAATCACCAATGTAAAGATAAATCATCATAACATGTATAGATCTCCTGAATGTATTGATCGAAGACTAATCGTCAGAATAAACATATTACAGACCCAAAAGATAATTGTCTTGCAATAAAGTAATAAGCGCAACGCCTAATTTTAAGTAATGCCAAGGAGATGACAATCTCTATCATATCAGCCCGTGTGGTTCCTCCATCATCCTATATGGACTTCAGCCACACTAAGTCCAAATCTTCAAAAAAAGACTCTAATCAAATCCCGAGCAATCACCCAAGTACGGTCCGTAGGCATCTTCTTCTAAGCTAGCTAAACAACGTAATATTTACATCATGGGAGAAAAATAAGAAAGGAGGGTAAGTTCAAGGACTTAGTGAGAGTTAATGCACATAATACCCATATCATTTCAATAATGAACTCCGTTTAGTAAAGAATGTAACATTTTAAGTATGATAGTCCATGAATGTAATATAGATATAATGCATGCTATAATCATGAGTAATAGTGATAGTTCAATAGTATGGTCTACCCGAGATATTACTCATTCTCAGTAGGGTTGTCACTGTAACATCCCCAGCCCGTTAAGGCTGAGTTTGCCACTTTTCTTCTTTTACAACAAAAATTCTTGCAAAGATCTATAAGGTCTATCAGAGTACTTGATTTTAAAGGATACGATAAATGTATAAAACATTATTCAAGAGATTTTATTACAAGCGAAATTAGAAAACATTAAACTTTAGTTGCAGAATATCATATTATTACAATAACTTATATGAAAAGACTTTGAAAATTAATAATTATTCCCGTCCCCATTCCGGCCTCCTATTCCAGCATCCTTTCTACCTGAAAACAAGAAATAAAACTGAATGAGCCCAAAGGGGGCCCAGCAAGTAAAATCCACAACCATAAATAGTTTTACTCCTTGTTCTCAGTTTTGAAAATCATTTTCGCAAATAAATATAATTCTAGCCATAATAATATCTGTATGTACGGTTGCATCTCCCGTAACATATACATACTATTACATCTAGTAATAGATCATCGTTGTAAATCATCTTTATAAATCATCATCATAATGCATCATTATAAATAATCTCTGTAAATCATCATAGCATATCATCGTTGAAAATATAGTATCATTTTCTCATAATAAGGCCCATGTACACTATTACCCCTGTGCACGAGGGTTGCGGGTCCTGTGACCATGGCACTGAACTGTGGCCACAGCCATGCCCGACCGTCAATTAACTCTTTCTTGGTGCACTCAACGGTCTAGTTGATGGAATACCACCTTCTGGCATAGCCTCCTTCAGTGGTTTCGCCTCCATCCGAGTATCGGTACCGAACTCTCATCTTTACTTATCTTGGGGCCAAAAATACTCTCCTCCATACATGTGCCCTTATTTCATAAACATTTATCTCATCTCTTGTACTTTTCTTTGTACTTCTTTTGATGCATCTTAGGGCAACATGTAGGAGGGTTTATCATCTTTTTTTTTTCTTTCTTATAATCATCATCATTTCTCAACTTTCTTTTCTCAAAATGGAAACCTTTTCAAATATAAACTTGTTGTACTTAGAAAGCGTTTAAATAAATAGAAACTTTCTAGATAATTCTTTTAGAAATCCTTCATGCATGCAACATAACTTCATAATACGTAAATAAAATAATCATTTACAATTTAC
Source organism: Corylus avellana (assembly GCF_965113065.1). Classification (NCBI taxonomy): domain Eukaryota; kingdom Viridiplantae; phylum Streptophyta; class Magnoliopsida; order Fagales; family Betulaceae; genus Corylus; species Corylus avellana. The sequence goes on along the minus strand of NC_142500.1, from coordinate 11,601,094 downwards.
TAAAGAATGAATAAATAGCATGACATGAAGTAATTTTAGAAGGGGTAGTGAATTTACTTACCTCTAGACTGAAGCTAAAAGTGGTATGAATGAATCTAGTTGCTCCAATATGACTAACACCACTAGTATATCTTTTGAAACTAATTTCTAAAGTCCGCTATCTCTTGTGTTTTTTCTTTCTTGTAGCGCTTGGTCTCGCCCTTTCTCTCTCTGTCCTGAGTAAACACTCTTAGAAAGAAGAAAGACCGAGTAAAAAGCGGAAGAAGGAAGAATATATGCAAGAGATGGGAGAGGAGATGAGTGGTGAAAATTGTGAAGGAGAAGAGCTCTATTTATAGGAGAAAATCAAATACTATTCTACCTTCAATTTACAATTATACCCTCATTTTACTATTTCACCTACCACTTACTATTTCACCTACCACTTACTATTCTACCTACCCTATACTATTCTACCTACCCTATACTATTCTACCTACTAATCTCCAAATACCATTCATACAATATCATAAATCCCTCAAGAATTAACATCATTGCCTAATATGAATATTAATATAATCATAGCATCAAATTAATATCTCTAAAATAAGACTTTCAAAATCTGAGGTGCTACATATTTACTATCCTATTATTTCACCAATTACCATTCTCTAATTACCACTCTCATAAATTTCCCAAGAATTAAAATCCTTAGCTACAATGGATATTAAAATAACATCATTATCAGAATAATCTATTTAAATAGCTTTGAAAATTCTGGGGCACTACAATCTTCCCTCCTTATTAGAATTTCGTCCTCGAAATTAAAACCTATAATATTATCGTCCAATCTTCAAGTTGTGGGATTCAGATTTAAAATATTCCTTTCAATCCTTCATCAAAGCCTACTCTCTTTTATCATATTGAAATTTTATCTCCTTCTACTAGGAGTAAATCTTATTCACAGTCTAAAGTCTTGATTTCTGCAATCATTCATCAATTCACACTAAAATCTTACCTCAAAATCTTTTCCATTGTTTCTTTCCAACCTCAATAACAACAATCGAGTTATTCATCGATAGTCTACAGTTAAGGTTTAAACATCAAATTAATAAATCATGTGATCAATAGTTTATACCTCCAAACATCATAGTCCTCATTTCAAGCCTGCAATAATTTTCTCGATCTAATTTAATCAATTTATCAAAAAGGTGTAAAAATCATTCCTGCCTATATTCTCTTTAGTATCTCAGTATTCCAAATCATGCATACGAAATTTTAATATGATGCTCTAATAATTATTAACTTCTCACCATCATAAACCTGTAAAAGTAAATAGCACCAACATTCAAACATCATTACATGAATATACCTCAGAAGTGACATCATAATTCGATTCATTCTAAATACACAACCGTTTCTATTTTCTCATCCCAACTTTTGTGTTGATGCTACAATATCAGCGAAAATCTTTCAGTACTACATCTTTACTTGATAAATCATAACTCAACAATAGAAACTCGTAATTATGATTTCAACTCAAACGAAATACACGATTACATCAAATGTAAGATTCTCATCCATTCTTGACTAATACATATTGTGCTTTGCTGCGTTCTAGAGATGAAATTGATAAGCAAGCAAAGTAGGATATGGGTAAGTTTCCAAGCTGGATGTCCCAAAACACTCATGTTATAATTTCTCTCCCTTGGGTCTTGCAAGGTCAAGAAGAGAAAAGAGAGAAAGATAGTCCTGTTGCTTTCTAGAAATGAAGATTTGAAAAGCATTTCAGGACATGATGTGCATGTGACTCATTTCCGAGACTTTCAAAATACCCATATCGGATGCTCCCTCTCCTCTGTCATGTATGGAGACTGAGAAGAAAAGAGAGATATTTAGCCTGAGAAGCATGATCAAGGATAATCTTGCTTCCTCAGGACATGATCAACGATAATCTTGCTTTAATGGTTTACTACTGAGAGTATAAGGAGTTGGGTTTGTGAATCAAGTCGTGAGGCTGCATTTTTCTCTTGAGGATACGCTCAACTAGGAGGAAAAGTCGAGCTTTCATTGTATGGAAGGCTATTAGAAGAAGATTTCAGGCGAAAGGGTATGATCAGAAGGCATGCGTTGCAATGGAGAAAGATGTGTGAATTTATATGAAGGGTTTCTGGATAACGAACGAGCGCGTGGTGCGCGTTGGCATGACAATTGCCCACGCATGGAATCCAAAGTCGTTGATTGAACAGTGGGTTTGAAAAATGAGCTCAGTCGAATTTATGACAGGAGACAAGATCCTACTTCCACGGGATCTTTTGACAAAATTTCCATCGCGGCCCGAGGTCGCCTAACGCTTTGTTGTTTACTGTTTATTTCACTTAAGTGAAAAATTCCTTTAAAGCGACTCGTCTCCTGCTTCCAGAAACTTCAAAAAAAAAATCTCTTCAGTTTCTGACGCTCAGTCTCTTCTCAATACTTCATCTCTCCCAAATTCTTCGTATTCTCAACTATTTTTCCTTACTCTCCTAAATATGGGAGCATCATCATCATCCGTTAACAACCTCGATTTGAATGTTGCTCCTGCAGCACAACCCATTGTTATGCCTGACGTGCAACCGGAGGTGCCTGTTGTTCCCCCTGAAGTGTCTGCTATTCATCCCGTCATACCTGTTACACACCCTAATGAACTTGCTACCTATCCTGATGTATGGCAGCCAACTTTTGTCTTTGACAATCGTCCTATCACTATTCACGATTCTGTCATGCTCCATGATTCTACTGCTGTAGCAGTGGCCAAAGGTTTCGTAATTCTACGGGATCAAACGTTCTTAGCTGATAGGTCGGATACTGATGCTATTAATAATTCATTGGCATTCAGTATCCAAGGTGCTGCTTCAGTTTCTGACATGGCACAACGTTTGAGTGCCAGAAATGTTGAGCTGAAAGTCTCAAGAAACCAAATCGGGGTCTTACAGCGACTGCTCAAATACTACAAACGAAAACACGTGGATTTGAAGCAGGAGAATACTCAGCTGAAAAAGATGATGTTATCTTACGCAGAATACTTGGGACCAAAGATGCTAGAAATGGAGAAGAATACCGAACGTCTCCAGCGACAGCACGAAAAACTCCGGGTCGATGTTCAGGGGTGTTGCAAGTCTCTCCGCACACGCTCTAGTCAGGTACCTCATTAGAAATAAATATTCTCTTTGATAATTCAATTATATAAATATATACGATTCTGCTCATACTAGGTTTTCTCTATGCAGAAATAATTTTCCTGGAGCAGCTCTGAGGAATCATCTGCTCATCATTACCACGTGTCTCTTTTATGCAACAAATTCTCTTCTTTCTCTTTTTCTTTTTTTTTTTTTTTTTTTTTGATGGACACTGGTATGTAATATTATAAGGAGCTTGTTCTCCAAACATTTCTTTTCGTAATCATTCAGTACTCATTCAATATTCATTATATAATCATCCTGTCATTATAATAACTTCTTTTAAACAAACAATCTGTTTAGCAAGTTAATCACTCAATAAAACATCTAAGTATGCACCATCACATGTTATCAACCTCTAAAATACTTTAATATCATTGAACATATATCTTATAAGAGAAATTTAGATCATGTCACTATATTATATCACTGTATTATATTGTCTTTCAACTCTTACCTTTATGCTTCAATTTACCTCAAGAATAATAATCCATTATCTTTACTTAGTAAAAGAAAATTATATCAAAAGCTTTGGCATGTAACTAAAATTTCTCATAATTTCATATCCACTAATGCCTCAAAATTTAAATATTATCCACAACCTAAGAGCATCAATTCATCCTCAAAACTTTAAGCATCACTTCAATATAATTTACCTCAATTATAGAAAACCTAACACCTCAAATCCTAAGAATCACCTCAAAGATTTCATGAATTGTACCTTAAAGTCATCACAATCATTTGAAAATATCAAAATCCTTAAACCACAACTTTATATCTCAAAATATCTTATAGATTCTAGGGTATACCTTATTTGCATTTATTCCTGCAATACTTAGGCATTCACTTCATGCCACTACGTAACCCTTATTCATCAATCCATATATTATAACATCAATCATAGTATCATTATTGTCATCGACCAAACCTTAGCCATTACCAAAAACTCATATAAACTCTTATATCATTAATTCAGTTCAAGAATCATTTCACCACCGACATCCATAAGACTATTCATTACCAAGTCACTTACACAATTTGTCTCACAACCTAAATCCATAAAACCATTTTGTCACCAAGTTAATTACACAAATCATCACGCAACCTAAATCTATAAAATCATCATACGATTTTTAAATCATGATCAATAATCTTTTCTAAATCCTCGAGACACCTTAAAATATACCCTTATCAATCGATACTCTAGAAAACTGCCGCAAATCCAAATAGGCAGATACTATAGATCACAACCTATCTATAAAATAAAAATTCATCTCCGTCATTAACATGATCACAATAATAAAATCCTCCAAATTAATCACACTAAGATGATTTTTGTTTTTTTTTTTTTTTTTAACAAAAAAAATTAACCATTAGAAAAATGCTCATGCATCATTTATTAGAGACCACACAACAATGCACACTCTACTTGGCAGGAATGTGGCTTCTCATTAACCCCCCCCAAATTTTTATTTTTTATTTTTTTGTTTTTTGTTTTTTTTTTTTTGAAAAGTCTGCCAGAACCTTATAACCTTTGCTCTGATACCAAAATTGTAACATCCCCAGCCCGTTAAGGCTGAGTTTGCCACTTTTCTTCTTTTACAACAAAAATTCTTGCAAAGATCTATAAGGTCTATCAGAGTACTTGATTTTAAAGGATACGATAAATGTATAAAACATTATTCAAGAGATTTTATTACAAGCGAAATTAGAAAACATTAAACTTTAGTTGCAGAATATCATATTATTACAATAACTTATATGAAAAGACTTTGAAAATTAATAATTATTCCCGTCCCCATTCCGGCCTCCTATTCCAGCATCCTTTCTACCTGAAAACAAGAAATAAAACTGAATGAGCCCAAAGGGGGCCCAGCAAGTAAAATCCACAACCATAAATAGTTTTACTCCTTGTTCTCAGTTTTGAAAATCATTTTCGCAAATAAATATAATTCTAGCCATAATAATATCTGTATGTACGGTTGCATCTCCCGTAACATATACATACTATTACATCTAGTAATAGATCATCGTTGTAAATCATCTTTATAAATCATCATCATAATGCATCATTATAAATAATCTCTGTAAATCATCATAGCATATCATCGTTGAAAATATAGTATCATTTTCTCATAATAAGGCCCATGTACACTATTACCCCTGTGCACGAGGGTTGCGGGTCCTGTGACCATGGCACTGAACTGTGGCCACAGCCATGCCCGACCGTCAATTAACTCTTTCTTGGTGCACTCAACGGTCTAGTTGATGGAATACCACCTTCTGGCATAGCCTCCTTCAGTGGTTTCGCCTCCATCCGAGTATCGGTACCGAACTCTCATCTTTACTTATCTTGGGGCCAAAAATACTCTCCTCCATACATGTGCCCTTATTTCATAAACATTTATCTCATCTCTTGTACTTTTCTTTGTACTTCTTTTGATGCATCTTAGGGCAACATGTAGGAGGGTTTATCATCTTTTTTTTTTCTTTCTTATAATCATCATCATTTCTCAACTTTCTTTTCTCAAAATGGAAACCTTTTCAAATATAAACTTGTTGTACTTAGAAAGCGTTTAAATAAATAGAAACTTTCTAGATAATTCTTTTAGAAATCCTTCATGCATGCAACATAACTTCATAATACGTAAATAAAATAATCATTTACAATTTACTAAAGAATGAATAAATAGCATGACATGAAGTAATTTTAGAAGGGGTAGTGAATTTACTTACCTCTAGACTGAAGCTAAAAGTGGTATGAATGAATCTAGTTGCTCCAATATGACTAACACCACTAGTATATCTTTTGAAACTAATTTCTAAAGTCCGCTATCTCTTGTGTTTTTTCTTTCTTGTAGCGCTTGGTCTCGCCCTTTCTCTCTCTGTCCTGAGTAAACACTCTTAGAAAGAAGAAAGACCGAGTAAAAAGCGGAAGAAGGAAGAATATATGCAAGAGATGGGAGAGGAGATGAGTGGTGAAAATTGTGAAGGAGAAGAGCTCTATTTATAGGAGAAAATCAAATACTATTCTACCTTCAATTTACAATTATACCCTCATTTTACTATTTCACCTACCACTTACTATTTCACCTACCACTTACTATTCTACCTACCCTATACTATTCTACCTACCCTATACTATTCTACCTACTAATCTCCAAATACCATTCATACAATATCATAAATCCCTCAAGAATTAACATCATTGCCTAATATGAATATTAATATAATCATAGCATCAAATTAATATCTCTAAAATAAGACTTTCAAAATCTGAGGTGCTACATATTTACTATCCTATTATTTCACCAATTACCATTCTCTAATTACCACTCTCATAAATTTCCCAAGAATTAAAATCCTTAGCTACAATGGATATTAAAATAACATCATTATCAGAATAATCTATTTAAATAGCTTTGAAAATTCTGGGGCACTATAGTCACTGTCCTGAGGGATCTGTAATACAATGCTGATGCCCCGACCATTGTACGCTACTGTCCATAACACTAGCAGCCCGGCCGAGTCCAACCTCGGGTGGCCCACGCTACTAATGATGTACGTCCTATAATGACCGCCTGTTAAGGCTGTGTCGGTCACGAAACAACCGTTGGATCTAAGGCCCATATATCAACACACATATTTGATCATAAAGTTAACATGTATAATAAGCACATGGCTGTTATCTTGCACGTACCGGTGTACCATGTCATACGATGCAATTAATCTTGTCCGTATTTTATATGTATGATTTTACAAGTCTCAATGTCATTATCTTGTTAAGTAGGATATTTTCACAAATGATAGAGTTCATGTGCAGCAAAGTGTATATTGTAAAAGTTGTAAATATGCATGTTTTGGTATACAAAAAAAGTCGTGCATTGCAGGAAAATAAATGACGAGCATTATGTGAGTTAAAACTCACCTAGGTCGAACGAGTTCTCTGAGTAATCCTCCAACCGGTCCGGGTTTTTCAAATCTGTGAAAAACTTCTATTAGTCCTAAGTCTAACTAAAACGAACCTAGAACATGGAAACAAAGGCTATCGAACGATTGGCCAAAATGACGTTCCCTGGAACGCTCCTAGCCATACGTCTGGGCTCTTGGCCATACATCCGCCCAGAAGGTTCAAGTAAAACCTCATTTGTTCCAAACGTACTTCTGTCCTCCCAAACTGGTTCTAAAGCTACCAAAAAATATTTCTAGGTCCTCCTATCTCAAAATGATACTTCCATGCATTAAAAAATCCGTTCAATAAAGGTGAAACGCTAAACCAACTTAAATAAAAATTAAAGAAAAACAGCTTAACTTGAAGCTCAAAACTACTAACTAAGCTATCTATGAAAAGTACGGCATAATAACTAAGTAAGGAACAAGCTAAACTTAGAAGATTACCTCCTTGAAGCAAAACCTCTAAGAATCACTTCTCATTCTCCAAGAACTTTCAACTCACCAAAAACACTCAAGCAACAACTCTAGGGGACAATAGAGGCTAAATGGGGGGTAAGGGTCGTGTAGGGGTGGGATATTTATAGGTGGAAAAAAGTTGTGAGCGCTGCAGAGCTGTTCTCAAAAGTAGCGTATGTACAATACTATTGGGGCGTATGTCTACGTATTATTTACCTAGTGAACTAAAGTCTGTATCATATGTACGAGCATTAACCAGTGGTCAACCAAAAGTCAGCGTATGTCCGGGTGGTCCCCCATGTGTACGGCCGCATACTATTTGCAAGCGTACGCATGCATGGTCCCCCATGCGTATGTACGGTCAGAAAGTCTGAATTCTCTAAAATGCCCTTCCAATTATTCCTAGTGACCCAAAACTCAAATTAACACTCTAACTAAGCTACCTAAGCTTAGTTAATTATCTGGGCCACTACACATCCACCCACTACTGGCATTCAAAAATAATTTGGTTCCAGTGAGTTATGCAACAAGGTTCCGGTGAACTTGTTCTTTTGGAGGCCAAGGTCTGTGAGACCCAAAAAACCTAAAAAGGAAAGAAGTTTGTAGGATAAAAAAAAAATAAGTAAAAAAATGTTATTTTAAGATATAGAGAATGTTTAATGGAATCTATTGTGGTGTGTATTTGAATTGAGAAGCAAGAAATAGTTTTGTTCCATAAATGTAGGGAAATCAATGGGAAACTACTGGGAATGCTCTAAGGAAGAAGGAAAAGAGCACTAGCAACAAACACCTAACTCATTCCCTCCCCTATATATAGGAAAGATTTAAAAAAAAAAAAAAAAAAACTACAAAAAGTCACATACAGTAGTTTCCCTATTGCTTCCTTAAACATTGGGAATGATATACCGCTATCCAATGTGTACGGAACCAAAAGAGCTTCCTTATATTTTAATATAAACATTTCTATTTCGTCTCTCCTCTTTCATCTTTTTGCCTTCTATTGGAGATTGTGTTGATTTTTTGTAAAAAATTGGAAAGTAGGTATGTAACTTGTATTTTGTAAAGAAATAATATTCTATTGGTATAGGAAAATGTAAGAGAAACTATTGTGAAGTATATTTAGATAGAGAAGCAAAAAGTTGTTTTGTTCCCTAAACTTAGGAAAAATCAAAGGGTTGTTGCTGCTAGTGTTGTAACCCAACCTCCTAAACCATACAAATAAAATAAAAATAAAAATAAAAAATAAAAAATAAAAAATCACCTTCTACAACAACTGCTTCTTCATTTTCAGATTTAGCACATATTGAACATAAAGGCGTAAAATGATTTACTTTTCTCATCTGCATAAATTATATTTTGTCGCTCTCCTACGCCTTAAGTAGATAATTGTGAGATGGCTTCTTATGAGGCCTACTTGCCACCAGGAGCGAAACTAGATTTTTAGTTTTGGGGTGGGCAAAACTATATATAAAAAAAATTTGCAGGGAGCAAAAGAAATATTTTTAAGGGTATATATATATATATATATATAAAAGAAAAAACAAAAAAAATTGGGAAAGTTTTAAAATTTTTGGGGCCAACAACTCCCCAAACCCTCACCTAGGTTTGCCCCTACCTACCAAGCAGGTCTCGGGTTGCCTGAACACGTGTCCGAACACATAGTTTTCACAAGAGCCCTATCACAATTGCCTATCAAAATTACAAACAATATGGGCAAGCAATGGATTTCAATCGCACTCTCAAAGGCCATTTATTCTCACACACGCTTTTCCTCTGCAGCTCATATTTGTCCTCTCTCTCTCTCTCTCTCTCTTCCTTGCTTCTTAAATTATATGATAAAGATGATTATTGTTAATCAATATGTGTATATTATAATTAAACATCATATTTAGATTGATTTTTCTAGTTGTTTTATACTAATATTTTTATGTTATGAATAAAAGTTAATATTTATAGCTTAATATGATTCAATGAAAATATAAAAAATATTTGTTAATTTTCTGTATGAGCCAAATGCTGAAAAATATTTTCAGTTGAAATTATTTTGATGAATTTTCCAACAAAAAGTATTTGTTATGTTAGGATTAGGATTAGGATTAGGATTAGAAATTATGTTATATTAGAATTTGTGTAAAAGTAGAATTTTAGTAATAAGTATTAGTAATTATATATCTTTGTTATTATCTAGCATTTTTGGTAAATTTTCCCCATGATTCCCTAACAGAAATCTCTTTGCTGAATATTTTTGGTAATTATGTTTCTATTTTTTCTTTTCTTTTTCTTTTTTTTTATGAATAGTTTGAGTTTTATTTTTATTTTTTTATTTTTTTCATACTCGTTTTCTATTTTTTAAAAAGTAGTTGCACACCGGCCTAGGGGTCTTTCTTCTAGACAAATTCGTGCCTACAAACAAAATGCACCAGAAACTTTAAGGGACATCAACGACAATAAACACTAGTAAGTAGCCACCTACCACAGACTTTGATTTCTTGTCGTTTAGCAGTAATGGCAAACTCTGTGGTCCTCATCTCTTTTATTCACCTTCACTTAGTTATACATATTATCAGCATATTATGTACTTTCCGCTAATATCTCTGGAAAAAAAAAACATGATTTTCCTTCTCCTATATACCATTCTGCATTGAAAAAAGAAAAAAAAAATGATAAAACTTTCTTACAAATTAGATTGTATAAGTTCTTACAACTCGGCATTTAAAAAGTTACATACTTTCTTATTAATGTTACTAAGAAAACATTCGAAAAATACATATTATATATATATATATATATATATATATATATATATATATATATATATATTTTTTCAAATACTTGAAAACTTTGATAAATTTTATTCGAAGTGATAAAAACTTTACAGCATAGTAGTGAAGTATTTATACACAACTTAACCTAGTACTAGAATCTTCTAGTATAATACAAAATATTTTCTATATACTCAAGAATAAGTTTCCTTGCTATGCACATCTAGTATCCCCAATGAATCTTTCCTTCTTAGAGTTGATTTGATCACAATCTGCATGCTGCCTAGGAGGTACTTGAGTTGCTGTCATTACCAGGCTCAAGGTGTCAACCTTTCCATATTGGTTTTGTGCCTAAGCATTGTCATTGGGTTTTTCTATCTTGCTGGTCTGTAGCTTGGCTCTCGAGCACACCTGACTTGCACTCGAGCCCTTGCGGGTCTGATATACTTTTATACCCCCTGCAAGCTAATGGTAGGAGGAATCAGCATCAACTTGGACTTAAGAGCAAGAAAATGAGAGGATGGAAGGCCTTTGGTGAACACATCCGCAACCTGATCATGAGTAGAAATGAACTTGATTAGAATGTCACGATTTAGGACCTTTTCACGAACAAAGTGATAGTCCACCTCAATGTGCTTGGTACGAGTATGAAAAACTAGATTGGAGGCCAAGGCTAAGGCACTGCGATTATCACACCATATAACAGAAGGCACTAGGAGAGGAATTTGAATTTCTTTAAGCAGCATTCTTAGCCAATACAATTTTGCAGTGGTGAGAGAGAGGGACCTATATTCAGCTTCAGTGTTGGATCGAGAGACCACAGCTTGCTTCTTAGCACTCCAGGCAATAAGACAGTCCCCTAGAAAGACATCAAAACCTGTTGTAGACCTGCGGTCATCAGGGCATCCTGCCTAGTCAGAATCACAAAAGGCATTCAATTGCAGGGGACCCTTGGTGTAAAATAGTCCATGATCAGGGGAGCCATTAAGATATCTTAAGACCCTTTTTGCAGCTATCCAGTGAGTTATAGAAAGAGCATGCATATGTTGACAGAGTATGCTATCTCTGGTCGTGTGAGTGTGCAGTACTGCAATGCACCTACAATCTGTTTGTATGTAGTGGGATCAGATAAGGGTGATAAGGGTTCACCATCATATTTGGAAAGTTTGGAGCTAGATGTACATGGAGTCTTGGATGGTTTGGACTCTGCCATGTGTGCCTTGTCAAGCAGTTCTAGGATGTACTTGGTTTGGCAGAGATGAATGCCAGAGGAGGTACGAGTAACCTGAATGCCAAGAAAGAAACTGAGAGGACCCAAATCCTTGAATGGAAATTCCTGCTGTAGTTTAGTAATGAGGTTGGAAATAACTGGGAGATGAGTACCAGTGATGGTGATGTCATCAACGTAGAGGAAGAGAGATGTATCAACCAAAGAGCCCTTGAATCCAATGTTCAGCACAACGTTTGAGAGACGTGTGAACCAAGCTCTAGGGGGCTTGTTTTAAACCATAAATTGCTTTGTGCAATTTGCACACTTGATCAGGATGAGTAGTGTTAGTGAAACCGGGAGGCTACTCCATGTAAACTTCTTCCCCCAAGGAACCCTGCAAAAACACATTAGAGACATCAAGCTGTCTGATGGGCCACTCAAAGTGGACAGCTAGAGCAAGGATAATTCGAATGGTTGAGGCCTTGATCACTGGACTGAATGTCTCAGTGTAGTCTATGCCCCTTAGTTGATCAAACCCTTTTGCTACAAACCTTGCCTTAAACCTCTCTATAGTGCCATAAGCTCCCCTTTCGATCTTAAACACCCACTTATTGCGTATGACATTTTGATGAAGAGGCATAGGGCACAAGGTCCAGGTGCCATTGGAAATTAGTGCATCATACTCCAATTGCATCATTGCTCTCCACCTAGGATCAGTGGCAGCCCTCCTATAAGATACTGGTTTAGACTCAGGTAGTGTGGCCTGGTATAGTTGAAAATCTGAGGAGGACTTAGGTCTAAGGGAGCCTGTTCTGGACCTAGTGGTCACAGGGTGAGCTGGTTGTGGAGAGTCTGATGGTGTAGGGGAAGCAGATGAAGGGGAAGCAGTAGCTAGGGTGGGGATAGGTGAAGGGATTGCAGCTGAAGGTGGTGATTGGTCAGAAATAGTAGCAAGTGTGAGATGTTCAGGAGGATCATTAGCTGCAATATGGTCAGAAACAACAGGAAAAATATATGGAATTGGACAAGAAACAGGGAGAAATAAGGGAGCATCACCTTGTGCATTGATCTTGGATGGAAGTTGTGAGGTAGCTTGATTCTTGGCAGGGAAGGACTCCTCATCAAATATAACATGTTTAGACAAGTATGCTTTATTGGTAAAAGGATCCAAGCACTTATAGCGTGTATAGTTGTATCCAAGAAAAATGCAAGGTTTGGTTCTATGTTCTAGTTTGTGCAAGCTATAAGGTCAAAAGAGTAGATAATATAGCAGCCAAATACTCTAAGTTTCTGGCAATCTGGTTCTTTGTGGTAGAGTTTAAAGTAGGGTGATTTGTATTGCAAGACAGGAGTAGGAAGTCTGTTGATTACATAGACTGTAGTGAGGAAGGAATCAACCTAGTACTTATTGGAGAGATGTGAGTGAGCTAAGAGAGTAAGATGAAGGATGCCATGTTTGGTTAAGAAGGATTGGAATTGAATGGAATTGTATTCACCTCCTCCATCAGATTGTAGTTGTTTGATTTTGAAGGTGAATTGATTTTCTACTAGAAGTTTGAATTTAACAAAATGTTCAAAGACTTCTGATTTGTGATGCAGTGGATAGATCCAAGTGAACCGAGAGAAGTCATCAATGAATATGACATGATACTTGTAGCCACTAATGGATTGAATGGGTGAGGTCCAAACATCGGAATGAATTAGTTCTAAGGGTTGTTGAGTGACTCAGTTAGATGCATTAGAAGGTTGCTATTTACTCTTGCCAAGTTGACAGGAAATGCAAACTGAATTTTTATTGAAATTAAAACTTCAAACAGGAAGTGATGTGTCTTTAACAACACGATTAACAATATCCAAAGATGAATGCCCTAGTCTAAAATGCTACATTAAAAAGGTCCTTATTCCAATGAAAGCAGTAAATGTCTTGTTATCTTTGTGAGAGGTCTTTCCAAGCTTCAACGGGTACAAGCCATTCTCACTCCTCCCCTTCAAGAGTGTTGCATGGGTCAGCAGGTCCTTGACAAAATAGTGAGTAGAAGTTAGAATAAAATAGCATAAGTTATCATGGCAAAATTTTTGGATAGAAACAAGGTTAGTAGAGGCTTGTGGAGAGTGTAAGACATTTTTAAGTTGAAGAGTAGTTTTGGGAGTAAGGGGAAGAGTGGAACCAGTATTTTCTATGGGAAGACATGTGCCATTGCCCACTGCCACCTCCTCAGCCTGCTGGAAGGGCTGCTGAATTTGTAGATTCTCAAGTTGGTTGGTTATATGGTCACTTACTCCACTGTCTGCTAACCATTGTTGTTCTTCATAGACAGAGTTGGTGTGTGCCACCATGGTTGCTAGTTGAGTAGGGGGATTTCTGCCCTGAAAAGAATAATCCATTCTATGAAAGCAATCAACAGCAACATGATTAATCCTACCACATATCTGACAAGGAGCTCTAGGGGTAGGGGAGAAGGGCTGCTCCTGATTTGGTGGAGAAGGGCCTTGTGTGATGTCTGCTAGGGTAGAAGTTACCCTGATTGTTTTGAGGAGGCCTTCGAGTGTACTGTTGGTTGGTGAAGTTGCCTCTGTTGTTGTGAGAGGTGCTACTATACTGTTGAGGGCCTCTGTTGTAATGTTGAGGGCCACAGTTGTATTGGTGAAAGTAAGGCCTAGGTACAAAACCCGGGCTTTGGCTTGGTGGATAATTTATGGGAGGAAATTTTGGATATAGGGGTGCCTTGCCTTGGGATTTTTGTACAGTCAATGCAAAGGTTGAGTGGTTTGGAGCCTGACTTTGATGCTGATTGAGTAGCATCTCATGGCTGAGGAGTTCATCTTGGAAATCTTCAAAGTTGATGTCATTTGCTCTAGTGTGGAAGGAGTATGTGGTAATGAAGTGGGTGAAAGACGGGTTTAGGCATTGAGAATTGAGGTGATGATCTCTTCATCAGGAATGGGGTTTCCTGCTACACCAAGTTTGTCTGCAAGGCTTTTGGCAGATTGTATGTAATCTGTGCAGGATTGAGGTCCTTTGGACAAGTTTTGAAGTTGCTTTTTGAGGTGAGAAATCTGTGACTTGGACTTGGAAGCAAATTTGGTAGCCAAAGCTGTCCAAGCCTGATGTGAAGTGTTTAGCCCATAAACTGTGGCTAGTACCTTCTCTTAGAGGGATACAGTGATAATGCTGAGGAGATATTGGTCCTTTTTATTCTAGTTAGGGTATTCTGGATTAAGGACAGACTTGCCTTCAGCATCACTGATCAATTGTGGAGGGCATGGTTCTGAACCATCCACAATGCCCATGAGATCATAGGTGCGCAGAATAGGGTTTATCTCCGCCAACCAACTAGTGTAGTTACCAGTATCAAGTTTGAGAAGAGAGTTCTGAGTGGAATTGGGTGGAATGAAGGCTGAGTTGTTAGTTGCTGCCATTGTAGGAATGAAAAAAGGAAAAACACAAGAATTGGCAATTTGATAGAAAGAGGCGTTGGCTTAAAGAAGCTCCGATACAATATTAAGGGAAACATATCAGTTTTTTAGGAATAATTCTATAACTTACTCTTATGTTATTCATATGTCACTCAAAAAATGAAGTGACTTTTAAAATTACTATTTGATCAAAATTCAATAATGATCAATTACAAGCTCAGTGATAATTTTAAGAGCCATGTCATTTTTGGAAAGACAGCATTACTATTTTTTAGAAACTTCTACGACTCAATTTATAAGAAATTTTTGTCCAAAAAAAAAAAAAAAAAAAAAGGTACTCCCTTGGAAACAGACAAGGATTCTTTTAATTTCAAGTAAAAGAATAATAATGATAAAAGCATCATGGGAGGAAATTAAGGAAGCATGTTCCCGAAGGATGTTGTATCAGCCGCCGCACCGAACACGCATCATCACATGCATGTTGGGCAGCGGAGAGCCAGTTGCACGCAATATGCATGATACCTGTTTGATATTTATATGAGATGAGTCGGGTCAAAATTGAAACCCAATAATTCAACTCTCTCAAGTTCTCTTGCTCCAGTGAATGCGTATCAGCCGTTTCCAATCGCCATTATATTTCTTGCAGATCAAAATGCTCAACTCCTTTTCCACCACTATTTTGTCACTATTCTTCTGTATTCTTCGTGATTTTGGTCCGTTAAAGTTTTGATTAAATAATTAAATTTATTTATTTATTTTTAAAAATTTAAACTTTTAAAATAAGTAATGATTTAATATAATATTAGAGCAATTAAATATTTCACATGTTTTAGCCTCACTTATTAAGAGGGAGGGAATTTGAGCCCACTTATAATTTATACAAGTAATGGTTTAACAATGTATCAGTGCCTTAGGTTTTGAGTTCAAACTATATCCCAACAATTTACCCTCATTCATTCATTTAAATATCCCCCACTTTCACATTAAAAGAGAATTTTGGCCTATACATTAGGGAGAGTATTATAATATTAATTTATATTAACTTAAACTTTTGAGATAAATAGTAATATATCATGGTCTAGTGTTGAAAATATGTTGCAGGTTAGGATTCTTCATATGACCACACTTACTGATCGGTGATCCTTTGAAGTAAAACATCATTGAAATTTCTGACTGCGTTAGGAAGTTTAAAAAATACTCTTAATATTTATTTAGAAAGTTGTACTAAATAAAAAGCTGACATGTTTGATAAATAATTTTAAAAGTACTTTTAAAAAAAAAAATTCACTCTAAAAATGACCAAAACACTTTTTTTTTTTGGAAAAACTTAAAAATGAAGTTTTTTTTTTTTTTTTTTTTTTTGTAAAAAAAGCTTTTTTAAAATTTAAAATATCTATTTTTCAACACAATTTGTATACTAAGCAAAACCAATTTCTCTTTTTCTTTTCGTATTGAAGAAATGGGAGCTACATATAACAAGAAAAAAGACATGGACCGAAAGTCTTAAGCAATAAAGGAAAGTTGGATTCAATAAGTCAACAAGTTTTCTTATAGGAAAGCCATACACAAAGCTGTGGAAAATTGGACGTTGGACCAGTTACTTGTCCCTTGTCCCTCCCAACTCATACGGCAATGACTTTTAAATGCATCTCATTCATCAACTCTTTTGAACAAAACAACATTTGACTAATCTTCCCTTTTGATACACCCATTTCTCTCACTCTCTCAAAACCACAAACTACTTCCTCCTCCTTCCTCCTTCCCCTCACCTCCCCTCAAACCATGCTTCATCACCGGCACCGGCAAGGGCTCGCCGGCAATCCGCTTCATAGCAATCATGAGAGTAAAGAAGATGCAGATTTCCATTTCTGGGGTGCACCGAATAATACCTTAAGTGGAAGCTTTGGAGCTTACTCACCAACCTTATGGAAAGGAAAGGCCTCAGAAAATGATAATCATGATGAAGATTGTTATGAATCTTCTCCTTTGCTCCCCAACAGCCATCAATCTTCCACCAATCTTTCAAGCGAAAGGGCAATTGCAGAAGGCAGGAGGCAGATTATGGAAATGATTCAAGACATGCCTGAGTCTTGTTATGAACTTTCTCTAAGAGATATTGTGGATGAGCCGCATGTCGAAGAGGCTGGCTTTCGCTCCGAAACTGAACCTCAAATCAAGAAGAAGAAGAAGAAGATTAAGGCGCGTCAGATGTCGAGGATTTCAAGCATGGAGAGTGAAACTTTCCTGCTCAAGATGTTCTTTCCATCGTCTCTATCTTTTAAGAAGAAATCAAAGGCAGCAGGAAACTGCTCTAATGTTTCTCCAAGGCCATCTCCAGAGGGTACCGAGCATAGTATCAATAAGGAATCGTGGATGATCAGGTTTTTTCTTGCAGGAGAGAATAAAAGAAGCAGAGGGAATAGCAGGAACAGCAGCACAAGCAGGTATTTGTTTAATTTAAAAGTAATTCAAAAGAATAGATTATTTTCCAAACTCTGAGACTAAGATTTAAGTCGTTCGTCTTTTTAAGAAAGCTTTCGCGCTAGCTCCCTCATCCGTTGCTTTTTCGTTAGCGCAACGGCTTTCGTGCTAAAGCCCTCCGCCTTTACATGTCTTTCTATTTGATGCAGCCACGAGGAGGCCAATTTCATACCTGGTTGCTGGTCCTTCTTCCACAGCAAGAAGAACAAAACCAAGAGACAGAGAGGATGCATAGTGGGAGTGGAAAGCAATTGAAAATTGCTGCTGCAAAATTTGGTGGGAGCGGGAATGGGCCCAGCTGTGAATATGGTGGCCAACGAAATTTGAGGGTCCAAAATGAACATTTAGTCTGAGTCATGGCCAGATTTTCTGGGCCTTTGGCTGTTAGCTGTTATATATATAATCAAAATATCCAGCGGAAGGTAATAAACATAGATTGCGTTGCAGTATTCATGGAGCTTACAATTTTAGTCTCAATCATGACTACCAAAGCGTATTGGCTATTTATATAATTAAGATATTCCAGGTTCAATCGGGCTTGAGAAAGTGCATGCAATTTTTCATTGTTTAAGCCTCTCATGTCATTTGTTATTGGTTCCCAACGGGTTGATAAGGGATATAATAGGAGGGACTCCTTAAGTATAATGGGCCCTTTAGTGAGTAAGACCCAAATAGTTAGGCTTGAGTTTAGGACTAACTCTATAAGATTTGTAATAATAGAATTGTATAAGGTTATTCAGTAAAATGTTCAGCCTTGGAGATTCTTAGGCTTCTCGACGTCACTACAAACACTTTGTTGTTTAGTTACAGTAGTTTAGTAACGTGTCACTAGGGTTAACACGTTACTAAATGTTAGTAATATGTATATAGTAACATGTCTGGCGTGTTAGGAATTTGGATGTTGCTAAATCCAGTTTAGTAACGTTTCAAGACAGACACGTTACTAAATAGTAACGTGTCAGTTTTGACACGTTACTAAATAGTAATGTGTCAGTTTTGACACGTTACTAAATAGTAATGTGTCAGTTTTGACACGTTACTTAGTAACGTGTCGAAACTGACACGTTACTAAACTTTAGTAACGTGTCAGTAACGTGTCAAAACTAACACGTTACCAATTCGTAACGTGTCCGTTTTGACACGTTACTAAAGTTTAGTAACGTGTCAGTTTCGACACGTTACTAAGTATTAGTAACGTGTTAAAAATTGACACGTTACAAAATTGTAACGTGTCATTTTTTGACACATTACTAAGTATTAGTAACGTGTCAAAACTGACACGTTACAAAATTGTAACATGTCAGTCTTGAAACGTTACTATTTCGTGCATAAAAAAAAGTTAAAAATTAAAAAAATTAAAAAAAAAATTATTTAAATTAATCCCCAAAATTTGTTATTTGTACTCCTGATTGTCAACATACATTTCTCAACATACATCATGAATTGCTATCAACATACATCTATTTCTCAAGTTGTATCCCAACACTGTCCACAACATATATCCATTTCATGTCCACAAAACATACATATATATACATCATTGTCTATATACAACAGCATTCTCGATCTCCATTCAAATATCTCAAATTACAT
This sequence comes from Corylus avellana, assembly GCF_965113065.1. Classification (NCBI taxonomy): domain Eukaryota; kingdom Viridiplantae; phylum Streptophyta; class Magnoliopsida; order Fagales; family Betulaceae; genus Corylus; species Corylus avellana. The sequence goes on along the minus strand of NC_142500.1, from coordinate 11,582,024 downwards.
ATAGGAACTAGAAAATATGTTACAATGTTTTATGTGTTTAATAATCACATCTCTTGCACTGAGACAGGATATAACTAAAGTTGTTTCATGTATTTTGCTCTTGAATCAACAACAATTTATTCTCTCACTGCTACTAGAGCGATACCCACAAAATCCACAACCTAAATGCCTCGCACATTCTGAAAACTGGTGAGAGAGAGAGAGAGAGAGAGAGAGAGAGAGAGCTTTGGATGCCTTTTCTTATGCTCACCTTCGCAGCATCGCATCACCGAAAAATTGGCTCATTTCTCACGTACTCATTACATGAAAATGCAGGCGTTGATTGGCTGCTCACTGGAGAAGGCAAGGTCCTGAATTACCTAATGCGCCTCACTATTACCCAACAGCTAACAACACAGCCAGTCAAAACAAACTTTTGTCATCAACTTTTATTATTTTTACTTTTTTTTTTTTTTTTTAAGGGATAAATGTAAAATTGGTCATTGTGGTCGGCCTAAATTACAAATCACTCCATATTGTATAAAAAATAATTTATAAGTCCTTATAGTTGGCCTAAATTACAAATCACTCCCTGTGATATAAAAAATAATTTATAGGCCCTCAAGGTATGCCAAAATAATAGTTTACTCTCTCAAATCAATTTTAGTTAAGTAACTTAACAAAATCTATCACTTTGCCACGTCATACCCAATAAAAATGCGACACGTGTTATTATTAATTTATAACTCTAAAAAATGACAATTAGGATTTTTTATATCATTTTATGACGCCAACTAAGATTACACATCAACATTCACTTTACGTCATATGGTTACAGTAAATTAACCTAATATCTTATATCCCTAAAATTTTACCCCGTACATAACCCTCCCTCATCTTCATCTTCGTTAGCCACTTCACAAAATGCGACAGTCAAATTCTTGCAAAATGCTCCCAAATCATGGCGAGAAAGATGAAAATGAGGAAGGGTTACGCACAGAGTAACATTTTGGGAATAGAAGAGAGTAGGTTAATTTACTATAACAGTATGATGCGACAAAGTAATAGATTCCGTTAAGTAACTTAACGGAAATTGATTTTAAGAAGTAAACTGTTATTTTGGCCATCCTTAAGACCTATAAATTATTTTTTATACCACATGGAGTGATTTATAATTTAGGCCAACTACAGGAACCTATAAATTATTTGTTATATCACAGAAAGTGATTTGTAATTTAGACCAACCAAATAGACCAATTTTACATTTATCCATTTATTTTTTTCCTTATCTTGAAAAATCAGCCAAGTGGGCATACCTGTATCGATGATTTTAGCTACTCAAAATACACATTTTTCCATTTTAGCTATTAAATACATACTCCAACAAATTATTTATTCAAAAAAGTTTCTACTTTCTTTAAATATTTTTATTTTTATTGTTTGTTAAGGAAAAGCAAATAAAGAGAGAGGGGAAGAGAGAATAGATTAAAATAGAGACGTGATTGGGAGTACGCGGCGTGCATAGCACGCCGTGAAGCAAATTTTTTTTTTTTTAATATTTTAATACAAAAAAAAAAATAATAATAAAATTTTGCACTGGCGTGCATCGCACGCCGTGTGCTATCTTGTTTTACCCATTAAAATAATTGTAGAATGTGCAATGTGCTACAATAAACTTTCATATGTGAAAGTTCATTGTAGTAAAAATTTTAGAATGATTAGTTTGATGGAGACGAAAAAGGGCTGATTAGTCTTTTCGAGCAACTGCTAGAGATGCTCTCCAATCTTTTTAAGACAGAAACCTATGTTTTAGACTTGTTTCGTGTTTTCTAATACCTCCGATGAATATGCAACTTTTATGCCTATATTTAGGACCCGTTTGGTTTGCGGAATAAAACCCTGAAATATAATGGCTATTCCTATGGAATGGTCATTCTTTTATTTAGTAGTGGTCTATTCTTAAGAATAGTTATTCTCATGGAAATCACTAATCGCATATACACAGAAATAGCTATTCCACTAGAAAATGAGAGGAATAGCTATTCCGGATGAAATGGAATAGATTTTTCAAAAACACTAAAATAGAATGGTTATTCCTATAGAATAGTCATTCTTTTGTTTGGTGGGAGTAACAGCACCACCTCAAAGCTCCTTAGGGGTAGCCGCAGCCACCTTTGAGGGCGTTGGGGATGGTTGCGGCCACTCTTGTGGGCCCTTTGGGGTGGCCACGACCACCCCCCATTGCTTATCAGGGGTGGCTTGGCCACCCTAAATTTGCCTCTGTTGCCACCCCTGAGGGCGTTGGTGGTGGCCGCAGAATACCCATGGGGGTGACCACCCCTATGGCTATCGAGGGTGGCCTGGCCATCCCAAATTTTCCTCTGGGACAGCCATGCGGCCACCCTGGAGCTTATCCGACCATTTCTGTGGGTGGCCGGCCAACTGCTTTATTTTCTTTTTTATTTATTTATTTATTTTTAATATGAGCTGAAAAAAAAAATGCATAGAACTTTTAGTAATTTAGATTAAATTCGAATTAAAGCATATGTGTTATTATAAGGAATATGAATAGTTATTCTATTTCATTATCTTTTATTCCTAGTAATAACAATTCTCTTTTCCATTGGAATATGCATTCCGCGAACCAAATGAGCCCATGGTGTATTTGAGAAAAGACAAACAAAATCCCTTTGAAAACAGACAAGTCATCCTCAAATGACTGCAAATATACGGGATTGCAATAACGAAAATAAAAGGAAAAAGAAAAATTAACCAATTCTCATTTTCATAATCATGGTACTCAAAGATACTCCGGACCTATCTGTTAGTGGGAATTCTCCTTTTCTTAGTAATAATTTATCAGAATTAGAGTTCTAAACCTAAAAACCTTTTATTTACAGAAGTTGGTGAACTAAGTTTTTCCCAGATCTTAGGTTCTACGCATCTTTGTCATCTTCTGTGTCCTGCAGCAAAACACCTCTTACTTTTGCCCTGCCCAAATAATATAAAGCCCACTGCTTACATGAAATAATAATAATAATAATAATAATAATGAAAAACTTCACTTAAAATTCTGAACTACCCCGCATTTTGAAAACCCTCCAAATTTAAAAACTCTCAATTTCACTTTCTGAGCTTTCAATTTTATGCAATGTACCCCCTTTGTCAGATTTTAATAAAATTTCAAATTTATCTTTAATTTCAAATTAAAAATAAAAAAACGAAAATCGAAGGGTAATTTGGTGTTTTTAGTCATTTTCCTTAGGAGTTAATGGCTGAATCTGACGGAATGGGTCAATTGAATCAAATTGAAAGTTTAAGGAGTTAAATTGAGATTTTTTGAAATTTGGAAGGTTTTTTCAAAATACGTGGTAGTTCAGAGGTCTAAAGCGAAGTTTCCTCAAATAATAATAATACTAATAATAAAATAAGATATTGAATGATATTGGAGTTGCTGACTCACCTGCGATATGTTGGCACAACACGGTTGGTAACTTTTGTTGAGCCTGTATCTCGAGCTGTTGCTTTTCCTGCAGTTCAACAGGAACCCAGATCGGGCAATATGAGCACAAAAGAAGCTAACAATTATTTAAAGAAACTTATTGAAGGAAATTAAATGTTGGAGGCGTTCAACCAAACAAGGAATGCTGCAAGGTGAAGAAATCAAACTTTAATGGGTTTTAGGATTGACCCAAAATCTGGAGAAATCGTTCATTCAAAATAAAGTGGAGAAATTCAAAAAATAACAAATAACAAGCATCTCATGCAGAAAAACTACAATGCACACCTGGAGAATTTTGCAAACCATTACTCATAAGAGGAGCAGAGACGTCTGCTTTGTCAGAGGCATTCATCTTTTGAAACTTCTGCCTCTTTGAGTACAGCTCCAGCTGGCTCTGTATACTTTCACTCCTTTCCTGGTAGATCAAGGAACAAGGTTAGCTAATAAGGAATGGTACAGTAATCTGTTTGCAAATGGCAGGCGATTTTTTTCGCCTGTAAAACCTATTTGCTTAAATTTCCTTATTTTTAATTGGGGAGGAAGTTGGCACGAGGAATAATAAAATTAATTATAATCTCCCAATCCACAATGATTTCAGAAGGTAAAAAATAAACTTTTCCCATTGGATAGAACAAATCACACTCCACAACTACCAACTTAAGCAAGAGATTTTTTCTATCACAAAAATTTACCTCTCAGTTCAAGATGCAATTAAATATTGAGCTGCACCACCATGATATCAAACTTTCAATAGTATAATTTAGGCTGTGTCCATTAGAAATAGTGAAATAGCGTTTTAGAGAATAAACACACATTACACATAGATCAGGATGAAGGAAATGATTCATGCATCCAACCTCAAGCAAGTTGATAAGGCTTTATCAAGTTGAGATTAGTTGAATTAGCCCAGCAAGAGAGAGAGAGAGATAGAGTAACAAGGATACTTTGTATATTGCTACATAGCTAAGGGTACATAAATAGTTTGAAGTGGTTCACTTATTCTGAGATTACCACATTGTTGATCCATTTAATTATATGAATATATTAAGTCCGTTTAAAGAAAAAAGTACTTGTTTGGTAAAAAAATTAAAAGTGCTTTTAATGATCCAAAAAGCCTAAAAATGGTCAAAACGCACTTTTAGCAAAAATTTCATTTTTAAGCTTTTGCCCAAAAACTCTTTTTGACTTAAAAGCTTTATATCTCAAACGCAATCCCAAACATGCTCTTAGTCAAAACATATCTATAAGACAAAAGTACACATGCTCAATGCAAAATCCTGACACAAATGGCGGGTTGGAGGAATAATAAAGAATTTTCTTACTGCAGTAAACTATTTCAACAATGATTTAACTCTTTTCATAAAAATTAACTGTTATCAAGAGGCAAGCCTACCTTCTCGGCTGATATCACTTTTGTCAACTGAAGAGAGCGCTCTTGCTCTGAAAGCACAATCAAGGAGTAACAGTTAATACCAACACATGCCTATTTTAGTCAAACTGAAGTCATATTTATAGCATGAAACAAAAGGGTTAAGACAAAAAAAGTGAAAATGGAACTGCATTGGGGGCCTTCCCGTCATTAAAAAAAGTGAAAGTGAACCCTCAAATCCCAAAAAAAAAAAAAAAAAAAAAAAAAAAGGAAGAAAAAGGAAAGCAACATGACAAATGGACACTTGAAAGGCATATTGATGTTAGGAAAGAATAAAAATGATGCAGGGGAAGTATCGAAGGGGCAAAGTAAAGACCACAAAACACAGTCATATCTGAACTTCTTTAGTGCCCATAAAAATAGTGGATGTTATATATCCACATAAACTCGAAGATGCTCATTTTGAGTAGAACACAATATTCAAAGAAACTGTTAAATGTTCTATTTTGTTAAAACATTATAGCATGCAAATTTTGAAAGAAATCTGCAACCAGCCTCCACAAAGTCATTGAAAGAAAGAATGAAGGAACTTCTAAATGGTCACAATTTTTTTTTTTTTTTTTTTTTTTTTTTTTTTTTTTTTTTTTTAAATTTGAGGGGTAGGGGACGGGGGAGTGGAGAGGGGAGGAGAGGGAGAGAGGTATGTTTTAAATACTCATCCAATGGAACATAATTGCCTCTAAAGGTAGGTTTTAAGCAGTGTCACAAATACAGCTCTTCCTTATCAGCATATATCTTTTTATTACCATGGCAGAATTTAGATCCGCTACTGGGCATATTCCAAACCTCCCACTTGGGAATAGAAAACCTATTTTCAAATTTATTGGTTCATTCAATAAACTTCATAAAATGCAACCACAAAAAGTACCTGACAGCATAGGATGCATAACACCCTTGTCTAACTCTATATTTGAATGCCAGCACAATTCCGCAAACTCCTCAAAAAGGGCCCAAGTCGCTGCCAGCCATAATTCAAGGACTACCACCAGTTTCTTTTTGTGTTCTTTTGTTTTCCTTCTATCATTCTTTCAAATTTTCTTGGTAAGGAGATCAGTTCACTGCTTATTTAGACTCTTTAACTGAAGCCACTTCCAGGTAAAGCTATGCAGATTGAAAGGTGTTATTTGTGTCCAATATTCTTTAACTGTGGCAACAATATCAGAAACCAGATGTGTTTCTTCAAATCAACTTTTGTTAAGGGTCCATTTGGTAGAGAGGAAACTGGGGAGGATGGAAAATTGAGGAAAAAGTGGAGAGATTGAAGTTCTCTGCTGTCTGGTTCAAAAGAAATGTGGAAGGACGGAAGGAAGGGGTAGAGATGTTTTCCACACAGGCCCACACTTTCCAATTGATCCATATATGGGAGGAAAACATCGATGAGAATAGGTTTGTGAGATAGATTTACAATTTGCCATTGTTTCTCCCAATTTCTAAGATTAGATTTTACAATTTTGTCACTCACACCCCCCAATTTCCAATATCACTTCCTATTTCATCTTTCTATCATAGATTGAAAGACCATTTTTCACCTTACTATAATTTATGAAAATACAAATGGGATTTAAATAAAACAGTGATAGTACATTATTTAATAAACTACAAGAAGCCCAGCATGAATTTGGTTCATATGTTTGAAAATTCTACTTGAAGCCTCATAATATTACATTATTCATATTATTATAAAACAACTTCATGTACTGCCAAGAAATACAGGAAATGAAATTGATTTTTATTTCATAATAGCATGGTAGTAAATTGTTACAAGTTATTATTTCTTTTCTTCCAATCTTCTTCTCAACCAAGCAAAGGAAATTGACATCATTTTTCCATCCTCTCACTTTTCCACCTCTCAAACCTATGATGCAAAATTGGCATCTTTCTACGTCACACTTCTCCTTTCACTTTTCTTCCTTCATACCAAACTCCACAACCACCAAATGTCGTCAGTTGCTGATAAAACTAGCGCCAGAAAATAAATAACTAAACAATATATTCCTTGTGAATATAACAACGTGAAGAACCACAAGAAAGACAATAGCTTGGGTAAAAGATGATAATGGAGTAACAGTTCTACATAGGGATAGAGAACACAACCTTCTACCAATGAATACCGCACATTTTTGAAAGCTTTGAAGAGCTCCAGAGAGAGATTTGCAATAGCCTCACTAGCAGCAGAGTCCACGAGTTTTGTGAGAGAAATGGAAATCCGTGGCATGCCTTTCGATTTCTGAGCAACTAATTTTGCATGTGCAGCACCTAAAATACATAAGGCAGACACAATTCATTGAATATACTTCATCAGTCTTCACTTAGTTTCTGAATGCAGATATTTTGTGTTGATAGAAGAATATATATGAAATATACTTTTACAAGAATAACATGCCTCAACATAAAATTACATGCTATCATCGTTCACCCATATTAAGATGATACTGCCATCTCAGCCAACTAAACATCAAACAGAACCATCAAGTTACGAGCAACTCTGGTGCACAGCCATAACCATATACAATCCCAGAAAACTTCCTCAAATAAGAGAGTTCACAACCAATACTGTTTAGAACAACACCAAACATACTTTCATTTCTAAATACTGACCTGACACCTCCTCACTTGTCACTACTACCCAAAATAGCAGAATTACCATTTCCCTCAATATCACTTTTTTAACCAACCGACACATTTCAGCATTTCACTGCAACTGTATACCATCTCCACCATCAATAAGTGCTCTTACTGCCACCATAACTACTGTTTAACCATTACTAGTATAGTAACACCAAACTTTAAAAAAAGTGACCACCACCCTTCCAAAATTTAAATTGACACCAGTCAAGCATTATCCGATTTGATTTTGGAATTGAGAAAACAGCTATTAGCTGCTCTAACTATCCATCACCAAAGAAATCATTATCACAATGCCGCTGCCAAGGCAACTTGTCAACATATCTCAACCAACTGCAGTTACCATGCCACTACTATACTTATACCACCACCATGTCATCCCCTTTAGCATTGTGGCACAACCCCATTCTCGTCTTTTATTTTCTGCCACTGTAACAATAATGCCGCCGACTGTTCCCACAGCGTCGAAAGGCACCTAACACCATTGCCAATTAAACACCACTCCTCTCCTGTCCTGAATTACTACCATCATCGCTTCCAAACACCTTCTAGAATCAAAATCTCAAACAAATTCTCACCAGTGCTCCTACAAAATCCCTATGAATACACTAAAAGTAGGATAACCTTCCACGTGAGAGTTCAATTTCTAAATTAGACAGAATCTCAAGTTTCATATAATTACTAAAGAAAGTTACTAAATATAAGAGCACTAACAGCAACTTCCCAACCATTTTTCATAAATTTAGGGAATAAAACTACTTTTTGATTCCCTATAAAAAAACATTTCACAATAGATTCCCTTATTTTTCCCTATATCAATTAAATACTATTTTTTACTCTTATCTTTATTATTTTTTTTCTCTTTCTTCTTTTTCCCTATATGAATGAAATACTATTGCTTTTTATCATTATAACTTCCAACGCCTAGCAGAGAGAATAAGAGAAGAGAGAGAATTGTTGGGACGTGTGAAGAAGAGAGGAGAGATGAGATATAATGATTTGTTTATAATTCAATAAAGCATTTGGTATCTACAATATTTCCCAATAGATTAAGAAACACTGTAAATACCCCTTGGTGTAGGTTAAATATAGGGCTTCTGATGTAGGTATGTTTTAGTGTGTTTTTTGAAATTTTTCCTAAACATAGGTTAGGGAATGACATATAGAGTATCTGTTGCAAGTATTCCAAGTAAAATAATATTTCTGGCTTAAGCTCCAATTAGAATCTACTCAATTCAAAAGTAGAACGAATTCATGACACCATAGGGAAGTCTAAATCAATGACCTGGCAAACAAAATTAACATTTTGGGCCTCCCTCCGGCATCAATCAGTATCGAGAAGCATATAAGCTTAACATTAAGGCATCCAAACTCACAAGTCATCACTCTCATCTGATCCAACTGAAACAAAAAATTACTGGTATGATTTGTTCTCAGGAAGAAACCACTCTTGTAATGGGAAAAGAAATACAAGAAGAGGATTATCTCCTGAATCAATTATACCAGACGGAGCTCCTCGAGCAATTAGAAATGAGTACTTCAAATATCACCTTTTAGATAAATAATCAATACTAAGGGAAAAAAGAGAGAGAGAAGTTAAGAATAGTATTTACCATCAGAGTTTGAATGTCCCTCCATAACAAGCTTTAATTCTTCAGATTTAATGGAGGCTATAACATAGTCAACAAACTCAGACCAAGAGCCCCCTATTCCAATGTTGTCCCTCTGCCCATTAGGTTAGTAAAAATAAAACAAAAACAGCAAACCAATAAGCGTATTTACACCAGCACATTTCCTTTCACAATCACCCATCCTTAAATTTAACCCAAATCTGCAATAGAAATATAAATAAACATAGAGAAAAGACAAATCCAAAAGGATGTCCAGGGATCGTAGGTAGCAATGCGCAACAGTACTTCTTCATGGCCGACAAAAGTTGCTTTTATAGGATCAAAAAATAGTATGTTTTATGGAGATGTAAAGAGACACAGAGAAACCATATCTGAAGCATTAAAATTAAACCTTGAATACTTGAGGCTCTTTTTGCTGACTGACAAAGAGTTGAGGACAGAAAAAAAAAAATCAAGACATTATAAACCTAAAAAGATTCTCATCTTTCACGACAACCAGAAAACCACAACTAAACTTGTAGTTATGAAACTATTAAGCTGCAGCTTGGGTATTTTCCGCATATTAATTAGCAACCAAACAGAAACTTAAGCATAAATAGGCAAACCCATATCGCTCACCATGTCCTCGAGCTGCACAACCGATCGAACGGCCTCCCACGTACTAGAGTGGAAATCAGTGACATGGATTCGGAGGTGGGAAGGATTAGGAGCATGGGCATGGAACAAAAAGGGACGCAACGGAAGCGAATCCTGGGCCGCGACCCACTCCACCTTGGGCTCGCCGAATATGGGCTCGAAGCCTTCAAACCCCATTGACACTCACTACTTGCTCTCCAAGCTCAATGTAGTTGATCTATAACGCAATAGAGTCGACCTCTGTTTGGGGTCTCAGAAAACTAAGAAAAAGAGGAGTTTTAGGTCATTTCGTTTTCTATTAACAGAAATTATTTAAAAAATATTTTTTTAAATATATATATATATATATATATATATATGAAATTTTGTGATATAATCTGTTTCGGACAAGTTGAGCTTTTTTTCCCCCCCAAAATTGTGGCTAAAACCAGTTGCATTGTAGAATTTCAAATTTCCTTCATTTTCTTTTCCTCATTTTTCTCGGTATCCAAACAGAACCAACTTTGAATTTCATGTGTATATGAAAGCAGAAGCAGTGAACAGAAACCGAAATTCCACATACTTAGGGTTCTAGAGAAAGAAAAGATGCTCTGTTTGGTTTCCTAGAAACTATAAGAAATTTCGATCGCACTCTCCAAGTAGGCACACACACCCCTGCTGCCGCGCCACGGCCATGTCATGGTCGTGACAACTGCACCCACAGTTCCTCTCATCACAGACACGCTATTCAGACAATGCAAGACTTTAGTCCAAGCCAAGCTCCTCCATCAGCAGAGCTTGGTCCAGGGCCTCACGGACATGGCCACGGACCTCATCCGCACCTACATAGCCTGCGACGCTCCAGTGCAGGCCGTTTCGTTGATCGAGCGCCTTGCTCCGTCGCATTTCACCGTCTACTGGTGGAACGCGCTGATACGACGTGCGGTGCGTCTTGGGTTTCTCGAGGAGGTGCTTGGTTTGTACAGAAGAATGCAGATACTTGGGTGGAGACCTGACCACTATACCTTCCCTTTTGTTCTCAAAGCTTGTGGCGAGATGCCGTCGTTTCGTCGAGGCGCTTCGGTCCATGCCGTGGTGTGCACAAATGGGTTTGAGTCCAATGTCTTTGTTTGTAATGCGGTGGTGGCAATGTATGGAAGGTGTGGTGCGTTGGATGAGGCGCGCCGGGTGTTTGATGATTTGTGCGATAGAGGGATACGTGATGTGGTTTCGTGGAATTCGATTGTGGCTGCTTATGTACAAGGTGGCGATGCTAAGAATGCACTCAAAATGTTTGATAGAATGACTGATGATCGAGGAATCTGCCCGGATGCTGTTAGCATTGTGAATATTCTTCCAGCTTGCGCTTCCGTGGGTGCTTGGTTGCAGGGTAAGGAGGTTCACGGGTTTGCGTTTCGGAGTGGGTTGGTCGAGGATGTGTTTGTGGGTAATGCTGTAGTGGACATGTATGCCAAGTGTGGAATGATGGATGAAGCAAACAAGGTTTTTGACCGGATGATGGTTAAGGATGTGGTTTCTTGGAATGCCATGGTAACTGGATACTCTAAGATTGGTAGATTTGAGGATGTTCTTGCTTTGTTTGAGAAGATGCGGGAGGACAATATTCAGTTGGATGTCGTGACTTGGAGTGCGGTGATTGCGGGGTATGCTCAGAGGGGGCATGGTTATGAATCATTGGATGTGTTTAGGCAAATGCGGGTCTGTGGGTCGGACCCGAATGTTATTACTCTGGTGTCTCTTCTTTCAGGTTGTGCTTCTGTGGGAGCATTGCTTCATGGAAAAGAGATTCATGGTTATGCCACAAAATGTATTCTTAACAGAAAGGGAAGTCATCCCAGGGAAGATCTAATGGTAATAAATGGTCTAATTGACATGTATGCTAAGTGCAAAAGTACTAAAGTAGCACGAATGATGTTTGATTCAATAGCACCAGAGGATAGGGATGTGGTAAGTTGGACTGTCATGATTGGCGGGTATGCTCAGCATGGAGAAGCCAATGATGCACTGGAGCTTTTCTCCAAGATGCTTGGACAGGAGAATTTTTTAAAGCCAAATGCTTTTACCATAGCTTGTGCTCTGATCGCTTGTTCTCGTTTGGGTGCCTTGAGGTTTGGTAAACAAATTCATGGTCATGTGTTACGCAATCACTATGACTCTATGATGGTGTTTGTAGCTAATTGCCTCATAGATATGTATTCCAAATCTGGAGACATTGATGCTGCTCGAGTTGTGTTTGATAACATGAAGCAGAGGAATGCTGTTTCTTGGACATCTCTATTGACAGGTTATGGCATGCATGGTCATGGAGAAGAAGCTCTCCAGGTTTTTGATGAGATGAGGAGAGTGGGGTGCGAGGCTGATGGTGTGACCTTGGTTGTTGTTCTTTATGCTTGCAGTCATACCGGAATGGTCGAGCGGGGAATAAACTACTTCAATAGCATGAGCGAGGATTTTGGGGTTGTTCCTGGAGTGGAACACTATGCTTGCATGGTTGACCTCTTGGGCCGTGCTGGTCGCCTGTACGAGGCTCTGAAACTCGTAGAAGGCATGCCGATGGAGCCGAACCCGATAGTGTGGGTGGCGTTGCTTAGTGCTTGCAGGATCCATCAAAATGTTCCACTTGCAGAATATGCTGCAAATCGATTGTCAGAATTGGAGTTAGAAAATGATGGAACATATACTTTGCTGTCAAACATATATGCCAATGCCAGTCGCTGGAAAGATGTGGCCAGGATCAGATCTTTGATGAAACATACAGGGATCAAGAAGAGGCCTGGTTGCAGTTGGGTCCAAGGAAAGAAAGGTACTGCGACCTTCTTTGTGGGGGACAGGTCTCATCCTCAGTGTCAACAAATATACGACATCCTTGCAGACCTAATTCAACGCATCAAAGCTATGGGGTATGTTCCTGAGACGAGCTTTGCTCTTCATGATGTGGACGATGAGGAGAAGGGTGGCCTTCTTTTTGAACATAGTGAGAAGTTGGCGCTTGCATATGGCATCCTTACATCACCTGCAGGCGCACCCATCCGAATCACCAAGAACTTGCGCGTTTGTGGTGATTGCCACACTGCTATCACCTACATATCCAACATCATTGACCATGAAATTATCTTGAGAGACTCGAGCCGCTTCCATCATTTCAGGAAAGGATCCTGCTCCTGCAGAGGCTATTGGTGATCACTTAATTATGCATGTCTAGTTGGGTAATAATTTTATTTATTTATTCTATGGCAATGGAAAGTGGTATTGAGATTAACATGACATTTATAACATTATAGTAGTTTTTTTTTTGAAGAGGAAAACATTTTAATCACATTCATTCAAAGATAATACGAGCATAAAGCTCTTACAATACAAAGCAAAAGCTCTAAAGCAACTATAGCCGAAGCTACAAGGTTACAAACGTCGAAGATGACGTCAAAGATACAACCATCCAAATCTCAAACAAGATCCGCTAACCCATAACTAATCTTCAGATATAACAACAGATCTGCTCCAAATAGGCTCATTCCAATGTGTCGGTAACTCTTATTCCTCGACCTGGGAGTAGAAAACTCTTATGCCGAAATTCTTTCTCTTCGACTCGAAAGCCAGAATGTAGATCTTATCCACAACTCAAGGGTTTGGACCATAAACAAATACCTCATGGATCAACAAGAAAACAGAGCCTTATTACAAGCAACAAAACAATAGGAAATATAAAATAAGGAACAAATAACAGGGAAAAAAACAACAGAAATCGAAAAATACAGAGAAAATGAAAGCAAAAAAAATCAGAAAGCCAAAAAACAGGAGCACACTAAGCAGATAACAGCGGCCGAAAGAAAGGTTGATAGCGTGCTTGTCGGAAACTGAAGCTGGCATTAGAAGCAAAATAGGGCTAGTGAAACGCGGTGGGGGCCATAATAATAGACCCGGCAGTGGACGGTGGACGACAAAGCGGCTCGGAGGAGATCAGTAGTGCACTCAAAGAACTGGGGGTAGTTTGAGTGAATCCTCCAAGAATGGCACCCACAAAGTGTGCCAAAAACAAACAGACAAGCAGGAAACAAAGACAAGCAAAGGTGAAAAAGAGGGGGAGAGAAGAGGCAGGGAGGAAAGGGGAAGAAAAACTATGGAGGAAGGGGCGGCGCTCTCTGCATAACATTATAGTAGTTGCAGAACATGTAATATACTTGTCAAAAAAGAATGCCATGCCGTTAAGGTTTTTTATTATTATTATTATTATTTAAAAAAAAAAAAAAACTCTTTTTCTTCAAAGCATCTATTTGACAGGATCTAACGATTAATATTGCTCCTTTAACTGTTGAGACGTGCTATACATGCATTATTATCTCAACTCTCTTTTTGCAAATTTAATAGATCTACCATTGGATTTGTGGATATATATATATATGAAAAATGTTACGCATCTCAAATTTTCTTCTCAAAAGTTAGTTCCCAAATGATGTGTTATTATCACATGAATTGGTGACACACTTTCCAAAATAATAAATCTCATGAGATGGTGGCACGTCATTTGAAAATTAACTTTTGGGAGGATAATTTGGTATGTGTAGCACTCATATATATATATAATTCTGATTTTCGGTACACGTTAAACATCGTAAAATGTTTATTTTCATAAAAATGTTTTATGCTGAAAACATTTTCCTACAAACACTTTACGTCGAACTGAACGGAGCATAAACAACGTACCTTCTATCTTTCATATACTAAATTAGATGAAAATTAGATTGAGAACATCAATTAATTCAACCCAACCAGATACAATGTCAATAGCTCCACCGCCATAGACATAATATGTCTCCTAAAATTAATTATTAGATAAACATTCAATTTTCTCGAATATTTATTTAAAGTAAAAATAAACACCAACAAAATCGATTCAAAAGTTCACAATGTGTGAGACAATCTCAAAAAAAGATGCATTCTCTAAGAGATTCTTTTAGAATCTTTTTATATGCACATTCTCTAAAGCTCCAGATCTTTGTCACATTTAAGCAATACAAGTCCTTTAAAATATTGAAAGTTCTCTAATATTTGTGCATTTTCATACAAATATTTCTCTAGAGCTTTCTTATTTGCTCATCCTCCGAAGTCTTTAATCTTTAGAGTTTTTAAGCAATGCTGTCAACATAGAACTGGAAAAAGTTTGCAACAATTGAGATTCTCCACTTTATAAACAGGGTCTTCATATGTGAATTGAAACACCAACACGGATTTAGTAACATCATTAGTGAGACATCATCCTAATTTTTGTTTCTTCCAACAAAAAATAAAATAAAAGAAGCTCTCAAGAATTAAGGTTCTTAATGGAGTTGAATCAAATTTACTTTAGACCAAAAGAAACAAGTTATTCAAACATAATTAAGAAATATGAACACATGATAGAAATAACAATCATTTTCGAAAAAAAAAATAATAATAAGAAAACACGTGATAGTGGATCAAGATTTTCGAGAAAAAAAAAAAAAAAAAAAAAAAAAAAGAGAGAGAGAGAGAAAAAAAAAATATAGTGCAACAAGCCCCTCCCCTTAAAATAGAATAAAATAAAATAATAGATGTCATAGCATAACACTTACACAATTCAATGGTAGACTTCCCAAGCAATTTATTATATGGACTGCCCAAATTATTAATACAAATTTTTTTTGCTAAAAGATCATAACAACGAGTGGAACCACTACACCAAAATTAACTCCACTAAGCATGAGATTCTCCAACAAAATCGAAAAAGTCAGAAACATATATTAGAATCCAAATTTTCTTTGGTTTTCTGAATATTTTTCCTCTTCTTTTCTTTGTTCTTTCCTAGGCAACCAAACAAGCTTCGGACTAAGAAATATAAAAAGGGCGGGAAAGAGAAAGTAATAATTAAATATATGGAAGGTGGAGTTAATAGAAATAGCGAGATACCAGTGAAAAGTAGAGATTACAAAACGAAAAGAAGTTGTGTGAGAGCGAGAGCAGATTATCTTCTCGGGTAAAAAAACTACAACACCTACGATGTAGTAGTTTTCTCAACGGTTCAGATTTAATTTCAAGTTGTCTATGCGAAAGAGAGAGAATTTAAGTCTAGACCGTTAAAATCACCTAAGCCAAATCACCATAGGTGTTGTAGTTTTTTAAAATCACCTAAGCCAAATCCAAACAAGAAGCAGGCACATGTGACTTTCCATAAGTATCAGCGGAAGACACTCTTAAATAAGTAAGGTTGTGATTAGAGGGATACCAGAGATGCATTTCCTTTTATGGTCCTTCTTCCACGTGCCCTTAGGTAAGGTGACTGCTTGTTAGAGGGCAGTTAATTGGGCTTGTAAAACATCAATTGGGATGGCTCACCAAGCTTAAAGCACTAGAAGCAGCTTCCCTTTAATTTTCCATAAGTTTAGGGAACAAAACTACTTTTTACTTCCCTATGAAAATATATTTCACAATAGTTTTCATTACCTTTTCTTATACCATTAAAATATTATTTATTTACAAAATACAAGTTTCCTATCTACTCTCACTTTTTTCACAAAATCCCAACACCATCCCCAATTAAAGACAAAAAGATGAAAGACCAGAAATGAAATAGAAATGTTTATATTAAAATAATGTATAGGGAGCCACTTTTGGTTCCCTACAGATTGGGAAACATTGTAGCAACCATTGATTTGAGGGTTGGCTAAATGTAAGAAATCTGATGTGAGTATAGTTTTGTAGTTTTTTTGAAATTTTCTCTAAACATAAGGAAGAAGATGACATATAGGGCATCTGCTGCTAGTGTTCTTACGTGTAAGTGCATCTTCCTAAGTTATTGGGCTAATGGGCTATATTGAGCTTAAGTGGGCCTTTGGTGACTTAGTAAACGGTATTACCAGTTTCTCCCCAATTCCCATACTAATGCTCCATTTGTTTCGCAGTAAAATGTTTTCCTTATTTTCGGGTATTTGGTGCGACATAAAATAATAGTCAATGAAAAATTTTTTCCCATTGACCAAAAATTCTTCTTTAATTTTCGAAAAATGGTTTCTATTTTCGAAAATCGTAAACCATTTTCCCAGTTTGAGTATCTCATTCTCAAATCGACGGGCCCTGTCAAGACCCGCCCAAGACCTCGTCTGGACTCACCCAGGACCCAGATGGGACTTGACCATGACCCGCCTGGGATCCAACCAGACATGCGCTGAACCCCATCGGGACTCAGTCAGGACTTGTCCAGGACCCACCCGAGATTTGATTGGGACTCGACGTCGGAAAATATTTTTAGCAAAAAACATTTTCTTGGAAAATGATTTATTAGTAAACATTTTTGAATATTTGACATGTACGGAAAATCAGGCAGGGTCCTGTCGGGTCACTGACATCGAAAAATGTTTTCAACAGGAAACATTTTTCGGTATTTGGTGTATACGAAAAATCATATTAAACTTTAAATTACGAAAATGACATTGTTGGGTCCCAATAGGGTTTAGGCGGGGTCCGGGAGGGTCCCGGGCGAGTCGCAATGGGGTCCCTGCAGGACTCCGTATACGCCAAACATCGTAAATTATTTTACAGGAAATCATTTTTCAAAAAAATATTTTATGTTTAAAATATTTTCCGACAAAAAGCATTTTATGTTTCAACCTTAGTTTACCAAGTGATGGGAATTTTACTTTATTTTCTTGGGCTCGCAAAAACATCTTGCCATCGAATTATTGAAGGGAGAAAAACACGAAAAATAAAGGAGAAAATGCTTCATTGGTCCATGATGTGTTGACTTTTATCAAATCGTTCCCCATTGTTTTAAAAGTTATCAATTTACTCTTTAAGGTTAGAAGTGTTACCAAATAGATTCTTTGGTTCTCCTTTTATGTTAAAGTTTGAATGTTGTTGCTACGCCATACTCAATCAGAAGACGACATTTGTTCCATTTAAAAATATATATAAAAATGAAAAGTAAAAATAAAATTATAAATATAAATTAAAAAAAAAAAAAAAACAAAAAACAAATTTTCCATGGTTGGTGACCATCCTCAGTTACAAATCAAATATTAGTAATCTCTGATTTGCAATGTCTAGATCTTTAGTCAATTCTGTTAAGAGTATATTTGATATTATTCTAGGGTTATTATGTTTCCTTATATATTTTAGATTTAGTCTAGGGTTTCTTGCTTATGAGTCCTAGCCTCTCTATATATAGAGGTCACTGTAATCATATTATATACATAATCATAATAGAAGAGATGTACTCTTATATGCTTCCGCTCTCTCTCTTCTCTCTCTTTCTTTCTTCCGCTTCTAATATATTATCTAATATATTTAACATGGTATCAGAGCTACCTTCTGTGGCCTTCAATAAACATCTTTGATGTTTCCCGGCGACCTCCCAATTCCGGTCGTCGGTGCGCCGCCAAGCGGTTTTCCGCTCACAATTTGGCGCTCCCTCCGGCGACCTCCCAAATCAGGTCATCAACGCGCCGCCAAGCGGTTTTCCGCTCAAAATCTCTTCCACTCCTTTAGATCTACAGATCTGTGGAAGATCCGCCGCCATCGGCCCTCCGAGCTTCTCCACGCTCCTCCGGCAGTTTCTACCTGAGCCAATCGCGCCGCCACCTTGACTCCTCTCGGCCAAATAACCACCAAAAGTGGTGTCTTGGCCCTAAAACGGTGGATTTGTGCAATCTCAGACTATTCCAGCATTGCACGCACCTCCATGCTCCGCCTTCAGAAACTGTCGTCTCTCTAACAAGCCTCCACCCGCGGCTGCTGCTCCTCCACGCGCCTCCACCTATGTCGGATCTTAGTGGTTTTCACTCCGTTCGGCAGATCCGTAGCCGGTGATCTCAAATCCGTCGAGATCACCGCCATTGGAGAGTGGACCCATCGCCACCCTTCGACCAAAGAGTGTGTGCGTGGGCTTCATGCGCCCACGCTCTACACGTGCCAGTGAACCCTATTGGCGCGGCGAGTGGTCGCCAGCCCCTGGCGCGTGCTCCACACGTGCCAGCGTGTCCTCTAAAGAGCCCGTCACGTCAACCCTAGCTCTCTGCCATGGGTTAACTCTGAAAAAAAATAAAAAATAAAAAATAATCCAGATCCATCCATTTTTGACCCGATCCAACAGGTTAGAACCGGATTGTCTCAAATCGGGTCATACCATCCATTAAAGGTCAATGGGTTTTCGGGCTTTTTTTGGCCCAATTCAAACCGGCCCACTCTTCAACCCGATCCAACGGGTTTGAAATCCGATTCAAACCAATCCATCAACCCAAATTGGATCCATACAAGCATCCGACCCGATCTAAAACCGGTTCCAACCGGGTCATTGGTTCAAATCGGATCTCCGCCCAACCCGGTCCAATACCGGTTCCTAAACTGGGTCATCGGGGTCAAGCTCTTCAAACCGGTCCAAATTTGTCAACTCGATTCATCGGGTTAGACTCGGTTCATATAATTTTCGGGTCAACCATTTTAATGGTCCATAGGTTTTGGCCATCTTTGGCCCATTCAACCGGCCCAATTGATTCAATTTCTTCAAGGCCTCAAGCCCAATTTCTTTAAGGCTTCAGCCCAACCAGCTGCCTCTGCCTGCCGCCTTTCACCGCCACCGGCCACCTCCAGCGACTTTTCCGACGTACCTAAAAAAAAACAAAAAACAAAAAAAAATTCCTTTCTTTTTCTCAAACCTTGAGTTTGAGGGAGGATATTGGAGTATTTGAGAAATCACCCGGATCCAAGATTTTCAACCCAACGGGTTAGAACCGGGTTCTGCTGCCGCCAGCCTCCGTGCACCGCCTCCGGCCATCACTCCGGCAACTTTTACGGCGACCAAAAAAAAAAATATATATATTTTCCTTTATATTTCCAACCTCAATTTTATACATTGAGTTTGAGAGGGAATGTTAAGAGTATATTTGATATTATTTTAGGGTTATTATGTTTCCTTATATATTTTAGATTTAGTCTAGGGTTTCTTGCTTATGAGTCCTAGCCTCTCTATATATAGAGGTCATTGTAATCATATTATATACATAATCATAATAGAAGAGATGTAGTCTTATATGCTTCCGCTCTCTCTCTTCTCTCTCTCTCTCTCTCTTTCTTCCGCTTCTAATATATTATCCAATATATTTAACACTCATTATTTGTAATCTCCAATATCTTCTAACTATACTCTCATACATCACAGTTTATAGTTTTATTTTAGGGAAAAATGCTCCAATGGTCTTTGAGATATGAATTTTTTATCAAATCACTTTATAAGGTTCACAAGTTATCAGTTTATACTAATGAATAAATAAAAAATTGATAACTTCACTTTAAACCCCTAAATTACCACTCGATTTGACAAGTCCCCTTAAAACTTCAAAACATCTCAATTTGAACCCTTGAACTTTCAGTTGCAGTTAATTTAAACCCCTTCGTCAGTTACCCCTAAAAAAAATAAATAATAAATAAAGCTATCAATTTACTGTCCTAAGGTTAGAATTGTTGTCAAATAAATCATTCTTTGTCATAGCCAATCAAAAGACAACATGTATCCTTTTTTATAAAAAAATTAAAAATTAAAAAAAAAATAAAAATCTAACCACCCCCAGATTATATATATATATATACACTCCAACTTACCAGCCTGCTTGCATTCATTTTTCCAAATAGTATTCAAGTTTTAAAATCTAAAAATTGAGCCTCACCCATGAAAAACATGTTTGAGTTCAAGTTTCTGAAAACTGGTTTTCTAGAACCAGTTCCAGAAATATGGCCTGAAATCGGTTTGGCAATAGGTTTCATTTTAAGACATACAAAAATCAGTTTTATACAACATACATTTCTATTTTTCCCCACAAAAATCAGTTTTTTGTTTGCAGTTATCAACCTCTTTGTGAAGTTTCACAACAACTCAAAACCTCTTTTTGTTTTTGTTTTTTTGTTTTTTTGTTTTTTTTTCAAATATAGCAAAAACAAAATGTCAAAATCCTCCTATAAATATCGGTTACTTAAGTCCCTTCCTTTCACATCAATTTCTTTCAAACAATCAAAAGTACACTCAATCATGAAGAGCTTGTTCATTTTGGCCCTCTCCCTACTCGTTCTTTTCGTCACTTGTGGTAACTTCTTAAAAATCTACTTTATATATCTTGAAACCTATAAATAATGTGTTATTGGTGTGCAAAACCATGTCAAACATTCATTTTATACGTTATATTAAAGTTAATTTTTCCCATTTATATCATAAAAGATTTACATAAACATTTGTTTCAACAATTTAACATATTTAGAGGATTGAATCGCTCTCGTTACTCAAGCATTTATAAGATAATAATTTGTATGATGTTTATATAGTATGTAGCATTTCATTATATAACTATATTCAAAGTAATCACTTGAATGTTAAAGAAAGTTAAGGAACACAGTGATAATTGAGCGTCAATTAAGACAAAAAGCAAATGTGCCTAACTATTTAAGTATAATAAGAGAACTCATAAGAGAACATGCAAACTATATAGCAAGATTGTTATAGTTTTTAGAATAATACCCTATGTTCAATAACATGTAAATATTATGTCATGGTAGATTCTTCTGCTCCCATAGAAACCAAGCCGAAGGCTAAAGTGGTTGCATGGCCTAGTTACCCGCCGTGTGTTAGTGGTTTTTGTACAGATCAAATATGTTGTGCTCAAGGTACTCTTTCTCACTTTCTCTCTCATATATTTTCAAATTTTATTTAATTTATAACCTTGATCGGTGCGGACAAAGATTCTCGAAGAGTCATTTCATGATCAATATTTACTGTTGTTGTATTTAACGATATAAATAATGCCATGTGATAAATATATTGGCATGCTATTCAAAAATTCTAGATATGATATAATTCACACCATTAGATGGAACAAAATTAAATTTTAATCATTATATTCATTTCACTTAAAATTGAGAGTATCCTTATGATCATAATTAACAACTTTGTTAAGACAAATGAGTGTTTTTAAGATTATGAAAAGAAAATCCTTCTTGTCGTTTATTTAAATTTGAGTGTAGTTTTAAGTGGGCATTATTTCAAGTACTAAAAAAGTAGCCAAAAAAAAAAAAAAAGAAAAAAAAATGTAATATTAAGTAAAAGATCTCATTATGTTCCTATTTAGTTTGTTCAACTTCCAAATTCCATTTTAATTATTTCCACGTTTATTCTTAGAATCCAAAACCCTTTTTTATTTGGAATTTTTTTTTAAAAAAATGGTCTTTTTCTTCATAATAATGACCTTTTTTTTTTTTTTAAATGACAATTTTTCTAAAGAAAAATACATTTTTTTTTTTATAAAAATAATGGCAAATAAAAAAAGAAACACATAGGATGTTATTCCTTCAAAAATTATTTTTTATTTTTTATTTTGTTTTTAAAGACCAACTTTAAAAACATTCCTCATTACTAATATATGACTTGATGACGTAATAGTAAAAACCAGCACTTCAAAAAAAAAAAAAAAAACAACAACATTACTCTATTATCATCGTGAAAGCTTTCAAGTTATTATTTTTTTCTTTTTTATTTGATTTTTTTTTTTAAATAAATGATAATGCTTGGGGATTTTCTTCTCCACACCATATAAATGATCATATTGTAGGGACTTGTATCAAAGTGTGATATTTTTCTTGTAGGTTACAAATTTCGATGGCCTCAATTGGTTGGAAAGAATGGGCAACTAGCCAAGGCTATGATACAAAAGGATAATCCTCTGGTAACAGTAGTGGTCCTACGCCCCGGCACAGTAGGATTGGCGGATTTCTGTTGCAATCGTGTATACCTTGTCCTTGATCACAATGGGAAGGTCCGTCTTGTACCTATAGTTGGCTGAGACTACTTTTTGTAATTAATTTTGAAACAAATAAATAACTACGTATTATTATTCTTTTGAGCCATTTGTAGAAAAAAACTTCTATTCCTATTTGCTAATTATATTATCTATGTATGTTGGAAACATTGACACAATTAAAAATTTGAAAGAAATATTATCAATAATTTAATAGTTTGAAAGGGATGTATACTTTTCCTAGCGAGTGAATCACGTCTTTCAACTTGGTTTATATCATAAATATGTTTATATTTAAATTCTTATACAAGATATTATTAGCAACTTGAAACGAAAAATGAAAAAATGATTGAGATATTATATATAAAATCCTCACAAATAAAGCATGTGGATCATGTGGCAAACACAAACACACTTGAGATTCCCATAAGCAGTCAACAAGATCTGTTTTTGTTTTTGTTTTTGTTTTTTTGCTTTTTTTAAGCAAAGCCAAAGCCAAAGCCAAAGCCAAGCCAACAACTGAATGGATTGGAATTTTTTGGTAATTTTATTGACAAATTATTAATAATTTGAGCGGTGCATGTTAAAATTTACTTATTTGATAACATGTCTGTTTGAGTTTGTGATTTTAAAATGTTATTTTTAAAAATGCAAGTAAATGTTTAATAAAATCGCAGTTTATCCTTTAAAATTATATATATATATATATATATATATATATATATATATATATATATATATATATATATATTTAAAAAAAAAAAAACACATTTTTAATTGCGTTTTGTAAAAATGTAGATTCCGTTTAGTTTGCGAAATAGATCAATTTTATTTGATAAGGGCTTATTCCTATGAATGGTTATTTATATGAGAATAACGATTCCATTATGAAGATGAATACTTATTCCTTTAAAAAATGAGATGAATAGCTATTCTTTAAGGAATGAGAAATATTAGAGAGTTAAACAAATGAATCCAAAAAAATTTTCAAACTGACGTGGCAAAGGTTTTTAAATTGAAAAAAATGCAATTCTCTCTCCCTTGTCTACCACGTCAGTTTGGAAATTTTTTTAGGTTCATTTGTTTTGCTCCATAGCACTTATCTTAAGGAATAGACTGCATTATTTTTTATTTTTTTATTTTTTTTTTTATAAAAAAAACACTAACATTATTTTTTATTTTATTTTGAACTTAAAAATTTAAAAACATGATAAATAAAGTGAGTTGCCAATCACCCCAATGGGGCCACCACCAGAAGAGGGTGAGGGTGGTCGCACCACCCAGTGGCATTTCAGGGTGGCTGAGGCCACCACAAATTTGCTTCAGGGGTGGCTGCGGCTAACCCCACCCATTGGGGTGGTCGGTCACCAACTTTATTTTTTAGGTTTCTTATTTTATTTTATTTAAATTTCAGTTGAAAAATAAATAATATGGGGTTTTTAATAATTTTGATTCAATTCTAGTTAGTGCATGTGTCTTGTTAATGTTACCAAATCAAAAAATATGAATAACTATTTCATTCAACTATCCTTTATTCTCAATAATAACATTTTTTTTAATAGAATACTCATTTTCCAAAACAAACGAGACCGTAATCTCAAACAATTCATTTTATGCAATTTGGTTTAATTTGCATTTTAAATTACAATTTTTTAAAAATGCAATGACAAACAATCAATTTGATGCCAATTAGTTTAAAAACACACTTTTTATTTATGAAATCACGATGACAAACGCATCCGAAGTGGTTCAACCGTCAAAAATTTATTTAGAATAAGGACATTCTTGCAATATGTTGCAATTTAGGCCCCAAAAAAAAAAAAAAAAAAAAAAATTGGATATTCTCGGTTGAATCCGTGGGCCTTTCATTTGACTGGAGCAATGCTTAAGGACTACGCAAGATCACGGAGGAGTTATCGTGTACGCAAATCTGCCAACTACTATCCTACAATTTCAACGTTGACCTCACTCTCACCGGCCTCTCATTATACGCCACGTCTTGCTCAAAGTAGCTCTCTAACCTGGAGTCACAACTGATCGGGCGCCAGCTGGCAACTGCAGAGGATAAAGAAGAGAAGGCTCGTAGACGATTGGGGTCAACGAGGCTCAAAAACTGACAAAGGCCCGCAATCCAACGCGCTAAATTATCCGCGTGCTTGCCAATCTCTCTCGTCTTATCCTATTTAAACCCACTCATTGATTGATGATCGGCAAGCAGAAGAAGAGGAGATGGCGAAGGTTGGAGGAGTCAGCGAAGTTGGGGGAAGCCAGAACAGCGTGGAGATCGACGGCCTCGCTCGCTTCGCCGTCGACGAGCATAACAAGAAACAGGTTCTCTAATTCCTAATGTTCTTTTTCCTTTAATCAAATCTCTGTGTTTAATTGAAATTATTGTTGGTGTTTTTTTTTTTAAAAAAAAAAAATTATGACAAAGTTATGATTAAAAGCTTAATTATTGTTTTTGAAATTTTGTAATTAATTTATTGTAAGTTTTTATCCATTACACGCAACATTTAGGTTGACAATCTCTATCAGATGTTTTTTTGGCCTGTTAAATTAAATGGCGGATTGAAAGGTTGACTTATACAGTCATTGTTGGGGTTATTCCTCCTAGGTTCTTGAAGGGGCGGGTGGGTGGTTTATAAGTATGAGAAAAAATTTTACATCTTACGATAGTTTTTGGGGGTGAAGAGAGGCTCAAGACCTTCCGTGTGAAAGAAAACATCACTTCTTAAACTAGCTTTTGGGGTCGAAACCCAATACCACCCAACAGTCATATACTCATATGTTTTGACAAGACAAAAATCTGACACATAACATGAATTATACTGCTCCAAAGTAGTTGGCCATGAAAAAATAATTTTTGTGGAGGATGTGGGATTTTTTTTTTTTTTTTAAAGCAAACATGGATTAAAACACTAAAGAAGTGTGAGTTTCACAACAACAGACCCAACAAAAAAAAAAAATTACAGTGCTAGAAATACAAGTGAACGGTAGAAAATGTGTCATAAAATGTGCAGTCCTCTCAAAAGGAGGATGTGGGAATTATATATGCATGAGGTTTTGGATAATAAGCTTTATTTAGCATAACATTTGTTATATATTATAAGCATATTGAAATTTTGGGTGTTATTTGTGTTAAATTATATTGTCGTGGTTGGTGGTGTAGAATACGGTTCTGGAGTTTCAGAAGGTGGTGAATGCGAAACAGCAGGTGGTTGCGGGAACTGTGTACTACATAACGCTGGAGGTGAGTGATGGGGGGAAGAAGAAAGTATATGAGGCCAAGATTTGGGAGAAGCCATGGTTGAACTTCAAGGAGTTGCAGGAATTCAAGCTCATTTCTGATACTCCTTCAGACTCTAGCGCTTAGCTAGGTATTGATCCCGGAACACAGTTGCTCCGTTTTGATTCAATAGTATATGATTTTCTTGAGGTTTTATTTATTTAGTTTCTTTGCTGTGTTGATGTGTTACCCTTTTGTTGTAGATTTCATCAGATTTCTTTCTTTAGTATTCCTTTTCAGCTACTATTGAAACTGACATTACATCTGCTAATTTGGACTGGAACCCAGAAAAGAAAAGAAAAAGAGAAAGAAATAAACTCTTAAGAGAATAATGGAATGACAAATGCTACAAAACTAATGGTGGTCTATCTAAATAGAGTGGTGATTTTCATTGTCACATTAAGGAGTGTCTACTTAGGAGTATGAACTTGGAAGTGCATGTATCATTTCTTTTTAGTCGTAGAATTATCTGTGCTCTCATGTAAGACATAATGTAGTGAGAATGTTCTTCAAATGCCAACTGATGTACGAGCGAGGGTTCAAACTTAAGATCTCTGACTTATCTCAAAAGTTTAAACCGATAGAAATAGGTGAATTGAATCATTTAATTAAGGTAACCTAGATCTACATTGTCTTGAGTTTAATGAGCAGGGTGAGGACTAAGAAATTAAAATTCTTCTTTTAATTTTTTTTTTTGGGTATTTGGGCCAACAAGTTTATAACATTGATGATGTTTCATTGTATATTCAGGTGACTGAAGATCAGATGTATGTTGCTTTCCTTGCTTCAAGTTGAAATAGAAGCATATCAGAACATTGAAGGCATGTTCCTACTTAAATAAAATGTAAATAAATCCTATCCGAATCAGATTCTTAGCCTTCAGGATCTGGTGGATTCGCCTTATTAAATTGAGGGCCTTAGGCGGCCGCCTAATCAGCATAAGGCTCTAGTCAGCCTCCTAATTCACTTAAGGCTCTAGTCGACCATTAGATCTAAGGCAAACAACATTAAAAATAAATGTGGACCATAGAATCAAGTCTTTATACACATGTAACCACCATTCATAAATGACATGATACACAATACATCTCAATTGAAAAATCAACATTTATCAATCTCATTGCAGAGTCATCATTTATAAAACGTTAGTGTTCACAACATGAGTATCAAATGCACAGTTTATTGAAAGATAGTAATGTTAAATGAAAAAGTATTTTGGTAGTTTTTTGGGTGGTTACCTCGAACGCTCATTCCCAACCTAAGACATAACAAAAGATCAACTTCTCCATTTTGCAATTCTTGCTCTAATATTAGACATATCTCAAAGCATAACCTTAATCTTACACTTGCTGCCCAGAAAGATTGATCGTTCCTAGTGATTACCTCCAGATAATGATTTATTTTAATACAGGACACCAAAAGATAATCCACTATTAACCCAAGACTCCTAAAGGTCCCAAAACTCCCTAACAACACCATTTACTGAGCATAAACATTTTTTAAATAAGGGAAAACTTTTCATTAAACCACTGAACTACCGCGTGTTTTGAGTAGACCTCCTAAAATTCAAAAATTCTCAATTTACACCTTTGAACTTTCAATTTCAATCAATTTATCACATTTCGTCAGATTTTAAACGTTAAAAGTTTAAAATGACGTTTATACACCTGATTTTTCTTTTTTTATAAAATTCACAATATACCCTTAATTCCAAATTTAACTTTTTTTTAAAAAAAATAAGGTTATAAAAACAAAAAAACAATACCCACGGTGACCCAGGCGGGTCTGGTCGTGACCCACGTAGGTCAGCAAACCCATGCTGGGTCGCAGCCAGACCTAGCTGCGGGTTTGCTTGACCCACAAGTCACTCGTTTTTTTTTTTTTTTCTTTAAACGAAAATCGGAGGTATTTTGGTCTTTTTAGGCATTGCCGTTAGAAGTTAACCACTACATCTGACGAAGTGAGGTAAATTGATTGAAATTAAAAGTTCAGAGGTATAAATTGAGAGTTTTTGAATTTTAGGAAATTTTTTCAAAACGCGCAGTAATTTAAGGGTTTAAAGTGAAGTTTTTCCTTTAAATAAGCAAGGACACAACCATCACTTTAAAACATCATAGGCCCTTACTTTATTCTCATAATTGCTTTCCCTTTGTTAGGCAACCAAGGAAAGTTATCCAGTGTTAAAAGGTGGTTACTTTAGCACTGTTTTGAGATTAAAAATGAAACTAACTTCTAATGTTCACATCTTTCATGCAAGAACCAAACTTTTCTTCATAAAAGAACCAACTTTAGGCCATTTATAAAAGGCAAACAACTAATCATCATTAATGTAATACCCAAAAAAAAAAAAAATCCTTTTAAAATACATGTGCTTTCAAAATAAATTTTATTTTCAACAATGGTTTAGTGCCAAAAAAAAAAAAAAAAGAAAGGAGAGGATTGAACCTCATGCGACATAAACTCAATTTTGAGCGTGCAAAACCCTAAAAAATTGACCTTCAACCTATTTTTAACCCGCAATAACTCGAAAGTTTATATATATATTTTTTGTCTTGCGAATATTTTAAATGAGAGGCTTTAAAGAGCATTGACTGAAGATTGTCGCACATTGGAAAGTGTGAGGATTTTGTTGGCATTTATAAGGCCCAACAAACTCAAGCTATTAAATGAGGTATGTTAGGGTACACCCTCATGCATGTTATAGTACGGTGCGAAGCACCGGAAGTGGTGTGGGCTGTAATGCTGTAGTGGCGACTTGATGACGCACTTGACACTTAGCACGAAGCATTGAAGCGATCTAATCATGACCATTTATTTTTGGACAGTCAAGATCGTTCGATCTAGTGGTTTGATCTAAATCATACGATTCTTCTTAAATAGATCCAGTGGTTGGATCTACTAGACTGTTGATCTAACGATTGAGATTAAATAATGAATTTAATCTAACGGCCAGATTTAATTTCAAAATTTGAAATTATTTGATATGTATTAAGAGATAATTGATTAATCTATAATAATACAATTCTATTTAAATCCTTATTTGATTTTTGAAATTTGAATTATTATTTCTTTTTGTCTCTGATTGAAATAGAAAATCGCAGGGTATTTTCGGATTTTAATTTCGTTTGTGCAGATCGCAGTTAAAACACAAAACCTTTTGGGCTCCATTGTATCATGGAGAAAAATTTGCTTTAACCCTATTGCATACCAATTCTAGTGGAGGGGAGACATGAGAGAAGCCTAAAACTGACGTTCTATGTCAGTTCCAAAGCCATATTTGTGGTCTTTCAATCCGTTTTCTCAAGGTAAAGCCTTCAAACCTATTGTTTCTTTTTTATTTCTTTCTTAAGCCTATAACCTTGATCTGCTCATTAACCCTTTAGTTTCTTCTAGTATTTCTATCGTGCCATGCTGTTTGTTTGGGTTTTGTTTTCATGACGGGATGATTCATTTTGAAAACAAATATGTATTTTATACAATAAATAAAGAAAATTGATATTTTATATTTCTCATCATTTCATGATTCTAAAATAAATATTATGATTTTAGTGGATGTGTTTATGATGTATTCAATCATCATTTCAAATTCTTTTATGATTGTTTAAGGTAATCAAGGTAAACTCTTGATGATCCCATATCAAGAGCATAACCTTGACACCTAAGATTATTCTAGAATGTTTTTAGGTGTTGTTGAATCCCTTGGACCTTTAAGCCGTGTTTAGTTTGCGGAATAAACCATTGGAATGGACTAGCTAATCCTAAGAATAACTATTCATTTGTTTGGTAACACATTATTCTTGGGAATAGTTTATTCTCATAGGACTACTAATCTCATACACAAATGATTAGGTAAGCCACTAAAAAATAAATGGTTTAGCTAATCCTTAAAGAATGAAATACATTTTTCAAAAATACCCATATAATTTTTTATTTTATTTTAAACTTAAAACAAAATAAAAAAAAAAACAAAATAAAACATAAAAAATATGAAAAATAAAGTGGGTGGCTTGACCACCCATTAGGGTGGTCGGCCACCCACAAAAGAGGTAGGGGGTGGTCGCACCACCCCAGATTCCTTGGGGGACCACCCCCAAGCCGTCTAGGGGTGGTGCGACCACCCCCGTTGCATTTTGGGGTGGCTACGATCACCCCAAATTTGCTTTAGGGGTGGCCGCGGCCACCCCCGGAGCTCCTCTGGGGTGGTCACAACCACCTCATGGGTCGTCAGGGGTGGCCACGGCCACCCCCGATAGCTTCTGTGTGTGGGCGACCACCCCAATGAGTGGTCGAACTCCCATTTTATTTCAAGTTTTTAGTTTTTATTTTTTTAATATCAGTTTGAAAAAAAAAAATGGGGTTTTTTGCAATTTTTATTCAATTCCAATTTTTGCATGTATGTATTCTATTCCACACTCTTTTATTCCTAGTAGTAGCTATTCATTTTTCAATAGACTAGATATTTCACAAACCAAACGAGGCCTTAGAATTATTTGGATTGCGTGCTAAGGGCTCGGGAGGACTCGAAACTAGTTCTCGAATGCACCAAGATTGATCCTTGCACAAGCAAGATAGATCCTAGCCCATGCAAGATCGATCCCAACTCAACATGATTGGTCCATGGTCCCTCAGGATTGATCCTAGCCCAGTAAGATTGATCACTGGTCCCCCATGATCAATCTAAGACAAAGAGGATTGATTCCAAAACCCATAGGATATATTTCGATTGCCCTAGAGCTTGATTTAGGGTTTCCAAAGTGTATTTATTGGTTTCTAAGTGTATTTTTAGGTTTGTGATTAATGTTTGGCTGAAGAAATGTTGGTTTACAGTGAAGGAGATTAAGACGTTTGAGAAATCAATCAAGTGGTTAAGGTAAGTAAATACTTCTATTTGAGACTTTTATTTTCAAACAATTTTTTCTTTTGTTAGTTTGAACTATTGTATACAAACATTGTTATAAATGCATCGAGCTCTATTGACATTTGAGAAAGAATAATAATGATGTTAATTGACAATATGCGCATTGTATGACATGACCATGGCTCTCATGGACTACCATTATACGAGCTTTACCTTATGGTCTATTTATTTTATATTTTTGTCATTGAATCTAATAGGCCAACTAAGTGACCAACACAACCATTTATGCGTGGTGGTCACAACCGCACGATATTGTTAGTAACATGGGTGAACTAGGGTTGGATCCGATTAGACTGTTTCATGATTGCCACTAATTGTGCACATTGGGGCACTGGTGTCATACCAAAGGTTGTTTCGAAAATGCGCAAACCGAGCGAGAAGGAGTTAATTAAAGGCCAAATAGATTATACGAGGGAAAGGTAAAACCAAGATGTATATTATAGTATTCTTAATGCATTATCTTGTTTTAATATTTCAAATGCTGAAAACTGTTATCATTAAGATTATGCCCTATCATTCTTTTCCAAACTTATAATATTCTTTCCACTGGCATAATAGTAGAGACATCCTATTTTCTAAAATGAATTGTGAAATGCATGACATTCAAAAAGTTCTTAATTCTTTTAATTCTGTTTATTGCATTAAAACTTTAGGCTCACTGCATGAGCTCAGTTTCGAGGTATATTATGGTTTTAGGAGAAACCCTAAGCCTTGTGAAACCTTAAGCCCCCCTCCAGAGCGCCGCCGCCTCAGGGGAGGAGGGATGCCCGTTGCCTGCATCCTTCCTCCCTTCCTTGCTTCCCGATTTTTGTTTTAGGTTTGTTGCTGTCTTTGGTGTTTTCTGTTATGTTGTACTTGTGTTCTCTCTCGATGGGTACTGCTTTTGGGGGTTTTCATTCAAACTCTCTCCCTCCCTGTTTGTTTGTGTGTGCCGCTGATCTCCTCTGCGCTCGCTTCGCTGCTCACCACTCGCTGTCTGGCCTTTTCACGCGCCCCTCCCGCGCCAAGCTTTTTGTGCCACCTTCTGCGGCGGTTTCCTGCCAGCTCACGATCGGCCTCCTCCGGCTGCCGTGACCCACTTTGAGTGTTTTTCGCATTTATTTTCTTGTTTGGTTGTTTTTCTGTTTTGTATTTCCTTTGAGTTCCCCTGTATTTGGTTTTATTTGCTGTAATTTCTTTTCCTGCATTAGTTTTATTGTTCCATTTATTTCCTTGTATGGTTTTATTTTTGCTTGTAATAAGGCTTTCTCCTCCTGCTTTGTTGCGCCCGGTTGCTGCCCGATATTACTGGTCCAAACCTTTGGGTTGTGGATGTGAAATTTATCCTGGCTTTCAAGTCGAGGAGGATGAGTATCGGCCTGTGGGTTTTGCTCTCAAGGCCAAGGAATAAGTATCGGCTTGGGGGTTTTGCTCTCAAGGCCGAGTAATAAGCGCTACCTATGCATTAGATGGTGTCTGTTTGATGCAGATCTGAGTTTTCAACCTGATATTTAGTCATAGGTTAGCGGATGCTGTGTTTTGGTTGATTTGGTCTGTTGTTGATGACTGTATCTTTAGCTTCGGCTATGATTTACTTCAGAGCTTTTTGCTCTGTTTGTAAGAGCTTTAGTCTCGCAACTTTTATCAATGAATGAGTATGATACGTTTCAAAAAAAAAAAAAAAGTTTCAAGGTATATTACTTAAGTCATGGACTTACCTTGTTTTTTTTTTCTTTCTACTTGTGGAACATTTATTTGTTTTGCAGGGTTATCGGGTACTAATCGCATTAATTGGTAGACTAGAGTCCTTCATTAGGTTTGAGGATGACTGAGGAGTCTTAATGGATATTGTTGAGTTTTATTTCAGTTTGTTGCATTTAAGGTTGTTGTATTTAGTAAGGTTTCGTTGTATTTGTGCTCAGGATTGTATTGAAATTTTGTATTGTAACTCAAATCACTGTATTTCTTTCGTATTCTGCATTTCTTTTACTATGCTAGTTGTGTATTAGTCTTTCCCAATTAATTCCCTATTAGTTGGCGTGGGAAATTCCGCTTATAACTACCAGATTGATTATGGCAGGTTGGCGAACCTAAACCTTGCCTTGGAGGGTCCATGGCACCCCCAAGGATATTTTAAGCCTTTGTAATTTTTTGGGGAAACTTCATAAAACTAGGGGTGCAAAGGCGGTTACGGTTAGCGGTTAGTGGCAATAACCGCTAACCGTAACCGCCTTAGCGGTTAGTAGATTTTACTAACCGCAACCGCTAACCGCCTAGCGGTTAACGGTTAGCGGTTAGCGGCCGGTTAGCGGTTAGCGAAATAGATAACCGCCCGCTAACCGCTTTTTTAAAATTGGGCTTTTTTTTTGGGCTTTTTGGACTTATTTTTTTGGGCTTTTTTTTACCCTCATTTTTTTTTCTTGTATTTTTAATATTTTCTTGGGCCCAATTGCTATAAAAAGAGCCCATATTGAAAAATCAAAAATATTTGACCCAAAATTTACGTTTACTTGTACTTTAAAAAAATTTCCTTAAATATTAAATCATAACCGGTTAATTATTTAAATTCTTATCATATTTACTTATAATCTTTTTTCTTTGAATTGAACTTAATATCTAATGGTAAATGGTAATGTTCTAACTCCTAAATCCTAAATTCCTAAAGTATCTAATAATGCTTTAATTAAATTGTAGACTTGTAGTTATAAGTAATATATTGTTTAATTCAATTGAATCAATTGTGATTATCATTGTACATGAATCATATGATTAACTTGTAGACTTATGACTTATGAGTTATGTCCTATTATATATGTATTATTTATTATTATATAATCATATGATTTAATGATCAAGTCATCATGTGATATAATCATATCAATTATAGTGATAATATATAAATTACTAAAATTATAATGATAATACATTAATACTTAAATTGTGTTTATAAGTAACACATTGGTCATTGTTTAATCTAATGTCAATTACTTAATTTGATATTATACGAATCATATCATCATTGTACATTAATAATATGATTCACTTGAAGTCTTGAATAAAGTATTTGAATTGTCATTGAATCATATGATTAAGTATTGATATTATACATTTATATTATTCATATACATATGTAGACTTATATAGACTTATAATATATATAGACTTATAAGTTTATAATATACATTGGAAATAAGTCTCTAGATATTTAATTGTTGTATTAGTATGAATTGGTATACTTATGAGTTATGTCATATTATATATATATATATATATATATATAATTTGTTATTATATAATTAAATGATTTAATGATCAATCTCATATGATATAATCAAATAAATTATAGTGATAATATATTAATACTCAAATTGTGATTTAATTATTTTTTTTAAAAAAATTGTGATTTAATGATCAAGTGATTATATGATATAATCATATAAATTGTAGTGATAATATATTAATACTCAAATTGTGATTTAATTATTTTTTAAAAAAATTGTGATTTAATGATCAAGTGATTATGTTATATGTATAAATATTTTTATAATTATAATTATAAAAATATATTATATAAAAAAGCGGTTAGCGGTTAGCGGTTACGGTTAGTAGACCCAATAACCGCTAACCGCTAGGCGGTTATAGCGGTTAGGCGGTTAGCGGTTAATGCGGTTAGACGGTTAGGCGGTTAGGCGGTTGGCGGTTATAGCGGTTAGCGGTTAGCGGGCGGTTTTTAACCGCCCGCCTTTGCACCCCTACATAAAACCCCCCCTGAACTTTTAGCTGTTTTGACATATCCCCCTGAATTTTCAAAACTCTCACTTATGCCCCCTGAACTTTGGTTGTCTCTCACTTTGGATCCTTTTAACGTTAAAGTCAAATAATTTGACTTTTTACACCCATTTTACCCTCCCCCAAAACTACGTCATTTTAGGCATTAATTTTTTTAAAAAAAGAAAAGCAAAATTAATTAATTTAAAAAAAAAAAAAAAAAAAGGAAATCGGGGGTGGCTGGAGCCACCCTTTGGCCGATCTGGGGGTGGTCGAACCACCCCCATGGCCAAAAAAAAAAAAAAAAAACAAAACAAAAAAAACAAAAGGGGGATCGAGTGCTTTTGGGGGTGGCCGGACCACCCCCAAGGGGCTGGCGTGGTTTTGGCCACCCCATACCAGCTGTATGGGGTGGCCGAAACCACCCCCAGCCCCTTGGGGGTGGTCAGACCACCCCCAAATGCACCCGACCCCCCCCCCCCCCCCCACTTTTTTTTTTCTTTGGGGGTGGCCGGACCACCCCCATGGCCAAGGGGGTGGTCTGGCCACCCCTAGACCGGCCAAGGGGTGGCTCAGCCACCCCCTTGGCCAAAAATGGGGTGGTCCGGCCACCCCATTTTGGCCAAGGGGGGTGGCTTCCGATTTGGTTTTTTTTTTTTTTTAATATTATATTATGTTCAAAACGACGTCGTTTTGGGTTGGGTAGTGATGTAGTTTTGGAGCTCAAAACGGTGAGTTTTGGAGTCCAAAACGACGTAGTTTTAGTTGAGGGTAAAATGGGTATAAAAAGTTAAAATGGTCCAAAGTGAGAGAAAACCAAAGTTCAGGGGGCCTAAGTGAGAGTTTTAAAAATTCAGGGGGGTATGTCAAAACGGTTGAAAGTTCAGATGGGCTTTCTGAAGTTTTCCCTAATTTTTTTTTTAAAATATATTATGCCCTTATAAGGGCCAGGCAAGGTTTTCACCCCCAAGAAAAGTTTTAACTCCTCTCACACAGCGTGAGAACTAGGCATGTCTTTTTCAGTTGATGTACTAATTAAAATGCAACACCTTTATTTTATTTTTTTTTTAAAAAAAATTAGATAACTTCTTTTTTATTGTGTAATTATTTCATTTTCTTCTAATTCATTTTTTGATTTGTAACATTCGACTAACACTTGATTGTGTTTTGTTTGTTTCTAAGAAATCTCTCAAGATAATGATTATTCCTAGGGAAAATTACATTTTACCCTCCTAAAGTTTGGGGCGATTTGTAATTTGACCTCCGAAGTTTCAATTTTGGTAATTCACTCCCTCAAAGTTTCAAATTTTTGCAATTCGACCAATATTATCCCAAAATTCCCATATTACCCCTAATTTTTATTTTTTATAAAAATTAAAAAAAAAAAAAAAAAAAAACAAATAAACAAACAAATTTGGGGGTACAAAAATGGCCAGATGGCCATAGGAGCCACCCCAATTTTTTTTAAAATTTTTTTATAAAAAATAAAAAATTATGGGTAATATGGAAAGTTTTGGATACAATTGGTCAAATTGCAAAAATTTGAAACTTTGGGGGGTAGATTGCCAAAATTGAAACTTTAGAAGTCGAATTGCAAATCGTCCCAAACTTTGGCGGGGTAAAATATAATTTTCCCTTATTTGTAAAATGTTACCCCTTTTTCTTAGACCCTA
Source organism: Corylus avellana (assembly GCF_965113065.1). Classification (NCBI taxonomy): domain Eukaryota; kingdom Viridiplantae; phylum Streptophyta; class Magnoliopsida; order Fagales; family Betulaceae; genus Corylus; species Corylus avellana. The sequence goes on along the minus strand of NC_142500.1, from coordinate 11,545,813 downwards.
GCTATTAATTGTGCGTATTTTATTTTGCCATTAGTTTATATTATTATGTATTTGTGATGCCGTTATATTAAAATTTTGAATATTTACTTTGATTATTAAAATTTTTTTTGGCTAATTTAATTTTACATAAATGCATAAACACACATAAATAGAGGGATTGTAAGTGTGTGTAAAAGTTCAGACCCCCCACAAAAAAAATCCTAATTCCGCCCTTGTGGCGGGTTATAGATAAATCTCTTGGGATTTGTTTACGTAGTAAATGAGCTTGTATGAGGCACATAAAATTTAATTATTAATTTATTTAAATTTTGAAGGCGTTACTATTAAACACATAAATCACAGTTTAAGGTACAATCAATAAGATTGGATCGAGTAGAGCCAGGTTAAGCTTCCATACCTCAAGGTGGAAGTTTTCCAAGATCTAGGTGCAAGACCTCCAAGGAGATTATTATTTTTTTAATTTTTACTTCTTTTGTTTTTGTTTTTGTTTTTGTGTTTTGTAATTTTTTATATTTTTATATTTATAGCAGACACTTGTCTCTAATTTTGATTGAGAATAATGTGGCATATTGAAGGTTTTCGTCCAATGTAAAGAATTATCAGCTACTTATGCTTACTACGAAAAATTTGAAGTCATATTTTAAACCATAAGGAGTTTAATGCATATGATCTATGCAACCATATAGAGTGATTTTGTAATTTTTTTTTTCCAATATTAAAAAGATAAGCTCATATTAGAAAAATTACAGTTTACTTCTCTAAAGTTGGTAGCGTTTTTCAATTCGAACACTATAGTTTTAATTTTTGCAATCCTCCTCCCTAAAGTTTCAATTTTTTTCAATTTAGTCATTCCGTCAGTCAAAGCGGCTCTGACTATGGAACAGTGATCACGTGGGAAGCACGTGATCACTTCTGACATTTCTCTACCGAAAATGCCCTCATCTCCTTCAGTTTAGAACCCATGAAACCAAAACTCCGGGATATTCTCTGGGGACCTGAGATTTTGTTGAATTTGACGTCCAAGTAAACGAGGTTTGGAATGTATAGAGTAGGTGCAGGTAAAGGACCTGAGAAGAGGTTGTTACTAAGGCCTAACTCTTGAAGCGATGAGAGATCTGTGAAGGTGTCAGGAACAGTGTCTGAAAACCAGTTGCTATTGAGGTGAAGCAAAGACATATCGGTGAGGAAAGAGGATGGATCTGTAAGCTTGAACGTCCTACCATGAACTAAATATGTGCTGGGAGGTTTCTCCATGAACTAAAATCACTTGCTTCTTGTGGGATTGAGAAGTTCAAGTCCCACCTGTGAGTTCCATCCATCTCTTCCGCTCTTCCGCCCTTCCTCATCAAGACCCATGAGACTGGGTGATGGAACAACCTCAATCCCATGCACACACTGGGGATTTAACAGACCCCTATAGTGCTTCCGTTGCATCCTGTGGGATCAAAAGACTCCTCTATCTCAATATCGATCTCAACCACCCTCCGCTGTCGGAAATCGCCTAAGCTTTTTTCGGAAATCTACGATTTTAATTTCATTTCTTCATTTTTTAATTTTGTTTTCATTTTCTCTAAGTTAGAAAAAAAAAAACAAAAAACAAAAACAAAAACAAAAACAAAACAAAAGTATCAAAAGCTCGATGTGAATCTCATGATCTCCTTTTTTTTGCATTAGTGTACGTAATGAAACATTGAGTTTCCTGTTGTTGTTCTAAGGCTCTTTATTTTTTTTTCTCTTTCCCCGGTTGTAATCTCCGATTTCACGGCATTATTTTTCTTCACTGAATTAACACTACTAATTTCCCAAATAAAAGCATATGACATTCTTTAGTTTTCATGTCTGATATTATCTATCCGTTGATTATATTGCCGCTTGAATCCAACAGAGGGGGGGTTGAGATGAGGGACAATTTTGTGAAAAAGAAGCCAACAATGATCACGTGCGAGTCACGTGATCACTGTTCCGTTAGTCAAAACGGCTTTGACTGACAGAATGACTGAATTTAAAAAAATTAAAACTTTGTAGGAGTGAATTGCAAAAATTGAAACTTTGGTGTTCGAATTGAAAAACGTTGCCAACTTTAGAGGGGTAAACTATAATTTTCCCGTTCATATTATATATTCTTTTAAATTTTGTATAAAAAAATATAGAATTATATTGTATCAAACCATTTTTTGAAGCATTTAAATTGTGCCTCCAAGTCAATATTTCAGAAAATTCCAATTATATATATAACATAAACTTAAGAATCAAGTCAATTTTATTATGATTCAAGTAGGTATATATCTTAAGAACTTTCGGATTTGGTGATGTTATCATATGTAACAACTGCAGAAAAAAAATGGCCAAGCTTCAGAAAAAATAATACTAGGTTATCTGAAAAATTGCAATTATTAAAAAAAAAAATGAAAAAAAGAAAAGAATAAAAAAAGTTAAACGACTAGCACTTGTAATAAATCTTTTTGCATTCAACTCTAGTGAACCAAAGAGCAAAATTGTTTGTGTATAAAAATTACATTAAAATAGAATTAAAAATATACTACATCAAGTAACTTTATGATCCTAGCAAAAAAAATGAAAGCATTAGAGTATATAAGAGAACAACAGAAACGAACTTTGTCTCTCTCTTTTCTTTTCTTTTTCTTACCAATGTCCCACTGAATCAATCTGATCTTGTGGCTGTAATTGTTTTTGAATTGAATTTGGAGAGAAAGGCAAGGAATATGGCTGATCAGCTGCCACGAATGGCGGCTGAGACATGAGAGTTGTGGAAGAATATACACTATTATTATACGCTACGCTTTGTTCTTGTTGTTGTTGTCGTTGCTGTTTTGGAATGTTAAGCTTCTCTCCTTCAAGCTCTCTATACTTTTGGAGGTAGGTTTTGAGAGGGCTCACGTAATCCTCGAACCCTAGGGTTGTGATAGCCCATATGACATCGTCGCCGTTGATCGTCTTCCTCTTTTCTCTCTGGCATTTATCAGATGCTTCACCAGTAACAAAGCTAATGAACTCGGAGACACATTCTTGGACGGTCTCTTTTGCATCCTTTGAGATTTTTCCGTTGGCTGGAATAACTTTTTTCATGATTCTTCCAACATTTGCTATAGGGAGGAAGCGATCTTGCTCTTTATTGTTGTTACCATTCTTTAAACAAGGGCTTTCTGGGCTTCCTCCGTCGGTTCCATTTCCATGGCTCTCATCCTCCATTGGAAGATAATTGGTATGTGCTTTAGGATGATTTGAGATTTGTGCAGCTAAGATAAATGGAAACATAGGCATAAAGATAGGCAAGTGAAGAGGAGAAAGGAAAAAAGTCTTGGTCGATTTTCACAGTTAAGTCCCAGGGACTCGCTCCTTGTGTGGAGCAGGTAATTTAACTGACATTACCAAAACTAATTAAATTACTTTCTTGTTCAAAATAATTTGACATGGCATGATGCTTGGTCATTTAGACTTTTAGATGAAGTGATTATTTCTTTCCTTTTTTTTATTTTTTCTTTTACGATAGCGATTACAATTCAACCTTTAATAAGCATAATCAATTAGAGTATATATTTCATCTTTTCCCCCTCTCCTGCTTTGAATAAAAAAAAAAAAAATGAGAGTGTATATATATAGTTTCTTGAAAAACCAGGTTTATTCCATGGTAGATGCATACATTTTTTTTGGTTTTTTATTTAATTTTAAGAAATTAAAATCACTAGATGATGATGGTTTGCAAAATAAATGTCTTAATCTAGAAGGTTTCCTAAAACATGGTCTTGATGGTTTAGAATTATTTTCAAAACTAGAAGTTTTAAAAGAAATTTTACAAATAAAAGAAAGTGCTTCAATTGACATATTAAATTATACAAAAAGACTTGATTCTTTTTCAAATGCATGTATCGCTTATAGAATTTTATTGACAATACATGTTATAGTTGCTTCTGCGGCAAAATTAAAATTGATAAAATCGTACCTAAGATCAACAATGTCACAAGAGAGATTAAATGGAATAGCCATATTATCAATTGAAAAAAAGATGTTAAAAAATTTTGAATATAAAAACTTAATCAGAAATTTTGCATCGCAAAAAGCGAGAAGAAGAATTTTTAAATAAAAAAAAAAAATATATATATATATATATATATATTACTTTAAAAAAAAAAAAAATTAGGCCCAATTTCAAAGTTTTGTCTAAGGCCCTAAAATATATTGAGCCGGCCCTGCATTTAAATCATGATGTAAAAAATCTATATAAAAGTCCCAAAGGGTATTTTTCAAAAAAGAAAATTCTCATGCCTAAATTGTTAGATAAACAAGTATATATATATATATATATATATATATATATATGGACACACACATATGGTTGAGTACAAAATCATCAATGGACGAAATCAAGATTTTTTTATTGAGTGAAGCCAAAGTATGAATGAAAAATATATTAAGATTTAAGATTAAATTAATATATATATATATATATATATATATATATATATATAAAGAAATAAGATCTTTTTACAACTCTATATATATCTTTTTCTAATCTGTCATTGGATTTGTAGGACCTATATATGTAGGTCCTATAAATTCAATGGCTGATTAAGAAAAAAAAAAAAAAAAAAAAAAAGAAAAGAAAAGAAAAGAAAGATATGTATAAGAAATGTATAAGAGATGTACATATAATAGATCTCTATAAAAAATAAATAAAATAGAATTAGTATGCATTCAGTGTTAATAAAATATAAACAAAAGAGAGAAGACACAACATAATTTTTCCTAATATATTTCAATTTAAACTAAATCACTTATCAAAATGGAACTTGACATTCTTTTAGATCCCAAAAAATTATCTATGATTGAATCTGTATTAAATTTCGCAACAATTTCTCTTTCGATGTACAACATCAATGTGATGCCCCGAATATTTAAGAAATACTTTTAATTTCTATTAAACACTCATTCTTCTAGTAAAATAATAATAATAAATGGCATAAAACATTTTTCAATAAAATTCAAATATCAATTTTAATTGTTATCTCCTAATCCACCTCTTCTAGCCTTATCCACCCACCCACTCCTACAAAAGCACCATCACTCGACTCTTCAGACCACACCCAGCTTCCATGCGCTCCTCCTCCCCAATTCTTGAAAAATAAAGAGATTATACAGAGAGAAAGGGTTGCTCTTGGTTTAAAACCACCCTCTCCAAGGTAACTTTTGAACCTCATTTCACTTTCATGTTATTTGTGTTCTGCCCACATGATTTGACATGCTTTACACAAAGTTTTTAAAATGCTTTAATAGTTTAATGAAGTTTCTCTTGTTTAAAGTAAATAGTTTTCAAAGGAATCATGAATACACCATTGTTCTCTATGGTTTGACACGTTAATATGATTTGACATGAGTATATTGATCTGTTAGTAGCTTTGGTTGGGATAGAACATGTGTTAGGTAGGAGTTTTAGAGTTTTGCATGCATTTTGGTGCTCATTGAACATTTGACCCTTAGTAATCGAACGTTCGACCATCATGGACCAAATGGTCAATGTCGAGACCGAACGTTCAATAGTGTACATAATTATTTAATTAGGGCTTTAACGGTGGTTTAGCATTGCATGCATAATGTAGGTTCTCGAGATAATATGAATGACATTAGATTATGTTTCACAATAGTCAGGAGGTTCGAGATGTTAGAATCTGAGGATGAACGGATAAGATAAGTAAATACTTACAATTGTTTTAAATAAAGACGTGTGATATGTCAGCTGACTGAGCATGCGTATGTGATGAGCCTATTATTTTTTATGAAATTGAGTAAATGATTAATTAAATAGACAATGACATACATCGTATTACATGGTACACTAGTACGTAAGGTATAATGGCCATGGGCTTACTATATGAGCTTGATTTTAGGTCAAAATATGTTGTATTTATATGGGTCTTGAATCCAATGGCTATTCGTGACTAGCGTAGCCATGTTTGATTGGTAGGTCACTACAAAACGTATATGATTAGTAGCGTGGGTGATGCAGCCTGACTTGGTGCGAGGCAAAGAAAACAGTATAAGAAGAAAGATAAATAATTCTTAGATCTTGAGTCTATCAAGGATCTTAGAATTCTTCTAAAAATTATAGAGTCTACCTATGGTTTGAAGAAAAATATGAAGAAAACTCAACTCTGAGGATTCTTATTAAAGAAAATTGAAATAATAATCAAAGCTGCGTTTCTGGAGGCTATAAGGAAGTATTTATAGACCCCCAAAACCCTAAACCTAAAATAAAAGGAATTAAAGTCGGTTTAAGCCAAAATATGGCTACACGTTCGTACGGTAAAACCACCGTTCGAACAGGAACTAAACTGAAAGAAATAAAAAGCAAAAAATAACATAGGCGTTCGAACGGGACTTCGAACGATCTTCAAACAAGACATTCTGACTTCTTCGAAAAGCTACGAGTTCAAATGGTCTTCGAGCGAGGCTTTGATCGGAGTACACTGACCTCCTTGGATCAGCTACGCATTCGAACAGGCTGATCTGCTATTCGAATGGTCTTCCGCTGTGTTGCGAGATTGTGAACGTGTCACCATCTTCCAAGGTGTCTTCAAGCTTACATCCTCACAGCTCTTCCTCATGAACTCCCAAGCACTGTGATCTGCATCATCCTCCCCAAGTTGGATAGAATTCGCCCTCGAATTCGCATCTTCTTCCGATGAGTCTCCCGTAAACGGCACAAGGTGTTTGACATTGAAAACATCCGACGTCTTGATATGGCTGGAAAACTTTGACTGATAAGCATTGGGGTTGATCTTCTTCATAATCTCCACCGGATCAATCTTGCGGGCCACTAGCTTATTGTACTCCCCAATAGGAAATCTATCATTGGTTAGGACCACCCACACAAAGTCACCATCTTCAAACTCTAAGGCACGCCGCTTCTTGTCCGCATACACCTTGTACTTTGCCGTCGACTCCTGTAGATTCTTGGTGGTTAGCTCGTGGCCCTCTTGTATTTGTGCAATAAGATCCTTCGCTTTGGTGTGTGTTCTATTCAAATTAGGGAGAGGTGCTAAGTCCAGCGGTGCATGAGGATTACCTCTATAGATGATGGTAAACGAACTAAGGCCGGTTCTCTGGTTGGTTGATCGATTGTAGACGAACTCAGCTTGGTACAACTACTTGTCCCATGGCTTGAGGTGCTCCCCCACCAAACTCCGAAGCATTGTCCCCAAGGATCAATTGACGACCTCCGTTTGCCCATCCATTTGTGGATGATAGGAACTACTGAAATTGAGCCTCGTGTGAGATAGTTGCCACAAGCACCGCCAAAAGTGGCTAAGGAATCACGTGTCGCGGTCTGAGACTATGGACAATGGTAAGCCGTGTAGTCGGTAGACCTCTCGGAAATACAATTGCGCCACATTCATGGCATTGGCAGTCTTCTTACAAGTAATAAAATGAACCATCTTAGAGAATCGATCAGCTACTACAAAGATGGAGTCATTACTTTTTTGAGTTCGAGGTAAACCCAACACGAAGTCCATGCTCACGCTGGTCCAGAGGCCCTCCGGTGTAGGCAACAACATACAATATCTGGCATTAGTAGCCACTCCTTTTGATACTTGGCACACCTTGTAGGAGCGCACAAACTTCTCCACCTCCTTTCTCATGCTTGGCCCATAAAACTGTTCTGCCACTAGTTGGATCGTTTTGTCTCGCCCCATGTGTCCCTCATTATGGCACTCTTGGATAATCTTCAACCTTAGGCTTTAGTCGGGAATGCATAGTTGGGTACCCTTGAAGAGGAACCCTTTATGCAACCCAAAGTCACTTTGTACTCCTGCAGATACATCACCAACAGTAGAACCAAAGGGAGGATCAATTGATAAATAATCTTTTAGGAACTCAACCAATTTCCTCACTTTTCATGGTGGTCAGGAGGGTCGACTTTCGGCTCCTTGTTTAACACTCCCAACTTGTGTTTGATGGTGATGGAGAATTGTTGTACATATGCAGCACACTTTTCATGGTGGAACTCAACCAATTTCCTCACTTTTCATGGTGGTCAGGAGGGTCGACTTTCGGCTCCTTGTTTAACACTCCCAACTTGTGTTTGATGGTGATGGAGAATTGTAGTACATATGCAGCACACTTCACATGCCGGGTGGATAGTTTATCTTGACAATTGAGGTGCTTCAGCGCCTCATGATCCGAGTACAAGATAAAATCATTGTAGGCTAGGTATCCAATGCCTCAATGATTGCACCAATGTGTAAAACTCCATGTCATAGGTGCTATAGTTGAGCCTTAAACCACTTAACTTTTCGCTAAAAATGCCACCGATTTTCCCCCTTGACTTAGCACCACTCCAATGCCGATCTTGGAAGAGTCACAATGCAACTCAAATGGCAACTCGAAATATGGGAGAACAAGCAAGGGGGCCAAGGTCAACTTAAGCTTTATCAACTCAAAAGCTTCTGTAGCCACCTCACTCCAAGAGAACTTTCCCACTTTCATGCACTCAGTGATAGGCGCCATGATGGTGCTAAATTCATGGATGAAACGCCTATAAAATGAAACCAACCCATGGAAGCTCCTCACCTCATGTAGTGTAGTGGGGATGGGCCAATACCTAACGGCTGCCACCTTTGACTCGTCCACCGCCAATCCATCCTTGAACACCACATAGCCAAGGAAAAGAACCGAATCTGTCATGAATGAACATTTGGCCGGAGATGCGAAGAACTTCTCCCTCCAGAGCACTTGAAGTACTTCCCTCACATGTTGAATGTGTGTCTCTTTATCAGGGATGTAAATAAGGATGTCATCGAAGTATACCACTATAAAATTCCCAATGAAAGGCCGAAAAGCTTGATTCATCACCCTCATAAAGGTTCTAGGAGCATTAGAGAGTCCAAATGGCATTACCAACCATTCATAAAGTCCCTCTCGCATCTTAAATGTCGTCTTCCATTCATCACTATGTTGCACCCGAATTTGATGATAACCACTCCTTAGATCAAGCTTTGTGAAGATTGTTGCCTCGCTCAATTGGTCTAACAAATCATCCAATCGGGAAATAGGAAATCGGTACCTCACCGTGATCTTGTTAATGGCTCCACTCTCCACGCACATCCTCCATATGACATCTTTTTTGGGGTGAGCAATGCCGATACCGCAAACGGGCTCAAACTCTCTCGAATATGCCCCTTGGCCAATAACCCCTCCACTTGTCGCCTCAATTCTTCTTGTTCTTTGGGGCTCATGAGGTAGTGTGGCCAATTAGGTAGACTCGATCCAGGCACTAAGTCAATTTGATGTTGAATGTCATGAAGAGGAGGAAGCTCTTCGGGTAACTCTGCCAGAAATACATCGGCAAACTCTTCCACTAACCCCATGGCCTCTTCCGGCACCTCTTCTATTTTGTTGCCCTCTCTGCCCAACAGCACATACACAACCTTTGATGCCAACATCTCCATGATAAATTCCCGTTTTGTCCATAGTGATTGAGAATGGCCTGCCCCCTTTAAGGGTTTAGGTCTGTTTCCCAAGCTTGGTAGGAGTGTCAGTCTCACGTTGTCTACTATGAAGCTATATGTGTTCTTCCTTCCATCATGGTGCACATTCCAGTCATATTGCCACGGTCTCCCCAACAACAAGTGGCATGCATCCATGGCCACCACATAGCACCACATTTTATCTTTGTACTTGGACCTAATTGAAATAGATACAAGACAACACTTAGATACAATTACCTCGGTGCCTTTTTTGAGCCACTCCAAACGGTAGGGGTTGGAGTGTCACTCCGTCTCTAGGGCCAACTTTTGTACCGCTTCTTCTGCCACAACATTTTCACAACTACCCGAATCAATGACAAGTTGACATACCTTGCTCCCAACAGTGCATGTTGAGTGAAATAGGTTGTGGCCCTGTTCGTCTTCACCTTCGATTTTCCGGGGTGTAAAGCAAACCCTCCTTACCATCAAGAGAGGACCATCATCGCCCGTGATAAACTCCTCATCTACCTCTTCTTCACCATCATAAGCTGCCTCTTACTCTTCTCTGTTGCCTAGCTCATCGAAGGCTTCTCAAGAATCAAAAAGTAGACCCTTACCATACTTCTCTCCCTTGCAACAATCGGCCATCCGGTGGCCCGACTCACCACATTGAAAGCACTTGGGGACCTATAGTACCCCCGGTTTGGCTTGACTACCCCACGTTTGTGGGGCTTCTACTTTGACGCCCTTTGGTAGGCCTCCGAAACATTGGTGGGGTCAAAGAGATTCAATGAATCTTGGATTTGTTGTTGCATACCTCCAATATACCGGTACACTAGTTGATCATTCGGTTCGGATAGATCTACTCATGTCAAAAGCTTGTAGAACTCTTCTATGTATTCATCCACGGACTTCAAACCTTGACTCCAATTCTGCAGCCGTTGATACATGGTTTGGGTATAATTGTGAGGCGAAAAGGCGGGCTGCATGTGTTTCAACAATTTCTCCAAATTGTCGATCTTCCTCTTGCCTTGCTGCACCCTAGCCTGTTTCAACTGCAGCCACCATGCTGCAGCTCTTCCCCGAAACTTGGTTGCGACAAAAGAAACTTGTCACTTGGATATCAAGTTTGAATCCTCTCTCCCACCGATTAGCATGAGCTTGTGCAGGGGGTCGATGTCCCTATGTTTGGTGCTCCGCAAAAGGGTTCTCGAATCCATACCCGTAATCGTCTTCATCTTCCTCCTCTGATGCATGCGATGGTGGTCGACGTCGACGCCTGTCATGTGCGCGTGCGTTGGCTAGTTGGGTAGTGAGCTCTTCAATCTGATACCTCATAGCCTCAAACTGCTCATCCACGTGCTGCCACCCTATCGCCTCTTGTTCTCCATGAAACTGATTCCTCGCGTTCATGCAAGTCGTGCAAACTTGCATAGCAATTGCCCTTTCCTCTTGTGACTAGAGCGATGGAAAGTAACTGACGCTCTGATGCCAATTGATGCAACCTGACTTGGTGGGAAGCAAAGAAAATAGTATAAGAAGAAAGATAAATAATTCTTAGATCTTGAGTCTATCAAGGATCTGAGAATTCTTCTTAAAACTATAGACTCTATCTATGGTTTGAAGGAAAATATGAAGAAAACTCAACTCTGAGGATTCTTATTAGAGAAAACTGAAGTAATAATCAAAGCTTCGTTTCTGGAGGCTATAAGGAAGTATTTATAGACCTCCAAAACCCTAAACCTAAAATAAAAGGAATTAAAGTCGGTTTAAGCCAAAACATGGCTACGTGGTCGAACAGTAAAACCACCGTTCGAATGGGAACTAAATTGAAAGCAATAAAAAGCGAAAAATAACATAGGCGTTTGAACAAGGCTTCGAACCGTCTTCAAATGAGACATTCTAACTTCTTCGAAAAGCTACGAGTTTGAACAGTCTTCGAGCAGGGCTTCGATCGAAGTACACTGACCTCCTTGGATCAGCTACGCGTTCGAACGAGCTGATCTGCCGTTTGAACGATCTTCCGCTGTGTTGCGAGATTGTGAGCATTTCACCATCTTCCAAGGTGCCTTCATGCTGACATCCTCACAGCTCTTCCTCATGGACTCCCAAGAACTGTGATCTAAATCAGTTGGCTAACCGAGGTTGGACTCGATCGGGCTGTTAGTGTTATGGACGGTAGCGTGCAATAGCCGGAGCACCGATATTGTATTACAGGTCCTTCGGGACAGCGTCAAGCCTACTAAGAATGGGTAATATATGAGGTAGACCATACAAGATGGCTACGATTTATATAGAGCATTATTTCCTTGCATTAAAGATATTGGTGCTTGTCACTAGGATTATGCCCATACCTTTCAAAACCAAAACTACATTTTTATGGTTTAGTAACATAGGCAACACTGACTATATTTGTGAAAACTCATGTTTATTATTCCAGTATATAAATTGTAACTCATAAGCTCATTTCATACTCAACTTTGATATTTACTTACTAAGTCATAGACTTACGCAATAATTTATGGCTTAGCAGGTTGGCCGTAATAAGAGTAATACAGTTGTTAGGATGAAGATGTCAAGCGAATGTTTTACTGTAAAAGGTTTGATTAATATAAAATAAAGTTGGAAGCTCCAAGTCAATAATTAATGATATCACGTCTACACCTTAGGATTATAGAAATATCAAATCATATATTTTCACCTTCCGCTTATATTTGCTCTGAGTTGTTAGTGGGCGATCTTGTAACGCCTCATGAAAAATTAATTAACTGGTAATTAATTTCATGGTTCGTCTCCCAACCTTATCACTCATAGGACAAGACTTAGGGATCATAACTTCTCCTTTCTTAACTACAGGAATAAGAAAGCAACAATTACATACCACAATCAAGATAAGCAAAGTAGAGATAAAACATCATCACATAAATAGATCCTCAAATGTGCTAATCAACAGACCCATCATCAAAATAGGTTACAAACCATAGGATAATTGTTTGAACATAAGATAACAAAATCAACGCCTAAGTTTAAGTAATGCTAGCATGATCATTATCTCTATCATCTCTGCCCGTGGTGTTCCTCCATCGTCCCATATGGACTTCAACCAAGTCAGGTCCATGTCCTCAAAAATGGCATGGATCAGGCCCTGGGCCCCCACTATTATTCTATTCAAAGCCACCACCATTATTCTGTCCAAAGCCATCATCTTCTATGCTAGCTAAACCACGCAATTATATATAATGGAGGGGGAAAATAAATGAGGTAAGTCTAAAGACTTAGTGAGTAATAATGCACATAATACCCATGCCATTTAGTGATGAACTTTGTTTGGTAAAATATGCAACATTTTACGTATGACAGTTATCCATGAATGCAATATAGATATATTACATGCTACTGTTGTGAGTTTTAATGTTACTCGCAAGTGTACGAGTTGTTCGTAATATAGCATTTGCAAGTGCGAGGTTGAATCCACAGGAAATTGTGTTCGTGTACATAAACTTCTATCTAAACTAATCCATTTTAACCTAGTTCCAAATTTGTGTGATTTTTGTAAATTGAAAATAAACAAACATGAATTGAAACAAAATGAAATTAAACAATGGATAAAATACTAAGGTATTGGAATCAGCCCTCACAAACTCATAGCAACAACTTTCACGTTCATCAATATTTTCTGACGTTTCAAACGACACATTTTATGTATGTTCTATTTTTACAAAACAAATGTATCAAAACATTCAAAGTATCCGTTCTTTGTTCAAATCACAAAGGATATTTGATTTAGTTCAAAACATCCGATGTATCCATGCCTTGCACAAATCATAAGGGATACCCAAAGTAAACCAAAACATCCGATGTATTCATTGAACAAAAGACAATGGATATCCAATATATAACAAACAAAACAAGCAATCAATTAAAAGTTATTAACAATTAATTGAAATAGAAATAGAACAATGAAAAATACTATTCTTATCAATGGAAAATATCAATGTACATGAAAATTAACTGTTGCTACTCATCTATGAGGCTTCATCCTCAACCTTAGTTGAAGGATTTAGCCTCTCATGACTACAAATATCATATAATTGATAAATGAATTCATGAAAACTAAAAACTTACAAAGGGAAACGAATTCAGGGCTACAAATGTGAAGAAAACATCAAAATTACACTAAACGGCTGTAATACCCCGAAAGTTATACCTAGAATAAATGTGATCTTAATATCAAGGATAAAAAGGATTTGCAATTTTATTAAGATTTATATGGATTTAGGTAATAGATTTAATGTGAAAGATAATGGAAAATTGCTAGTTAGAATTTTAGTGGGTTATTGAAAGAAAAGTCACATTGTTTTGGATGCCGAAAATTCTATGAGTGACCTTAAATAAAACTGTTTTAAGAACTTATATAATGATGAGAAAGGAATACTTTAAAAGTATTTTCATGATTTTGGACGCTTGTAGAAGGCGTTATGATTTTTAGAAGATGCAAGTGTCAAAACAGGAATTTCAGTCAAACAGAGGCATAGGATTTCAAGGGACTTTTGAGGTACCAAAAAGTTATAGATTACTATGATTTTTGAATATGTTGTGGGTATTTGAATGGTGAAAATTTGAAGCCAAATTTCGTGTCATTTGGAGTTAAATTGAAAAAGTTATGATTTTTCCAAGTTTAATAGGTCAAGCAGTCAAGTAGTTGAAGTACCTGCGACTTGGGAAATTAATTGGATGGGTTAATGATGTTCGTAAGCCACGATTTTTGGGTATGAGGTAGTCAAAAGGTTTAGGTTCATTGAGGATTAATTATAAAATTTTATGACAACATCTTCATAGGTTCATGTCAAGACACCTAAGTGCTAAGATGTAAGCATGCATAGTAAGCCACTTGATTGACACCTAAGGTTACACATGTTACCCAGCATGCTTCCTTTGCCTTCCCATTGAACACCTCGGCAGCTAAGGTGTCAAGCTTACTTGACAGCAGGTGGGTAGAGTGCATGTGGGACAAATGTCCCACATGCGGCCAGCTTTTACATCTTATAAAGGAGAGCAATTTTCCCCCCATTAACTCACAGCTCAAGTGAGCGTGAGATGAGGGAGAGAACCGGAAGAAGAGAAGAAAGAAAGAGGAAGAAAAGAAGGAAAGAGAGGAGAAAAGAAAGAGAGAAGGGAAAATAGAAGAAACGAAAGAAAAGAGAGAAGAAGAAAAGAAAGAAGAGAAAGAAAGAGGAGGATGAAGAAAAAAATAATAATAATAAATAAATGAGAACTCTCCAAGGTAATATTTTCATATCTTTTAGGGTATTTTTAGTATGAAGGTAAACCCTAATTTTGTAGTTTGAATTAAATTTGGGCTTTTAGTGTATGAACACATGAATTGCTATTTGGAGAAGTTAATTATATTTAGAGTGTTAATTGATCATAAATTATTATGGGATCCATAGAACTTAATGCTTATTGGGTTTAGATGCTAATACGTCTTGTGATAATTAGAGTGATTGTTGTAAATGTTTCTAAGCTTTTGATATCGAGGGTAAGTTGCTAAATTAAATGGCTTAGGAGGAGAATAATAGTATGTCTAGATAAACTTATTGATGGTTCTATAGTAATAAGAATATTATAACCTTGGTGTTTTAGTGTAAAGCAATTGCTTAAATTAAGCCCTTAGTGGAGTTGATTATTAGAATTCTACGTGAGGCATATAAATTAAGCATGGTAGGGTTGATGTCACTATAATGTTTTTGGCTAAGGATAGACGATGGTAGGATAAATATTAGAGTTAAAATCCTTAGCAACTAAAGTGATGCATGATTGAGACTTGAAAACGAATTGATGACTAAGGTACTTTTTACCTCTGTTGTAGGAATTGTGAGTTGGATGCAGATTCAAATTAAGGGCATGCAATGCCAGGTAAGGGCACACAACACCAAAAACCCCCAACAAATTTTATTATAAATCTTTGGAAAAATGTTGGAGATTTTATAAAGAATTCACTTACATGATTTTCAATTGCACTTCCTTTCATATTTTAATGCCAAGTTTTCTTCAATCATATGTCATTGTTAAAGAATTTTATGTGTTACAGTTACCCTATTTCATGATATATGCATGACTGCAATTATGAATTAAAGGAGCTCTCAAAGTTCATGGCATAGCATACAATTACAGATGAGCTTACAGATCATATGAAATGTTATATGTGCATTCATGGTTATAAATGTTTAACCCGAGACACAATTATAGTGACGATCGATACCGCATAAGGTAGCATGGCAAGCACACCGAAGGACAATTACGAGAAGGTGTGTGCTACCAGCCAAGTGACCTTCACCTAGGGAAGTTCCCAACCTGATAACTCTCCCCCTGTGATGACAGGATGAGCATATAGATCCTTCAGGACAAGCTAACGTGCGCTGCTCACAGTAAATTTGTGGTGTCGGTTTAGAGGGTAAAACAATTATTTTGGAAGGAAAGTAAAAGGAAGTGCTTACTCATTTTGCAACTATCATGCTTATTTTGTTAATTATGTTATTCTGCATAAATTGTTATTGTGCATGACAGAGATTTTGACATAGAAATCTGCATAGCATGTTTTATAGCATCTTGGTGTTGTGGCTACTTACTGAGTTGTCGAACTCACCCCTTCTCCCTATACATCTTTTTCAGATTGCTCTATATATCGTAGTACTGAGGACATGGGTACCGGTGGGACACTTAGTTGTTAAAGATCCTATCACTACTTTATGTACTAGTAGGAGCAGTAGCAGTAGAAGTGTTAGGGACTCCATTCTAAAGACTAGACGGTTTTGGATAAGCATTGACGGTGTAACTTTATTGCTTATGAGATTATTGAATACTAGCACATTATGTGTTTGTGATTTTATAATGAGAGATTATAGTACTCTAGTGATGTTATGTTTCTGTGGTGATCTTATATTAGGAGAATTATTTTTATTTTTTAAAAAAAGAATATGTTACAATTGCTCCCAATCGCTCTACCTCTAGAACTTGGGGCGTTACAACAGCATCCTTTGGGTGGCTTCCCCCCGTTTCCCTAGAAAACAATGATATTTATAAGCTAATTTTAGGGTTTCAGCATTTCCAAGTTAGACGAGTGCGCTCGAGCGCACACTAGATGCGCTCGATCGCACTCATGCAGATATCAGTTTTTCTTGCGGCGCAACACTCATGCGCTGGTGTTGGCTTGTGCGTGTGGGTGTGCTCAAGCACAACCCATCTGCGATCGAGCGCACATACGCTCAATCCTAATCCTCCAGATTGCCCTTTTTCCAACTTTCTTCAAGACATTGCAATTTTCACCTTAAAGCTGCAGTTTTCTCTTAACAACCTGCAAAATGCCAAGACACCACAACAAACAAAAACATCAAAAAATAACAAAACCAAAGGCTTAACAAACATAAATTAAAGGCCCAAATATACAATATTTAGCACTCAACAAATACCCTCAAACTTACATTTTAGTAGTACCTTAGCAAAACAAAATGACAAACAAAATTAAAGCATGAAACATAAGTCCGCTGTCATATGAGAGACAATTGCATTTAGCATATGCAACAAGCCTTTTAAACCCCTAGGCATCCCTAGAGGACGAGTAAAGTCTCCACACAAACACATGCTTTTTATCATGAACACCACAATCACATCATTGCTGTGCCAAATACTACCTAAATTAATAGATAATATTTAGTACGTTTTACTCGCAAGTGCACAAGATTAAACGATAGTATAGTGCAGCAAGTACGAGATTGATCCCACGGAGATTGTTGATTTTGTTTTAGAAGTAATTAAAATACCAAAATTGTCACGAGATTGATATTGATACTAAGGAAAAGAAATAAAGATACATATAAGGTAAAGGTAGGGCTTTGATATCCACTACTAATCATGCTCAAATAATATAACAATATGCCAATGATCCAGTCATATTATGAACACCTAATGTTTGCCAACCTAAGGGTATAGGTGTTTACTCCTTACGCTATTGATCTCCCTAAGCAACAAATTAGGTATGGGTGTCTACTCTAATTCTTTTCTTTCTTAAAGGATTTAGCATGGGTGTCTACGAAGTTGTTCTTTAAGAAAGCATAAAACTGTGGAAATCGACAAACACATGAGGCCTAGGGCATGGGTGTCTACTCTCGGTTCCCCATGTTGATTAACCTAAGAACCCGGTGTGGATTTTTTTTGTTACTCTTATTAAACCTAGGACTCAGTCATCCAAATTGATTTAATTAACTACTCCATACCACATGCATATGTTGATCAGACAAACACATATGATAAATTTAAGAAAACATGAATTAATCAAGTTAAGCAACACAGTATGATTATCACAAAGGTGCCAATATTGAAATATTAAATAAACTAAATTAGGGTTTCAATCTAATCCTCGTAAAGAGTTAGTCACACATAATTAAAATAAAACTAAAAAGAAAATGGAAAGAAAGAACAAAAAACCACTCCTAGAAGTAGCCTCAAAATTCCTCTCCCAAAGTTGTGTCTATTCAAGGACGATTATTCTAAAGGTTTAGAGGTCTTATTTATAGGCTTAGGAATACTCTAGAAATCCTAGAAACCCTAATAAAATTGAAGGATTTAGTCCTAGGGCAACTAGGATTAGAAAAACACTAATATGGAAAGCAATATAGGTCTGGCCGCAGCTTCTGGAATTCTCTAGTGCACGGATGCACTCGATCGCAGTCCGTGTGCGCTCAATCGCACCTCTGCGATCAATCGTACGTCTTATGTGCTCGATCGCAATGCGATTGAGTCTTCTCTTGTACGCACAAGCGCAAGCCTTGCTCTTCACATCTGGACCTCTTTGGAAATGCTCTCGATCCTCTACGATCGATCGCACTACCAGAATGCTTTTACTTGTTTCAAATCTTCTAGCTTTTTTTTTTTCCAATTTTTTCCTTTAAGTCCGATACTTCCAGGAATGCTTTCTTTTCTTCCAAAAACCTATAAAACAAATAAAATACAAAAAAAAAAAAAAAAATAGCATAAACTAACAAAACAAAGGAATTAACAAATATAAGTTAAGGGCTAAAATATGAATATTTTGGCACTTAACACACCTCCAAACTTACATATTGCTAGTCCATTAGCAATACAAAACTAAAAACTAAATGGAAAAACCAAAAACAAAAAGATAAATCCATCTTTCGTAGGATGTACGATTCCATTTAGCATATGCAATAAATCTTTTAAACCTCTAAAAATTTCCTAGAGGACAAATGAAGTCTCGTGAGGGTTTTCCAGGAATGTTACCCACAAACATTATGCACAAGTTCATGTTATCCAAAAATTGAGTGTCACTCAAAACCATGATTTTCATTCATTAGCAAGCTTAAAAAGATAAACTCCATCTTCACAATAAATTGTAATTTTAAAGTTTAATTACTTACAAAAAACAGGCTAAGGCATCACAAATTCAAAACAGTGTAAAGTGAACTAGCATATAAATATGAAGCTTCTAATTATTTCTAATGTGCAATGTTTCAATATCTCAAAGTTCACTAAAATTCCCATCATAATGAACAACAATGGCATTTTTTTTTTTTTTTCTTCTTGGTCAGGCTGTGCAATGTTTGGTTCCCTTAAGCTTTCTAATTGACCCATGTAACGGGTATTAAGTCAATGACTCCCAAATCAGGTGTTTTAGGGCATTAGGTGTAAACACCCTTATGGACTTACTAATTTGAGTCAAAAAGGGTATGAAACCAAACTAACCATGACATTAACCAAATCAAAATTCTTCACCTTTTGACATGAAACTCAATGCTTTGAGGCAAGAGGTCCAATTACTTAGTCAAAAGCTTATCAATGATTTTTTTTTCTTTTCTTTTTATCACACATATATATATATATATGTGTGTGTGTGTGTGTGTGTGTGTGTGTGTGTCAAAGTATCCATCTAATAAGTCATCCAGTTTCTCCCAAGATATAGAAACACACACATCAAACTTTCATGTCATACCCCACAAATTATGTGCTAATGTACTTGTGTAAGATCAGATCAAACATGTGAATTCTCAACTGCCAAAAGCAAGTAACCAAACTGAAAAATCCTATCATCACATCATGTGTTCAAACTTTTAAGCTCACCAATGAGAATCAAATCACAATTTATATGATCAACCAAAATTTTAAGACAACATGAACATGCATATATAATTTTGTTTTCAAAAATAGGACAAATTGTGTGTAAAGTGTCTCTCATACCCCCAAACCTAAATTACACATTATCTCCAATGTGTGTATAACATGGAAAGAATTTACCTGGGAGATGGATGAACTGTTTGGAATAGTATGGCTCATAGCACACCCCCAAACTTGAATTGAAACACATTTGTCCCTGCAAAACACTAAAGTAACAAAGGAAAACAAAAACAAAATAAAAAATAAAATAAAATAAAATAAAATAAAAATAAAACAAACAAACAAAATAAAAAGGATATGTTGTGGGATGCCTCCCATGAGCGCTAAATTTAACTTCTTCAGCCAGACTGTGGCACTTTAAACTTGAAGCACCAGTCTTTCCTTCTCTTGCACCAAAGGGAATGAATTCTTCCTATTGTAAAATGCTTCCAAATGTCTACAGATCGGGGATGACCATTTTAAGTTTTCTTAAACAGTTTCTCATCCGGTGGGGAATCATGAACTGGAATAAAGTAAGAAGAAAACTCGGGGAGCTTTTCTATCTTGATGTCCTTAATTTGCTCATGTGGTAGCTCTAACAGACTTCTCTTTTGGCCTCTTGGTGTTTCAGGAATAAGATCTAATGTTGAAGAAATCTCAGTGCTCTCTTCTTTTTCCTGATATAGCTCCTGTGGAACTTCAGTTTTCTCCTCCTTCCCCTCTTTCATTTGATTTTCAACCACCTCTTCACTCCTCAATATGACAACTTGCTCATGATAGTAGATGCATTCTTCCTCCATGTAATGTTCATTAGGATTTGCCACCAACTGACCTTGACAATCTTCTTCTTCTTTAAGTGTATCTGATTTTTGCTTGAGGTGGGCCTCCATCCATTCAAATGATTGTGTGTGAGAGGCCTCCATCCTTTCAAATGATCGCTCTCTTTCCTCCATGCAGCTAAGATAAGCTGACACTTCTTCTTTATAGGCAGCATACTCTTTTTCTTAGGCAGCAACTGCTTCTTTTAAGGCAGACCTTTTTGGAGGAGGTGGTTCTTCTTGATATTGTTGTTGTGGAGCTGATTGAGAGGAATATGCATGATCATAGAATTGTTGATATGAGTGATGTTGCAGTCTATGAGATTGTGAAGCATGAATTCCAAGAACTTGATCTTGCCATAAGAGATTGGACTGTTGGCTCTATGATGGGCTATAGGAATCAAAATAGCGGTCGTTCCCCGGTCTAGAGAACGATGTGTTCTTATGCCCAAAATTTTTTTTAGAAATTTGTCTCATTGAAGGACATTCTTTAACATGGTGATAAGGGTCATGGCATAATGAACATGGTCCATGGGGTGTTGGAATGCCTCCCCACATGTGTGAAATTAAAAATAAAATAACAAAAAGTTAAAAGAAAAAAATAAAATAAAATAAAAATAAAACTTACGAAGATGCAGACTCAACTGACCCTGCATGAAAAGAAAAGGACTAAAAAAAAATCAGATCTATAATTAGTGCAATAACTGTCCTGCTATCCGAATGTGCGATCGATCGTACCGTGAGGTGCGCTCGATCTCCTTGGAATGGGCCCTTGAGCGCACCTCTGGAGGCAGAACAGGAACTACGAAAAAAAAACTAGAAAAACAAAAAAAATTAAAACAAAAATAAACTAAGGGGAAAAAAAAATTCCAAACAAAATCAAACAATCCCCAGCAACGGTGCCAAAAACTTGTTGTGCCAAATACTACCTAAATTAATAAATAATATTTAGTACGTTTTACTCGTAAGTGTACAAGATCAAACGATAGTATAGTGCAGCAAGTACAAGATCGATCCCACGAACATTGTTGATTTTGTTTTAAAAGTAATTAAAATACCAAAATTGTCACGAGATTGATATTGATACTAAGGAAAAGAAATAAAGATAAAGATAAGGTAAAGGTAGGGCTTTGATATCTACCACTAATCATGCTCAAATAATATAACAATATGCCAATGATCCAATCATAATGTTTGCCAACCTAAGGGTATGGGTGTCTACTCTTTAAGCTATTGATCTCCCTAAGCAACGAATTAGGTATGGGAGTCTACTCTAATTCTTTTCTTTCTTAAAGGATTTAGCATGGGTGTTTACTAAGTTATTCTTTAAAAAAGTATAAAACTGTAGAAATCGACAAACACATGAGGCCTAGGCATGGGTGTCTACTCCCGGTTCCCCATGTTTATTAACCCAAGAACCCGGTGTGGATTTCTTTTGTTACTCTTTTTAAACCCAGGACTCAATCATCCAAATTGATTTAATTAACTAGTACATACCACATGCATATGTTGATCAGACAAACACATATAAGGAATTCAAGAAAACAGGAATTAATCAAGTTAAGCAACACAATATGATTATCACAAAGGCGCCAATATTGAAATATTAAATAAACATAATTAGGGCTTCAATCTAGCCCTCCTAAAGAGTTAGTTACACATAATTAAAGTAGAACTAAAAAGAAATGGGAAAGAGGTTTAGAGCTCTTATTTATAGGCTTAGGAATACTCTAGAAAGCTTAGAAACCTTAGTAAAATCGTAGGGTTTAGTCCTAGTGCAACTAGGACTAGAAAAACCCTAATATGGAAATCAATATAGGTCTGGCCGCAGTTTCTGGAATTCTCCAGCGCATGGATGCCCTCGATCGCAATCCGTGTGTGCTCGATCGCACCTCTGCGATCGATCGTATGTCTTCTCTTCTCTTGTGCGCGCGAGCGCACACCTTGCTCTTCACGTTTGGACCTCTCTGGAAGTGCGCTCGATCGCAGATCCCCTGTGATCGATCGCACTACCAGAATGCTTTTGCTTGTTTCAAATCTTCTAGCTTTTTTTTTATTATTTTTCCAATTTTGTCCTTTAAGCTTGATACTCTCAAGAATGCTTTTTTTTTTTCTTCCAAAAACCTATACAACAAAGAAAATACAACAAGAAAATAAAAATAGCATAAACTAACAAAACTAAGGAATTAACAAATATAAGTTAAGGGCTAAAATATGAATATTTTGGCACTTCACAATCATCAGGACATCCAAAAATCATTCAAGTCATAGATAAAAATTTAAGACAGCATATACTCCAATAAATGTGATAAGCGTCGAATGTTGCACATTCAAGCCCCTTAATTTACATATGTTAATTCCTTAGCATTGTTATTTGTTTGATTTTGTTTTGTTTTTGTGTTTTCAGGATATAAATCAAGATGCAATTAATTCCATTGATTTTGGGCTTAAAAGCACACTTTGAGAAGACCTAGAAGATATGGTTAAACTTAACCAATCATGGTTAAGTTTAAATCAAATAAAGAAAAGGATTAATTCGGAATTTCTCAAATTGGAGTCAAAATCGGATTGGATTCAATTTTGGATTCTGCATACGTCTCGGTATTTTGGCCATAACTTTCATTTCAAATATCTGATTGAGGTGATTCAAGCGGTACTGGAAAGCTAACTCAAATTTCTACAAATCATTGTGAAATAGCATTTTCCTAATTCGGAGCGCCGCATTGCCAAAATTGCCCCGCAAGATAGGAACGCAATTCTGGGCGAATCCTATTCCGATTTGGACTTAGGTTTTCTTTATCATAATTGGACTTGGACTTAAATCTCCAAAATTTATAGGATTCCTAGGGCTTCTAGGACTCTCCTAAGCCATATAAATAGGCCTCTAAGCATTGAGAAAAGACACACCGCTTCTAGAGCAAAAATTCAGTAAAATAGTCTGTGGAGCTTAGGAGATCATGAACGGTTAAACCCATTCGTGGGGTGTTGATGTAACCCTATCCAAGCACAATGGTTTGATTGTATTTAATTTCTAGATTTTTAATTTATGCATGTTGATTGTATAACTATGAGGATTGCTACAATTGATTTATGTTCTTCATATTAAATGCAATTGTTCTTAAATTTCAATATCAATACTTGTGAAATTCTTCTCTTGTCTTAGAAAGTATTTTACTTTTATTGAAATCAAATCATTCTTGTTTTCTGTGATTATGAGGATGATGGTTATACAATGGGTTTAATTGACATATGATCAATTGGATTTGATAGACCATGCCTAGGGAAGACGGATTGTACTACACCCTAGTTTAGTGTAATTTAAGTAGACAATCCGTGCCAACCGAAGATGGGTTACACTTATTCATTGATTGTATGTATCCTTTTAAAGAATTTGATAATTTATACCTAGGGAAGACGGGTCGTACCGCATTTTAGTGGTTAGGTAGACGATCCGTGCCAACCAAAGATAGATTATGCTTATTCTTTAATAAGGTAGTTTCTTGTTTATTTATAACATGTATAGAATGAATTTCTGGGAATAATTATAATTAGCCATTGTTGTGCGGATAGAGGTGAAGTCAATACCCTACACTCTCTCTCTTATTTTAAATCTCTTTTATTTTCATGCACTTTAGTTTTAAAGAAAATCAAAACAAGTCTCTTTTCAATTAAGTTAATTTTAATCTTTTAAATTTTGATAATAAAACCCCTGCAGTCCTTGAGGTTCGACACCCTCTCTATAGCCGTATCCTACAAAGATTCGTCCTATTGCGAGTGGTAATTTTATTATTGATATTTTTGGTCACAAAAATACCACATCAATTTTTGGCGCCGTTGCCGGGGACTGCTTAACGGTTTTATTGTCACAATTTAAGGATTGATTTTAGCTTAATAATTCATTTTTCTACTAATTTTAATTCTGTTTGTGTTTTGTTTTTGTTTTATTTTAGAATTTGCAAACAGGTCCGTAGCTGCCTTCACTGTGACTGCGATCAAGCGCAGGTCGCGTGCGATCGAGCGCATGTACGCACTCCACCTTTTGCGCTCGATCCCTCCACTCCTGTGCTCACACCTATCTGCGGCAGTAGGCTCGAGCGTACTCTGCCATGCGATCGAGCGCATTAGCAGTAGTCGGCTTCCAAATTTCCAGGGCACCTAAAGGCCGTTTGTGAGTTTTTATTTTTATTTTTCTGTTGTTATTTTATGTTAATTATATTAGTTTAGTTCATGTGGGGAGGCAGTCCAACACCCCATGGACCATGTTCATATTGCTATAGTCCTTATCATCATATTAGAGATTGTCCTACAGCGGGACAATTTTCTAATTATTCTTATGAGCATATGAACAGACCGTTCTCTAGACCGGGGAATGGCCATTATTCTGATTCCTATAGCCCGGCGTGGAGCAACCAGTCTAATCTCTCGTGGCAAACTCAAGCTCCTGGGAATTATGCTCCACAACGTCATGAACTGTACCATCAGGCATATCCTCAATTCAATGATCAATCCTATTCTCCTCCATATCAAGCAACTCCACAACAGATATACCAAACCGAACCACCTCCTCCGATGGGTTCTGACTTTCAAGAATATCAAGAGGAGCCATCTCCCATCTACTGTCCTTCACAACAACAATACCAGGCTGCACCACCACCCTCAGATTCTAATTTTGAGGATCGGATACTAAAAATGATAAGTGAGCTAACGGGTGAGATAAAGCAGACGGTGAAATCTCAACAGGAACGTTATACCCCTCAATTCTTCGCCGAGATAAACGCCAGGATGGAAGCTCATGTTGAACAAATCGTCAACCACCTCAATAGGATGGAAGAAGAAGAGTTTCAAAATCAGCCGGTGGCCAATCTTGATGGACACTACATGGACGAAGAAAGTACTTCTTGTCATGAGCAAGCTATCACCACACTGAGGAGTGGAGAGGTGGTCGAAAACCACATGGAAGAAAGGAAGGAGGAGCCAAAGGAGGAGCAAATTGAGGTCCCACAGGATCTACATCGGGAAAAAAGCAAGGAAGCGAGCACTGAGGCTTCTTCACCATCACCTCCTATTCTAGAGATGCCATATGAGCTCCAAGCCCCTGTTCCAGGTAATTTGAAATCTTCATTTTTAGGGACAGATGACACTATCCCGGCCATTATTTCTTATGACTTACCAAGAGGCCAGGAGGGTAGTCTGTTAGGGCAGTTAGACGAGGAAAAAGAGACCATCGAGGTAGAAAAACTCCCCAAGTATTCTCCCCATTTTATTCCAATTCATGATTCCTTTTCGGATGAGAAATTGTTTGGAAATACTCAGAAGGATCTACCTCGATATGCTGACGTTTGGAATTACCCATTTGTGGGTAAAATTTATTCTCTTTGGTCCAAGAGAAGAAAAGATTGGTGCTTCAAATTTAAACTTAAGGGTCCGAGAATACTGTGCGAATCAAGGATGTGGATTCCGTTGACTTGGCGGATTCCATATATTTTGACTAGATGAGTCAGTTTCATAAGATCGAGTGCAGGCCCTGTGCGCTCGACTCCTCATTCCACCAGGGCATATGATCTCCATCCAGGTTTATTTTATCCATTGTTGCTTCATTCTTTGTTTATCTTTTTACAACAATGTGTGCACTTGATTGGTATTTGGTTGGAGTATCACTTTGTTTTTCAGGACATGTGTTTTTGCATACAAGTTTGGGGGTATGATATGCCCACATCTGCTCATTCAGGTATTTCTGTACTCTTGATCTTATTCTTTAGTTCTATACATACATTGGGGACAATGTATGATTCAAGTTTGGGGGTATAGAAAAACAAAACACGGTCCATTTTTGTTGTTATGTCATTCTTAAGCATATGGTTGAGCTTTGATTTTGGTTTAAATTTCATTGATAGGCTTAAAGTTATGAACACATGATCATATGACTTAGGGATTTTAAGTCTTGTTACTTACTTTTGGCAACATGAGATGCTTCTTGTTTCAATTTAAATCTATCTTGAGCACACTAGCACATGTCTGTGAGGTATGAATTTTGAGACCAATTATGTTTGTTTTCAATGTCTTGAATTATGTTGGGTGACATATTTGATGAATAACTTTGGCATGATATATATGTATAAAATAAAAGAAAAAAATAAAAAATAAAAATAAAAATTCAAGTTTGAATTTTTCACTGAGTAACCGGACCTCTTGCCTCATTAAGCAGTGAGTGTTCGCGTCAAAAAGTGAAATTTTTTTGGGTTGATTAATAAAATGGCTAGCTTAGCTTCGTAGCCTTTTTGACTCGAGTTAGTAAGTCCTTAGGGGTGTCTTTACACCTAGTGCCCTAAAGCCATTTGGTTTGGGAGACATTGGCCTAACACTCGATACATGGGTCAACTAGAAAGCTTAAGGAAGCTAAGCATTGCAAAGCCTACAACAAGAAAAAAAAAAAAAATGTATGCCTTGGTTGTTTCATTTGATATGAAGTCCAATAAATTCTGAGATGTTGATTCATTCATACTGGAATTATTTTGAAGCCTCATGATTATGTGTTAGTTCACTTTGCACTAATTGAAATTTATGTATCTCAATCTGCCATTTGTAAGTGATTTGACTTGTAAATTCCTTGGAATTTTGAAGATGAAGTTTATAATTTTAAGCTTGTTAATGAACGAGAACCATTATTTTTGTGATGCTTGATCCTTTTGAATGACATAATGATGACAATGTTTGTGGGTATCATTCCTGGAAAACCCTCACGAGACTTCACTCGTCCTCTAGGGAATGCGTAGGGGTTTAAAAGACTTGTTGCATATGCTAAATGCAATCGTACATCCCACGAAAGATGGACTTATCTTTTTGTTTTTCAGTTTATTTTCTGTTTTGTATTGCTAAGGGACTAGCAATATGTAAGTTTGGGGGTGTGATAAGCGTCGAATGTTGCACATTCAAGCCCCTTAATTTACATATGTTAATTCCTTAGCATTGTTATTTGTTTGATTTTGTTTTGTTTTTGTGTTTTCAGGATATAAATCAAGATGCAATTAATTCCATTGATTTTGGGCTTAAAAGCACACTTTGAGAAGACCTAGAAGATATGGTTAAACTTAACCAATCATGGTTAAGTTTAAATCAAATAAAGAAAAGGATTAATTCGGAATTTCTCAAATTGGAGTCAAAATCGGATTGGATTCAATTTTGGATTCTGCATACGTCTCGGTATTTTGGCCATAACTTTCATCTCAAATATCCGATTGAGGTGATTCAAGCGGTACTGGAAATCTAACTCAAATTTCTACAAATCATTGTGAAATAGCATTTTCCTAATTCGGAGCGCCGCATTGCCAAAATTGCCCCGCAAGATAGGAACGCAATTCTGGGCGAATCCTATTCCGATTTGGACTTAGGTTTTCTTTATCATAATTGGACTTGGACTTAAATCTCCGAAATTTATAGGATTCCTAGGGCTTCTAGGACTCTCCTAAGCCCTATAAATAGGCCTCTAAGCATTGAGAAAAGACACACCGCTTCTAGAGCAAAAATTCAGTAAAATAGTCTGTGGAGCTTAGGAGATCATGAACGGCTAAACCCCTTCGTGGGGTGTTGATGTAACCCTATCCAAGCACAATGGTTTGATTATATTTAATTTCTAGATTTTTAATTTATGCATGTTGATTGTATAACTATGAGGATTGCTACAATTGATTTATGTTCTTCATATTAAATGCAATTGTTCTTAAATTTCAATATCAATACTTGTGAAATTCTTCTCTTGTCTTAGAAAGTATTTTACTTTTATTGAAATCAAATCATTCTTGTTTTCTGTGATTATGAGGATGATGGTTATATAATGGGTTTAATTGACATATGATCAATTGGATTTGATAGGCCATGCCTAGGGAAGACGGATTGTACTACAGTAATTTAGGTAGACAATCCGTGCCAACCGAAGATGGGTTACACTTATTCATTGATTGTATGTATCATTTTAAAGAATTTGATAATTTATACCTAGGGAAGACGGGTCGTACCGCATTTTAGTGGTTAGGTGGACGATCCGTGCCAACCGAAGATAGATTATGCTTATTCTTTAATAAGGTAGTTTCTTGTTTATTTATAACATGTATAGAATGAATTTCTGGGAATAATTATAATTAGCCATTGTTGTGCGGATAGAGGTGAAGTCAATACCCTACACTCTCTCTCTTATTTTAAATCTCTTTTATTTTCATGCACTTTAGTTTTAAAGAAAATCAAAACAAATCTCTTTTCAATTAAGTTAATTTTAATCTTTTAAATTTTGATAATAAAACCCCTGCAGTCCTTGAGGTTCGACACCCTCTCTATAGCCGTATCCTACAAAGATTCGTCCTATTGCGAGTGGTAATTTTATTATTGATATTTTTGGTCACAAAAATACCACATCAAAATGCAACGTGAGACTAATATATAATCATGAGGCTTCAATTTTTCTCAAAATTTGGTGTACCTCAAAATTCATAGGAATTCACTCAGATGAAAACAACCAAGGCTTAGATCAAGATATGCATTTTTGTGTAGGTTGTGCAATGCTTGTTTCCCTTAAGCTTTCTAATTAACTCATGTAACGAGTAATGGGCTAGTGATTATATGTAGAAACATCCCTAAGGGCTTAATTACTCAAGTCAAAAAGGCTACGAAGCCAAACTAGCCATACAAACAACCAAATATTTTTCATCTTTTTACGCGAACACTCAATGCTTAGTGAGACATAAGGTCCGATTACTCAATGAGAAGCTCAAACTGATTTTGAATTTTTTTTTTTTATTATTATTATTATTTTTTATCTATTTTGAAGCAAAGGTTTCATCAACAATTCATCCTACAAATCTCAAGATACACCCTAATCAATTCAAATCTCATACCTCACTAACTCTCTACTAATGTGCTTGTAATGATTAACTTAGACATGTGAAGTCTCTCTAATCCAACAAATGAGTCAAAAGACTCAGATTTCTAATGACATGTTGTGTCCAAGATGTTAAACAAACCAATGACATGCAAACCACATTTTAAGGTGTAACCCATCCTCAATCAACAACATAGCAATTTTTTTTTTTAAAACAAAAAAAACAGACAAAATAAAACAATCAAACAGACATAAACAAACAAACAGACAATGTGTTTTATTCCACAAATACTCCCAAACTTAAATGACACATTGTCCCCAATGTGGCAAGAAATACAATACAGTGGGATGAGGAAACCAGAGTGTACAAAGGCCAGGGCGTCCCCCAAACTTGAACACCAAAACACCTGTCAAAAACTTACATCAATTTTTTTCACAGAACAAGCATCATCAGATCAGTTTGTTGTTACAAAAACAGAAAATAAAATAATGAAAAATAAAATGAAAAAGGAAAGAAATTATGAAATGAAGTACGGAAATTAAAATGGAACAAAAAATTTATAGAGTTTTCCCCAATCATTTGTATGCCCAACCAATCCCTTCTACCCTTTCTTCTTTAAAATTTCATAGCCTTCTGGAAGGATGTTCTGCCATCTTAGGTAGCCAATCTTGTTGCTTGGAAGGATCTTCTTAGGACGATGGTTCCTAGATTTGCTCGCTTGTTTGTATAGATCCTTGAGAATCTTGGAAAAAGATGGCTCTTTAAGACATTGAATAAATGAAGCTTGAGGTTCATGATGTGTCTCAAGAGGGATTGTGATGAAGGAATGAGCTTCAATACTCACTTCCTTGTCATTGGACAAACTTGGAGTTGACGAGGGCTAAATTTGCTCCTCTTTTTCTTCCACCTTGTTGTTCTTAATAATGAGAGGCTCAGCTGCTAACGAAGATGGGTTAGGGAAGGATATCTCAGTAGTTTTCCCATTCTCAGTCCGCATCTTGGGAGTGGAGTCCTATAAGGTATCAGCTTGCTCAAGTAACTTGTCAAGGTCTAGGTCAAATCCAAATTGAGCAATGCACTCTCCCAATGGATCCTCCAGACTTGGCTCATTACCAGTCTCCTCAATGGTTTCCTCACTCCCAATTGTGGTGGTGGCTTGGACATGCTTATGATAAGGATTGCTAGTATCGTCCTCATCAATCATGTATTGCCCTCTCGCCATCTCCTGACTTTAAAGCTCCTCTTCCTCGATTATATTGAATTCTGCAACTAGATGATCAATCTGTCCTTCCAACCTTGCAATTTCTTGAGTGTTGACCATGGTGGCATCCTTGAGTTCTTGAATGGGTTGGTTGGCTACTTGCCTCAACGCATTAAGTGTGTCTTCCAACGATAATTCTAATTGTGGCATTTGAACAGTGGATTGGCCGATTAGTTGCTTGAAGGATTTGAGTCTTCCAATGAGGATTGATAGTCGTAGGATGAAGGATGGGAAGATTGGTTGTTGAACGACAGATATTCAGGATGGTGCAATTCATTGACTTGGGGAGCATAATTTCCCATAGCATGAGCTTGCCACGAGCAATTAGAATGGTTGCTTCAGTCTGGGATGTAAAATTGGAATTTGATTTAAACCTCAGACTGGAGAAATTGGTGTTCATTTGCTCATATGAAAAATTGGAAAATTGTCCAAATGATGGACAATTTCCAACCTGACGATGAGGATTGAAGCAATATGAGCATGGTTCATGTGAATTAAAATGGTGAGATGAGTTGATAGGAGTGGATATCCTACAACTAGTTGGAACATGTTGCAACCAATTAAAATCTTTCAAAGAATACATTCTCACTCTTGAAAATGCAAATATTCCACATAAAACAATAACAAATTTTTTTTTTAAAGAAATAAAATAAACAAAAATGAAAACTAACACAGAAACACAAAACTAAACAGAAATACCAAAAATTAAAAACAAAAAACTCACAAACGGACCAAACATAACTTTGGCAAAATTTTAGGTATTGTCCTGTTTTGGTGCAGCCTACGGAGGTATGCCCGAGCGCAGACTAGGTGGGATCGAGCACAGGCGCGCTGATCTGTCAGTGGTGCTGCCTGCTGCGTATGTACGCCCGGGCTTGTGCAACAATAGGTCCCGCGCAGATGCGCAAGTGCGCTCCAGTGTAAGTGCCTTGCACTCGAGCATACGTCTGCTGTGCGCTTGAGCGCAGGTGCGGCTTGCCTTGCTGCCTTGTGCTCAAGTTCACTCGAGCGTGCTAAGGTGTGCTCGAGCATACTTCGTTTAGTTCCTTTGGCAGGGACTGCAACAGAAACGAAAAACACCATAAAAACACTCTTTTTTTATTATTATTAGTAATTGCAGAAACAAATAAATTAAAATTAAAATTGCACAAAAGAAAAATAAAACAAAAGTGCTAATTATACCTAGTAGAAAAATAAAATCAATTTAAAAAAAAAAAAAAAATCTATTTTCACAAATACAAACAACTCCCCGACAACGGCGCCAAAAACTTGTTGTGAGTTTTAATGTTACTCACAAGTGCTCGAGTCATTTGCAATATGGAATCCACAGGAAATTGTATTCGTGCAAATAAACTTCTATCTAAACTAATCATATTTTAACCTAGTTCCAAATTTGTGTGATTTTTGTAAATTGAAAATAAACAAACATGAATTGAAACAAAATGAAATTAAACAATGGATAAAATACTAAAGTAATGGAATCAGCCCTCACAAACTCATAGCAACAACTTTCACGTTTATCAATATTTTTCGACGTTTCAAACGACACAAAGGATATCCGATTTAGTTCAAAATATCTGTTGTATCCATGCTTTGCACAAATTACAAGGGATATCCAAAGTAAACCAAAAGATTCTATGTATCTGTTGAACAAAAGACAATGGATATCCAATATATAACAAACAAAACAAGCAATAAATTAAAAGTGATTAACAATTAATTGAAAGAAATAGAACCATGAGAAATACGATTCTTATCAATGGAAAATATCAATGTACATGAAAATTAATTGTTGATACTCATCTATGAGGCTTCATCCTCAGCCTTAGTTAAAGGATTTAGCCTCTCATGACTACAAACATCATATAATTGATAAATGAATTCATGAAAACTAAAAACTTACAAAGAGAAAAAAATTCAGGGCTACAAATGCGAAGAAAACGTCAAAATTACATTGAACGGCACCCCTTGGGCGGCTTCCCCCCGTTTTCCTAAAAAACTATGATATTTATAAGCTAATTTTAGGATTTTAGCGCTTCCAAGTGAGACGAGTGCGCTCAAGCGCACACTAGGTGGGCTCGATCGCACTCGTGCAACTATCAATTCTTCTTGGGGCACAACGCTCAAGCGCTGGTGTTGGCTTGTGGGCATGGGTGCGCTCGAGCGCAACCCATCTACGATCGAGCGCACATTCGCTTGAGCGTAGGGTTGTGCGCTTGAACCTAATCCTCCAGATTGCTCTTTTTCCAACTTTCTTCAAGACTTTGCAATTTTCACCTTAAAGCTGCAATTTTCTCTTAACAACCTGTAAAATGCTACGGCACCAAAACTAACAAAAACATCAGAAAATAACAAAACTAAAAGCTTAACAAATATAAATTAAGGGTTTGAAATATGTAATATTTGGTACTCAACAACTACAATCATGAGAATCGGTGATAGTTCAACCGTATAATCTACCCTAGATATTACCCATTCTCAACAAGGTTGGCGCTATCCCAAGGAACCTGTAATACAATGCCGGTGCCCCGACCATTGTAAACTACTGTCAATAACACTATCAGCCTGACTGAATGCAACCTTGGGTGGCCCATACTACTAATGATGTACGTCCTGTAGTGACCCACCCGTTAGGGCTACACCAGTCACAAATTAACCATTGGATTCAAGGCCCATATAACACATCTTCACACACATTTGACCATAGAGTTAACATGTATAGCAAGCCCATGGCGGTTATCCCGCACGTACCAGCATACCATGTCATATGATGCGATTAGTCTTGTTCGTATTTTACATACATGATTTTGTAAGTCTCATCGTTCCATTATCTTGTTAAGTAGTACAGTTTCACAAATGGTAAAGTTCATGATGCAACAAAATGTATTTCATGGAGTTATAAATATGCATGTTTAGTACACAAAATAGTCGTACAATGCGGGAAAAGAAATGGCAAGCATTATGTGAGTTCGTACTCACCCGAGTCGTATAAGTCCTCCGAAAAGTCCTTTAAGGGGTCCGAGTTCTTCAAATTTGTGGAAAGCCTACTATTAGTCCTAAGTCCAAGCTAAAACGAACCTAGAATATAAAGTAGGGGCTATAGGACGTTGAGCCAAGATGATGTTCCCCTGAAGCGTTTATGGGCGAGCGCTCGGACCCTAGGTCAAGCGTTCGGCCAAAGAGGTTCAAGTAGAACCTCATTTGGTCCAATGCCCTCCCAAGCCATCCTGCAAGTTCTAGGGTCACAAAAAGGGTTTCTAACACTTCCTAACTCAAAACAACATCATCATGCAACAAAAACGAATCTAACGGAAAAGAAAAAGCTTATAACATGATCAAGACTTCAACGTCTAGGTTTCTAACAATTAAGCTACCGTAAAGCTAACATAACTTCTAAAGGAAAACACTTGAGAGAGATGATTACCTTGACACATCAAGAACCTCAAGAAGCTCTATCTTCTTTCCAAGAACACCAAGGCAACCACTCAAGGCTCACAACAACACTCAAGCAGCAATTCTACAGGGCAACAGAGGCTAAATAAGCTTAAGGGGTCAAATGGGGGGTCCTATTTATAGGGAGAAAAGGTTGAGGGCTCTACAGGAGCTAGCCTGCAGAGCAACGAGCACTCGGTACTACAGTGCCGAGCATTCACGTATTGTTTACCTAGTGGTTTTTGGATTGCAGTTGTATGTTCGGGCAATATCCAATGGTCAACCAAAAGTCAACATACGCTCGGACTAGTCCCTACACGAGCACTCGTGTACTATTGACAAGCGAGAACTCGTATGGTCCCCACACGAGCGTTTAGCCAAAGAGTTTGAAATCCCCAAAAAATGACCTCCAGGCTAGTGACCTAAAGTCCAATTATCCCCTAACCAAACTATCTTAGCCTAGTTGATTATTTTTGTCACTACATATCCACTTAGTCAATTACCAATTAACTGCACTAGAGAAATTGTCAGTAACCCTACCAAGATAGGTGGAATTAATCAACTTATTTTTGGGGGCATTACAATCAAAGAGTGAGAAACTCATATTCAATTTTATTACAAAGCCTAATTTTGACAATATTCATGATTGAAAATGCTTAATTCTGCATTGCTGCATTAAAGTGATACTTTCTATTTTATTAGCTAATTCATTCAAAGTTTCTTTAGTCTCTTGTTTGAGGTCTAAATTAACTATTGAACTTACTTGTTT
Source organism: Corylus avellana (assembly GCF_965113065.1). Lineage (NCBI taxonomy): Eukaryota > Viridiplantae > Streptophyta > Magnoliopsida > Fagales > Betulaceae > Corylus > Corylus avellana. Next base: position 11,511,014 of record NC_142500.1, on the reverse strand, counting down.
TATTTCATTATCTATTTTATCTACCATGATTTCTATCGACATCAACTTAGACTCAATGTAATTATGATTAATTATTTAATTTTTTTTCTAGATTTTTAAAACCATGAGTGACTACTATCACTAATACTATTTAGATTAGCACAAACATTATTAAGATTATTTTCAGACTTATGTTCTATATGCAACATATGTCCATAATCATCCTTATCATGTCCTAACCATGAATTAATACATTCTATCTTATTATTATTATGTGATGTCATTCTATATTATGTGATGTCATTCGATGCTTAAACCAAGTTCCTTAATGGCACAACATGCCTAACTCCGGCTTAAAAATGGCTAATAGGAAATATAGGCTTTGAAGCAAACACATGCATATGGGTGTTACTTCGGCTAGAAATGTAACAACACACAATAATAATAATCAACAAGATCTGAAATAGAATAGAACAAGATAAAATGACATAGATAATTAGATATCTTTACTTAAAGTACAAACATGCCTTATGGACTTGATTATAGACTCTCACAAGTAGTAATTTACAAAAGCTCAGAGGTTTTTTTTAGGGAGAAGAAGGTTGTTGAGTTGAGTGTCCAATCATTTTATGTGGGTCGTGGTAGACTTTCCCGTTATTGTAACTATGTAAAGAGTGCCTCAAGATCTCTCAACACATAGTTCTCCTACCATTTTCTTCTTTTAAGAGAAAAATACATTTTATCTTCCAAAGTTGAACCACATTTTTTATTTTACTTCAAATGTTTAAAAATTGGCAATGTTCTCTCCTAAAGTTTCTAAAATTATCAATTTTACCTATCCATTAACAAATTCCGCCTTCTCTTATTGAATATGGCCCATCTGCGCCACACATGGATTTTTAGGAGATGAAAAGGCCAAAATGCCCCTATTTTCTTAGGAAAAAAAATTGGTGGTAGCTCAACCACCCCCATTTGAGTCAAGGGGGTGACTTGGCAATCCCCCACTAGCCGGAATGGGGGTGGCGATCCACCCTTAATTGGATAGAATAGGGGTGGCCAGACCACCACATGGGGTGCAATAGGGGCAGCCAAAACCACCCACAAAAGTTTTGGGGACAGTTTGGCCACCCTTATTTGGGCCAAGTGTCAACAGATAAAATAGAACCAAGACAACTGATAATGCAACAAATGAAAAGAGCCCATAATAGATTGAATTTCATCACAATAATACATTTTGATATCATTTAATTGTACAACAGTTTTCCATGTATATTTTCAAGTTCAAAACATATATGTTATCTCAAAAACAAAAAAAATGTAATTGTATATAAATACACAAGTAATACAATTATGTGTTATCACTATCAGCATTTCAAATTTGATTTCTAACTTGGTATCAGAGCTTCCTAATCTTATACCACCATTTCATTTAGAATCCCTTCGCACGCAATGGCAACGTCAGACATCTCAACAACCTTTGTTCTACCCAATATTACTCCTTCGGCATCTATCGAACTTGATGAGTCCAATTATCACAATTGAATTTCTCAATTTTTACTTGTTCGTAGCCATTACAAATTCATTTTGGCTCGGTTAAATGCCATATTCACATACTTCCACCGTCTATTCTCGCTTCTAATTTTTTCGTCAAAAAGAGAAAAAAAATAAATAAATAAAGAGAAATGCTTCTTTGTATCTTGACATCCATCTAGCATACATACTGAGTTGGCATGCTCCATCCATCCTTTTATATATATATATATATATATATATATATTAAAAAAATATTAAAACTTAAAAACCTAATGATGAATGGAGCAGGCCAGCTCAACTAAAATTGACGCAAAATAAAATAATATAAAAAGATAAAAATAAAAAGCATTTTTCAAAAATAAATGAGTCCAATAAAGAACTTCGATGCTGCTAGTCCACCGTCTATTTTTGCCAGTTATTCTGGGCAATGCCAAAATTTGCACCTTAAGGAAACTCCCATTCAAACAGGGATTTTTGTCATCGGCTTTAAAAAAATACAAAGTCATAAGTAGATATCCATACTTCAAGTTACTTTAAATAAAAAGGATTGAAATTGAATGCACAAAATATTCTCTATCCAGGGAGGCAGAAGCAGCCCTCTGCTATACACAATTTCAGTAAATTCCAAAGAGAAACAAAACAGCATGTACAAAAATTCAGCACAAAAACGTCATTTCACCAGTCATAAATTCCAAAATCTTAGTTACATTAGAAATTTTGACCATTGAGCTTCTTTACACTTGCAAGAATGTTTCATTTTCTCCATCAATGACTCGTATATAATAAGATATTACAGTAAAAACTTCTGACAACCTCTTAATATAGAAATACAAACATATAAATCCGTGATTAAAAATAACAAGAGACTGAAAGACCTATCTAACATGATACATGTGCTAAGATAGAAGTACAGTTACCATGAATAGCAATTGCCAAGCAACAACAACAAAGAATATCTAATTAGTATGACACCCTCAAGCACACCCACAAGCTTAAGCAATTGCATACTTGATCGTCTCCGACTCTTCCGGCCGCCACATGGACTTCTGAACACACAGCAATCCCTCACTGTCCTTAGAGTAGGTCAAGCGGACTTCCCAGTGCATGGACTTGAGCATGTTCTCCAGCTCATTGATGGTCTCAACATTGTCACGAACTATAAGCTTTCCTTCTGGCCTGAGGATCCGATCAACCTCTGCGACTACAGCAACTAAGTTGCACCTGTAAGACCCCGCACACCATTGTAAATTAGAGCAAAACAAATCAAGCAAACAATATTTTAGTGTGAAGAAAGAGAAGTGGCGTATTATTTCTACACACCTCTTTTTAACCTTGGAGAACAGATGGTCTGCATGGAGAAGATCATAGGACCTAGGGTACGTGTTAAATGATTCACACCAATCATGATATATACCGAATAGACCTCGTTCATAAATAATGGGTAGCGTATCTGGGGAGTCTATGGAGACCACATTCATGACCCAAACGCTCAAGTCTTTCAAAGCTGCAGCAAATCTGCAAGCACAAGCAAATATCAGAAGCAAAGAGAATAAACAAAGCTTTCTCCCACCCAAACAATCGAAAGAACTAAATGCTACTCAAGAAACAAATCAATTTTGCTTACCCTCCATAAACAGAATTCATGTCCATGGCATTCCTCACATTTGACCAGTTAATCCCAATCCCATTAAGATAGGACTTGGTCACTACGTGTTTCCAGTGCTCATGATCTGCAGTAAAATCCTCAGGAGCAGTTTTACCATAAACACCGACCTGAGAACTCAACAACCAGTAAGGTGCTTTTTCCAACCTAGCTGGCCATTGCTCTGGCCATTGTGATCCACGCGCTGATGCATCTACAGGCACTTTGTGCATGCACGCTTGCAACGGCACATTCCTATGCCCATCAAGCAGATAAACAGTCAATCGGTTAGCCACAGTGCTAGAAAATTATGGGTGATTCTGGGTTCTGGGTTCACATCAGACAAAATGCTTTTTTGGCAATAACTTTCAGCTAACGGGGGACACAGTTTATGTTTCTTCCCAGTCTTTTGTGCAAATTTAGGAACACCGAGAAAATGTGTTACAGAGTAGAAAACATATCACTGGGCTCATTCAGCCATAACCAGAGCATATTTCTTTTACTCCAACCAAAATGAATCTTTAGCCAATAAATCTCCAGGAAAAAGGAAATCTAAGGGTCGATTTGATAAAATTTTGAGAAGTGATTTTTGTTTTAGGTTTTGAAAAAAGTAAAAATTGAAAATTGATTTGGTGGAAGATAGATTTGAAAAAAGTGTTACATGTGGGATCCACAAGCAAAAATTCGTTTGGTAAAATTTTGCATAGTGTTTTTATAAAATAAAAAATTGAATAGTGTTCCCCAAAATTTAAAAAGAACAAAAATATTGCAATTTACGCTCCACAATGGTCACTGCAGAGCCATCATTCCTACGGGGCAGCTGGACATTCCTGGCCATCGTATGCCTGTCAGAAGTTCGTTGCAGCCATCGCGAGGTGGCCAGAAGTTCATGCCAGCCACCACGGGCCCATCAAAAAGTTCATGGCAGCCACGCGGAGCTGGCGGAAGTTCATGGCAGGCACCACAAGGCCACCGGGCAACCCTTACAAAGCTGCCAGACGTTCCAAGCAGCCACCATATGGCAGCCAGAAGTTCCTGGAAGCCACCACAGGGCAACTAAAAGTTCCTAATCGTCACTGGGAGGCCATTGACAGTTCACTGCGGCCACCGCAGGGCCTTCGAAAGTTCCTAGCGGCCACCTCGAGGTTGCCGGAAGTTCATGGTGACCACAGCAGGGATGCCAGAAGTTCCTAGCAATTATTTTTTAAGAAGTGTTTTGTGTATTTTTTTTTATAACTATTTTGTGGAAAGCTATTTTTTAAAAAAACGAGTTTTGTGGTTTGTTTTGAAAAGTATGTTAGTGGTGGGGGCCACATCTAAAAATCCATTGGTTATTTGAGAGAGTTTTCTGCGTTTGAGAAGTGAAAAGACTCTTTGAAAAGTTTGCCAAGCAGACCCTTAAATTCTTCATTCGATGATATAATATAACTTTCATGTGTCAACTATTGAGAAAGATTACCAGGCTGCATTTGGATCATCATGCTCTGGGCACATAGGAGGTTCACTTTTTGATCTTTTCTCATAGCACTCATTAGAAGTAGGCTTCTTAAATATAGCAGCACCTACTTTGTTTACTTTATCCTTGCTAATCGACACTAGTTCCCAGCACATTGCTTTTGTTAGATCCTTCATCGCTGCAAAATTTTCCCACAAAATGCCCAAGTTGTGAGATTCATTATCAACTCAAGCTCTGTCAAGCGATTCAGAAATAAGGGATTCAGAACCTACCACTCCATATTCCAACATCTTCAGGAAGCTTCTGATAAACTGGAGTAGCAGACCAGACAAAGAAACCACCAGGTCGCAACACACGGTTCAGCTCCAATAGAAGTTTACCACCTGCATAGAGTAATTAGAAGTTAACTTCCAAAACAAAGGGAACTGTCAAATGGAGGCCAGCCAGATCACGACAATCTGTCAGAGCAGGTAGGTTCAAGACCCAAAACATCAAAATATAAATAAGATTTCAAATTTAGTAAGAGAGAAAACAGCATTAAAAAATATCAAGCTTGAATCACTTCGAGCTCATTCAATCACCACTCTCCAAATTTAACCATTGGTGTACCTTCAATGTGCCATGGAACTCTACAGCGTGCACAGTGGACAACATCAAAAACTCTACTGGGGAATGGAAGTCTCTTTGTGCCCATCACAGCAGATATACCAGGAATTCCCCTTTCAAGTGCAAATTGAACTTGGGCTTCATGTTCATCCTTTGGAGCAAATGACATAGCAAGCACGTCTCTGTCAAAGAGATAGCCTCCAAAGCTAGCAACCCCACATCCAACATCCAAAATAACACGGGAGCGTTTCCCCCAGGCAACATCAGACACAGACTGCATAAAACATGCCATTGAAATTTAGCAAAATTTGTTCAACAATGTCAAGGAAAAAAAAACTCATTATTAACATTTTTTCCCAAGCGTTGTGAGAACTAACTAAGATTGTGTATAGCTAATTAATAACCAATCAAAAATAATGTCCAATATATTTTTTTAAAGCAGAAAAATATATGAGAATATTTCCTAGCGGAATAAAGCTTCCTTATTTCCAGGACATGTTTTCCCCAATTCTTAATTGGTTTTGATTGTTCACAAGTTTGAGCCAACAATTATTACTTATTAGATGTAAGGTTGCTTAAATCATCATGTTTGAAAGGAAATTTTTCCAAAGCAGGGTTTCAGGGCATGGTTTAGAGAACTATGATGATATTCAGAAAGAAGCGTCATGTACCCATCAACTGTCAAAAGAACAATGAACAAATTTCTATGTACACACTCACAAACAAACACGCATACAATTGGTAAGAAAAATGCAACCAATTAATGTACAAAAGTTGAAGAAGCAAGAGCAGCATGAAAGGTAATATGGAAATAATGGAGTTTGATAAGTATCAAATGACTTACTTCTTGTATAAAGTCAATGTAATGAAGAGCACCATGCTTAAATTGGGTTCCCCCACCAGGAAAAGTAAGATATTCGCCAGTAACTTTCACCCAATTCTGATGTCCCTTAATTTGCGCAAGCTTGGTGTGGGGAACATTATAGTACCAGATCTGCAGGAAAGCGCTTTATCAGTTCATCTCACAAAGAAGAAGACAAAGTACAAATGAATTTGATATAATTTTATTGAGTATACCTTTTCCCTGCATTTAGGCCACTCAATTGAGCGTCTATATCCTTCAGGAAGAGAAACCAGGCAGGTGGGGGCTGCTTCAGGGCAGTGCCTCTCTCGATGTTCATAATGCTTGGTACTTCTAAGACTCTTGATTGCTTGCAAATTGTCGAGGCATGGGATGTAATCAGGCCCAGCAGTGACATTGCAAACTTTCCAAGTATAACCAGTCTGTTGTGTAGATGTTTGAACCTCCTCATTCTTTGACTCTGTCGCTTGAGTTGACCAAGCCCCAACTTTAGTAGTAGTTTCATTCAAAAGCTCCGATTGAGCCCCAGAAGGAAATACCTCACTTGAACTCTGGTTTGGGGCCTGACCATTTTCCTTTTTCTCGCTGGATTTTTCATCCGACTCCTTATTATCATTTTGCTCCACCTTCTCCTCTATCTGACCATCCACCTTTTCTTCTTCCTTTGTTTCATCCAGGTTCTCTGATTTCTTCTCACTCTCACTCGAATTAGATTTCTGTTCGGTCTCATCCAAGTCAGATTTTTTCTCACCAGAGCCCTCTTCAGAATCACCTTGTCCATCAGAACCATTCTCACCTCCATCAGTTTTTGTCTCCCCACCATCTGAATTTGTTTCTTCCTTATCTGTTTTAGTTTCCTCAATATCTTTTTTAGTTTCCTCGGTATCTGTTTTTCTTTCTCCATCTTCTGTTTCAGTATTTGATCCATCATCTGACTTAGTATCTTCATTTGGATCAGGCTTTTCCTCCGGCTTCTCTTCAAGCTTTTCCTCCGCCTTCTCTTCAGGCTTTTCCTCCAGCTTCTCTTCAGGCTTTTCCTCAGGCTTCTCTTCCAGCTTCTCCTCATCTTGGACTTTTTGTGAATTAGAGTTGCTCTCAGAATTCACATTAATGTCTCCTTTAGTTGCGTCCTCAGGCAAATCACCCGGATTATCCTCAAATTGCGGAGTATTACCCACATCCTTCTCACTCACTCCTCCCTTCACCTCATTCTTATTCTCCTGGGGCACATCCACATTTTGCACAGGAACCACGGACGATGATGTCATCATCCAAACGCCAACCAAGCAAAGTCCCACGAAAATTACAATCGACACTGTCGAGCAGTAAGATGACGATGATCTTCTGTTGTCTACTCTAGTATATTTCCCTAACGCCATGTTTTCTTCACACAACTATTCCTGGATAATTTAAAACCTGGAAAATCAAAACATAGTCAAAACCCATCTAACAAAACTCCAACAAATCCAACAGAATTGACTTATAAGTTCAACAATCACACCTCTGTCTAACAACAAGATCCACCTAGTCTACGACATTAATAACAATAAGAAAGAATTGCCAACATGTCCAAATCTGCAACTACTAAAACCCATTAACTGCTGTACTAGATTCAAACATTTAATGATGAAAGACAACAGATTGGCCTATCAATACCAATAAATATCAAAATGATGACTATATTTAGTAGCGTTTCATAGAGCATCCATCTCAAAAGCTTAAGTTAGTAAGTGGAAAGGCTCAATTAGTACATAAATCCATGTCAAAAGTACACAAATAATCAATGCGGTAATCACCGAGATCCCAACACTATGATTCATAAATGGCATCCAAACCTTGAACTTCACACAACATACAGCCTATTCATATTCAGATTCAAGAAATCAAGAAATGACACCTAAGAGCAGTCACTATGGACACAATACACGAGAAACTAAATAGATCTCCACCGCATCTTAGCGAAAATCGGCTGAAATAGCTGGGCCAAAGTATACGCAATAAGAAACAAACAAAATCAACGACCTTGCATTAGATCTGCATGTAATCGCATTACAACTATGGAATTCACCAACATTAGAATATGAAAATTAGGAAATCTAGCATTAATTCAGCTCAAATGCGAGTGTGATAAACACATACACACAGACAAAAAAAAAAAAAAAAAAGAAAGAAAAAGAAAATACAAGAATACATAATCAAAGGAATGGCAAGAGATCCAGCTATCTGAATAAACCGAATTCCAGGTACCTTTATCGGAAAAATGAGAGCAGATCTGAGTGGAGCAGAGGTAGAGGCTAGTCCTCCATTTTCTGAGAGAGGGAGAGAGAGAGAGAGATTGATTGTTGCTTGGAACAGAGAATGAATCGAAGAAGTGAATGACTATTAATAGCAAAGAGAAAGCGAGGATTGGAGTTGCTTGCTCTTCAAATTACTTCCTCCTATCCATGTATTATAAAATAATAAATTCGAAAGATTTGAGAAAGAGAGTAAGAAAGGGACGGCCTTTGATTCTTGAAGAACGCAGAGAGAGAGAGAGAGAGAGAGAGAGAGCCTGCCACAAGAAGGCCGTAAAATCAGTGGGGATAAATATATTTACACACGACATGGTGCAGTAAAATCGTAACTCCGCAGTAAAACAATATTAACCTCTTATTATACAATTCTTTCTCAACTGTTGTAAATATAACTAAAAGTGGGTCATATTTCACTAACAATATATGGTTTTTCAATGGATATAACTAAAAGTAGGTCAAATTTCACTAACATGATAATTCACTTCATCAGATATTGATAAAGTATAACGTTTGCTTAGTTTTTAAGTTTTCATGATAATTATGAACCGTAATGATGGCCTTCACCTTATTCAATATAAAATTTGGTGCATAATTTGTATAAAAATTACAACACATATGCCGTAATTTAGATTCTGTTAAAAAAATTACAACACATATACCTTTATGCACAATGTCCATAAGGTAACCATAAGCTGATACAAAATAAATTTGGACTTTTAATAAAGGAAAAATTACAGTTTATCCCTTCAAAGTTGACAGCGTTTTTCAATTCGAACACCAAAGTTTTAATTTTTGCAATTTGACCAATTGTATCAAAAACTTCCTATATTGCCCCTACTTTTTATTTTTTTATTTTTTATAAAAAAATTTAAAAAAAAATTCAGGGTGGCCGTAGCCACCCATTTGCCCATCTGGCCAATTTTGCACCCTTAAATTTGTTTTTTTTTTCATAAAAAATAAAATAAAAAAATTAGTGGCAATATGGGAATTTTGGGATAATATTGGTCGAATTGAAAAAAAAATTGAAACTTTGTGGAGGTGGATTGCAAAAATTGAAACTTTGATGTTTGAATTGAAAAACGATGTCAACTTTGGGAGGATAAACTGTAATTTTCCCTTTAATAAACGTTTGAGTGATGCAAATTTATGGATTTCATTAAGTTAATTGAGATGTAGCGATACATGCAACAAAAAAGATAATGAGTATAGGAATAATCGTTCCAAACCATCGGGGAGGAGTGTTGGCCTTCATGTGCTCTACCAAATTATATACTACACCTAACATTGCCTAACGTAGACAGCAACCAAATTCAATAGATATACGTGATACTTGAAGGAGATGTGTTGGGAGTAGTAAATGTTCTGGGGAGAGAATGACAAGTTGGAGTCGATATGAACAATTGATTGACGGTGCAAAAATTGTATTAAAAAGTATACAATTTTGACGCGTGAGACACATCAAACAAGAAGTAAATTCAACAACTTACTACCTTGCAAAAACAGCCACAAATCAATAACAAATGAAAGTTTATCCCAAATCCATCTTAGATATTATACTTAATGAACAAATTGTTTCATCTTGATATATTAACTAAAGTCTTAAAGCTTTACTTTAAAAAATAATAATAATAATGTTAATGTGCAACTGATAGTGACGGTAATATAAATAGTATTACGGCTAATACAAAACGACGTGAAACATACAGCCGATCCACTATCTAAAGAAGAAGAAATCGAAGCACCGACTCAAGTAAGACAGCCACTGCAAGCGACATTTATGCCATTGTAATAGATTATTAATTGGTCCAAGCCATCCACGCAAGAGTCAAAATCGATCGTGACTGTTCATCCATCAGAGATCTAAGACCATAACAGTGATGGTATGAGAACTCAAAAAGGAAAACAAAAAATTATATCTGGATTAGGAGATTAATATTATGTTTTTTATATTAAGGGTTAAATACTCTTTTGCCAAATAATTCTAAAAGTCTCTCTTGTGTTCATCTTAAGTCTCTCTAAGAATGACGTGACTATTAAAATCATTATTTGATCAAAATTCAATAATAATCAATTACACGTCCAATTGTGATTTTAATAGTCATATCATTCTTAAAGAGACTCAAGATGAACATAAGAGGGACTTGTAGCATTACTTCTCTTTTGCCCCTAGCGTTTCAATACTTTATTTTTTTTTTCCTTTTAAGGTTTCATTTTTATCACTAGAGTTATATGTGATTTTCATAAAGATCAAGACAATACTTCTGTTAAAATTTCATTCAAAACTTAACAGAATGCCATGTCAACACCAATCAAAAGTCGCCACATGTCATCTTGATATATTTTTTGAAAAAATTATATTTAAAAAATATATATAATTATATAAAATTATATACTTTTATATTATATATAATTTTTATATATTTTTTAAATTATAATTTTTTTTTTCTGAGGATCTAGGGTCTTATTTCATTGGAAACAAAAATAATAACAAAATAACAAAATGAAAATACAAAAAAAATAAAATAAAAGAGCAGGCCATGCAAACACGTTCAATCATTTCTCTTATTAAAAATGATTTGAGTGCTGGCTTTAGTGAATGTCGGTGCAAGAGAATTTTCCGTCAGGAAGACCGCAAGACGCGCCATGTGCCTGAATTAAACCAAACACCGACTAATGATAATAAAGACGAATCTAGAAAAAAACAAAATTTATATGACAAACACTAATTTCCGACTTTTACTCGAGAGAGATCATCCTATTGCCGACAGCTCCATTCCTGGGTCCCGCTAAGCGTGATTGTCGGAAATTTGACTGGGCCCGGCAGCATCATGTACCGTCTCCATGATGATCTTACGGTTCTAAATGTCTACGCTGGTGTACGCAAATATAACTCAGACGCGCCGTTCGCTGCCTTCTACAATTCCTAATTTCCTAGGATCCAGATCCTGTGAGGTTTTTTTTTTTTTTTTTAATTTTCGAGCAAATAAGGCAAGGTACATGAATAAAAAACTGAAAAAGGGTTTCGCACCTCAACAACAAACTCAAAACAGTAATAAAAAACTGAAAAAGGGTTTCGCACCTCAACAACAAACTCAAAACAGTAATACAATGCAAAAAATATAAATAAATAAGAAATGGGCCAAAAAATGCTTGGTCCTCTGAATCTTGGTTAACAGACCAAGAAATGACACAATCAAAGTAATGTTTTAAGTAAACCAAAGATCTAACTAACTTTGAAACAATAACATCCTCCAAAAGGAAGCCGATGAAAGGAGCAGATCCCCGTGAGGTTGGGAAGAGGTGCGATAAACTAACAGAAATTATCTTCTACTACTTGAGGACGGTGAGCTTATGGTGAACCTCATTGCGATTTACTGTTTGACCGTTGGATTCTAGGCTATGCACAAATTTTGGGTGCACCGTGCATGGATGCCATCTTGATCAGCTTGGAGCAAAATATGTACAAACTGAAACTCAAGTGAGATACTTACAAAAGAATTAAGGGCGGGTTTGGCAATACATTCCTCTCTTTTACTTTTTTTTTTTTTTTTTTCTTTCTTTTCTTTTTCTATTATCAAACAATTTCCTTCACTCTTTTCTCACCAAAATAAATAAATAAATAAATTGTTTCACTTTTATATCATATCAATTTTCTTATTGCTATTCAAACAAATACCAACAACAAAACTTTTAAACACATAGTCCCTTAGTGCTTCCAGAAGTGTTTGTTTTTTTTTTTAACTTGTAAGAGCATGTTTGAGATTATATTTAAAACATAGAACTTTTAACTTAAAAAGTGTTTTTTAACAAAATCTTTATTTTTAAGCTTTTGCCAAAAATGAGTTTTGGTAATTTTTATGCTTTTTAAACTTTTAAAATCGCTTTTAATTTTTTGAACCAAACGAATACTTTTTTCTTTAAACAGACTTTTTGAATATTAAACGCACTTTTGAGCCCATCAAACACAATTCCAAACAGGCCTTAAGTCTGGATAGTGCTTGCTTTTGTAACACCCTCCATAAGCTCCTTGCATAATTCAGCCTTGTCGGTCATCCAATGCTTGCATATAAACTCTCCATATTTTACAAAAGAAATGAAGAAGTAATATGGTATAATTCTAATAACAATCATTGATATTTTAATTCAGAGAAATTATGCTATATATATATATATATACTAGTTAGAAGGCACATGCTTGAATCCCTGTGTACAACAAAAAGAACTCTATGTAAGAGTTAATCTCAATGGCACATACAAAAAAGAGCATATGGTTTTGTTCTTAATCTACTAATCAAGGGCGGAACTAGGATTTTTGGATTAGGGGACGAACTTATATAATACATAAATATATAGATACATATAGTCTTTATTTATAGGTATGTTCGTGTGTGTTTATGCTAAATAAAAACAAAGAACTCTTAAATTTAATTTCATATTAAATTGTACGCTATTACAAAAGTTGCATGTCTATAGAATCATCGTAGAAAAGATCAAGAGAACTTTCTTTTCGAATACACAAGTTTCATATTTTGCTATAGACATGTACAAAAAAAAAAAAAAAAGAAGAACATTTCTCCTTCAAATTACGCTCGACGACGATCGCTAATGGAATAAAATTCATCCATTATCATCTCTGAAGTGAAATTCTTAGCAATTTCTTTCTCAGTATAAACTACCAATTGGTCTACAAGAAACTCATCTTCTATTCTAGTACGTAATCTAATCTTTATAAGTTTAATGACATAAAAAGCTCGTTCTACAGTCGCAATAGAAACAAGGAGAGTCAACACTAGGCGAATCAATCTGTCAATCAAAGGATAAATCTTTGACTTTCTTGAAACTGCCAATCCTCTGCATAATTCAGATAATGTAAATATATTTTGAAAATCTTGATGAAGCATAGGAAGGATAAATCGGCTACTTCGAAAGAGCCATGATCTCCAATGGTTACTTCGAGGGAGCCTTAACCTCCAAAACAAAGTAAATTGTATTATAAAACAATAATCAGCTCATATCTATTTATTGATAGTCTCTCCTTTAAATAGAAGCATAATTACATAGAGCAATAGAAGACCTGATTTGGCGAGGACTAGGATTCTATTTTATTTCATGCTAAGACCTTTCCATATTGGATTCTAATTTGTGTAGAATTAGAATCAACGTAGGACTAGGAGATTTACTCTCCTTATTGGACTCTAACACGACATCGGACAATATCAAATAATTATGATTATATCACTTTGGCACATCAAGCTTATAATGCTACAATTGAAACTTCTTAGTTAACTTGCATATATCATCAATCTTAAATGATTTGTATGCATCTTTAGAGCTTAAAGCGACGCTAAGAATGAGGAATTCCACAGCCAGCTCACTAAATCTATTTTTCAATTCTTGTAATTGGAAGTTTATTGCAACAGTAAATATACCAACTCTAAAATAATGCTCCACCGTTGTTGGAGACCCTTCATCTTAACGATGAGATCTACCTTGAACTCTAGTATAATGAGCATTCATATTAGGAATATCAATATCATTTTCTTCACAAAATGATTTAACAGTAGCAAGCAAAGGCTCCCACCCATCATCACTCCTCGTTTCAATGAGTAATTGTGTAGTTGAAACTTGACTCATGACATTTAAAATGTCTAAGGATTTTTGTTGCAAAGTTTGGCAAAGCATGTTAGTGAGTCACATAATTTCTTTTATCAAATGCAATATCAAAATAAATTCAAATGATGTTAATATCATGTAAGCCGCTTCAACATCACCACATTGAGAATAATTAGCTCCCTCCTTTGAGATCTTGTTGATAACTGAACAAGTTGCACCAAACATTGTTATCATGCTACAAACAGATTGATAATGAGATGACCATCAAGGATCTCTAAGTCGTTGCAAAGTATCAATTTGGTTTGCCCCCATTCCAATCTCAATTACATTAGAAGCAATCAAAATTTCAATTTCATGAGCGTAAATAGATTGCAATTCATCATGACGTTTAGAAGAACCCCCAACAATATTAATAATTGAAGCCAACTGGATAAAGAATTAATGAATATGATTGGATTCTCTAGATGCTGCAACTAAAGCTAATTGTAGTTGTAACCTATTCCATTCACCATGCATATTACTACCTCCATCATATCCTTGGCCTCGAATATTCTCAATTTGGTGGTTGTAACGAGAAAGAATAACACATATCTCATTTTTCAAAGATGATGCAGTAGTATCTTTTACATGCACAATATTAAAGAATCACTCCCTAATAAAACCATCTTTATCAACAAACCTCAAAATAATAGCCATTTGCTCATTTTTTTGATTCATCCCAAGCTTCATCAACGAGAATGCAAAATTTGGCATTCCCAATTTCTTTTTGAATCGCATCCCGCACTTTATTTGCAATGATATGCAGCATTTCCATTTGAATTTTATGTGATGTAAATTTGGCATTTTCTGGAGCATTTTTCAAGACAAGCCCAGCAACATCATCATTATAGCTTGCTAGGAGCTTGTAGTGACCCAAATAATTAACTAAGCTCAAGTATCTTAGTTAGAGAGTTAATTTGAGTTTTGGGTCACTAGGAATAGCTAGGAGGGCATTTTGGAAAATTTGGATTTTCTAATCATACGTACACATGGAGGACCACGCGGATGTACGCCTACAAATAGTACGCAGACGTACGCATGTGGACCACCCGAACGTACACTGACTTTTGGTTGACCATTGGTTAATGCATGTATATACGATGTAGCCTTTGGTCCTATGGGTAAACAGTACGCGAACGTACGCCCCAATAGTACCATACGTATTCTGCTTTTCAGAACAGCCATGCAGTGCTCACAGCTTTTTCCTACCTATAAATACCCTACCCCCTCGACCTTTACGCTCCATTTTTGCCCCTGAACCCTCTTGAGACCCTGTGTGAGTAATCTTGTGAGTTTATGAGTTCTTGAAGGAGACGAGGTGGTTTCTTGGAGGTTTTGCTTCAAGGAGGTAACCTTCTTTGCGTAAGCTTTCTCTTTAGTTGTTATATTGCTTCTCTAGACTAGCTTAGTTGTTGGTTTGAGCCTCTAACTAGGTTATGCCTTTAATCTTTGTTTAAGTTTGGTTTAGCATTTCATCTTTGTTGAGCGAATTTTCTTGAGCATTGGAGATATTATTTTGAGATAAGAGGTCCTAGAAATATTTTTGGTAGCTTTAAAACTAGTTTGGGAGGATAGCAAGATGTTTGGAACAAATAAGGTTCTACCTGAACCTTCTGGGTGGATGTACAACCAGGATCCCGGACGTACGGCTGGCCAGAAGCGTTCCAGGAAATGTCATTTTGGCCAGTTGTCCGATAACCTCTATTTCCATGTTCTAGGTTCGTTTCAGTTGGACTTAGTACTAATAGAATGTTTTTTCACATATTTGGAGAACCTAGATCGTTTAGAGGAGTACTCGGAGAACTTGTTCGACCCAGGTGAGTTTTAACTCACATAATGCTTGCCCTTTATTTTCCCACATCGCACGACTATTTTGTGTACCAAAACATGCATATTTACAACTATCACAATATACACTTTGTGGCACATGAACTCTATCATTTGTGAAAATGTGCTACTTAAGAAGATAATAACATTAAGATTTGTAAAAGCATGCATGTAAAATACGAATAAGGCTAATTGCATCATATGACATGGTACACTGGTACGTGCGGGATAATGGCCATGGGCTTACTATACATGTTAACTTTATGGTTAAATGTGTATGTTGTTACATGAGTCTTGGATCCAATGGTTATTTCATGACCAGCGCGGGTTTAATGAGCGGTTACTACACTATGTACATCATTAGTAAGGTGAGCCACCCGAGGTCGGACTCGGTCGGGCTGCTAATGTTATGGACTGTAGCGTACAATGTTCGGGGCACCAGCATTGTATTACAGGTCCCTCGAGATAGCGCCAACCCTACTGAGAAGGGGTAAAATCTTAGGTAGACCATACAGTTGAACTATCATTATTACTCATGATTATAAGCATGTATTATATCTATATTGCATCCACGAATAACTGTCACATCTAAACTGTTGCATTCTTTACCAAATGGAGTTCATCATTAAATGGTATGGATATTGTGTGCATTATTACTCACTAAATCTTCAAAGACTTACCCCTTTTATTCTTTCCCCTCCATTATGTATAAATTACGTGGTCTAGCTAGCATAGAGGGAGATGTTTATGGACCAGACTTGGGTGATTGTTCAAGATTTGATTAGAGTCATTTTTTAAGATGTGGATCCAGTGTACCCGAAATCCATGTGGGATGATGGACGAACCACATAGGCAGGCATCACAGAGATCGTTATCGCGTTGGCATTACTCACGATTATGCGTTAATTTTATTACCTTATTTCCAGAAATTTATATTTTGGGATGTAATATTTTGATGGTCGGTCTATGACCAGCACATTGTATGACCTATTTATATTATGATGTTTCATCATTAGTCTGATGATTGTATGTGTGGAATTTAGTTGTTGCTTTCTATTCTTGTAGTTTAAAAGTCTTTTGCTATATTATCTCGGTTATGAGAGATAATGATCCCTGAGTCTTGTCCCGTGAAGAATGTAGGCTGGAAGACGAACCATAGAGTTAATTACCAGTTAATTGATTTTCACAGGGCATTACAGAGCTTTATCAATTCAATGAAGTTACCTTAATTTTTCGATTCAGTGCTTTCATCGTGACCTCTAAAGGTACATGCTTGGAATGCTAATGTTATGTGCTAAAATATTCATATTTTAGCCCATTGATTTACACTTGTTAATTTCTTAGTCTTGTTATTTTATTTTCTTTTTGTGTTTTCTGTGTTTTTGTAGGTCATGGAAGAAAATGAAGCATTTCTAGAAATCTCAAGCTTAAAAGGCAATTTGGGAAAAAAAGAGCTAGAAGTTTTGGATCAAGTACAAGCATCCAGGCGCAGTGCGATCGAGCGCACTACACCTAGTGCTCGAGCGCCCAAGCCAAGGAGTGAGTGCAACATGTGATCGTGAGCAAGAAGGCGGCTTGAGCACATATGCGCTCGAGCGCCCAACACAGAAGATCGATCACACAACTACGATCGAGCGCACTCATATGCTGGAAAAAAAAAAAAAAAAAAAAAAAAGGACATGTGGCTAGACTCCTTTTCCTCATCAAACTAGGTTTTCCAAGTCCTAGTTCAACTAGGACTTAAACATACGAGTTTACGTGAGACCTCTCTGCATCATCCAAGTAAGTACACCCTTCCCTTTGAAACTCTTGTGCCTACTAATACTACTCTTGTCCCTTCTACTATCAAGGCACCAGAATTGGAGCTGAAGCAGTTACCAGAACATCTCACATATGCTTACTTGGGAGAGAACCATATACTACCTGTTATAGTTGCTGCAAACCTAAGTTTTGGGGAAGAGGAGAAGCTATTGAGAGTTCTTAGAGAGCATAAAACTGCGTTAGGATGGACTAGTGCCGACATCAAAGGCATAAGTCCGGCCAAGTGCATGCAACAAATCTTCCTTGAGGATGAAGCAAAGCCAACTAGGGATGCACAAAGAAGACTCAACCCACACATGAAGGAGGTAGTCAAGCCTGAGGTTTTGAAATTGTTGGATGTTGGCATTATCTACTCCATCTCAGACAGTAAATGGGTAAGTGCGGTTCAAGTAGTGCTGAAGAAGAGTGGGATCACAGTGGTGAAAAACGAAGAAGATGAGCTGGTACCTACAAGAATAACCATTGGTTGGAGGGTATGTATTGACTACCGAAGACTGAACAAGGTGACCCGAAAAAGATCATTTTCCTCCGCCCTTCATTGATCAAAAGCTAGAGAGGTTAGCTGGCCATAGATATTACTGCTTTCTGGATGGATACAGTGGCTACAACCAAATTGCAGTAGCACCAGGAGACTAAGAAAAGACCACCTTCACTTGTCCTTTTGGCACATTTATGTACAGACGGATGCCGTTTGGACTATGCAATGCACCCGCCACCATTCAAAGATGCATGTTGAGCATTTTCTCAAACATGGTGGAGAAATTTATTAAGGTTTTTATGGATGATTTTAGTTTTTTTGGCTCTAATTTTGATGAATGCCTCAATCATCTGAAGATTGTCCTCAAAAGGTGTGAAGAATGCAACTTAGTGCTTAATTGGGAAAAGTGCCACTTTATGGTACAACAAGGCATTGTGCTAGGTCATGCCATTTTCAGCAAGGGCATTGAGGTAGATAAGGGCGAAATTGACATCATCTCCAAACTCTCTCCTCCTATGACGGCCAAGGATGTAAGAAGTTTTCTGGGCATGCCTGGTTTTATAGAAGATTCATTAAGGATTTCTCCAAGATCTCTAGACCCCTCTGTGCACTACTGGCCAAGGATGTCAAGTTTGAATGGACTGATGAATTCATGAATGCTTTCAACATATTGAAAATTTTGCTCACATCTGCACCAATAATGATGGCACCTGATTGGAACCTTCCATTCGAGCTCATATGTGACGCCAATGACTTTGCCTTGGGAGCTGTCTTAGGTCAAAGAGTCAATAAGGTACCTCATGCTATCTATTATGCTTCTAGAACCTTAAATGATGCTCAGCTAAATTATTCTACTACTAAGAAAGAATTGTTTGAGGTCATATTTGCTTTGGAGAAGTTTAGGTCATACTTGATTGGTTCTAAAGTTATTGTATTCACTGACCATGCCGCTTTAAGATATTTGTTTGCTAAGAAAGATGCAAAGCCTAGATTGATCAGATGGGTACTTTTATTAAAAGAATTTGACCTTGAGATTAGGGACAAAAAGGGTAGTGAGAATGTGATGGTGGATCACCTATCCAGGTTATTTCTTGATGAAGAAGGAAATGAGCTTCCTTTAAGTGAAAACTTTCCAGATAAGCAATTATTATAAAATAGATGTCCAACTTCCATGGTATACAGATATTGTTAATTATATAACTCCTAAAGTTTTTCCTTTAGGAATGTCTAGTCAGGAAAGGAAGCGGTTGATGTCTATGTCTAGACAGTACCATTGGGATGACCCTTATCTTTTCAAATTCTGCCCTGACCAAATCATCCAAAGGTGTGTGCCATAGGAGGAGCACATGAGCATATTATAGCATTGTCATCAATTTGCCTGTGGAGGGAACTTTGGAGCTAAAAGAACAACACTTAAGGCATTACAATCTAGTTTTTATTGGCCTAATGTGTTTAAAGATGCTGTTGGGTTTTGTAGTTCTTGTGATAGATGCCAGAGGACAGGTAACATCTCATCTAGAAATCAGATGCCATTGCAAAATATTCAAGTGGTAGAGTTCTTTGATGTGTGGGGTATTGACTTCATATGCCCATTTCCTAACTCATTTGGTTATTTATATGTTCTTGTGGGTGTGGATTATGTGTCTAAATGAGTCGAGGTTGTCCCCTCAAAAACTAATAATCACAAAGTTGTTGTGAAGTTCTTGCAGGACAACATTTTTACTAGGTTTGGGACTCCTAGGGCGATAATCAGTGATGGAGCTAGCCACTTCAATAATCAGGATTTTGCTTATTTTATAAAGAAATATGGGATCACACATAAAGTTGGCACTCCATATCATCCTCAAACCAGCGGTCAAGTGGAGATAAGCAACAAAGAGATCAAAAGCATCCTAGAAAGGACAGTGAATACCAGCAGGAAGGATTGGTTTCTGCGCTTGAATGATGCATTATGGGTCTATAGAACTGCATACAAAACCCCTATTGGCATGACCCCATATAGGTTGGTCTTTGGGAAGGCGTGTCACCTACCAGTGGAGTTGGAGCATAGAGCGTAACACCTCGGTCCCATATTGGGAAGATGAGAAAAAGCCCACATAGAGGGATTTGGCTTACATGCTGTTATTTTAATAACAGCATGTATGCTGTAGTTTAATCAACGGTCAAGATTGAATTTTTCAAAATATCTTTTCATTTTCTCTCTCCTATTAAATGCTTCCAAAAGTAAGTCAACTTTAAAATTTAATCTTGACCGTTGATTCAATTACAGCATGCATGCTGTTATTTTAATAACAGCATGTAAGCCGGATCCCACATAGAGTGGGTAGTTTATAAAGATAGTCATGGGTGCTAAGTCCCACATTGCCTAGTTAATAGGTGAAACTGAGCTTTATAATGAATTCTAGGGAAACTCCAAATTGACTAGTCATTTTGGGGTAATAGCGCAGATGTGGCTAGCGCTTTTTTCTGGGTCGTTACAAGTGGTATCAGAGCCACCTACTAACGCCAAGACATGTGGTATTAGAGCACTACATGATGTGGCCCTGACGAGGACGTCAGGAATTTAAGAGGGGGAGTTTGTAACACCCCGGTCCCATATTGGGAAGATGAGAAGAAGCCCACATAAAGTATGTAGTTTATAAAGATAGTCATGGGTACTAAGTTTCACATTGCCTAGTTACTAGGTAAAACTAGGCTTTATAATGAATTCTAGAGAAACTTCAAATTGACTAGTCTTTTTGGGGTAATAGCGTAGATGTGGCTAGCTCTTTTCCCTGGGTCGTTACAATGATGATCATTGAGAAACTTCTCACTAAGTAACTGGATCTCTTGCATCAGTAAGCAATGATTGTTCACGTCAAAAGGTGAAGAATTTTGATTTGGTTAATGTTATGGTTAGTTTGGTTTCGTAGCATTTTTTTACTCGAGTTAGTAAGTCCTTAGGGGTGTCTTTACACCTAATGCCCTAAAACCATCTGGTTTAGGAATCATTGACTTAGGATCAATTAAAAAGCTTAAGGGAATCAACACTGCACAGCCTAACCAAAAAGAAGAAAAAAGAAAGTTATGCCATGGTTTTTCATTCTAATAGGGATTTCAATGAACTTTGAGATATTGAGACATTGCACATTAGAAATCATTAGAAGCTTCATATTTATGTGCTAGTTCACTTTACACTGTTTCGAACTTGTGATGTCTTAGCCTGTCTTTTGTAAGTAATTAGATTTTAAAATTCCAATTCATTGAGAAGATAGAGCTTATCCTTTTAAGCTTGCTAATGAATGAAAATTATGGTTTTGAGTGATACTTCAATTTTTGGATAACATGAACTTTGCATAATGTTTGTGGGTAACATTCCTGGAAAACCTTCATGAGACTTTACTCGTCCTCTAGGGAATGCCTAGGGGTTTAAAAGGCCTGTTGCATACGCTAAATGCAATCGTACATCCCACGAAAGATGGATTTATTTTTTTGTTCTCTGTTTTTCATTTTGTTTTTAGTTTCGTATTGCTAAGGGACTATCAATATGTAAGTTTGGAACTAGCAATATGTAAGTTTTAGCCCCTTAATTTACACTTGTTAATTTCTTAGTCTTGTTATTTTGTGCTTTTTTATTTTCTTTTTGTGTTTTCTGTGTTTTTGTAGGTTATGGAAGAAAATGAAGCATTTCTAGAAGTCTCGCGCTTAAAGGGAAATTTGGGAAAAAAATGATAGAAGTTTTGGATCAAGGACAAGCATCCAGGCGCAGTGCGATCGAGCGCTAGCCATTGAACACTATCTATAAAGGTTTTGAGCCGCAACTGATTATTCTTTGTTTCTTGTAATATTTGTATTTCAACTAACTTGTCAATATGCCCTGACTGATTCATTAGATCCTCACAACATTTCATAACAATTTTATGTGGTGAATTTGGATCTTTCCCCACATGTCTCATTAAAGAACTATTCATCCCATCACTTTTCTTTTTCAAATTGTTAAAACATTTTCCTGTAAATGCATCTAATCCTGGACGACATGTTGGTTTCTTAGCAAAAACATAGCATTGAAGACAAAACATAGCATCCTTTGATTCTGAGTACTCCAACCAAGTTGAGTATGTCTTAAACCAAAAGGTTTGAAATCGGCGACGATTATTACCCGTTCTGAGCTTAGCATTCAATTGGAATTTGGAAGAAAGCTTAAGTAGTGAGCAATCTAGTATTTTCAGCTTACATGTTTTATAATAAATTGTAAATTGTAATGACCTTATAATATGCAATTGGTAGCTAAGAGTGGAGTTAAGTCACATGACTATGGTCCATGGATGAGAATGAGACGCCAAAAAAATAGACTCAAAGTAAATAAATTTTTTTTAGAAAAGTGTCCTCCAGCTATGACCTATCATAGACTCAAAATAGATAAAAATAAAAACTGAAAGAAAGGCATCTGTGTTTACATTCTGTATACATTTATCACATCTAACACGTAAAATTGTACCAAAAAAAAAAAAAAAGGTGAAAATGGGGAAACGAGGGACAAGCCTAAGAGTAATGATCTCCATTCTCCAAGTTGATTATCTTCTTCTTCTTCTTCTTCTTTTTTATTTTTTTATTTTTTTTAATTAAGTTCATCATCTTTTGCGTTGCTACCAAAATTCACAAAACTCAAAGGGAAATAAAGGCACCGACTCACCAACAACAAAATTAAATAAAAATAACAACAAACAATAATACATGTAACATGTGGTGTGACACAGACTCATCAAACAACAAAGTAACAAACAACGACAAAATTTTTTTTCAAAAAAAATTCTAAGATTATGATGCGAATTGCCTTGCGGATATGTGTTTTTGTTGAGGTTTTTAATAACTTTTTATTTAGCAAAAAAAAAAAGAAGAAAAAAAAAATTCGATCTATTAAGAGAGTTTGATCTTTTTCCTTAATGGAAAAGAAATCATAGGATCTATCATGGTGAGAATTATAAGGAAGAACTAAATAGCCTTGTATAGGAAAGAGGATCACCCATCACTTAGAAGAAACAAAAAAATATATATATAGAAAAACAGGATCACCCATTTTATATGCTTGACAGATGTTCAATTATTATCCAATTCACACACATGTGAAGAAACAAGAGAATTTGGTTAAGAGTTGTGTTAGAGATAAATTATTATCCAATTCACAAAGTGGTGTGGCACGGACTCACATCACTCACCAAACAACAAACAACAAAGTGACAAACTTCCTAAAAAAAAAAGAAAAAAAAAAAGAAGGCATCAGCCTATCCCTTTCTAAGCTTTCTCAGTTTCTCTTTCTTTCTCTCCCTCTTATTTTTTTCAGCCTTTATTCTCTGGGTGTCTTCTTTATTCTCCTTTTGAGTCTTTTGGTTATGCCTTTTCAAATGTTTGAGAGAGCAAGTGAGAGTCTTTTGCAGAGGCCAGACTCACCACGCACGACTTTGGGCTTTAGTTCACCAAAGAATCAAATTCAGAGATAAGGAGTTGCAGTCTTCCAGATATACACTGGCAAAAAAAAAACAAATAAGCTTCAATCTTCCAAGCTTTGATTTTCTTTCAATGGATGATGGATCTAGAGAGATCCATGGCTTAATGAACACTTTCGTTCTAGAGACAGTGTAGAGTAGTTTTGAAAGTGAAGAGAGACGAGAGAAGCTGAATCACACGGAAATAATGATTTTGTTTTCAAGATGTGATTTTTGTTCTGATGCCAGCAGAGAAGAGATATTAGCATAAGTTAGTTTGATGCTTGACTCTTGATGTGATGCTACAAAAAGGCTTAAAGCTCAAAATCAAATTGTAGTCCTACTAGTTATAAATGAATGGGAGTAAGTTTAAGGGCAAACAGAATGATGGCATTTTCATTTGGGGTGAAATTAAAAAAAAAAATAAAAAAAAATAAAGGGGATAAAAATATTATTTTGGGGGGAAAAGTTTATTAATTTATGAGACAAATTTGTAAAATATATATATTTGGGAAAATTACACTTTACACCCCCCCTAAAGTTTGAGCCGATTTTCAATTCGACCCTCAATGTTTCAATTTTTGCAATGCACCCCACCAAAGTATAAATTTTTTTCAATTTGGCCTATCCATTAGTTGCTGCCATCTTCTCTAACGGAAATGTGATCACGTGACCAGCACGTGATCACTTATGCTGATTCTTTCTCCAAAATGCCCCCAACCCCATCTTCCCTTTTTCGTCCTTGAGTATGAACCATACTCTCTGGATGATCTCTACGAACATGGTTAGTATAAATATATGACACCAGTCAAACAAATTCGTTAAATATGTCAAATTTTTTATGTAATTATTAATTTCTGCAACAAAATTGGCATACCGATCTCCAACAAGCTTGGTGAAGATCTGAAGCAAGGTGCCCTATTCATCCCTATCCACCAAAATCCCCAATTCCTCGCATTCCTTGATCTGCTCATCGGTCAACATGTCTCTGGATCAGTTCTTCAGATTCTTGTAGTAGCTCGGTGGCGGCGACGACGACGGCATGAACTCGAAGCCCCTAACCCCACTACGCTTCCTCATCTCCCTTAGCGTCCTAAAGATGTTCGAGGACACCAGCGCTAGGTGCTACACCTCGGCCCCCTTGTTGTGCTCTCAGAATGTATGAATCGGACTCTTCCGCTTTGTTCCGTACACCAGCTCGTTCATCGGCAACAAAACCATATCGTCGTTGTTTCCCCAAACCACCAAACCACCGAGTTTAACCCGCTCTCGCTCGTTCCGACCTCATCTATTGTGAACTCAGCGAACTCGTGGAATCCGGTGAAGCTTTTCACATAGGAGACGGTCGTAGATAGGTCTGGCACGTTGCCCACGGGTGTGGTCTAGCCATCAGAGCCTGAAGTCCAACGAGTAGGATGAGAGCCCGTCCACGAGTTCGAATTTGGGCAAGAACCAGGAGTCCGGGTCTTGGGAGTCTTGGGGGTTCAGGTTAGAGCTGTTGTAGCTCATGTAGCACAAAACGATGTCGCCGTAGAGGTGGACCTCGGCGAGGCTGGTACGGATCATGTATTCTAGTGACAATGATGAAGAAGATGGGGTTGTGGGCATTTTGGGGAATGAATCAGGATAAGTGATCATATGTGGGTCACGTGATCACATTTCCGTCAAAGAAGACAGTTGTGACTAACGGATAGGCCAAATTGAAAAAAAATTTAAACTTTGATGGGGTGCATTGCAAAAATTGAAACATTGAGGGTTGAATTGAAAATCGGCTCAAACTTTGGAGGGTTAAAGTGTAATTTTCCCTATATATTTAAAGAAGAACTTCAGAAAATTTAGGGGGGACATTCGCCCCCCCACTACAACATGTCCATCCACCCCTGCTACTAATATAGGTAGACAAATTAATACACTATGATGAGCGCCAAATGTTGCACATTCAAACCCCTTAACTTGAATATGTTAATTCCTTAACATTGTTATCTATTTGATCTTATTTTGTTTAAATGCTTTCAGGTTCTTAGGGAGAATACAAGAAATACCATTGATTTTAGGCGTAAAATGCACTTTGAGAAGCTATTGGCAGAACTAGGATCGAGCCCAAGAAGCTCGAGCCCACCTATGCTCGAGTGTGCAAGCAACTAGGCTCGAGCGCATATGCGCTCGAGTGCATATCACCTAGGCTCGTGTGCACACAAGCGGCTGAGATGACCTGGAGTCCGAAACTGCTATAGAAAGCCTTTTCAGGTCTCTTAATCCTATTGGGAGACTGACTTACGAGTTTATAGGATTCCTAGGGCTTCTAATATTTGTTTTACACCCTATAAATAGGCCTATAAGCCTTGAAGAGAGGTGTGCTTAGTTTTAGAGAGATAATTCACACAAAGATCTTCTTGGAGACGTGAAGAGTTAAAGAGAAGATGAACATGGCAAGAGACTATCCCAGCACCAGCATGAGCAACTAATTTTGTAATAGGGTGTTGATGTAGCCATTTCCAAGTAACAATAGTTTAATTGTATTTTAATTTGAGTTTTTCTATATCAATGATGGTTGTATAACTGTGAGAATTGATCTTAATGTTTATATTCTATCATTATGAAATTCTATTGTCTTAGAAAACTTTTTATATTGATTCAACTCAATCCTTCATATTTTCTGTGATTATATGAATGATTGTTATACAACGGTTTTAATTGACACATGATTAATAGGATTTAATAGGCCATGTTTAGGAAAGACGAATTACTCTACACCCTACCTTAGTGTAATTTATGTTGACAATTTGTACGACCCGAAGATGGGTTATGCTTATCCATTAATTGCATTTAACTTATTAAGATATTTGGTAGTCCATACATAAGGAAGACAAATCGTACCACATCTAGAGGTTAGGCAGATGGTCTGTGCCAACCGAAAATAGATTATACTTATTTTTTAATAATTGTATTTTCTTGACTACTCGAGTGACATGAGTCTTATTATGCATATAATGAATTTTTCTTATTAATTTATTATTGACCATTATTATGCGGTTAGTGGTGAAATCAACTCCCTATTCTCCTTCTCATCACAATCTACTTTTGTTTTATTTTATGCATTTACTTTATAAACTCAAAAACAACAATCATATTTTAATTAAGTTATATTTAATTTTGAAAAATTTGATAATGTATTTTCACCTTCCGCATTATATTTATTTTGATTTGTCAATGGACGATCCCCTCAGTTAGTTATGAGTTAACTGTATTGGAGGAATTGCCATTCACCCTATCAAGGTAGATCGAATTACTTGATCCAATTTTGGGGGCATTACAGTTCGGTATATTGTTGGACCAATGGTCCTAGGGTTTCAATCAAATGTTCCAAAAAAGCATTGAAGGTTTGAGTCTAGAGTTAACTTCGAACATTCCAAGGGAACTTCGAACGTTCGGCTATTTTTTTTTTTTTTTTTGAAAATATTAGTTGTTAGGTATTTAGGAAAATTGGCCTATGACACTAGTTAGATTGATTTTAAACATTAATATCAAATCACGAGTGTTGATTTTTATAAAACATGATTAAAACATATAATTACTTTTGTCTTTTTATTTTATTTTATTTCAGAGTATTATACAAACCCCTAAAGCCTCCATCTTTGTTGTCATCATTGTCGAGCTCTCGCTCACGCTCAGTTTGTATCTTCTTTAAGGTGGAGGGGTTTCTAGGGTTCTTCAGAGACATGGAGGACTCGTAGAGTGTTGGATTGGGGTGTAGAGGTAACAATGGTGCAATGAGCCCATAAGGTTCAACCTATACAACATTTTCTTGATGCCATGGTTCAATAGGCTCTACACAAATAGACGAGTCTACGAGGCAAGCAGGGGGGTGAACGAGAGCTAGGGTCTATGGTGGTGGATTGCGGCAGTGGTGCTAGTGACAGTGACGACTATAGTGGTTGGTATTAGGTGTGGAGAAGGAATAAAGGCGGGTGATTGGTTGGGGATTTCGTACGATTAGACTAAAATGATCTTTTTCCTATTTTGAATAGGGATTTAGTAGGATTAGACTAAAATGATCTTTTTTCTATTTTGAACACTTCAATTTCATCTAGCTGTTGTGACGAAATCTAAGACACAAATTTGAAATAAGGGAAAAATATACTTTAGTCTATGAACTATGCCACATTTTCACTTATGCCTTCAAACTTTAAAAAGTGATATTAGAGTCCGAAAAATGTTAAGGTCACAACACAAATCTAACTTATAGCTAACTTCTCTTCTACGTGTCATTTAAAAAAAAAAATTGAGAGAGAAGATTTTGGGATTCTGAAAATTTGAGAAAAAAGACAATTTATTTGGTTTAAAATTCAAATTTTTTTTACACGTAGGAGAGAAGTTGGCCATAAGTTAGATTTGTGTTGTGTCCGTATCAAACCTCTTAAAGTCCTTTGAACTACCGCTACATGTCAAATTAGATATTTTTACATTTTTTTCTTCAAAATACTCTTGAATTTATTATAAAAAAAAAAAAAAAAAACCAATTGAAAAAACTTAAGGGCTCTCATATGACAAAAGGGCTACTCGTTTTGGGTATTTTCAAAATTTTCCTTTTTTATTTTAATTTTTTTTTCAAATTTTAAATTTTTAATAACTTTAGGGGTATTTGAAAAGAAAAATAAAAAAATGAATAATATACATATAGGGGCCGAATGTTATTTTTTAAAGATAAAAAACGCAAATAAAAATATAATAATAATGAGGGGCTGAAATATATTTTAGGGGAAAGTCCACATAACCCCTTCAAACTACCACTTAATTGACAATGTTCCCCCCAAACTTTCAATTGTGACAATGTCCTCCCTAAACTACAAAAAGTTGTCAATATTCCTCCCAATGACGAAATTACCCTTAGTAAAATTAAAAAAAAAAAAACTAAAATTTCGAGAAAAAACCTAAAACTAACAAAAAAAAAAAAAAATCCAAACGTTGGCCAATTTTTTCTTTTTTTTTTTTAAAAAAAAAATCAATTTTATAAGAAAAAAATTAAAAAAATTTCGATTTTTTTTTTTTTATAAAAATTGAAAATTTTTGTTTTTTTATTTTTATTTTTGTTTTATAATTTTATTTAAATAAAAATTTACGTTTTAAAAAAATAAATTTTCGTTTAATAAAATGAAATTTTTTGTTTTTTAAAACTAAATAAAAAAAATAGTTTTTTTTTTTTTAAAAATAAAAATAAAAATTTCCGTTTAAAAAAAATTAAAAATTTTTGTTTAAAAAAATTGTTTTTTTTTTAAATATTGTTTTTAAATTAAAACTTTTTGTTTTTTAAAAAACTCAATTTTTTTTTTTTTGAATTTATAGGGGTATTTTTCTCTTATTGAGAAATTTATAAGGGCATTTTTGTCTTATTGCTAGTCTTGGGGGGGACATTGATAATGTTTTGGTAGTTTGGAGGGGACATTGTCACAATTGAAAGTTTGAGAGGAATATTATCAATTGGGTGGTAGTTTGAGGGGGATACGTGGACTTTACCCTATATTTTATACTAAAAATATTGAGAGCTAACAAATTAGCAATGGAAATGAATGCAATTAATGAAAAAAAAAAAAAGAAAAAAGAAAAAAGAAAAAACAATAGACGTTCACTATTAAGAATTGGAAAATGCTAAAGCCCCAACTAGTAAATGATCCGCACCGCAAACCCTGCCATCGTAAATTGCCACGTCACAAGACAGGAACGTTTTAGTCATTTCATGCATTGTGATTCAACCATGTCTTTTCATCAAATGACGAAAATATTCTTCCGTTTCTGCAAGTGTCGAGATGTAATTGGCCGAGGAGGAAAAAGAATCTCCAGTAGCGATAAAGGTTGTGTGCCTCAAACGAAAGAGAACCCCCCCACCTCTCTCTCACTTGCTTTCAAACGAATTGCTTTCATCTTTCTCTTTCTTTATCTGTAAGCTATGGATCTAAGATTGTGAAATGGGTTCAGCAGCAACCATCTCAATCATACAAGAAAGAACCCACGAAGGGGATAGACAAAACAGGTTCTTATTCTTCTTTTTTTCCCCTTGAGATTTACTTCTTTATTATGATGTTTTTTTTCAAGCTTCTGAAGAATGATTAGTGCTCACACATGTTGAACTGGAACCAATTATATTTTGAAAATGGTATATGGGTTTGTTATTCAAATACCCAGTTTGGGTTTTTGAATAACAAAACAGGTTCTTATTCTTCTTTTTTTCCCCTTGAGATTTACTTTTTTATTATGATGTTTTTTTTCAAGCTTCTGAAGAATGATTAGTGCTCACACATGTTGAACTGGAACCAATTATATTTTGAAAATGGTATATGGGTTTGTTATTCAAATACCCAGTTTGGGTTTGTAAATTGTACATGTTGTGGAAACTTTTAGAGAATGAAAATTGGAAAAGTTCTCAAGGATCCCACTTGAATTATACTGTACACTTTCGTTTTCTGGGGTTGTACTTTTGGAAATTGTCCTGGTCCCAATTGGGTTAACATTGTTAATTCGATAGAAGATATTCCATTGTCTGATGCATTCTGGGATTGGTCCAATTTTAATCAGAAGATATTCTGGGTTATATGAGTTCCTTTCGTAGGAAAACTATTTGACGTAAGCCTCATCATTAGAGGGAGCTATTGTTTTTAACAGTTTATAAACAAAGTTGAACTTAGCTCCAAGGCATGATTTTTGCTTATTTTCTATCAGAATTTCTTGAATTAGGCCTACATATGTAGTGCCAATTTAATCACTTGTTTTTTGTCTTATGTTTTATCTTGTTTTGTTTTGTTTTGTTTTGTTAGTGAAATGACTGATCAACTATGCAATTAAGCAAGACGGAGTAAACATTTGATTGTTCTTTTAGATGTGTGTTATAGTGCTTCTGTCTACATGCCAACTTCAGCATTGGATATTATGATGGCTCGAAAAGTTTGCTTATATATATGAATGTATGTATCTTGTATTGCTTTCAATGATTCTGGCCATGGTAGCTTCAAAAAGTTTGCCAAAGTCTGTTACCATTCTCAGATTTCTTTGTATTCCCCTCGTATTTAATAAAGGTTTCGAAAAGGTGTTGGCCATCTATGTAAACCTTCTTGACTTGTTTGAACTGAATTTTTTTGAACATTTAATTGCATTCTTTGGTTTTGAATTTATTGATATCTCACCAATCATAAAAAAAAATATGGTTTTTATTTGGATCATTCTGTGTATTTATAGTTGTCCAAAAGAAAGAAGTGTATCCTTGCAATTCTTCTTAATATTTTATCTAATGGACTTCATTTGATTAATCTATTATTTCATTCTTACATCATTTTTTTCCTTCTTAAACTACTATCTATCACATTCAGGGCTGACTCAATAGGTAGGCCACTTAGGCCATTGCCTAAGGCCCCCAATTAGAAGAGAAAAAATAGGCCCCAAGAAGAAGAAGAAGGCCCTAAATGTTAGCTAATGAAATTGTTAGTGCATTTTTGTCTCTTCTCGTGGAGTTTTAACACACCTATGTTTTCTCTCTCTCTCTGTGACAGTTTTGTATTTTGGCCATTCATTTCTACATCTGTGGGAGATCTAGAGTCTATAACAATGAAACCTAATAAAAACCTAGATTTGCAAAATGAGAATAATGAATTTTAAAGAAAAAGATTATAATATAGAAATTTAAATAAATATTATTTAATTAATAGTTAAATATAAGAAAAGGTCTTGCTTAAAATTATCGCCTAGACCACAAAATTTATTGAGCTGGTCCTGATTACATTAAGATTGCGGTTGCTTTTATTGATCTTGAAATAGCGACTTTATGCTTTCATCTAGCTTCATTTGTTGGAATATCAAAAAGTTAGCCATGAAGAGTCAGGTTCAGGCATATCAAAATCCAAGGATTTGAGGACTTATCTGGATATCAAAATAATGTTGTACACTTCAATTTCTTGGAAATTTTTTTAGATTATATAAAGTTTGATGGGCTTAGTAATATTTTGCTGTTTACTTTCCAAGTTTTATGTACATCAATATGCATCGTGGAGACTCTGCTGTATGTCACTATAATAACTATTAGAGGAAGGAATTTTAGAAGAATTTTCTGGATCCATGCAGTATTGGCGTAATGATGTGATACTTATTTTTGGCAGTAGTATCTGCCTAGAAGAGTTCTTGAAAAATAGAGAGTTCAGCAAAGGAAGCATGACTTGTAACTTCCATCAAGAAAAGCCATTTCTTTTGATACCAATAACAGTATGCTGACACTTTGACTCAAGCTTTTGTTGCAATATGCTACGGCCTCTTTTAAGAAGAAAGCATTCTGAGCTCTTGCTCTCTTCTATAGGAAAGAATAAATATCGATGTACGATCTCTTTCAAGTAAAGTACTATATTGATTTGAATTCCACTTTATCAAACTAAAGTAAGTTAGCAAAGTCAAAATGCAAGATAGCCAATTGGTGAACCAACACTTTCTGGGAAAAGAAATTAATTACAATCTTGGTATCCATCTAAAGTACTGTGCTAAGTATTGGAAATGTGTCTACAGTGTTAATCATATTCTTAAAGTTTAAGTTCTTAATTTGAGTTGTACCTCCAAGAAAGCTGTGTTTGGTCATGAGAAAATAATTTTTTTTTGTTCCAGTTTCTCTTCTTAATTTTTATACTAGTAAAGGCCAAGCAATTTCAAAGTACTGTGTTGCAAATCAATAAAGAGGTCTTACATGTGTATGAGTGTGTGTCTGTATTTTAAATATAAGCTGCCTAATAAGTCCAATTTAAAATTATTTCCTTTTCCTGTTTCCCGTTTCTGTGTCAATGCCTCTAATCTTTTTCTTTTCTTGTCCTAACTGCAGGCAGATGAAGCCTGCACTACACAATGGCTGCTTCTGAGTATATGATGGGCTTTTGCTGAACATATGCCCTTAGAAAAAGCTGAATAAGCATTACGATCTGAGTGGGGGATCCATAATTCCTGTTGTCTATGAGCAGAGATGAAAGGAGGAAATACTTTTAGTTTGAGGGGGAGAAGTCTTTCTCTCACTTTGGTTGTTCTCATTGTTACAACTATAGCAATTTGGGCTTGGGAAAAAAATCCTTTTGCTAATAGTCTACTATCGGCCCAAGAGCA
The DNA here is from genome assembly GCF_965113065.1 of Corylus avellana. Lineage (NCBI taxonomy): Eukaryota > Viridiplantae > Streptophyta > Magnoliopsida > Fagales > Betulaceae > Corylus > Corylus avellana. The sequence goes on along the minus strand of NC_142500.1, from coordinate 11,478,282 downwards.
GTATACAATCCCTACTTCAGGTTTGTGTGTCAATGCATTCATGTATAGACAAACGTACTTGTATTTTGGTTCTTTTATTTGTAGTAAAATTTTTATTTGGATCCAAAGAGTCAAAATAATACTACATATTACTGATTCAAGAAACCTATATACGAGGCTCTACTAAGAGAACAGAAGTTTATGCTCTGACAATGGGAACTAAGAAATTATTTATGGTCCTTGCACTTATATAAGCATGCTGGTCATGTATGCAGTCTTGGTGTTACATCGAATAGTCCATCAAGAGGATGTATTGACCCCTGTACTTTTGACTTGTTGAGTATATTTTTGGAACAGGTTTTTGCTAAAAAGACTAGTACTAATACCTAGATGAGTTTTGTCTGCTCTAGTACTTTAGATTTTTCATGGTGCCAGCATTGGTTAAAAATTCGCATTTAGATCAAATGGATAGAGCTTACAGTTTCTACCTAAAAACAAGCTCCAATTTTTTTTTTTAGGGGCTTCAGATATTTGAAGAAGAAATTTGGTGGTTCCATTTCTTTATGAACACCAACTCACACACACAAACATGAATGGAGCTAGAAAAGTATAATAAATCTCTAAATACTCCAGTCGAAATTCTGATTTGAGCATAATACACCTTAAAAGGATTATTTTTTAGAGGTAAGAACTTTTGTGTGCCAAATAGTTGTAAGTGAATTGATAAGCTAAAATACTAGTACATGAGCCAAAACATCATGTGGTGTAGGCATTATATATATAATATCCCATAAGTTGTGATTTTTACTCAAGTTGTTATAGACTTTAGTTGGAGAATTGGGTTTAAAAGAAACTGATGGCTGATAAATACTTGTAAATGGTTGTATCTGTTATTGTGGACCGATTTTCGTAGGAGGAATGGTGGGGTTGGAGACACCGGAAATAGATGAAGACTGGTTATGATCTATGCACAGTATTAACAACAAATGTTCAGGATATCATTATGGCAAAGTGAGGATGTTAATTAGCTTTTCCAAATAGATTAAATGATAGTTGCTTGCATGCATGCATGAGAAGTTACTTGTGGCACTAATTGAGCAAAATGAATGAAAGTTCTTGTGTCTGAACATTCATGTATTAGGCTGATGATTCCACTTGTATGGAATTGCTATTTATCTGAAGTTGAAGGGTGTTGAAGGGACAAGAAGGCATAAAGGAGTTAGGATTAGGTCATGGCAGAAGATATGATTGGTGATTTTTTCTGGATGTGATGGCTCCATAATGAGCTAAGTGGATACATAATAACCTGTATAAGTGACCATGTATAACGGATCAAGGCTTTCTTGACTTTATTTAAGTAATATTGAACAGTCGCCTTTCCTTATATGAATAATCTTCTAGTATATATTGTAGAATTAACTTTAAACATTGTTTCGGGAAAGTTGCAGTTGCAGAATTTTCATATTCTGATAGATGAGTCAGGTTGAATGTAAGCCCTGTGTAAAATTTTCCATCTCATACCTTTTGTACGACCTATGTGTCGCAGAGCCCATTTATGAATTGAAATCCCAGCCCAAGCATATGCATGCCAAAATATCACATCAACTGCATATTCATACCCATTAATTGTTGTTACCCATCTAATGCACATACTCTATATTTTCTTTTCTGTTCTTTAAAAAGAATCATACTAATCTAGGAGTGACAAATGGATAGCTCCAATTAACTTGATATTTGTAGAGTATGTTGGCCATGGATTAGGAGCGTGCTTAGTGAAACTTGCCCACTAAATTATTGAGTGGTGTAAACTCAGCTATGCCACCATTTTAAACTTGATTTGGTTCTGAGTGGTAACATTTTTAAGATGTGATCTTATTATCCTCAGCATGCTTGTAGCTTGCTTTTAGGTTTGACTGCCTACTGATGAATTATCTTTATTGTGGCTTAGAGTTTCGTGTGGGTTCCCGAAATGATTCTGTAGTATCCATGAAGCCAACAGAGAAAATTGAGGAAAATATATCACACTCAATCATAACAGAAGAAACAACAGGAGAAGAAAAGTTTGGTACTGCACCAGTCGATGCTATATCTGCATTCTCTCCTGAAAAGATAGAAAGTGATGGGCATGTGATATCCTCCTCCAAAACTAAAGGTACAGTTATTTTCATATCTGAATGGTGCTTCTTCAACATCTTGCACAAACTTTTGTTTTACCATTATTGTTTTCTCATTTAAATATTTAATAGTTGGGGCAGCCCTAGTAATTAAATTAGCTTTATCAACTTCATGACTCAGCTAAACTAGAACGACAAGTATTAATAAATAACCATAAAACAGAGGTGCATTTAGGAGCCTTTTAAAGGGTCATTACCCAGAGGTTTTAGTAGTTGTTTCATAGTATCAACTCTCAATTGTTTTGATGGCCTCTTTTTAGGTAAGTTGTATAACGGGTGGCTATTCATCAGCCTTACAATCAATTTCATTTAATTGATTGTAACATTTTAAATGGCATAACCTCTTTTGTCCTGTGTTTGTCAAAATTAGCCTCTCAAACTTTAGGAAGGCAATCAGAGGAATTAGTCAGTCCATGCAACTATGTCTTCTTATCATTTTACTCTGTACTTTTCATGTATTATTTTCAACTGTTTTACATTGAATTTTATGGCTTTCAAGAGAAAATGAAGCTTATGTTGCGCCCTCTAGCTTGTACTTGCAGGTAGAATTTTTGCCTATGACCATCCTACATAAACATTGACAATTGGCTTTGTATCTCTTTGGCTGAAATCCCAGAAACATGTTACCTATCCCTAGCAATGGGTTTATCCATTTAAAGGAACTTATGATTTTTGATATCTGGAATTGTGATTTCTTTAGTTCTTCTGCTAAGGAGATGAGGCTAGGAAGTTGGAACATGCATTTAAGTGACAAGAATTAAGTTTGTGGGCTCTATTACACATTCATAGTCATGAAAATAACCAGAGATCAATTTCTCTTATAAAAAGGATGCTGGGTGTAGGAAAACTAAAGATTTTGCAGCCATTCTGAAGGCTGATTTTGATGTTTTTCATCTGATTCACTCTATGCACTCTTCAAATCTAATCTAAGGTTGTCCAATTTTTCACCTCTGCAGTCTGCAATTATGCCAAGGGTAGATGGATTGCAGACAGCCGGAGGCCATTGTATTCAGGATTCAGGTGTAAGCAGTGGTTATCAAAAATGTGGGCATGTAGACTAACACAGCGAAAAGATTTTTCTTATGAAGGATATCGGTGGCAGCCAGAAAATTGTGACATGCCAAAGTTTGAGAAGTCCACATTCTTACAAAGGTTGGTCCCTTTTTTTTTTCCCCTTCTTGACCTTGTGTGGCTTTATAATTGAATTCAAAGAATTTTCCATGGCCTTGGTAAAAGTTTATATATGAGTAGAGGATCATGAAATGGGCAATACAGAATTGAAGCAAAGGGTGCTACAAACTCTCTTCTCTTGGAGGATATTGGGGTTTTCTTCGCAAGCTTCAACGCTTACGGAATTTATAGATTTATGTGCGTCCTTTTCAGTTTAAAGCTCGTGTAGTGGGCTCTTTTGTATACTTCCTGTGTACATGGGTTGCGCCCCTTGCGCTTTTTATACAATGACTTTTACTTATCAAAAAAATGAGTATCTCGTAAATAAAATTTTCTGTTGTTCCTAGTTTGACGAAGTATCCTGACTTGATCACTGCATTTACTTGACTTTAATCAAGTTTGCATAACATAGTTAACTTCAATTTTCAGATTGTATTTTAAAAAAAGTATTATCAAATTTTGCTACTGAATCAAAATCTTGAATTTGTCTAAATAGATTATCACTGATGTCCTATGCTTTTCATTGGCACCCCCACTGAGGTTTTTGTTTGACTTTTCAGCTAGATTTTCTTAACTTTTTTATTGTTTTTTTTGAGTTATTAATGATCATTTATGCTATGGTTCACTGACCCCTAATATGCATATTGACATGGGTTTGTCGTAATTTTGAAATTTGGTGCCATATAGACAAAGTGAGGTTTTTGGTTATGTTCATGATCTAAAGTGACTGTACATTCCAGAATGCAGGACAAAACAATTGCATTTATAGGAGATTCATTGGGCAGGCAGCAGTTCCAGTCTTTAATGTGTATGGCAACTGGTGGGGAAGAGAGCCCAGAAGTTGAAAATGTGGGAAAAAAATATGGTCTTGTCAAAGCTCGTGGAGCCATTCGTCCTGATGGTTGGGCTTATAGATTCACAAAAACAAATACCACCATTTTATATTACTGGTCAGCAAGTCTGAGTGACCTAGTGCCCCTTAACATTTCAGACCCATCCACCAATGTGGCTATGCATTTGGATCGTCCCCCGGCTTTCATGAGACGGTTCCTCCTTCATTTTGATGTGTTGGTTCTAAATACAGGACACCACTGGAATAGGGGTAAGCTTAATGCAAATCGTTGGGTGATGCATGTAGGTGGAAAGCCAAATGAAGATAAAAAACGTGCTGAAATCGGGCATGCCAAGAATTTTACAGTGTATAGCGTTGTCAGATGGCTTAATTCACAGCTTCCCTCACATCCTCGCCTTAAAGCTTTTTTTCGGACAATCTCGCCTCGGCATTTTGCTAACGGGGACTGGAACACTGGGGGTAGCTGCGATAACACCGCTCCATTGTCTGGAGGAAGTGAAGTAGTGCAAGATGGATCAAGTGATCCTCTTGTTGAGGGTGCTGTAAAGGGCACATCAGTAAAGATTTTGGATATAACTGCAGTATCTCAACTGAGGGATGAGGGTCACATGTCCCATTACAGTCTTAGAGGGAATCTGAATGTTAGTGATTGCTTACATTGGTGCCTACCCGGAATCCCGGACACATGGAACGAGCTCCTTATCGCACAAATATAGGCTCTGCCACGCTGAGTATGCATTGACTAAAGATTGATTGAATCTCCTATTCTTTATGGTCTAAAGAAGACCATTTTTTCTCATTTACTTGTGACTCAGCTTTTTTACTGATTATAGAGTAGGTAATTAGCTAGAGCCAATCCAATTCTCATGTTTACATGGAAAATGTATTCCTGAGTGTTGTAGTTCTCATATTTACAGGTAGTTTATGGATAATGAGGCTGCCAAAAGAAGGAAGAATACCAGAGGGCTTCAGCTCCATTGTTACAGGTTTAAATGGTGTTGTATGTATCATTAGTACATTGTCACAAGAAAATGTCCTAGAGGTCTCTCTATATACCTCTCTCTCTCTCTCTCTAGGGTTTATTTATTTCATATATGTTTCTGTTTAATGAAAATAGCTTCAGTGAAGGAAACAAGGAGGAGGATAAAAGTCTTATACAAAATCAATAGAAAATTAATTTATATTCATTGAACTTGGAAGTCTTCATTTATGAATAATTTCATTTCCTTCTGGATCTCTGTATTTCTCCTTTTTGCCATTTCTTCCGTTATGTAGAAAAATAAATAGTTCTTCTATCACATTTTCTACCGGAAATTAAAGTTATTACAATAATCTCAAATTCATTGGTAATTTTAAAAGTCACATCACACTTAAGAGGACTCAAGGAAGACTCTGGTCTTCCTTATATCATTACTCTTATAATTATGTAAAACTTGTTTAACAGAAATTGAAGAATAGCTCCAAGGATTAAGATCCAGCAATTGCCCGATCAACAATTTTATTTTTTATTTATTTTTTAATCTACGGCCAGGAAGGTTCCACGTCTACCTATATTTAAATTTCAAATTTTAAACAAAAATTTAGGTGGCTTTTAGTCAATTAACTCACCCCTTTTTCAAAATTTTCCTTGCCATAAGTTATTTTGAAATGTCATTTGTTGCAGTCTTTTAACAATTTTCCTTTTGGATATCAATCATAATAAAAAATTATAGTCTTTCAAACTCCCCTACTTTCAATTTTATAATCTATTTTGAGAAGCAGAGAAACAAAGAAAGGAAAAAGATAAAGATAAAGAAAAAAGGGGGCATCACTTTTTAAATCATCACTTTTTAAAGAGTTAATTAGAAGAAAAGAAACTCCGATAAATCATCATTTTTTTAAGTGTTAAAGGTTTCTTAATCGGTCAATAATCCCTTAAAACATGTGGCCTAAACCTTCTTTCACTAACCTTTTAGCAAAGAAAAAACCTAAAATACCCTTACTGGACGAGCACTCGTCCAGGGGACCACACAAGTGCTAGTATGGACAGTGTATTACCCTTTGTGCAAAACTCAATTGTACAATCTGAGCATTTTTAACCTTTTGTGAATAGTATACGAGCGCTTGTATGAACAATACCTGAGCACTCGTAAACTATTCCTTAGACTGTTGGACAATATTCAAATCGCACGCTTGAAAAACATTTTTAACTTGTAGTGAACAGTACACGAGCGTTCAACCCAATACTACATAAGCGCTATAAATTCTTAAAATTTATAGCTTTTCTACCCTATAAGTACCTTCCTTCCCATGCCATTTTCTACCCATCCTGCCCTTTGAGCCTTAGAGAAACCCTGCTAAGTTGATTTTTGAGAGTTTGTGAGGTTTGTGAGTGTTCTTGGAGAAGGAGGAGGTGTGGAGCTAGCTATCTTCTAAGGTGACTTCTTAATCATTCTTTTACGTTTCCTAAATGTTGTTAACTACTTTCTTAATGTTACGAGAACCATGACGAGTCCTTATACTTAGTTTTCTTGTGAAAGCAAAGAATGATTTTGAAATTTTTTTAATCAACTCTTGTTGTCTCTAAAGGTTGCATGGTAATACGTTTGGTGCCTATTTATTAACAACACCATGAATGTTTAAAAGAGCTTTTAAACATTTTTCTTTGATTGTTACCTAGTGGCTTATGTGTTTATTTTAAGCATAAGAGAGGAGACACCAACCCATAGCCTTAGATAGAAGCCTAGGAGCATTTTGGGGATTTCTGGCCAAAACCATAGCCCCTAGCTGAACGCTCGCCCTCGGGAACGAGGGCTCGACCAGAGGGTGGGTTACATGCCCCTTAGCCCCTAATATCTGCACAAAGATTTTAGCAGTCCCTTTTTCGTTAGATGAAACCTCATAGAGTTCTCTAATACTACTTATAACGATGGGTCGTGTTTTGTTATAGCAGAGATTCGTGATGTCGAAGGACTCGAGCGAGCGAACGAGGTAAGTAAACACTTATGAACACTTTCCCTAAAAACGTAGCATATGTCAGCTGACTGACCACACGTATAATATGAACATGTATACTTTTTGTAATAACTTGGTAACTGTTTAATAACTAGTTGATAAGATACATTGTATGAGATGGTATACCGGTATGTGCGGTATAATGGCCATGGGCTTACTATATAAACTTGATTCTATGGTCAAATGTGTATGTTGTTATATGGGCTTTGGATTCAATGGTTGTTTTGTGACCGGTGCAAACTTAACGAGCAGTCACTACAAGACGTACATCATTAGTAGCGTGTGGGCCACCCGGGGTCGGATTCGGTCGGGCTGTTAGTGTTATGTATGATATACCGTATACAATGGCCAAGGTACTGACATTGTATTATAGGTCCACCGGGACATCGCCAACCCTACTGATAAGGAGTAATATCTCGGGTAGACCATATATGATAGTTATGACCTATAAAGCATTAGTTTTCTACATTAAAAAAAATATTTGGGTGATTGCCACCGGGAATACACCACTCTTTTATTAACTAAACGATACTTTTATGGTGTATTAACGTAGACAACACTTCTTTTAAAGGTTTACCAAAAGCTGAACGTTTATTTCTGCTTTATAATAACTAGCTTATAACCTGCACTATGTGCGGGATTCTTAATTATAATAATTTAATTTTAAAATTTAAACACATCATTTTTCATTATAAGTTAAAAAGACGTATGAAAATATATCTCATATTTTTAAACAAAAATGAATAAATCTTTATTCCTATAAGTATATATGATTTAAAATGAATAGTATAAAGAAAAAAAAAAATTAGTTAACGCAATTAATGATGCTAATTAATGACATGTGGATTATATTGAAATATAATTAATGCAATTAATGACATCATATATATATATAATGCAATTAATTATATTGAAATATAATTGACGCTAATTAATGATCGTTTTTTTTCTTAAGAAACCGGTTATATATATATATGATGTCTTTTTTTTTTTTTTTTTTTTTTTTTAGAATTCTAAACGTATTAATATGCATATTAAATTGACGTATTAATACATAATAATTTTATTTATATTATTTCTTTCCTTATTTGATTCGGACATTAATAATACTTAATTTATTGAATAATTTTTATATGGAAAACTCTTAAAATACAATTAACGCAATTAATGATTGGGTTTTTTCTTTTTCTTTTTTTAAATGAAAAACCGGTTCACTTTTAAAAAACCAGTTAAAAATTATGCCTTAAAAAACCAGTTTAGCCTTTTAAAAAAATGGGTTCATGCCACATGTCGCAATTTTAAGACATTTCTATGAGGGGTTTCGCCTTATATATATTATGCACAACCTTATCATTTAAAATAAGCCCAAAACACTATCAAAAGCCTATATATAAAAAATGGTTATTAATTTTAATAACCACTAAACACCGGTTATAACATTACAGCTAACCGCCTAAGCGAAGTGGTTGCGGTTATTAAAATTCAATAACTGACATAAAGCTTCCTTTAAGTTTTTCTAGGTCGAAGAAAAAGGCGTTGGAGGGAGATGTAAAATTTGGGTTGATGCGTCACAAAAACTAAGTTTCATGTTCCAAGCCGTTAGACGCATCTAACAGCTTGGATTATAGAAAATGCTATCCTCACTCCAAAGGTTGTTTGAAACATATCCTATCAAAATTTGGTCCATCAATCACAAAAAATATTTTTTGTATCGACAGATTGTTTTCATCACATCAACCAATTTTTATTATTATTTTAAAAAAAAAAAAAAATTCAAACATACTTACCAAATTCTTTGGACGCCGACCTATCCCTCTTTTCTCCCTCAAGTACAAGTACAACCACAAAAAAAGAAAAAAAAATTAAAAAAAAAAATCCTGCCACTTTTCTCCAACGTACAAATCATAATTAAAATTGACTTATAATGCTAAAATTTTGTACAACTTTTTTGTTTGTTTTGTTCATACGACTTTTAAATGGAAAGACCCATGCCTAATTGGTTTTTACCAAATTATCCACCAGGGAAACCTTGATAGTTGATACCAAAAAAATAGAGTCAAGAACCTCACCAAGTTTTTTTTTTTTGGTTTTGTTAATTTAAATCCTGTTATATCCAATTAAGATAATATTATCACCATGCATGTTGGAGTTGCTACAATCAATCAATTTATTACAAGCCTTGCAAATTAAAGTTCATCGAAAAATCCAGTGATATCATCGGTCCGTCTCGCACTCTAGTACATGGAAGATGTAAATTAAAAAAAAGAAAAAAAAAAGAAGGTAAATTACTTTTTGGTGTCAATATTAGTTGTTGAATATAATAATCTGTTTTTCAAGAAAGGGAAAAATAGTCGTACACTGAACTTTCCGAACTAATTTAATTTTCCTCCCCTTCTGGGGTACCAGACTAACGAGTCATGAGCCAAGTCAAAGCTAAATGATAAGTAGTCCATACATTTAACTTGAGCCCTTTGTTGGTCATATCACATGTTCTTTGAATTCAAATGAAAAATTCATGCAGCAATTTTGTTGGATTCTTTAACGTAGGATCTGTGTAAATTCTTCAGAAAAGATTTCTCCCGTTAGGGTGGAAATCCAGTGGAGAATGAGAGTATTTAGAATGCAGAAAACCAGGAGAAAACAAATGAAATATTTCACGTGAAAAATAGAAGTTGTTGTTCTGCATTCTCATGGGACTCTATAAATAGAGTCCCAATACAACTCTTGGTCAAGAGTTACTACTCTTGGTCAAGAGTTACTACTCTTGACCTGCTACCTCCACAGGAAGTAATTTTACTTTTCTGTAAAATCTACATGATCTGATGTGGTGATGACCACACTAATAATAGTGTGATCATCCTTTATACCATCATCTCCCACTTGATCATACTATTATAATTAGTAATGAAACCTTAGTTGTACATGTTTATTTTTAGTATCACAAAAAACATGTCAACTCCTTATCTGCCGTATATTCTAGGCAAATAGATTAATTTTCCATAGTTTAAGAATACAGTTCATACTTAATACTATAATTAATGATCTATTACATAATAACCATATGTAATTTGAATTGAAAAAATTTCTATTCAATTTCTTATCTCCAAGGTTACCCTATTTGAGATAAATAAAAAATACATATCATCATTCATTCAGGCGTCCCTGAATTCTTCTGATCATGCTATTTTTACCATGTAGCTTTTTCATAAAATTTTCCTTAATCCCATTTTTGCTACATGCTCTCTAAATTTATCTAGAGTTAACCCTTTGGTCATGGGATCAGCTACCATCTCTGATGAGGGAATAAATTCTACTTTTACTTCACCTCTTTCCACTATATCTTGAATATAGTGATAACTTATGTCAATGTGTTTGCCTTTGGAACTTTGAGTTCCACTTTTTATTAAAGAGATGGCAGACTTATTATCGCAAAATACATTGACAGGCCCATCTTGCATTCCAAGATGTAAACTTTTAATGAAGCGTTTAATCCAAACAGCATTGCTTACCGCTGTGCTGCATGATATATACTCAGCTTCCATTGTGGATTTTGCAACACAATTTTGTTTCTTACTTAACCAAGAAACAGCTGTTCCCCCGAATAAGAATATATAACCGCTCGTAGATTTTCTGTCATCTACATCTCCTGCAAAATCTGCGTCAGTGTATCCTGCAATGTTAAGATCTTCTAATCCAAAACATAAACCCATGTTTTTAGTTCCTTGCAGATACCTAAATATTCTTTTAACTACTTGCCAATGCTGTTTTCCAGGATTGGATTGATATCTACTAACCAATCCTACAGCATGACAAATATCAGGTCTTGTGCTTGTCATAGCATACATAAGACTGCCCACTGCTTGAGCATAGGGGACAGTTTCCATTTCAAGAATTTCTGTTTGGTCTCGAGGACACATTGTTTTGCTCAAATATTGACCTTTTGAAACAGGTGTATTTAGAGGTTTACTTTTATCCATATTAAACCTTTTAAGTACCTTTTCTATATATTTCTCTTGATCTAAGTATAATAATTTCGAGGTTCTATTCCTTGAAATTTTTATTCCCAAGACATAAGTTGCTTCACCCATGTCTTTCATTTCAAACTTAGATGCTAAGAAATTCTTTGTTTTCTGAATCATTTTTGAGCAATTTCCAGTTAATAATATGTCATCTACATATAGTGATAATATAGTCAACTTATCATTGTCATAGTGAATGTAAACACAATGATCTAGTGGACTTACCTCGAAACCGATTTCCATGATAGCCTCATGAAATTTTAAGTACCATTGTCTTGAAGATTGCTTCAGCCCGTATAGTGACCTCTTCAATTTATAAACATTTTCTTCATGACCACTCACATTGAATCCTTCAGGTTGAACCATATAGATGTCTTCTTTTAATTCTCCGTTCAGAAATGCCGTTTTTACATCTAATTGGTGCAATTCTAAATCCATCATCGCTACTATGGACATGATGATTCTTACTGAGGTAAATTTTGCTACTGGTGAATAAGTGTCAACAAAATCCACACCTGGTTGTTGAGTGAATCCTTTGGCTACCAGCCTAGCCTTGTACTTATCAAGACTTCCATCTGCTCTGAATTTCTTCTTCAGTACCCATTTACATCCAATAGCTTTTCTTTGTTGTGGAAGATCCGTGAGTTCCCAGACGTCATTTTTGTTGATGGAGTCTAGTTCATCATTCATTGCATCTATCCATTTGTCTGCATCATCACCTTGTATAGCTTCTTTGTAATTGGAAGGATCATCTTGAAGATTTATGTCATCTATACTTAATACATAATGATCTTTAAGTATGACAGATGGTTGTCTTTGTCTTTTAACTCTCCCACTGTTTTCGTGATTAGGGATATTGAGATCCAAACTCCTTTTACTCCCACTGACTTGGAGATTTTTAATGTCTTCATGTGCAGATTCTTCATCTTCTGATTGACTGATATCTTTCATAGAAGTGATATGATTTGAATTTTCTTGTGTAGATTGGTCGTCTTCTAACAGTCTGATATCTTTTATAGGATTTATTTGATCTGAATTTTCAAGAAAAACAGCATCTCTGCTTTCTATTAATCCTTTTTCACACTATTATTAGTGTGGTCATCACCACATCAGATCATGTAGATTTTACAGAAAAGTAAAATTACTTCCTGTGGAGGTAGCAGGTCAAGAGTAGTAACTCTTGACCAAGAGTAGTAACTCTTGACCAAGAGTAGTAACTCTTGACCAAGAGTTGTATTGGGACTCTATTTATAGAGTCCCATGAGAATGCAGAACAACAACTTCTATTTTTCACGTGAAATATTTCATTTGTTTTCTCCTGGTTTTCTGCATTCTAAATACTCTCATTCTCCACTGGATTTTCACCCTAACGGGAGAAATCTTTTCTGAAGAATTTACACAGATCCTACGTTAAAGAATCCAACAAATTTGTCACCTACATTTATGGTAGAGGGTCCATGAACTTGAAGCATTGTGAAAGAAAGTCTTTTTCTTTCTTCCTTTTTTATTGCAAATCTAGAAGAGTTTCCTCTTTCCATTAAATGGATTAGGGCAGGAGTGGTCAATTTCCATTAAGTCAAATTTCTATTTAATAACTATCTTACAATGCTAAATTGGTCAGCAATTTTTTCATCTTTCAATTTTTTTTTAGGGATAAATACAAAATTGGTCCTTATAGTTGACCTAAATTACAAATTACTTCATGTGGTATAAAAAATAATTTTGAAGTCCCTATAGTTAGCCTAAATGACAAATCATTCCTCGTAGTATAAAAATTAATTTATATGTCCTCAAGGTATACCAAAATAATAGTTTACTCCCTAAAATCAATTTTCCTTAAGTAAATTAACAAAATATGTCACTTTGCCACATCATACTCAGTAAAAACGTGACACGTGTTATTATTAATTTATGACTTTCAAAGATGATGATTAGGATTTTTTACATAATTTTACGACGTTAACTAAGATTACACATCATCCCTCACTTCATGTCATACTGTTACAGTAAATTAACCTATTTTATATTCCCAAAATTTTACCCTATGTGTAACCCTCCATTGTCTTCATCTTCCTTAGCCGCTTTACAAAATGCAATCTTCAAATTCTCGTAAAATGCTCCAAAATCGTGGTGAGAAAGATGGAAAATGAGGGAGGGTTAAGGCACGGAGTAAAATTTGGGGATAAAAGAGATTATGTTAATTTACTTTAGTAATATGATGTGACAAAATAACAGATTCTTTTAAGTTACTTAATGGAAATTGATTTTAGGGAATAAACTGTTACTTTGGCCTATAAGGGTGGGCAAAAACCATCCAAACCTGCAAACCCGCCCCACCCCTCGTGGATTTTAAGTGTTTTTTTGTGGGTACGGGTGGATTTCTCCCAACTCGCGCGAGGTGGGGTGGGTTGCGGGTTTTGAAATTTTTTCATTGCGGGTACCCACCCCGCCCCGCCCAACCCCGCATAAGTATAGAACAAAAAAACCCTAACCCTAATCATTTTTTTCTTGTGCCGTTTCTCCTCTCTCTCATCACTCACGTCTACTCTCTCCATCTCCTGCTCTCTATCGTCTCTCTTGCTCTCTCTCTGGTCTGTTCTCGCTTTCTCGTTAACGACTCTCTCTCCATCTCTTGTTTGCTTCTCTCTTCGTCTACGCCACCGCTCGACATCCTCAGGCCACGGGCTATTGCGCCGCTCCCACCTCTAGACCATGATCCAAGTTTTTTTTTTTTTTCTCTCTCAAGAGATCTCAAGTTCTTGGTCTAGATTTCAAGTTTTTTTCTCCCTCGTCAAGATTTAATTCCAAGTTTTTTGGTTTAGGTTTGATTCAAGGGTTCTGATGTAAGGATTGTGTAACTTGTGTTTGTTTAGGAGGAGAAGAAACCTGCAGAAGAGATGAAACGAAAAAGAAAGAAGAGAAGCCGGCGGAGGGAAGAAATGAGAGGATTTGAGGAAGAGAGAACCCAACCCGCACAACCCGCAAAACCCGCACAACCCGTCCCGATCTATCACGCCTCGCAACACCCGAACCCGTGCGGATATTGTTCATTGTGCTCGAGTGGCAGGTTGGAATTTCCAGAACCCGCATTGTGCGGGGCGGGTGAGAAAAATACCGATACCCGCCCCTCCCCGACCCGTGTCCACCCCTATTGGCCTACATTGAAGAATTATAGATTATTTTTTATACCATAAGAAGTGATTTGTAATTTAGGCCAACTCCAACTACAAAGACCTATAAATTATTTGTCATACCACAATAAGTGATTTGTAATTTAGGCTAACGATAATGACCATTTTACATTTATCCTTTTTTTTTTTTTTTAATCTACGGCCAGGAATGTTCCACGTCTACCTATATTTAAATTTTCAAATTTCAAACAAAAATTTAGATGGCTTTTAGTCATTTAACTCGCCCCTTTTTCAAAATTTTCCTTGCCATAAAAATGCCTTTTGTTCCCAAACCACTGCTCAAGACCAGTAAAGGGGGCAAGTTTCCTACTAAAAATACATTCTGCTCAAACTAGTAAAGGAAAAAACGTTAGGCTCAGGGGCGGACCCAGGTGGTCCTTTGGGGGTCTGTAGCCCCAAAAATTTTAAAACCCTCCCTTAATTATTATTATTATTTTTTTAAATATACCCTTAAAGTTAAAATCATGTTTTTTGCCCCACCAATTATTTATTTATTTTTTTTCTCCAAAACTAAAAGTCTAGTTCCAGCCTTGCGGCTTGTTAACTAAATGAAGCCCATCACAAACATAAAAGAGAAAGAAGAAACAGAGTCAGAAAAAAAAAAAAAAAAAAAAAAAAGGAAGAGAAGAGAAAATTAAGAGTTCTGCATCTGTGTTCAACTTTTTTCAGGAGTACTTATGCGGCAATTCAAACTGTAGAGATTTTTCTTTGATTCAGACTAGAGATGTACAAGCAGAGTAGTTATAACTATCCAGTAACAATTAATCGCTAACTGTATAACCACTTTTGTAGTTCGTTATAAAAAATCGTTAACCGCTTAAGGCGGAAACGGTTAGTGGTTTTAGGAGTAGGAGTAGGTGGTTAATAACCAAAAACCACCTACTCTTATATATAATAATATATATTAAATATTATATATTTAATATAATGTTTTAGTGTTTTTTGGATTGATTTTAGATTTGTAATGCTTTGGATTTGTATTTTGATTTGGCTTTCTGCAAGTTACTTTGAAATGTTGGTGTTTTAAGAAAATCACCCCTCATACGTATTGTGCATTTTGGTATTTAATTTCCTACTGCAATTTTCTTTTTATTCTTTCTTCATTTTCTTTTATATATATATATATATATATATATATATATAAACAACCTTATTATTTTTTTAAAAAATAAAAAATTATTTAAAATAAGCTAAAAAAAAAAGTACAAAAAAACTCGAAACATTTTCGAAAGCCTATATAAAAAAAAACGGTTATTAACCGGTAGTTATTGGTTTTTATAACCGCTAACCGTTAGTTATAAAATAACAGCTAACCGCGTAAGCGGAGTGTTTACGGTTTTTAAAATCCAACAATTGGCTTAGTTGGTTGCGCTAATAACTACTAACCGCAACCACATGTATATGGCTAATTCAGACCATAAAGCTTCATTTTAGTTTTTCAAAGTTGAAGAAAAAACGCTTTGGAGGGAAATGTGAACTTTCTGTCGACACGTCACATATGCCGTAGTAACACAAAAGATAAGTTTCAAGTTCCAAGCTGTTAGATGCATCTATAGAAAATGCTAGCTCCATAGGCTGCTTGAAAATTGAAATAGATCCGAACCAAACTTGGTCCGTCCATCACAAAAAACATTCGTTGTATCGCTATATTGCTATTATCATATCAATCAATTTTTATTACTATTAAAAAATAAAAAATTTCAAACACACCTACCAAATTCTCAATTGGAGCTCCTCCAGGTCACACTGGGACGCCCCCCCTAACCCTCTTCTCCCTCAAGTACAAACAAAAAAAAGGAAAACAGACACTTGTTTCCAACGTACAAATCATAATCAAAATTGACTTGTAATGTTAAAATTCTGTACAACTGTTTGTCTGTTTGTTCATACAACTTTTAAATGAAAAGACCCATGCCAAATTGGTTTTTACCATATTATCCACCAGGGAAACCTTATACCAAAAAAATAAAGTCAAGAACCTCACCAAGTGTTTTTTTTTTTTTTTTGTTAATTTAAATCTTGTTATATCCAATTAAGATAATATTATCACCATGCATGTGGAGTTGCTACAATCAATCAATTTATTACAATCCTTGCACATTAAAATTCATCCAAAAATCCAGTGATATCATTGGTCAATCTCGCACTCTAGTACATGTAAGATGTAAATAAATTAAAAAAAAAAAGAGTAAATTACTTTTTGGTGTCAATATTAGTTGTTGAATATAATAATCTGTTTTTCAAGAAAGGGTAAAATAGTCATACACTGAACTTGCCGAACTAATTTAATTTTCCTCCCCTTCTGGGGTACCAGACTAACGAGTCATGAGCCAAGTCAAAGCTAAATGACAAGTATTCCATACATTTAACTTGAGCCCTTTGTTGGCCATATATCACATGTGTTTTGAAATCAAATGAAAAATGCTAGAAGTCAACTTTTTATTTTATAACTATCTTACAATTACAATGCAGATATGGTAGCCACAAATTTGTCACCTACGTTTATGGTAGAGAGTCAATTTCTTCATCTGGCAGAAAATCAAATCCTCCTGTATGAATTTCGGCATGCATTGAATAATTAAAGTACCTTTTTGTTTTTCCAGGATTTTTCATTTTTTTTCCAGCTTCATAAATTAACCTTCTGAATGCTATCCACCTCTCTTTTAATGTTTGTTCTATTTAAAGTGGAGCATCTTTATTATATTTAATTGTGTTTACATTTAAGTAACATGCTGTATTTACTATTTATAGAGACATTATGGTAGGTGAGATATTGTCGGATAGAAAAGGGAAAGAATTGTCTCCAAGAGATAGTTCAATCAGCTAGGACCATACCTAATGAAGGGAAGGTCACTAGTTCGAATCTCCTTCCCTCCTTTTGTGCAGACATGTCAAAAAAAAAAAAAAACAAGGAAAGAACTGATAACAAATCTACAAGGAAATTAAATTAAAGGCTTAACATAAAAATTTAACTAGATTAGGTGTGGCAAACATTAATATTTGAGCATCGGGTTTGTGTAAGTCGCTGGTGATGCGTGAAAGCGCATGAGACACGTGATTTTCAAAAGATGTGTGTGGAGTGTGACACCTTTGTTTGGGTAGATTTTGGTCGCCTTATGTAGATTGGCCTTTGAACTTTTGATTGTGTTCACAAACATTGTAGGATTGATGCTTCTAAGGTAGTGATTCAAAGCAAACAATGGTTGAATGTCGGTGAAGAATGACGAGAGGAAGGTTCCGCTGGGTATAAAGGAAGGGAAAAGTTGGAGTCTATAAAAAAATGGCTCTGATACTATATTAAATCACTATCTATCACAAAATTTCAAGTCAATAAGAAATTGTAAATTTAGTAATTTAATTAATATTTTAAAACACTGTCTGGCCGCCATCTTCAACCATCGTTATGCTACTACCTCTAGCCATAATCCTACCACCACTTACAACCCCTGTTTGGCCACCACTTTCAGGCACCTCCCAATCTCACGTCCTGAATCCTGACGCTTTGCATTGTTTTCTTTATTGTACCATTCACCAGAATTGTTTGATCTAATAAAATCAATAGGGTTTGTTTATCTTTATTGCAAGCGGTTAAGACAACAAAAACACAATGTACGACTAAATGGACGTAGGATTCTAAAATCGAACCATCCTAAAATCTTTTCCCTCTTGCTTCCACTATGTTTCTCCCATTTTATAATCCATCATAAATTTCTACAACTTTTTGGTTCCGAACCACGATAAGGTTTATTAATAGTTTTAAAAGATAAAGAGACACTTTAGAAAAAAAAACAAAACAAAATGCACGTAAAAATCACTTACTTTTTAAATATATGTTAATTTTAATGGACTGAATTAAAGAAAATTATTCGGATATTACTTTGAGAAAAACTGATATGCTTAAGGAAAACGTTTATCACTATTTCATCTAAACTGTCATCACTTACCTCAACAAACGCGTGGGGCCTTGTTTTAATTTTTCTAGGTCGAAGAAAAAGGCATTGGAGGGAGATGTGAAATTTGGGTTGACGCGTCACAAAAACTAAGTTTCATGTTCCAAGCCATTAGATGCATCTAACGGCTTGGATTATAGAAAATGCTATTCTCACTCCAAAGATTGTTTGAAACATAGCCGAACAAAATTTGGTCCATCAATCACAAAAAACATTTTTTGTATCGGCAGATTGTTCTTATTACATCAACCAATTTTTATTATTATTAAAAAAAAAAAAAAAAAATTTCAAACACACTTACCAAATTCTTTGGGACGCCGCCCTAACCCTCTTTTCTCCCTCAACTACAAGTACAAGTATAAGTACCCAAAAACAAAAAAAAAAATCCTGTCAATATTAGTTGTTGAATATAATAATCTGTTTTTCAAGAAAGGGAAAACTAGTCGTACACTGAACTTGCCGACCTAATTTTATTTTCCTCCCCTTCTGGGGTACAAGACTAACGGCTCATGAGCCAAGTCAAAGCTAAATGACAAGTATTCCATACATTTAACTTGAGCCATTTGTTGGCCATATATCGCATGTCTTTTGAATTCAAGTGAAAAATCTTACAATGCAGACTTGGCAATCAATTTGTCACCTACGTTTATGGTAGAGGGTCCATGAACTTGAAGAATTGTGAAAGAAAGACTTTTTCTTTCTTCCTTTTTTATTTTTATTGCAATCTAGAAGAGTTTCCTCTTTCCATTAAATGGATTAGGGCAGGAGTGGTCAATTTCTTCATCTGGCAGAAAATCAATTCCTCCTGTGTGAATTTCGGCATGCATTGAATAATTAAAGGACCTTTTTGTTTTTCCAGGATTTTTCATTTTTTTTCTAGCTTCATAAATTAACCTTCTGAATGCGATATATCCACCTCTCTTTTAATGTTTGTTTTATTTAAAGTGGACCATCTTTATTATATTTAATTGTGTTTACATTTAAGTAACATGCTGTATTTACTATTTATAGAGACATTATGGTAGGTGAGATATTGTGGGATAGAAAAGGGAAAGAATTGTCTCCAAGAGGTAGCTCAATCGGCTAGGACCACGCTTAATGAAGGGGAGGTCACTAGTTCGAATCTCCTTCCCTCCTCTTGTGCAGACATGTCAAAAAAAAAAAAAAAAAAAAAAAGAATTGATAACAAATCTACAAGGAAATTAAATTAAAGGCTTAACATAAAAATTATTCTAACATTTTTCCACATACTCAAGGTACAAATTTGAATTTGGAAAGATTTTTTTTTTTAACTAGATTAGGTGTGGCAAACATTAATATTTGAGCGTCGGGTTTGTCTAAGCCGCTGGTGGTGCGTGAAAGCGCATGAGACACGTGATTTTCAAAAGATGTGTGTGGGGTGTGATACCTTTGTTTGGGTAGATTTTGGTCGCCTTATGTAGATTGGCCTTTGAACTTTTGATTGATATGTTCACAAACATTATAGGATTGATGCTTGTAAGGTAGTGATTCAAAGCAAACAATGGTTGAATGTCGGTAAAGAATGACGAGAGGAAGGTTCCGCTGAGTAAAGGAAGGGAAAAGTTGGAATCTATAAAAAAATGGCTCGAATACCATATTAAATCACTACTTATCACAAAATTTCAAGTCAATAAGAAATTGTAAATTTAGTAATTTAATTAATATTTAAAACACTGTCTGGCCGCCATCTTCAACCATCGTTATGCTACTACCTCTGGACATCATCCTGCCACCACTTACAACCCCTGTTTGGCCACCACTTTCAGGCACCTCCCAATCTCACGTCCTGAATCCTGACGCTTTGCATTGTTTTCTTTATTGTACCATTCACCAGAATTGTTTGATCTAATAAAATCAATAGGGTTTGTTTATCTTTATTGCAAGCGGTTAAGACAATAAAAACACAATGTACGACTAAATGGACGTAGGATTCTAAAATCGAACCATCCTAAAATCTTTTCCCTCTTGCTTCCACTATGTTTCTCCCATTTTATAATCCATCATAAATTTCTACAACTTTTTGGTTCCGAACCACGATAAAGTTTATTAATAGTTTTAAAAGATAAAGAGACACTTTAGAAAAAAAAACAAAACAAAATGCACGTAAAAATCACTTACTTTTTAAATATATGTTAATTTTAATGGACTGAATTAAAGAAAATTATTCGGATATTACTTTGAGAAAAACTTATATGCTTAAGGAAAACGTTTATCACTATTTCATCTAAACTGTCATCACTTGCATCAACAAACGCGTATGGCCGTGTTTAATGAGAAAATGTCAAGTTTTAAGGGCTTTTTTGCAAAATTTCATGTTAGGTTCCTCCCCCCACAAGCCACAAATTAACGTGTGGGGGCTCCTCCTTTTCCTTCTATTTATTTCTGTGGAAAAAAGAGTACTGATGTGAAAGGATATTCCATTCCGGGCCCAAAGAATTAATTATTTTTATTTCTCTACTTTATTTATCAATCATCTAGAGTGAAGAGAAATAAAATGGCAAAGTCAAAATTGTAATAACCTATACAGAAATTGCTAGAAAGCATAATACAAGTCTCAACCGATTTTTTGAATTTTATTTATATTTATTTTTTAATAATAATTGATCAAAAGGTTAGTTAGAATGGCCACACCAGCATTGTAAAATAATTGTGAGATAAAAATATAGTTTCCAAAATTATTCAATCTAAATATTAAGGAAAACTTAAAAAACTCCCCGAATTTTCACTCGTTTTCAAAGTATCTTCTAAAGTTCAAAAACAATCAATTTATGGTATCGAACTTTCAATTCCCTTTAATTATCCAATTATGTTAAGATTTTTTGTTAATTTTTGTCAAAATTTTCAAAATACCCATATTTTCTTATTATAAAAAAATAAAATAAAAAATTCTAAAGATTCAGGTGTTTATTTTTTTTTAATAAAAAAAAAAACATTTGCAATTTATTTTGTTTATGATAAAAAAAAAAAGGGTATTTTGGAAATTTTGAAAAAAAAAATAATGAAAAATCCTAACGGAAATGGGTAATTGAAAGAAATTGAAAATTCGAGACCCTTAATTGAGAGTTTTTAAATTTTAGGAAGATAACATCAAAGTGAGTAAAAGTTTAGGGAGATTATCTGAAAGTTTTTCCTAAATATTAAGAACCAAGTAATATACATCTTTAGGGGTCTTATTTTAAGGAGTAAAGACCTCGAGAATGGACTTGAAATTAGTGATAAGATAACTTCTCTCCTACGTGAAAAAAAAAAAAAAAAAACATTTTAGGAAAAAATTTCTCTTGAAATTCAATAATTCTAGAATTTTCATTTCTCCTTTCCCAATAGAAATTCTAGTTTTAAAAAGGTAAATTGAATTGTTGGAGTTGTCTAGACTAATTAAGCCCCCTGGTTCTAGATGATTAGAGCATGATTTACTGCAAAAGAAAGATTCCTTTTGGATATGAAGATAAATTGTTTGACAATCAACATGTGAATTTTTGTTTTACTTAACCCATTTCAATGTTTTTGACATATTTAGGCTACACCTCTGACTCTGATGATTCAATGGATCGGAGTCAACCACAGCATTTGCAAAATACAACAAGAGAAGAGATGAGCATTGGCTCCTTTCACCAAACAAAACATGTCTTAATTTGTTTTCTATTTTCGGAACAAATATATTAACAAACTCAAAATACAAAAATATGATTTGAACACTTTTTCAAGCTAAAAATAAATAAATAAACACCCTGCAAAATACATTAACAACCCTACCAAATTGCCATTCCATTTTATATAATATATACTAGTAGGAGAACACCCCAATTTTTTTATTTTTTTATTTTTTTTTTATTTTACTATTTCATTTTATTCCATCATCATAATTCATTTCTTTCAAAAAAATGCGAACTCTTTATTTTATGGGACAGTGTATTCATTTCATAATCAGAACTTAAAGTTGGTATATCTAACAGTATAAATAATTTCTCATTTAAGGGCACTAGATTCATTTATTTTTTATTTTGTTTTATGGGCAAGTGACCAAAGTCCCTGAATGCCCCACATATGGTCTTCCATGCAATTTCCCCGGACGTATTTCGTGCTTTTCTTAATTCTTATGATGAAAATTGTCAAACACGCGAGTGGTTGACATTTTGTTAGTCTAAATCAGTATTGACTTTTGATGCCCTACTTTCCTTCCCCATATATATGTAGAGACACATAGGAATTAATGTATTCTTCTGCCACCATCTTCTACCTCTCTCTCTCTCTCTCTCTCTCTCTCTCTCATTTAAGATGGATCAAAGGAGAGTGATGATGATGAGCAATATAGAGCTAAAAAAGAAAACAAGAAAGTGCAAAGCCAAAGGTGTCCACCTGCCCCCCAAGAGAGGATCTATCAAGCGTCGGATTTTCTCATGCTTTCTCCAAAAGTTGATGAAGATCATTAAAAAGCGTGAGAGTACTCTTTGATGAAAAAAGCATATTCATCATCATCATCATCATCATCATCATCATCATCATCATCTTTAGCTTATAATTAGCTTCTTCTTCTTGTTCTTCTTTTTTTTCTTGCTGCAAGTACTAGCTAGCCATGATTGTTGTATTGAAGTTTTCTGTATTTTATTCATCCAAAAAGACTAAAAGAAAAAAAGGGTTCATTTCTGTATTATGCAGTATTTTTATTTTTATTTTTATTTTTTGTACAGAATAGAAAAGGGGACAGTCGCCAAGAGCATAATGGATAGAAGCTTTTTTTGGGTGAAAAAGAAAATAAAGAAGCAATCACAAAGCTAGGAAATGCCTTGGTGGCTCTTGAAATGTTACATTAATTTAGCATTTTACAAAGGATGGTGAACACAGAAAGAAAGAAGGACACGTTAATGTGTAAGATAAGAAAAAGAAAAAAAAAAACGCGTGAAAAAACGTTTGGGAGAAGCCATGCGATGTGCTTTTTGTCTTTAAACTCGTACGATGACAAGTCCACTGCAACTCATTTTTTTCCCATTTTTTCTAATTCGCAACGATTGTTGCCGTTGACGAAATATGAATGCTTTGGAAAAACTAGTTTTGTTGTTGTAATTGACTTCATTCATTTCCTCAATATATATATATATATATATATATATATATATATTGAGGAAATGAATGAAGTCAATTATATATATATATATATATATATATCGCTTGCTTGTACGTTACTCTTAACTTTGCGTAGCAAAAATAAAATTGGTCTGATTAGTTAAAAAAAAAAAAGTAAAAACAGCAAATACAAGCATGAGCACCTGGATTTTTTATTTTTTATTCTTTTGAGAAAACCTTTAATCAGGACCTGTTGTAAAACATCATTTTTATAGCATCCAATAGAGCACTAA
Organism: Corylus avellana; assembly: GCF_965113065.1. Lineage (NCBI taxonomy): Eukaryota > Viridiplantae > Streptophyta > Magnoliopsida > Fagales > Betulaceae > Corylus > Corylus avellana. The sequence goes on along the minus strand of NC_142500.1, from coordinate 11,454,577 downwards.
CACGTTAGCAAATAGCACCTAATAGAATAGTACCGAAAACATTGAATTTTTCAGCCTAAATCAACAAAAAAAACCTCTTTTTCTCTTGTTCAATCCTAACTACGTACAAAGACCAAAGGCACTGCCCAGTGTCCACGTATAGAGACCAAAGCCACTAGACACCACCGCCTGCCATTGCCCAAAGTCGTCGTCCACTACCCAACGTCGCCGGCCACTGCCCAACATCGCCGGTCATTGTCCAAATTACGACCACTGGCCCAACATCGCGGGCCAAAGCCCAAATTCCAAGCATTGCCCATATTCGCTAGCCACTACCCTCTGTAACAACCCTCCTCTCCTCTCCCCCTCCTGCTGCACCACCAGAAACCCTGGATCACATCCCAACCATCGATTTTCCGCCCTCCTCTTTTCCTGCCTTGGATCCTCCCACCGACGACAAGCCTAAGATCCTCAAACCCCTGCTCTCCAAGAACAGATTGACCAATACCCACAGCGGCACCACCGACAAGGACTTATCCGACGGCAAGGAGGAGACCACCAGCCCGCACCGCCACCGTTGTAGCCGATGAGACCCCCAACCGGACTCCAACACCGACAATGCCAGAGACCCACGGCAGATTCCATGGGTCACGGCCTGACCATGAATTCTGACGGTTGCTCTCTCTTAAGCAGATTTCGGCGTGGCTAGAGGGGTAGGGTGGTTACAGGTTGGCGGGTTAAAAGGAGATGTTGACGGGTTAAAAGGAGATGTAATCAGATGTTTTACTCTTGATGTATTTTGGTGTTCTTAAGGTGTCAAATTTTGATTGGAGGCTGCAAATAGGGTGTTTTAAGATGGACCTAATAGTAGAAGCTCTCTTTTTTCTTTTTCTTTTTTGCATATTGGTAAGGGTTATTTTCCTTTTTATGTAATCTACATGCCTTTTAGTCTTATTTTTCTTTAAAAAATGGAGTTGAGATACAAGAAGAGAAATGAGAAAAGCAATCAAACACTGGATGAAAAAAGGTGCACAAAAGATTCATCTAACGGAAGAAGCAACACAACAGAAGCTTGTAAAACCCGAGAGAAATTGAAGTGATGAGAGTGCAAAAAGCGTGCAGGTTAATTGGAAAGGGCAAGAAATTCAACACCGCAATTATTGGATCCATGAGTTTCAAAAGATGGGTCCAATCGTCAAAGGATGAAATTTAAGGAGAAGATTCTATATTTAGCTTCAACATCAGTCTTTGTTTACAACGAGGTACCACCGGATTAAGCAAAAATGCAAAACCTAGAATATAGGGTACTTGATGATACAAATCATTTAAACCTTAAAGAAGACTGACACCACATTATAGGAGGAGGAAAACAAAATCTACAACAGTTTCTGTTTCTCAGTAAATAACAGTTGCACCGTACTCGACACCAAACTAACATCTTGTCCATCTCTCTTCACCTTTTTTTGGTGTGTTTTAATAAGAAAAAAACAGTAGAGAATAATGAGAATCAGAGAACAGTACCAAATCTCCCGGTTACCGCTCACTTCACCACTTGAGCAACAACAGAAAGTTCAATTGAAGATTTCATCAATTCCTGAGAACAGTAAAAAGTCATCAGTCGTCCAACTTTGTGATGACCTGCTTGGAATTGGTATTCATATCTGCCGTTTCAGTTTGTTTCTCAGCAGAATCACCATCAAGTAAAGGCTCAGCCTTCAACACATTAGGCATTTGGTTAGTGCTATCACCAGCTGAATTCAGCATGCCCCCTTGGGCACCAGAGACCTGCATGGCATCCCCGTTGGCACAACCATTGTTGTCATCTGTTTCTGGGACACAATCTTCTTCCTTGTTGACGACACAATCTCGGTTTGTGGCTTCCGCTACATTCTGTTGATCCTCAAAATTTGGATTCACCTTGGTAACCTCAGGCGTTATATCGGCAGCAGCAGCAGCCCCATCAACCGACTCAATAACCGTCTTATTTTCCTCCCCTACAACTATTTCTGGAACTCCATTAGGGTTATCTCTATCTGAATGGGAGAGCTGAATATCAGTAGTACCTTCAGAACTATAACCTTGTACTGGTGTTGTCTTCTCTCCCCCCACGGCATCCGGCATACTAGTAGACAAACTTTCAACCATGCACAGTGGAGCATGCTCATTCTGGGTATCAACATCCATATCGGGTTTTGGACTGGCATAAGCATGTTCTTGCTCAGCATCCATTTGCTGGCCTGCATTTTCATCTTCTGCAGCCTTTGCCAACTCAAGAGCATGATTCTCGGCTGCAATTTCCTCTTGCTTTTGTGCTTGTATTCTGTATTCATCCATGAGGTGTTGTATCCTATCTAGCTCTGCCACAAGATCCCCGTACCGCCTCTGCAAAGTTCGTTCCAGCTCCTTTTGCTTCTGAACTTCCTCCCATAAACTATTTATCCGGTGTGAAGCTGCTAATTGCTCTTGCTTTTGTAAAGCTTTGAAGCACTCAAGTTCCGTTGCAGCAGTGTCCATCAGCTTGAGGGTTGCTTCCACCTTTGGCCAGAGAGTCATTTTAGCCCGTGTCTGAACAATCATAACATCCAATAGTTTAGTAATCGAGGAGTTTCATATTAAGTACCATTGCTGAAAAGCAATGACCTATGAGTTAATTTACATATCATTAATGTGAGAAAATCCAATGAATTTGATTAAAATATTATTTAGGAGTTATGGCACAATATTGTACTAAATTGTGTTCACTTTTTTCCCTGTTGGCACATTGTTCTCAGAGAATGAAAAGCAATACGTTAAGATAGACATTTCTGCCCCAGAAAGTGATACATTGACAGAATTTTTTTTTTTTCTTTTTGAAACAGAGGACTTCACCACAAATATATGATACGCATTGTGCATCTACATTACATAAATGACAATAATTCCAAGGTTTTCGGGGAACAATTTGAAACATATTTCAGCCACAAGTTCAACCACTACAACTTAAACCCTATTTTGCCTTTGATGCAAAAGCAGAAATAGATTCAATTTTCCACTCTTCTGATAAAAAGGGAGCATGAGTTAGAATGGGAAAATACCAAATTAGCAACTAGTTATAGAAAGAAAATACATTCAATAAGAATTGGCACTAGTATAAAATTAAAAATATTTTTGGTGGGTATCTTACAGGCAACAGCATACCTCGTAACCATGTGTGAGAACTTTAACCTTATTCTCAAGGCTTTCTGCCTTAGCTTTATCACCATCCATCTTCTTTTTCACATTTTCAAATTCCTTCTGCAAGGCTGCAAGTTTCTCCATGTTTCCAGCAACACTTGAGAGACCATAAGCATTGCGGGTAGGGAAGTACATCAGATCATTTAGGCAAGTTTTGTGTGCTTCAACAAATTCATCAAGGGATTCATTTTCATGCCCCATTGCCAGACGAAGATACTGAACCTCTTCCTCTATCAAATAATCAGCCTGCTAACAACAATGTTTCTTAGAAGTCTGTGGCTTGATAATGAGCCAAGATAAACTAGAAAGAGTCACCAGGTAAACATTTCACAAACTCAAACTGCATAGCATAAGATGAATCTGAAACTGATGCAACAGGAATATACTCACCTATCTATCTAACAACTGACAGTTACCTGTACCTTTCTACCCAATCTGACAAAGTGTGATCAATACATGTTTTGGAGACACCAAAAAGAATATCAAATACAGGCTGTAACGCCCCCAAAAAGGCATATTTCATCAAATACACATCTTAATCATAAGAGAGAAATGTCCAATACATTTCCATACAGCTCCTTTGTAGAAGTATCTGTGCTAGACGTTTTTACTAATCCAAAATTAAATGATGTTGGTTTCAATTCTAAAACTCTTAAGATGGGGATAGTACACTGACTCAAACAATGAGACAATAAATAAATAAATAAACATGACTAGAGAAGCAGTGATGAAAACAAGAATGTACAATAATACAGCTAAGCTTAAGTCATACCTCTTTCACCTCATCTTCTCCAAAATCATCTATCTCAGGGACATAATCAGAACCATTTGCAGAGCGCTTGACACTTTTCTTTTTCTCCTTGTTCATTTTTTTGTCAAGTGGATACTTTGCGTTATCATGCTCTAGTAAGGTTAAAAGCTCCTTTCTTATCATTTCATCAGCCTGCTCAATGGAAGTAGGAGGAACAAAGGAGCTCTTGTCTTCATCTGCTCTAATAAGAGAATTTCTAATTAGATCCAATGAAGCAGTAGGAGGTCTAGGGAGTTCCCTCTGCAGTACTTTTGATCTCTTCCTAAGTAATGCCTGCTGTCTTGCCTCTTCCTCGGCCTTTTCTCTGGCAATCCTATCAGACATATCTTCTTCAATCTTCTCCTCTGGTTCTTCATTATCTTCTGGAACTGGTTGCATAACTATTCGGTACTCATTCTTCGCCTGTGGAAGATTGCCAAGGCCTGAGCGCAAGTTCCTTCTCAAATCAGCTTGTCTTCTTTGATCAAGTTTTGCACTATCATGCATATCCATATCTTCATTAATATGGAGCTCATCCCTGATGGGAGTTCCCTTAGGCGTCATATTAAAAGAATAGCCATCTCTTGATGGTGTCGTGCCAAATCTAGGCGTATGACCAACAGCTCCAGGAGTTGCTGAAGGAGTCAACATAGGATTTGGTGTTTGGATCTCCCTTTTCTTAGGAGTGACCCCTGAAAAATCAGAAGGGTGCAACTCTGGATTCTCTCCCCCTAATAATGGTGTTTGAGATTCCCTCAACCTGGCCAGATTTTCTGCTTCCATCATAATAGCATCGCCCTTACCAGCAGGTGTTCTTTGTGGAGTTCGTAAAGGTGTTGTCATTCCTTGCTGTGGTGTCTGGGCATAATTTGTAAGAAGAGCACGTGTCGCACCACTCCCTTCAGCAAGTTCCTCACTCCCAGCAAGAAGATCACTAGCATAACCCATTTTTGCAATTTCCTCCAATTCATGGTCGGAAATCTGGGGTGCAGGAAGCATAAGTTTTGACCTCTTCCTAACTGTTTCTGGATCATTCATCTTGTTGGCTTGTAGAATAGCCGATGGAGCATCCTGCCTTTGTGCAATTTTATTCTTTGCGACATCTTGCTTTCTTAATTGTGCTTCCACATCCATTCTTCTTTTCCCTTCAAGTTCTTCAATTGTGGTCGGGAACTTGGGCTGCTCCACTGGTCTATCCTCATCAGCAACATCAAAAAAGCCTGAAGGAGGCTTCTTCTCAAAGGGAATCTCCGCATTGTAGTCTATGCCCTTCCTCTTCCTCTTGCGTTGCCTGTTGTCAATTCCAGCAGCCTTCAGTTCTCTCCTTTTCTGTAAAGAAGCGAGCCTCCTGGCCTCCTCAAGCTGTTTCTCCCTGGCTTTCCTCTTTGCCTTCTTACCTTTGGTGTTGGCTAACCGAGCTCGTGCCTCAGAAAGCATTTCTTTCTCATCCTCATCCATATCCACAGGATCTGGACGTGCAGGCTTTGACTCAGGGTTCGGGTCAATCTCTCCAGGACGCAATTTCCGAGGGTCATCACCTGGTTCATAGTTCTCATCCTTAGCACAAGCTGCATCAAGGAGTTTCTCGTACCGCTCAAGGCACTGGGATGGAGTACGACCAACAATTGGGGCAATTGTTCTCCACTGTGTGGGCATGAGTTTAGCAAGATGGAGTAATTTCTCATCCTCCTCTCTGGTCCACTCAGTCTACAATAATCATGGAGATCAAAATATCAGTTCCTATATGTTCCAAAAAGGATTCCACGGTGAGAAAATTAAAATACAATCGGGAAAGTAAAAAATGCTCTAAGATCATAAAATAATCAAACGAGCAGCTACCACAAATGCTCAATGAAGAAATACACAGGTACAAGGCCCCATAGATCCATTTTCTGTTGAGATAACACACACAAATCTCATGTTTGAAACTTTGATGTAGTTAGAAAAGATAAGTTCATGACATTCCCTTGCTTTTAATGACAAGTACCGTTCTTTAGGTGCAAGGTGATGGAGTCATTGTAGCCACACCTACACGAAATACTGCTTACTGCACAGCTGCGGGAGGTTCCATGGTAACCTGTGCTTTGTATACAAGTCATAGTTATATAATTTTGGTACCTGGATATTATTTGATTCTCGAGCATGGTTCTTTAGTTTCCAGTAGACTTGAGCTCTGGTAGAAATTAGTTCTTAATATTTTAATTTTTTTGATGGGGTATTCAAGTTGGTTATGCATTGAAGCTAAATCCTTATGAGTTCATATTTGAGGTTGGTGTTACGGTTCTGCGGGTTTTTGAGAAAAGTAGGGGCTCCGCTCATTCAGTATTTCTCAGCAAAGTTACAGTGAGCTGGCTGGTGGACACCACGGTCTGTTTGAAGCAAAAGGTGCAAAAGAGTTCGTTAAGTCCCCTAGGGTACGGAGCAAAGCTTTTATCATTCAATGTTGTGCGAACAAATTTGATCGCTTCTTGACAATCATGGAGTGTGAAGGGGAACAAAGAGGCTCGATGGTCATCCTAGAAGGTAGAGGCAGTAGTGGGTGGTCGGGCTTTGCTCAAGATTTGCTGAAGTTCCAAGATTTTTCCAGCCACCCCACAATGGTGGAAACAGAGCTGTGCAAGCCAGGGAAGCTTTCCGTGGGTACCCAGCGCATATAGTATGGTGGTGCGACCAACAGTGACTGTGATGGGTGTCAAGTGAAGCATCTCTTATGAGTTCATACACGGAGGCGCTGGTTGAGCTGGGAAGAGTATGACAAGCTCCTCATCTTTAAGCAGAGGATGCAAAATAGTTCTTGAAGTCTTCTAGAGTGTGGAGCAAAGATTTTATCATACAATGTTGTGCGGACAAATTTGATTGCTTCTTGGCAATCACAGAGTATGGACGAGGGGGACAAGAAGGTTGGAATTTAAAGTGTTCGGGATAATGCCCTAAACTCTAATTAGTTTAATAAGATATTTTGGTTTAAATAGAATAAAGTTGTTATTCACTAATATATTTATTGAGCATTGAGCAGATAACATATTTACATGCTTTTACTTTATGAACATTATATATCATATGCATGTAAATGGTCCTTAGATTACATTGAATATGGCCTATAGTGGGAGTTATAAGAGTATCACATAGAAGATTTTAGACCATAAACCTTGTAGTCTAAAACCTTGTGTTTACAGCTATTAATGGAATTAGGCATTTCATTGGATAAAACTATAACACATCAATCATGATGATCTATCTTAATCATGTTAATATGTGACTTCGAATTACTGTGGTGGTTAGGGAGGGTTCAATGCACCCAATGGACCACAGGAGTTGCCATTCCTTTTAAACATTGTCTAAAATGAATAATGTGAAACTCTATAAAGACTCTTATATCAATTCTAAATCCTGAGAGAATTGCAAATTCAAATGTCAAGTGTAAATCACTTTGATGCATTTAGGAGTGAAACCTTTTTGCGATCAAAATTCTCAATCATTGGGTGATTGCATGTAGTATTGTGGCAACATCCTCAAGAAGGAAACCAAATCCTTTGATTAATTCAAAGAGATATGAAATTTTGCCTTGAGTTTAAGTTTAATGAATTAATAATTATTCTTAGTCCTTGGCCAAGGCATTTTAGTATGAAATTACTAAAATAATTATTACTTGATGAAATATTATTTCTCAAGTAAGAGAATAATTATGTAATTAAGCGGGGTACTCTAGGATTGACTTTAATTCGACTACATAATATTTCATGGAGGAATCAAATATAAGAATTGTCTAAAGGATTAATTGAATAAATAAAAAATTCTATAGAGTTCAACTACAATTATTTAGTATAATTAATTGTAATTTTTATTTTTTTTTGATAAATAATGTATATTAACAAAACAAGTAGAGGGACGCAACCCATGTACATCAAAAAGTATATAAGAAAACCCTTACTAAGTAAAGAAAGAAGCACATAACACTAAAAATTCAAAAAAAAAAAAAAAAAGTAGAAACAAGCGAAATATGCAATGTCACTCTCCATTAAAATAAAGTGTAACACCAACTTCTTCAACTCGAGCAAGCCATTTTCATGATCATCAAAGCTTCACGCATTCCGCTCTCGCCAAAGAGACCACATCACACACAATCATCATCCATATGTACAAAGCAAGACAATTACCCAATTGTCCCCTCCAACTTCCCAAACAGTCACTCACCCTATGCGGCATAACCCAATGAACACCAAAGAGCTGAAAAAACGTGCTCCATATCTCGATTGCAACCTCACAATGCTAGAATAAATGGTCGATTGACTCTCCACAATGCTTACACATGCAACACCACTACATCACCATAATATTCATCTTCCATAAATTGTCCAAGGTTGAGATTTTCTTAGAGCCACTGTCCACACAAAGAAAGCCGCTCTCGGGGGAGCCATAACTTTCCAAATACTCTTCCAAGGACAAATCGCTTGTACCAGAGTAGACAATACCTAGTAGTAAGACTTCACTTCAAATGTCTTCCTTTTTGATGGAACCCAACAAATTTTATCCTCACCTCCGTATCTAACTTTTTGGGAATACAACAATTCAAAAAATTGTGAGACCACATCTACTTCTCAATCATGCAAAGGGCAAATAAACAAAACATTCTAATGAATGATACCATTCGGAACCTGCATATTCTCCTCCACCCACACATCCTTATCACAAGGTAATACCCCACACCACACACCAAACCTTAGACCTGATGTGTATGCCACCAAAGTCCAAGGCCTTCATCACTTGAGCCAACCTTTAGGGTAATGTTAGGAAAGATTCTCACTACAGATAACCTAGAGAGAAAGAAATTATTGTAGTTTTGAAGACCGTGAGAGGACAATGGTCGACTTAAATGTGTCTTTTCTCAATATTGTCTACCATTGGATGCCAGCCATTGATTGCTTTCATTTTTCTAGCTTTCATGATTTTCTAGATATTTGTCATTTTCTTGGTTAGTTGTTTCTCTTGTATATTTATTGTGTGGGTTTCATGCGAAAATTCAAGATTTAGCCTAAGCCCTAGCCTAAGTTCTCTCGGTGCAGGATTGTATCGCCAAAGGTCGGTTCCAATAGATTCGTCGGAGATGGCAGCATGTCCGGAGATAAGAGTATGTAGCGGCTTAGCAGGTTGCTCTAGCCACCACGCCTGAAGTTTTCTACCGTGTTGGGTGCCCCCAAGTCCTCCTGTCAAAGCCGGCAACTTCTTTATGTTTCCTCCTAGGCCCGCAAGTGTTGATGCTGGGCTGGATGGGTCTATTCCGAGTAGTTGTTCGCAGGTGTCTGATCATTCTGTTGATGGGTCCAATCCGTTCGTCGAGGATGGGTTCTTTGTCAGTGTTTGTTAGGTCAGATTTTACTGATGAACGCAAATTGCTGGTCCTCCTCCCAAGCTGGTGAAGCTTTACCACTGCAAGCTTAAGGCAAGTTTAAGGACTGTAGGGTCGTCTGGGTTGTGTGAAACGGAAGGGAAATTTGGGCTGCCTTCTTCGCCTAACGCCGAAGCTATCTCTCTGCCTTCACTTAGGCCGATGATCTCTCAATTTTTGCCGGGTTTGTCTTCTTTCAACAGCGTTCATCCTCTTCAGTTTTCGAGGGTTTTTCGTTGGCCCCCCCTATCGGTGGCTGGTATCGTCATCGAGGAGGGTGAATCATCAAATGGGGGTGTCTTGGCTGGGGCTGGGGAGAATGGAAAGGTGGGGTTTGGGGGCTATTCCAAGTTCGTGCTCAGTGCGATGGGAGCTGCTCCCATTATGGGGTTGTCTTATGGGGGTGACGAGAAAAGACTTTCAAATCTTTTTTCTGCCATTGAAGATAGGGTTTCTGCTTCTAAACCTAAGGGGAAGAGGGAGCTTAAAAATTTGGAATGATCCATTAATTTTGATGTTAGAAGCAATGGCTCTAATTGGGGAAAAGGCAGGACTAGTGCTTGTTCTATGGGTTTAGGGCTTTTTTAATTTTTGTTTTTCAGCGTATAGGATTTGTGTAATGCTGCCTGCATCAACCAATGCAGCAGTGTTTGCATATATAGCAAAGAAAGAGTTACAAGTCGATACTAACTTACACTCTATAATACAATACAAGTTTAAACACCATAGGACAGTACTAGAGTCCTATCATAAGTCTTCTTGATGCTTATAATCCTCTACATTATCTCTAGGAGTTTGAGTTTGAGTAGGTCTAATACAGCATTCTCTTGTATACTTCATGTGTACTAGGGTTGCACCCCTTTGCGCTTTTGATATGCAACATTACTTGTCAAAAAGAATATTTAGTGTGCACCTGGGTTTTGGGCCTTTGTATTTTTTTATTGAATTCCATTTACTTATCAAAAAAGAGATAACACACAAATACAAAATAAAACCAATTCCAAATCTCATGCCCTGACAAGCAGCTAAACGCTCCAAGAAAAGCAAGTTTAAAGACCAAAATGGTTTAAAATTATAGTCTAAATTTGATGTAGGGCCAATTCAATACCCTCAGTAGGCCACTTCTGTTGCTACTTCAATCTTAGTTTTATGTTTCTTTATGTTAGAAAGACGTGATTATGCTTCCTGTAATTTTAAGAGCCAAGGGTATTACTATAAATTTTAGAATTCTGGATAATGTCGTACTTTTGAGCCATAGGATCTTATTTCAGTTTCATAATGTTATTTTTTCTTTTTCTTTTTATAAGTAATAACCAGACTTATTAAAAGCGTGAAGCGCCCCAAGGTACACAGAGTAAATACAAAAGGAATCACGTAAATAAAAAGGGAAAAGCGAACAAGGAAATCATCATAACTTATCAACAACAGAGACACAAACCCTACAGTCCAAAGATACAATGTATGAAAACAAGAGGATAATATGTCCTCCGAAGACCTCTCCAAGTCTTCAAAGCACCTATTGTTCATTTCCCTCCATAAACACCAAAAGAGCCAAGTAGGCACCATATTTCAGATGGCACTCCACAAAGCAAAAGCTACTTCACAATGAAGAAGAAGATGGTCCACCGTCTCCTCGCTTCTCTTACACATGCAACATCTATTGATCACAATAACATGCTGCTTCCTGAGATTATCTAAGGTCAGGATTTTACCTAAAGCCGCCGACCACGCAATAAGAACTGCCCTCATAATGTTGTTGACTTATAATTTGTGAGTTTTACAAGTTATGTAGTTTAGGCTTAGTAGCCAAAACCCAAGAAGTGCAGCCAAGGATTGTGTGTAACTTCATGAGAATTTCTGCAAAGATTGGTCTTGATTATTCTATGATGCAACCCTGTCAAATATCCGATGCCAAGATTGGATAAGAATTCTGACGTAGCGGAAGACTAAGGTAACTAATCAAAGAGCAGCGTCTTTGATTCTGTAAGGAGAAGCTTCTTCGTCTTCTACTCAAAAAGATAAAAACAAGCCCACAGGCTAAAAGAAAGATAAAACTCCACAGAGTATTTGAGAAAAAATTCTCTGATTTGATAATAATTCAATGAGTTCTGTTTTACATAATAAGCTAGCCTATTTATAAGAGAAATCCTTGGAGAAAAAGTAAACCTACTTCTAGTAGAGAAAGTAAATCTAATCTTAGTAGGAAAGTAAACGTAATCCTAGTAGGGAAAGTAAACATAATTTTAATAGGAAAAGTAAATATACTCCTAGTAGGGAAAGGATTAATAGTTAACTATTTATTCTTGGGGGTCGGGACACACATGTCCTACATTAGTATCCCCTTCTTGAAAAGAACTTGTCCTCGAGGTAAGTTCTGACTCCTCTGGTGGAAAATATTCAAAAATGTCTACCACGTTGAATGTTGAGGATATTGCCATTTCTTCTGGAAGATCGATGACATATACATTGTCGTTAATCCTTTTTAGTACCTTGCATGGACCATACTTCTTATTCCTCAGCTTTCCAGAAGTACCAGTCGCCAGTGGCCCCTTGCGTAGATACACTATCACAAGATCTCCTTGACAAATCTTCGATCGTCGACCCTTGTCAGCTTAGTTTGGGTGCTTCTCAGTTTTCAAACCCAACTTTGAAACCATCTCCTTAGACACTACGTTCTCCCCGCTACCACCATCAATAATCACATCACATACCCTCTGATTGACTATGCAGCGGGTACAAAAAATCTTGTGCCTTTGAGATTGATCCTCTTGCCTCGGGGTCAAGAATAAACGTTGAACTACTAAGGATCGGCAAAGTGGGATTCCCTCATCTACGTCAGCCAACTCCTCTTCCTCATACTCGGGTGTATCAATATCTCCATTTTCAGACCCTTCCTCTGGCTCGGGTTCGATCAAGTTTACCATCTGCCTTCAAGGACATTAATGCGACCTATGTCCCAATTGGTTGCATTTGAAACACTTGTCTAGACCGGGCCGTGCGTATGGATTGTTGGCTGGTTGTCTCAAGGTGTTTGAATTGCTGCTGGCTCCTTTTCCTGTGGAAGTCATTGGTTGACTTGGTGTGACTGTCGGGACTAGAGGTTTTCCCCGACCCTGTGTTGGTCTCATCGAATCGCTCGGGTTTCGCTCCCAGGTTGGTGCTCTAGGCCTCACCAGTTGCTTCTCTGCTCAGGTTGCCAAACTAACTACCTCGTTCAAAGTAAAGACAAGATGCATAGAAACCTTATCTGGTATTGCCACACGCAGTCCACCAATAAACCTTGCAACTTGTTGATCCTCTGTCTCCATGAGATCATTCCGAGCAGATAGGTGATAGAAATCATCAACATATGCCTGGATGGTCCGACCTCCTTGTCGACACTCTTGGTATTGTTGGAATAGCCGTTGCTCAAAGTCCGGTGGTAAAAACCATGCTTTGAGTAGCCGCTTCATTTCAACCATGAAGTTACAGGTCCCTTCTCTTGTCGGACTCGAGAAATCTGTAATTTTTCCCACCAAGCAGAAGCTCCGCCCTTGAACTTGTATGCCACTAATTTCACCTTGCGATCCTCGCGAATACTCATATAATCAAAGAACCTCTCTACTTCCATCACCCAATCTAAGAAATCTTTGATTTGAAGATGCCCGTTGAATGATGGGAGATCAATCTTCATTCGGTATTCGTGGGATTCCTCCCTACCATGATCCTAATGTCTGGGTTGCTCTCCCTCAGCATCCCGGTAGCCAGCGCCTTCATAGACATTCCCCATATGGCCAGCTCCACCACGCTCATAACCTATGAAGCCTGTGCCGCCACGACCGACTCCTCTACGTAGTCCACCCCTTTGATCTACCCCAATGTCCCGTCTGAATACTCCTTCAGCGAAGTCTTCATCGTCACTAAGATCGTCATAGGCCAGTGGTCGGTTTATGGGTGCAGGTTGTTGGTGAGGAATAGGCCTCACTCGGATCCGATCGTCATCATGGGCATCATTGTCCTTGTGATTACGATTAGGACCTATGTGCATGCACTCTATCATCTCCCGCATCTGGTGCATCTCCTGTTGCATCGTTTGCTGGATCTGCCGAAGCTCTTGGAATTCGGCTCTCCAAGGAGCCTCCTTGTCACGAGCAGCGTCGTTAAAGGAATCGTCACCGTTGCGCTAATTGGTCATGATCAGGATAAAGCATGCTCTGATACTAACTGACGTAGCGGAAGACTAAGGTAACTAATCAACAAGCAACGTCTCTGATTCTGCAAGGAGAAGCGTCTTCGTCTTATACCCAAAAAGATAAAAACAAGCATGCAGGCTAAAAGAAAGATAAAACTCCGCAGAGTATTTGAGAGAAAATTCTTTGATTTGATAATAATTCAATAAGTTCTGTTTTACATAATAAGCTAGCCTATTTATAGAAGAGAAATCCTTGGAGAAAAAGTAAACCTACTTCTAGTAGAGAAAGTAAATCTAATCTTAGTAGGAAGTAAACATAATCCTAGTAGAGAAAGTAAACATAATTCTAATAGGAAAAGTAAATATACTCCTAGTAGGGAAAGGATTAATAGTAAACTATTTATTCTTGGGGGTGGGGACACACATGTCCTACATCAAATTCGGACCTATTCCTACCCTGAATTCCTCTAATCTTTAAAATTCTAAACCACCTATCCTTCAAAAACCTCCCAAACAACAATAACAAATCAAATCCCCTTTCCCCAGTTATTGTTACAACTAGCCAAACCCTAAGAATTCCTCTTGGTTTTATCTCCAAATCCTACCCATCCTTTACACCCTTAGAAACCCTATATTCTCTAAGATTTTATGGACTTTTCCCACAAAAACCCTAGCCCTAGCTATCCTAAAACCCTAAAAAACTGCCAAATAAACCCTATATAGCCTAAAGGTCCTAATATTGCTGCTGTCCTATATTATATTTTGATATCATACCTGGAAAACGCTATCTCAAATTTTTTATGTATTGAGATGAAGAGCCAAATCATCATGTAATGAGGATAAAGAGGTATTATTTGATTATAGGGTTCTCAAATTAGATGATTTGGAAAAGTATGATGTTAATATCTCCCTTCTTTTGGCTCTAAGGTGTATTCTTGCTAACTAAATAAGAGGATGGAAATAGCAGGAATAACTCTATACTCCACACTTTGGTTTGTTGTGTGGATCAAGCTAAAAAACTTATTATTGATGGTGGAAGATGTTGGAATGTCACGTCGACATACACAGTTAAACGCCTCAAGCTTCCAGCCAAACTACATTCACAACCATTCACTGTGGCTTGGATACAGGTATTTATCAACTGGTAACTGAGTTTTGTTACTATTAGATATGGTGCAATTTGTTTTTCTATAGACTACACACACATCTTACTTGGTCAGGTTATAATATTCTGATGTTCAGCATTGTGCAAGGGAAAATATATACTTTCTTCCTCAACAATAAGGAAATTGTTCTAAAGTCCGTGAGTGCAAAGAAGATGAAAAATTATCTAGAACTACCAAAGACTGCTGCCGAGAAGATGCCAAATGATGTAGCTGAAAACTAGATCAGCAAGAACAGAAAGAGGGAAAATGTAAGCTGAGGGATGAAATACCAAACTAGCAAGATGAAAGTCCAAGACAGGACTTAAAACTTACTTCACAAAGAGAAATTTCAACAAGGGAGAAAAGGATTAGAGGTTAAACAAGTTTGGAATGACCAATGAATTTGATGACTAGCCCCATATAGTGCATATGATGGAGCAGCCCAACTCCCTAGTGCTTCCTATGGATTGAACTAAGGATATGTCACCTACAACAATTGTTCCTATCACAGATTTTTTTCTCCCTCACAGTCCCATTTAAGTCCCAAACCCTTTGTGGTTGTGGATTCTGGGTTGAAGCCCACACTCATGTTGGGTATGGGTGCGAATGGGGCATCTAGCCTCCTCATCCAGCCTGTTGATCTACTAGGGAAGGCGCCTGAAGTGGTCCTGCGTATGACATTGTCAAAGGCAACGCCGGCAACTGAGATGGTCATGGTGACTCCAATTGGGGTATACCTGTCAGATGGGTTTGTCCCAACGAGTTCTAGTGTCGCCAGTGACCTCTTTTTCTTCCAGCCTTGGACAGAAGGCTCGTCAATTTCTAACTAGATCTTGCCTAAAGCAAAGGCTAGTCTCCAGTCTTCAATGTTTACAACTATAATGGCTCAGCCAAGTGACGGAGGTTCCCTTTTGCAAAGGCTGCTTCCTTCTTCAGACCCTTTCCCCATAGTGAAGGAGGCTGTTCCAGTGAGGAGTCTTCTCCAGTGAGGCTTTCTTAACCCTCAACTCCCGCCAGCAGCTTTGGGCTTGCGTAAGGAATGTGACTTCATTCCAACAGTGGTGGCAACTAGGGCTACAGCAACAATGTCTAATGAAGATCGTAATGTTGGGTTTTCTTCGGTTAAATTTTGTTACGGACAGTCTTCGGTGCTGGTGGCAAGGGATAATAGAGGTGATTTTTGGGTGGAGGAGGATTCGGGTGAGGGGATCGAAGACCCTATAGTGCTTCTCCCTCAAAAGGTAAAGGGTAGAAGGGAGCTTCTGAATTTAGAGTGCTCCATCAAATATGATTCTAAGGGAGCGTCATCTAGGTGTGGGAAAGGCATGGCTCACACTTTCTAGCATTGAGTGCTTTGTGTGGGCTTCATGTGGGTTTCGGGCTTTTGGCGTTTTGAGGGCTTTTCGGGTTGTGCAGGTTTGTGGGTTTTCTTTGCCGTTACGTTTCTGTTTTTCTTTTGCTGTTTCAGTTAGGAGCTTCTTGTGTATACTGCTTGTGTACATAGGGGCGCCTTACACTTTTTTTAATAATATTTTCCATTACTTAGCAAAAAAAGAATTTACTACTACATTTGGAAAGAAGGAAGTTACTTTATCACCATGGTTGCCTCCAAGAAAGAAGAGCAAACAACTTGAACTTCAGACTTATGCTATGGTAAAGATGCAATTCATGATATGTGAAAATCTAATTGCCAAATGCTTAAAAGCTCATCTTTTTCCAACTAGGGGAGAAATGGATGTAACGGTTTCTAATCAATTAAAAATGGGTTTTTGAAAATTTTCAGTAAACACTACTCTTGAGGATTGTGCAATGTTAACTCTATCCAAAGTGTGATGCCGAGAAACCATAGATGTGATGCTTAGGTTTACCTTTGAATTCTTAAGCCATTTCCCAACAAATTCCAGCCAAGACCAGATATGAATTTGAACCCACCTTTTCCCTAAAATATTTATTTTTAAAAACCTAAATCACCAACCCGCAAACAACCACAAAAGGCAAAACATCCCCAGATATTACTCACATCCCAGGATCAGCCACCCAAATCTAAGTTTTCCCCATTGTTTCATCTCCAAATCCTACCCTTCCTTACACCACTAGAAACCCTATATTCCCTACAATTTTCCAGCATTTTCCCACCAAAACACTAGCTATCCCAAAAACCTACCAACCTAAAGTTCTGCATGTTTAATATTCTTTTGATAAGTAATCGAAATATCATTAACAAGCAAAGGGTGCAACCCAAATACACATGAAGTATAACAGAGAAATGCTTAGCAAGGAAAAAAATGAACAAGAAAGTTATGAAAACTAAGTAAACAGGGATAGACATACGCAACTGTCTAAAGATAAAGAGTACCTAAAGAAAAAAGACTTAAGTTCCACTACCATCCTCTAGCGGTCTTCGAAATTTCTATCATTTATTTTCCTCCAAAGACACCACAAAAAACAAGAAGGCACCATATTCCACACTGCTGCAAACTGAATGCTAGTAAAAGGCTACTACTTGTCTAGGCATAATCTAAAACAGCTCAATATGACTGAAAACACCATTCCATAAGGCACAAGCAACCTCACAATGGAGAAGGAGATGATTCACAAACTCCCCATTCCGCATGTTTAATATTTTGTCAACTAAAAGCATACATACTCAAAACAAATTGAATACACAGCACCAAGAAAATCAAATAACTTATCACAATATACTCATTTCCAGACAGAGTTGCAGCTTAAGAAACAAGAACCCATGCAAAGCAAACAATCATAATCCTATTCTCTCACTCACTCTTGTCAAGAACCAAACTGACTCTTACATTTCTACAATAACATCACTTTGAACATAAATCAACATAACCCAAAAAACAAACATGTGCGGGATTTGAATTTTCTCGAACGTGTTCCCTGAATTTTCTGAGCAAACAAACAGAAGAAAAAGAAGAAGATAGTAAATACCTTTTTAATGGAGGGGTCGAGCCACTCGTACCAGCGAGCCTTGCACTGCTTGGCGGACTTGCGAACGAGGAGAGAGGAGATTCGCGCCCACTGGTTCTTCCCATATTTCATCACCGCCGCCTTGAGGATCTCATCCTCCGTGTTCTTCCACACGCCTCCCTTTATCATGATCCTCATCTTGATGCCTTTTTTTAATTACTCCTCTCCTTCTCAAGTGTTCTAGGGTTTTGAAGAAGAAGAAGAAGAAGAAAAAGATGAAGACGGTAGATGGAAATGGCAAAAGAGGAGGGGTAGCAAACAAACCCTACACTCTGTTTCAGAATGGGGAGACAGACCGGAGTACCAAACAAACCCTACACTCGAAAGCACGAAGGAAAGCGCGAGGCTCTGCTCCTATAGCGAATAAGCAATCAAGGCCCAGAAGATCAGATCGAAAACCCTAGCTCTTGTTTCCGCTTTCGGTTTGAGCTGCAAGGTGTAGCCGTCAGTCTCTCAATTTTCATTCTGTGTTTGGTTGCTGGGAAAGCGTAGTAAATGTAAGAAAAAAATCCGAAGAGTCGCTGTCAATTCCAGCCCAATTGTAGCTTTCTTCGGCGCTCCGATGTCTCTAAAGTCCCATTTTAAATCAAATCTTGGAAAATACATGGTTTGGGTTGATATTTAAAATCTCATAATTTTAATGGCTGTGTTACAAAAAAATAATAATAATAATTTTAATGGCTAAAATATAAATACAAAATATAATTTTCAATGTTAATTTGCGATTTCTGAATTTTTTAAAAGGGTTAAATACTTTTTTGTCCTGAGTGATTTAACAACTTTATTTTTTGCCATTCGGCTTCACTTTGTATTACATATGATACCTCAATAATAGCTAAAAATGAAGATGGTACATCCGTCTAACTTCCGTCTAAAATTTAATGAAAATCCACATTAGAACCTCTAAAAAATCATCGGTGGCCGATCACCCCATGGGGGTGGCTAGAGTCACCCTTTGCCGGTTTGGTGGTGGTTCGACTACCCTCATTTTGCAACTTGGGGGTGATTTCGGTCACCCCCAAAGCCCTTGAGCGGTTTGAAGGTGATTCGGTTATCCTCATTTTGCAACCTAGGGGTGGCTAAAACCACCCCCAAGGCTGATCCCAGACCAACTAATCTAGAAGGGCCAACAGCCCCAAAATGCCAACTAAAAAAAAGTTACGGTTGGCCCTTGGGGGGTGGCTAAAGGCCATGGGGTTGGTTTAGCCACCCCCAAACTGGCCGCTCAAGTCACTCCTTTTCCAATTTGTTTTTTAATTTTGTTTTTTAATGGTTTTAATTATTTTAGTTTTAAATTTCTTTCTTTTTTTAATTAGGTATAGAGACACGTGTCAATTTGTAGGGGTGTTGACATTAAATTTTGGACGGAAGTTAGACAGATGTATTATCTTCGTTTTTAGCCATTATTGACGTACTATATGTGATACAAAATGAAATCAAAAAAGTAAAAAAATAAAGTTGTCAAACCACATGAGGCAAAAGTATTTAACCTTTTTTAAAATTATATTTTAAAATCGCACATTTTAAATTATTATTTTAATAACACACTTGTTAAAGTTGCAAAATCTAACCCTTGATATCCATGAGGCCCTTTTGTTGTGTTAAGATTTTTTGTGTGTATGGCTTGAGTTTTTGTTTCTGCTTTTATTTTTATTTTTAAAAAAGAATCAAATTTAATTCTTGGGTTTTCATGCTATAACATTATAAAAATGACTTGAGGGTGTTTGGCAAACCCCTCCGCACTGTTCACCAACCCACGGCATTGTAGATTGGATTGGGCGCCGAAGACAGTTAGAAAAAAAAGCAGACTGTTGCACGCTGACAGGTATGGGTTTATTATCAATATTTTCTATTTTACCCCTTTAGCATTGTAAACAATTCCTATTTTGTCCTTTGAAAACACCCACACAAAAATATACCCAAATTTTTCCCCCCCCCCCCCATCTCACAACATAGTGAGAAACTTCCTCTTCCCCAAATTTTCCCCCCCATCTCATAGCACAGCGAGTAACTTACTCTTCCCCAACAACACTCACTCCTTCCTCCTCCTTCCATCTCCTTCCTCTTTCCGCCATTCTCTTTCTCTTTCCCCCATTCTCAGTCTCGGCATATAGGAGGATCAACAAGGAAAAGGAATCAACCACACCTTCATTGGCTTGGTGACTGGGTTCTGTATCTGAACCTGTGCGCCGCCAGTGAGTAAATCCTCTGTTCTTTGTTCTTCGCACTCCAGTTGGTTGTACTCTTCGTACTGAAAAAACCGACTAGATCTATTTTTCTAATATGCCTCAAGACAGTACGAGACAAGCACAGATACATCTCTGGACCAGATCGACGACCAAGGTGAGTGTATTAAACTTCCTTTGTTTTTTTCAAGCTTGTGTTTGCTGTCTTGTGTGGTTTGTGTATCGTGTGCTGCACAAAATTACTTGTATCATAGCCATTGGTTGAATCCTTTTGGATGTTTTTTTATATTCTGAAATTTCTATTTTTTGGATCAGTTTGTGGCTAGAAATTGGAAGAGTGGACTTCACTTTGAATTTGGTGAAAGCCCACCTATAAAGTTAGTATTTTAATAGTTTTTAAGGCTATTATATGCTGATTTGATCAGTTTTCTATTCCATGCATTATATGCATAGGTTGGGTCCTATGTAAGATAGATGTATTTGCCACCATATTGTGTTATGTTCGTAGAAGATGCACGCCAAAACCTCAGTGTTGTGCTTATGTGTGTGGATCCACTAGAAAAATTCTCTAGTTATGCCAATAAACTCAAGCTATTTAGGATTTCCACATATGCCATGGTTATATCTTTGATGAGGACATCTCTGCCCGTTGAGGTGACATACTTTCTAGGAGTATATGTGCATTCACACACAAACAGAGCATATGTTTATTTTTCTTGTTTTGCTTGCCTTTTTTTTTTTTCTTTTTTTGTGTTATGTTTTACTTTTAGCTATTCAGTTATCTTCAGTTAACATCTCAAGTTATTAAGAGCAATTTTCTAGGATAAATGTTCCTTTGTATCAGAGAAGCCTTTATAATGCAAGAGTAACTACCTTAAAAATTCTCTGGTTATGCCAATAAACTCAAGCTATTTAGGATTTCCACATATGCCATGGTTATATCTTTGATGACGACATCTCTACCTGTTAAGGTGACATACTTTCTAGGAGTATATGTGCATTCACACACAAACAGAGCATATGTTTATTTTTCTTGTTTTGCTTGCCACTTTTTTTTTGTGTTTCAAATGTTTTACTTTTAGCTATTCAGTTATCTTCAATATAACATCTCAAGTTATTAAAAGCAATTTTCTTGGATAAATGTTCATTTCTATCAAAGAAGCCTTTATAATACAAGAGTAACTACCTTAAAACTACGGGAAGAACTTCTGGGGTGCAAAACCCATATAATAATTAGTAGTTGGTTGTTTCTAAATTTGTAGAAATTGATTGAGAGTCAGAGGTTTGGAGGCTGGTGATTTGAGTTTGTAGCTTGAAAGAAATTTCCAGAAATGTTGATTGTTTGTTTGTGAGCATTTGTTGCTTTTCTCTAGCATTTGTCTCTGAAATCCTTGAGCTAAGTGTAATTGGTTGAAGAAGATGGTTGGGGCCACTGAAGTAATGCCTAATGCGGATTCCAATGGGTCAATTCTGAGTATCAAATGGTGCTTTAGGGAACTATGACAACTAATTTGCAAATGTCGATTGCTTATATAATGACATTGATAAACCATGGTTATTACTTCATTACTGTGACACTTTATTTTTATTTTCCTGAATAAATTTAACTTGATTTTTTGGCACACTTGTGATAAGAGGTTATTTGAAGTATATGGAAGGTTAAGTATGACAAATGAGAGCTTGTCATCTAAAAAATAAGAAAAATAATGAAAATGAAAGATAAGTACAAAGGTAAAAACAAAACGAAGGCCTAGCTTCCTATTAGTTTCAGTGACTACTATATTTGGGAGGTTTGTTTTGTTAAAATCTTTATGCATGAAATGAATTTTTGAGGGATTGGCATATTTAAAACTTCTGATTTTTTTTTTTAGTTTTTTTTTACCTTTTTTTTTTTTTTTTTTTTTTTGGCAGAGAAGTTTAAACCATTTCTTTAGATCCGTCGAGCATATTGGTAAATACTAGAGAGTTGGTTGTTTGTGCTCAGCTATTGAATTGTATAGTTGTTGAGATTCGTTAGTATATATATAAAGAGATATAACATATTACGTTAAAGTGTGTTAGCGACTATATTGTATGGTATGAATTATGTTAATGCCAAATACCAAAATTACGAGTATTTAGTATTGGCTATATGATAATGTAAACGATAGATATTGGGGGCTCTCTTGAATGTAGTGGCATTATTATAACTTTTTATAGGGTATTCTAAATCACTAATACGAATATTTATTATCTTTTAGTATGGTGGGTATAATCTATAACCACGCCACCTGACACAAGCACACCAAGTGACACATCCACAGGTAGGCAATCTTCTTTAACCATCATGTTGCTTATATTGCATGTGTTTATGTTAAGATATAAACACAAATTTGTGTTCATTATTTTAAACTTATTGTCCAACATTCTATAAATGTATTCGTAGATGTCATACTGTACTACACCACGCAAGTCACCACGGAAGGTGGGTCAAGGTGTCCCATCCCCTACACAGTTCCCTGACCTTCCCAACAATCAGAAATGGGAACGAGAGCATGAGGTAGAAGTGCTCGAAGTTCTTATGAGTCTCCAAGAACAAGGTATCCGACCACCTTATAGGAGTTTCTTAATACCTCGCATAACCCATAAGCTCAACAAACGTCTGGTGGATGGCAGTAGCTATGTAGGCAGCTAGGTATCTCGGAAGATTGGTCATTTGAAAGACCTGCATAAGGATTACACCGACCTGATAAATCAGCTACATGACACAGGGTATGGATGGGATGACGATCTGGGGATGGTTGTACTGAGTGCCGATCAATGGGAGCATTTTTGAGCGGTATGACAGTACAAATTACAATAAAACAGCATATTGTTATACCAATTGACCAATTATTACTATATATGCCTCTAATTGTTGAATGTTTTTATTTGACATTCTTCCAGACACCGAGGTTGTACAAGTACTACAAATTCCAGAATGGGCCACCTGCGAACTAGGATAAACTATGTGTCGTATTTGATGGTTCAACATCCACTGGAAAGTTGCGGTACGCTAGCACACAATCCCCTCCTCGCCCGGATCTTAATATCTCACCTGCAATCGTGGATCTAACGGAGCCCCATCCATCTCCCCCGCTAGTGTCACAAAGGAAAAGGAAGGGAAAGAGGAACGTATCTCCAATAGAGTCATCGTGGAGCAACAAGCACTCATCACTTGGCGTTGAAATTTTTGAAATGGTTACGGATAAATTAAACTTCTTGCAACATAGCTATCAAAAGAAATGTAATCTCAATGATGGTGGACATTCACATGCAGACGCTACCTCGAAAGCGGCCCCCCTTGCACAATCACCTTCGGAAGATGTCATGGACATAATTAACGTCTTATCAAAGGAGGTTTCATTGCCTCTAAATGCGTACCTTCGGGCATGTGATGCATCATGGATTCAGAAAATAAGGCAAAGATAGTCCTTAAAATGAATGACATTGTGCAACGCCAGTGGCTGCTGAATTTCATTCAGCCTGGAGATATATTGTATGTGTTGTTGACTACTGTGACATCAATCCTAACCGTGTGTACTAGTTTTAATTTGTATTTTTCATGATGCTTGCATGACTTAATGACTGTGTATGCTAATGATATTCGTGCTTACTTGTATTGTTGAATGGTTGCTTATTCCCTTTTAGTGTGTTGGATGATAAGTTTAATATATATCTACAAAGTTTTGTTTGTTGCAGAAGTTGTTTATTTTAATGTTGTTTGTAATGAATGTTGAACAACTATTTGACGTTATGCATTTGGTGTTAGCTTTATTATCGCTATGAATGAACCTGGAATGTCAGGTGCGAACGTTGGGTTCATACATTGGGAAGATAGTCTCGATCCATTTCCCGATTTAGACTCAAAGAGCTCAAGTTTGGAGATGATGATGACATTAATACGGATCCACAACTTATGGAAGAGTTGGAGATGCTGCTAATCCGCATGTTGGAACTGGTGAAAGAATACTACAAACAGTTAGCGCACCCAAAGGTAGTGAGGGTAACAAGCAAACGACAAAGGAATTCAAAGTTAATTGGCCCTATGTGGGTACACTGGGTGCTTACACATCCAAACGAAACTACATGCTACGAGCGATTTTGGATGTCGCCATGGACATTCTTAAACTTATGCAACACTTTGAAAATGAATGGTTTTCTACGAAGCAAGTAGCTGCATTTTATCTAGTTATGGCACATGCCCACAAGCAAAAAGATGTAATTGATAGGTTACAACGCTCGTTAAAAACAATAAGCAAGTATGTTAATGCAGTTGCGATCACGATGTGCTACCTTGGGAAAACAATCATACAACCACTTCCAATGCAGGTGTCTCACCCATACATCACGACAAATAGCTTGTACTATCCGTGGTTCGCGGTAAGGCGCTATTAACCTTACTACTATTATATTTTGTTCTTCAACCTTCAAGGACCAAAAATTGGTGTATTAATGTTTTACCCAGTATCAATCTTCTTCTCTTTGTTTTTTGGGGAAACTTCACTAAGGATTCCCAAACTTTCACCCGTTTTGAAATACCCCCCCTGAACTTCAAAATATCTCAATTTAGTCCCCTGAACTTTCAATTGCTTTCAATTTGGACCCCTCTGTCAGATTTTAAAAGTCACATGACGTTTATACCCCTGACTTTTGTATAAAATTCCAACTTCTAAAACATTTTTTTATTTTTAAAAAAACAAAAATTACGGATATCTTGGTCTTTTTTAAAATTTTTAACGGCTAAAATTAACGGAAGAGTCCAAATTGAGAGCAATTGAAAGTTCAAGGGACTAAATTGAGAGATTTTGAAGTTCAGCGGGGTATTTCAGAACGGGTGAAAGTTTGGGGGTCCTTAGTAAAGTTTCTCATTGTTTTTATTTTTTATTTTTTATGTAAGGTGCCTAAGTTACTCACTTCTTCTTTTTTTTTTTTTTCTTAATCGGCTATTCAAAACTATACATATGTCATTATTGAAATAAGTTTTTGTTCGTTATTTTTAGGATTGCGTTAGGGCGATTGATGGCACTCACGTAAAAGCAAAACTGCGAGATGGCAATAGTGTGCCATATTGAGGGCGAAAGTCAAGCACAACACAGAATGTCATGTACGTGGTGGACTTTTACCTATGCTTCACATACGTCTATGCCGGTTGGGAGGGTAGTGTACATGACTCGCGGGTTTTCTTCGAGTGTATTAACGACCCCAAGGTCCGCTTTTCCACCCCAGTCGAAGGTACAATATAAATACTTACCTTTGCATGAGCTATGTAAGTTGATTCGCTGTTGTACTCTGTATGTCTTACGAAAATGTCTTTTGTGTTGCAGATTATAATTACTTGGTGGACTCTGGATACGGTTGCTTCAAGGGGTTTCTACCCCCACACCGGAATAATATATACCATTAGGAAGCCTTTCGTAAATCAGGGGTCAAACCGAGGAATGCAATGGAATTGTTTAACTATAGGCACTCCTCCCTTCGGTTAGTTGTTGAAAGAACGTTTGGTATATGGAAGGCTCGATTTAATATATTCGAAGATATGCCCCCTATCCGATTGAGAACCAACGATTGTTCGTGGTAGCATGTTGCGCAGTTCACAACTTTATTCGCAGGGATGAAGGTCAAACTGATCCATTATTTAAGGAAGATCTACAACAGATGTACGGACAAGATTGGGTTGATGTGTCATTGCGTAATAATATGCCAAGGACTCAGTACGTAGAGCCAGGATTACGGCTAGACCAAACGAAGGCAAGCAAAGAATACATGATTGTGTAACGAGCCACAGTGGCGGAGCACATGTGGAGTACAGTTCATGGTGGATAGTTAGTTCTCTGTTATATCATTTATTAGTTTGTTTTTTTTAAGATTATATATGTTTTGTAAAATTTTTATTTGCATTAGTTTGTTATATCATTTATTAGTTTGTTATGCACGTCCTGATTATATCGTTAATTTGGTGGTTCGATGTTTAGCGAAACCCTATTTTGTAGGTGTTGCTCCTTAACCGGCTACTATTTTTATTGTAATGGTTTTATACGGCATATATGTACCTACATTGAATATATTTCCTTATCATAGTAATTTTCATATGTGAAACGTATTTTGTTTATAAAGTGTCACATAATTATAACAGACAGTAGTAAATTACTAACCAAAAATTGTATTCTACAATGTAAGTACTCATTCCAACTAAATTACAATAACTAAACCCATAACAGTAAAGTGGACTAACATATCTAACAGCAAAGTAGACTAACATATCTAAAATGACAATATATGTTTACAACTATCGCCCGATGATTCGCCAGGAAGTATGATTGGAGCCAACATAATTCCTAGGAGTAATGCAAATAAAGCAATAACAATGAACTGCAACTGCAGAATGGTTGCATCTTTGTTGTGAATTTCATGACATAACAATTCATTTTGTGCAATTAACGCAGGTATAAGATTGCAACAGCCTTCACAGACGGGGTCATCAAACCATTCAAAAAACCTGCAATACGGCTCACCCGTGCCATACTTTGGGCAGCTGAAGTATCGTCTACCGGGATTTTTTTCCGACAGTGCGGTTTGAATGTATGAGACCAAGCCGCAGAAGCAACGTTTGGTTTTGTTGAGACTGTGTGTGAAAGCAGTGGATGAGATTTCCGACATCTACAAAGGTCAATAACAAACCTCAATAAGGCGCTTTAACATATATACAGAAGTCTGTTAGGTCTTATCATTCGGATGATTACAAAATATAAATATAAGAATTTTTTCGGTGTCGTTCGAAAAATATGGTTCCTATCACTACAATGGTAATCAATATTTTTGTAAGCAATGATACATGAGCTCCCAAATGCAATCCCAATAAACCAAAGAATCCCAAAAAAAAAAAAAAAAAATACTAATATTAAAAAATTAAAAAAGCAAACCCATCTAAGAAAGCCAGCAATCCATCCAAGAAAAAATTAAACAAAAATAAATTTAAAACAGCATAGGAGCCTACATTTTAAGAACAAATCCAGAAACACGTTTCACAAAAAAAAACATCTACATTTCAAACCCGACACAGGGACCAATCACACACACACCCACAAATTCATCATTCGTTTTCTTGTTGCACAACATGATTAAGATGTTTTCTGAATCATGTTAGGATAAATATATGCGAACCCATATTCCATCATGGTTGGCTCACAAGATATGGGTTCGCAATATGGCTCATTTGGTTCAAAAAACATGTGAGCCAAATTGTGAACCCATGGGTTCACATTAAATTGTATATGTGAGTCAAATAGCGAACTCTAGCAATCATGTTGCGAGCCAAATTGCGAACCCATTCCTCTTACATCACAGCAAAATAAAGATTTAATTTTCATTGTTGTAGTCCATTCCTAAACCAGCAACCAAACCAAATCAAAAACTAGTATTTCCTATTTCACTACTTAATTAATTGTACTTATAAACAATTAATTAAAAAGAGAATTATCCAAGAACAAGCTATCAATCTAAATATGTAATTTGGATTTTTAGCTGGGTCAGTGCAGTATATCAAAATTAACAGGGCATCATCAAATAAAAAAAAAAGTCATGAAGTAATAAAAAAAAAAAAAAATTAGAACAAAGCATCAAATTTTTTCTTTTCACCGTTGATAATGTGGGGGTGGCTAGCCAAAATGGGGTGGTCCAGCCACCCCATTTTGGCCAAGCCACCCTTTTTTTTTTTTTTTTTTTTAACAAGAAGAACATAGAAGAGCATAAAACCCAAAAAAAAAAAAAAAAAAAAAATCAAAATGCTGGCTGAATCGATCTCTCTGAAAAATTAAGCAAACCTTGATTTTTGATATTGATCGGGGAGATGTCCGTAGTGGCTGTATGGAGCTCTCCATCGGCATAGCTAGCTTTTAAACTGTTGAAGAACAATGAGGGAGCAAGAAGAGGAAGAAATGATGAACTGCGGAAGAAGGAATGAGGGAGCAGGACAAGGAACAGTGCCGTGAAGAAATGAGATTTCATTGGTTTTCTATTTTGCCATATGGGCATATTTGTCTTTTACTATCAATTGGGTTCTCCCATACAAGCATGCTGCATGTGTGCAGCAGTAGCATAGTCAAACTCCTTCACTCGAGGAACAATGCCGTGGATCTTGGGGAAAGTGCTGTCATTTGACAAACAAGGCCCTTGAGATGGTGTTAAAAAGCTTAAAAAATACTTTTAATACATAAAACATAGTGCCTTCTAATCTTTCCCATTAAATCTAAAACAAGGAAAATATTCCTTATCTCTTTGTTTTCTAACAAAAGATTTGAATTTCTTCTTGAAATTGGTATTCCCACAATGCTACATGCGATTACCCAATGTATTGAGGTTATTTCGACTAACGATAGGTCTCACTCTTTAATACATCTAAGTAACCTACACTTCGCATTTGAGTTTACAAACTCCTCAAGATTTAGAATAAATGTTATAAGTCGGCGTGCATGTACATCATTTGTTATGACAATATTAACAAATGATGACTCACGTGGTCCTATTTGGTGTATGACATAAACTTGTCAATACGCCAACATATTAACCTGAAGCCTATCTGCTTCCATGACCAAGATAAGTCATTTGAGGCTTAATATGTTATAGTTTAGATGTAGTTTCTAATTCTATTTACGACTACGAACAACAGGTTTTATAAGTTACAAGGACCTTTGAGTATAATCTTCTGTGATACCCACATCATCACTCAAATATGATGCATCTTAAGGATTTCACATGCATATAATTGGACAATACACAATCACACATATATGTCATGTAAGAATATAAGTGTACATGTATATTGTTCTATAATAATCAAAATATTATCCAATCAATTGAATTTTTGGACACCATTTCCAACATATATGTCCAAGCCGTTCTTTGATCCCAAATGCATTAGCGTATATGGGTCATTCGGATCCCAATAAATACAACCTTGTGTTGACCCTCACGTCAATATAGGTGCATATAACCAGGGGTGGAACCAGGACTTTTAGTATGGGGGATGAAGGTACATAGATATATATAATTTCTCTATATATATACGTTTGTGCGTATTTATGTAAAATAAAAACAAAGAAGTCTCAAATTTAATTTCATAATAAATCATAAGTCATTAATATATACAAAAGTTATGTCTATAAAATTATTTTAGAATATCTATTAATCATAACACACAAGGGCAACTTACAAAACTAAAGCAAATCATGCGGGTAAAGACAGTTCTAGTCATTTTATGGAAAAAATATAAAAGGTTACCTTCCTAAAAAAAAAAATTGCTGTAGTCGAATAGCCTCTGCCCTTGTAGGAAAAAAAACAAAAAGGAAAGAAATCTATAACTCTCCCAAGAACCTTATTGGTTCTCTACACGATATACACACATAAAAAACGAAAATAAAATAAAAAAATAAAAAAACAGATAAACCCTTACAGAGTGCCGAATTCCTTACGGGAGCTTTGGAGGTTCGATGGCAGAGTTGCGGAGAAGAGAGAAAAAGCCTTCAACTTTTTTAGCTGTTTAGCAATGAGCAATAAAATGAGAGGCTGAATCCAAAGAACAATAACTTTCATTTGTTATAATTTGAGTAGAGGAAAGGATGATAATATGACTATATGAGAAGAGACACTTAGGTAATGAGTTTGATGGCAGTCGGCAGAGAAGAGACATGACGCTAGAGTCTAGATAGAGTTCAAAGCCAAGTAAAGTTGCTTCAAAATCTCAAACCAAATTAGAGATCTTGTTAGAAGCCAACGAGTAAGGTCTATATGGAGACATTTTTGACAAATTGTAACTTTTTTATAGAATATTTCTATCTAAAAACTTCAATTTGTGAAAACTTGTTACAAAGTCAGATTTTTTTGTGAATTTTTTTTTCTTAAAAGTTTCATACTTCTCTCTGCAGCTTAAGAAAAGCTGTCACTGCACTTGCAGCCTGCTATGCTATCTTGTCTATGACCTCAAAAAAAAGACTAGGAGCTTTGTAGGTTTCTTTGCTAGAAGAGCCAAGAGGGGAGCAAAATGGAACAAAAATATTATTTGGGAGGACAAATATAATATTTTAGAGGGACAAACTTGAAAAAACCATATACTTTGGGGGAAATTTTAAAAATTTTGGGGGGACATTCGTCCCCCCAAAGCAACAAGTAGGTCCGCCCCTGCATGTGACATCAGCTCCTTCCTTAGTACTTGTAACAAGACAAAATGATGATCAAAACATCGGATTGTCTTATAACAAGACAAAAGCTTTCATTGCAAATAAACCAAATAAAACACATGATAAAACACGAAGATCGTGTTCTACCCCCAAATCAAACGTACATGCAATTTATATAAAGAAAATAAATTACAATGCTCAATATTAACACAACCAAAAAAACTTCTACACAAAGATTTGTTGACGAAGTGGAAAACTCTTTGAACTAATCAAAAGAAAAAATCACTCTGGGGCTGCCAAACCCTGAAAATCACTATACAAAATTCAGATTACAGATAGTAGAAAATACTCACAAACCCTTGTAAATCTCTAGACTCTGTAAAATCAACAAGCATCCAGCTTGTCTCTTAGCTGATCATCTTCATGGAGTGCATTTTCTCACAGACCCTTCGGTAGACTTCTTCACGATTGTAGAACAAATAAGGTTGTAGATTGTGGAATGATGATCAACATATCAAGAGAAGGACAGTCCGAAGCTTTCACCACGTCCTCTCTTGGAAATCAACTCACGAGAACTAATAGCTCAAAGGAAAACCTTTGTGACTATCGAGAAAATCACCCAAAAAGTCGAAAAATGACAGAAAATGGAACTTATATGAATGAAATTTTATACATCAAGTCTTAACGGGACTCATTTCGCATCTCCCATTAAGTCTTGATGAACAAAATATGCAGATCTGGAATTAGTCAAGTCTTAATGCGAAATGAGTCTCGTCATGACTTGAAGAGTAAAATTATCTCAGCCCTGTCACGAGCCCGTCATGACAACCATCTAATGGGAAATAAAATAAAAAAACAAAAACTAGTCAGGGTATTTTGGTCATAACATTTTCACCCAAACTCCAAATGACGCAAACTCAATGGCTTTGGAAAGCTCTTCCCTGATCTACAACTTTGTCTCTAATGAGCTTCTTCAAATTTGGACATTTACTAGTTTAAAAATGGCTATCAAAGTTCTACAGAAACCAACTGGGTCATGACGGGAATTCAGTTCCGTCATAATGAGAATTGTGCAGTAACTTACTGCCAGCGCGTCAGGAGCACATCATGATGCCCATGCGATGGGAAAAAACATTCCTAAGTGACCCAATCACTTCCAAGTGATGTTTGGGTGATTTTTTGGTGCTAGAATATTATAGAACACTTCCGTAAACATATCCAATGCTTTTTCAAGAGTAATGAGAAGATAAATCATAGAAGAAAACCAAGATACCATGGAAACTATACACCACGTCTTGATGGGCATCCAACGGAGAATGAAATCCTTTTTCACATCTTAACGGAAAATGAATCGCGTCATGATGTGGAGAGTAAAACCTTTGCATTCCCATCATGTCCACGTTCTAATGCCTCATCCAACGAGGTAGCCGAGAGCAAATCATAAAGTCTCATCATGAGCCTATCCTAACGCCTATCTAACGAGAAAGCACCAAAAACCTCTTTTCACTTACAATCTTCACCTTGATACTTGAGGAAGATAAAAGGGTTATAAGTAAAGTTTTGTATATCGAATAAGGCTAATGTCAAAAACCTAACAACACACTTACAATTTTTGTCCCCAACCTCGCTCACAAGAGTGCCATCCTTGTGTGTGTGAGTTATGAATAAGGTGCTTCTGTCAGGGCCTCTCCTTGATCTAGACTCCTACATATCACTGATTTAAAAATACACGTAAACAAAATAAATGGCGTCAAAAAACATCTAATGCATGATCCTATATATATATATATATATATTTCAATGTGTACCTTCTCATCATTAAGTTGAGCGAAGCTCTTGGACCTAGACGTGTGGTTTATAGTTTGCATGGCCTGATGTTCCTTACTTTTTTGTGCCTTCAACTACATATTATTAATAAAATAGTTATACATAGAAGCCTAACAAATGTCGGGATGGTATATAGATGCGTTGTTACCTGCACTTCGAGATCACAAAAAGTATCGAAATCAACCTTCAAAAGCCTCCCAATCAGTAATGCAATTAGGATTAGCTGTCACAATGACAATTTTTGTAGACTCACCTGGTTGTGTAGTGACCCAAATAATTAACTAAACATAGGTAGCTTAGTTAGAGGATTAAGATGGACTTTGGGTCACTAGGAACAGTTAGAAAGACATTTTGAGAATTTCAGACTTTCGGAACGGGGTAATCAACAAGGGGAACTATGAGTATACACCCATGCCCTAGGCCTCATGTGTTTGTTGTATTCCATTGATTTATGCTTTCTTAAAGAACAACTTAGTATACACCCATGCTAAATCCTTTAAGAAAGAAAAGAGTTAGAATATACACTTATACTTAATTCGTTGCTTAGGGAGATCAATAACTTAAGGAGTATACACCCATGTCCTTAGGTTGGCAAACATTAAATATACTGGTATGATTGGTGCATTGACATATTGTTATCTTAATTAGTCTGATTAGTGGTAGATGTCGAATCCCTAACATTTTCATTTATCTTTATCTCTTTTCATAATATCAATTTCGTGACAAGAACCCGCAAAGGTATCTTTTCTCACTTTATTAAGCTCAGGACTCGATTATCTAAATTGACTTAAATAACTAATTCATACCACATGCATATTGATCAGACACATTCATATGAGGAATTCAATTAAGTAGGAAATAATCAAGTTAGATATACCAAAATATGATTGTAGCAAAGACGCCAATATTGAAATCCCAAAAAGATATGATTAAGGCTTCAATCTAGCCCTTAACTAATTACACATAATTAAAATAAAGACTAAAAATAAAAGGAAAAGAAGAAACCGAAAAGCTACTGGAAGTAGCCTCCAAATTCTCCTCTCTGAAGTTGTGTGTGTAATTGTGAGGCTTAGAGGTCTATTTATAGGTTTAGAAAAATCCTAGAAGTCCTAGAAACACTAGTAAACTAGTAGGTCTAAAGCCCTAGTTCAACTAGGACTTGGGAAACCTAGTTTGGGAAGGAAAAGGAGTCTTGCCATGTGTCTGAATTTTCTCCAGCGCCAGAATGCCCTCGATTGCATGGGTGGTGCGCTCGATCGCACTCCTACGATCAATCTCTGGTGTTGGGCGTTCGAGCACATATGAGCTCGAGCCTAGGCAATGTGCGCTCATGTGCACCAGTTACATGACTCGAGTATGAACTTCCTCACTTCCAGAATTTCCCAAAATTGCTCTTTAAGCTTGAATTTTCCATAATGCTTCATTTTCCTCAAAAACCAATAAAAAGACATAAAACACAAAAATGAAGTAAAATTGCACAAACTAACAAAACTAAGGGATTAACAAATATAAATTAATGGGCTAAAATATGAATAATTTAGCACATAACACACTCTCAAACTTATATATTGCTAGTCCCTTAGCAATACGAAACTAAAAACAAAATGAAAAAATAGAAAACAAAAAGATAAATTCATCTTTCGTGGGATGTACGATTGCATTTAGCATATGCAACAAGCCTTTTAACCCCTAGGCATTTCCTAGAGGACGAGTGAAATCTCGTGAGGGTTTTTCAGGAATATTACCTACAAACATTATGCAAAGTTCATGTTATCCGAAAATTCATTCATTAGCAAGCTTAAAAAAATGAACTTCATCTTCTCAATGAATTGAAATTTTAAAGTTGAATCACTTATGAAAGACAAGTTAAGGCATCACAAGTTCGAAATAGTATATAGTGAACTAGCATATAAATATGAAGCTTCCAATTGTTTTCAATGTGCAGTGTCTCAATATCTTAAAGTTTACTGAAATTCCCATCAAAATGAATAACTATTGCATAACTTTCTGTTTCTTTTTTTTCTTTTTCTTTTTTTCTTTTCTTTTTGGTCAGGCTGTGCAATGTTAGGTTCCCTTAAGCTTTCTAATTGACCCATGTAACGAGTGTTAAGTCAATCATTCCCAAACTAGATGGTTTTAGGGCATTAGGTATAAGGACACCCCTAAGAACTTACTAACTCGAATAAAAAAGGCTACGAAATCAAACTAACCATGACATTAACCAAATCAAAGTTCTTCACCTTTTGACGTGAACATTCATTGCTTAATGAGGCAAGAGGTCCAGTTACTTAGTAAAAAGCTTATCAATGATCAAATTTTTTTATTTTTTACTATGCCAAAGTATCCAACCAATAAGTCATCCAGTTTCACCCAAGAAATCGAAACATACACATCAGACTCTCATGTCATACCCCACAAATTATGTGCTAATGTGCTTGTGTCAGATCAGATCAAACAGGTGAATTCTCAGATGCCTAAAGTAAGTAACCAAACTGAAAAACTTTATCATCAAATCATGTGTTCAAAATTTTAAGCTCACCAATGAAAATTAAATAACAATTTTTAAGATCAACCAAAATTTTTAGACAAAACATGAACATGCATTTTTTTTCTTTCTAAAATGGGACAAAGTGTGTGTAAAATGTCTCCTATACTCCCAAACTTAAATTACACATTGTCCCAAATGTGTGTATAACATGGAAATATCTTACCTGGGAGATGGAAAAACTAGCTAAAATGGTATGGCTCGTAGCACACCCCCAAATTTGAACGTGAACACACTTGTCCTTGAAAAACAAAACACTTAAACAAATAAAAATGAAACAAAAAGAAACTAAAGATAAACACAAAAATAAACTGAAAAACAAATAGAAGAATAAAAGGATAATTTGTGGGGTGCCTACCATGAACGCTAATTTTAACGTCTTTAGCCAGACTGTGGTCCTCCCCTCACTGCTGCCCTAAAGAAGATGCCCCCAAACGTGGTAGTAGTCGGGCTAGAATGGACCATAGCAATACATCTTGTGCTTGTAATATTTCTCCTTGCTTCTGTAGTAGTTCTTCTTGCGCCTTTAAACGTTGTGCAACTAAGAAGTTGTCCTCCCGAGCTTCCTGTCTCTGGTCAGCTAGCTCATACCGGAGGAATGAAAACTCATCACAAATGTACTGGTATTGTGATATGCCCACGGTGATGGTCTCCTCTTCCCCTGCCTGTTCAACTGCAAGGTCATCCGTGTCCATTGGCTCCGCTTTGTCTACTCTCTCTGCCTGAGCTGCTGACACCCGAGGTACCCTTGGCATGTGTAATTGGCTTTGGTTCCACTAGATTCTACCAAATTTTGGATGTTCTTTGACAAGTCCATCTGCCAAGGTGCCCTTAATGCCATTCTTCTTAAGAATATGAGTGAGTAAAAATGGAAAAGGTAACCCCCATTTATTTGTAGTGCCAACTCCTCGTACATGCACCCCGTCCCAAAATTTATAAATCTAGCTCTAGATGAGTGCATAAATGGAACACCAAAAACTTTTAAGAAAGGTGTAAAGTGCTTGGAGGAACAGATCTTTCTCTGAATTTTATGTTCCAAGGGGGATGCATAGAGATGCAGAATAGAGTCCATAAGCCAAAGTCGTGGAGGCATTTTGGCCCTGCTGCCAGCATTGTTGTGCTTGTCTGCAAACTACCCTTCACACATGTCCTCAATGATTTCTGCAACGTAGAACCTGGGAGGTTGCTCTTCAAACGGTGCATCTTCTAGAGGGTGCTCATCATTGCCCTTTAAAGCAATGGCTATGTCGGTGGATGTCACCTCAATATCCCTGCCTTGTACTGATGAGGACATGACACCCAGCTTGGTGTAGTTGTAAGAGATGCTCATAGAACTGTGTGATGAGGCATTCGTAGGCAGTGGAAGTGACGGGCTTGAACAATCTCGTCAACTCACGGAAATTAAACTCTTCCACCGTCCATTTAGTAGCTTCAAAGTGCTTGAAGTCGTCTTCTATTGCAAATGTCATCTAAAGAAGCTCCCTCTGCCCAAAAGTGGGTTAGGAGTCTGTGGCTTGAGTTTCAGAAGACCAAGAAGACAAAGCTCGAGCTCTAGGCATTGTTCAGATTGGTTCAAGACTTGTGTCGAACAGGTGGCATGCACTCCCAAAACCAAGTGGTGTAAAACCACTATAAAAATGGCTCCAACCCTCTACAAAATATATAAAACCAACACAAAAGATGAAGCACTATCTATAGCTACAGATTATGCTTGTCAAAACAGAGAAAAAAATTGGAGTAAATGGAGAAAAACGTAAGTACGGGGCAGGGAGGTAATGGGGAGATAAGAGCGAAAGAGGGATGAAGGGAGGGGTTGGTGGAGTGTGCGGCAGTGTGTGGTGGTGTAGAGGTGAACGGAGATGGAGGTTGGCGGCGCTGTACAATGTGTGCTTGGGTGGTTGTGAGACAGTGATGCGACGAGTTTGGGGCGTCTGCTGGGTGTTCACGGCGCTTGGGGGAAATAACAAGGGAAGGGGGAAGTGACCTAAAAATAGGTCACATGCACCTCTATTCAAGTGCGCTCGATCGCACTCGAGCAGAGGTGTGAGTGTGTGCGGGTGGGTTGTGCACGCAGGGGCGCATAGGTGGGAATATGCTCGAGCGCACAACTAGGTGCGCTCGATCACACTTGCAGAATCAAAAACCTAAAAATCCGCATGAGAAGAGACAACAAACAAAATAAAAATCTAACCTCTATAAAACAAATCAAAATAAACAACAACCTAAAATTAAAACAAATAAATGATACTTCAACCATATCCATATATCAGACAAGTGCAACACATTGCTGTAGAAATAGAATCAAAGAATGAACATGTAACAACAATGGAAAGGATAAACTTGGATGGATATCATGGTCCCTGGCTTGATGGCGAACTCAAGCGCATGGGCCTGCACTCGAACCTACGAAACTGACTCAATTAGTCGAAATATATGGGATCCGCCAAGCTAACAGAATCCTCATCATTGAAGCGCTTAGTGCTTTTTGACTTTTAAGTTTAAACTTAAAGCACCAGTCTTTTCTTCTCTTTCACCAAAGAGAATAAAATTTACCTACAGAAAGGTAAGTCCAATTTTCAGTAGATCGGGGTGGACCACTCTGAGTCTTCTCAAATAGTTTCTCATCCGGAAGGGAATCATAAACTTGAATAATATGAAGAGAATACTCAGGGAGTTTTTCTATCTTGATGTCTGATGTGTCAAATTATAATATACTTGCAAGTGCAAGAATCGTTTACAATATAATGTTTTGCAAGTGCAAAGTCGAACCCACAGGGAATTGTGTTTTTGAAGAACAAATTATAACTAAACTAATTAAATCATAACCTAGTTCCAAAAAAGGTTTGAATTTTGATTTTTGAAAATTAAAGGATAAACATAAACTAAATAAAATAAAATAAAAGATAAAGACTAAGGTTTGGGAACCACACTCACCAAATCATAACAACATACTTTACGTTCATCAATATTAATCCGAAGTTCTCACAAATTAAATCTTATGTATGTTTTACTATGCTTCAAAGAATTAATCAAAACCATCTCATGCATCCATTCATTGCACAAATCACAAAAGGAATCCAAATTTAATTGAAACACCAAATGTATCCGAAGAACAAATCACAAGGGATATCCAATTTTTAGGCATATAAAACCAAGCAATCAATTATGTGAAATTATCGTAAATCATCAAGTGCATCCTTGAATCACAACAAGATATCCAAGAATCATGTCACATATTGAAAAGAGTAAAACAATTGAAATCAAAGTCAATAAAATCGGAATAATAAAAACTTACATAAAAGTAACGTTGTGCTTCATTGGTGAGGCTTCATTCTCAACTTTAGTTTGGAAATTAGCTCCACATAAAAATAAAATTTAAACCTAAATCTATACCTAAAGAAAAACTAAACTAAAGAGAGAAAAGCTGTGAAATTTTGTTCTCCAAACTTGTCTTTTTTTCTTGAAGGCTTAGATATCTATTTATAGGGCTTCGGAGAGTCCTAGAAGCCCTAGTAATCCTAGAAAATTTGGATGTCTGTCTCCCAATCAAATTAGGAAGCAATTGGAGTATAAATCGGAATAGGATTCGTCCAAATTTGCGTTCTTATATTGCGGGACGATTTTGGAATAGAAAATGTTTGAATTAAGAAAATCCTATTTCACAATAAATTGTAACATTTTGAGTAGCTTTCAAATGCCTTTAGTTTCACTTCAATCCGATATTTGAGTATAAAGTGATGGTCAAAATACTGAGATGTATGTAGAATCTAAATTTGAATCAAATCCGATTTTTACTCAAATTAGAGAAATTCCGATTTAATCATTTCCTTGATTTGGTTAAACTTAACCACATCATCTAGGTCTTCTCAAAGTGTGCTTTCTTCCTAACTTTGCATTTTTCCCTTTAAAGAGCAATTTTTCTTCAATAACCTATAAAACACTAAAAACAAATAACTAAAACAAAACATTATATAACGATACAACTAAGGATTAACTAATGTAAATTAAGGGGCCCAAATATGCAATATTTGGCACTCATCAATGTCCTCAATTTGCTCATTGGTAGCTTTAACAGACTTCTCTCCTAGACTCTTGGTACTTCGGGAATAAGAGCTAATGTTGAAGAAGTCTCAATGCTCTCTTCTTTTTCCCGATGTAGTCATGTGGAACCCCAATTTACTCCTCCTTCCTCTCTTCCTCTTGACTTTCAACCACTTCTTCACTCCTCAATATGACAGCTTGCTCATGATAGTAGGTACACTCATCCTCCATGTGGTGCCCATTAGGATTGGCTATCAACTGACTTTGACACTCTTCTTCTTGGTATTATTGATGCCAATAGATGGGAGGTGACTCTTCTTCATGATATTGTTGAGACCAATTCATTGGAGATGACTCCTCTTCATGATAGCAAATATTCTCTTCCTCTATGTAGTGTCCATTAGGAGTAGTCACCGACTAACTTTGGCTCTCTTCTTCTTTGAGCTATTTGATATTTGCTTGAAGTGATCCTCTATCTTGGCAAAGGTAGATTGCAGCTGTTGATTATGGTCATTCATCGTCTCAACTACTTGCAATGTATCATTGGTCACCACTCTGACCATATCTAACAACTCTTCAGAAGTCTTAGGAGGAGATGGTTCAGCCTGCTATTGCTGTTGTGGAGCCGATTAAGAGGAATATTAATGATCATAAAACTGCAGATATGATTGATGGTGCAGTTCATGAAATTGTGGAGCATGATTTATAGGTGCTTGAGCTTGCCACAAGAAATTAGACTATTGGCTCCATGACGGGTTATAGGAATTAGAATAGCCGTCGTCCCCTAGTCTAGAGAATGATGTGTTCATATGCCCATAAGAATAGTTAGAAAATTGTCTTATTGAAGGACAATTTTTAACATGGTGATAAGGGTTACGGCAATATGAACATGGCCCATGGGATGTTGGAATGTTTCCCCACATGTGAACAAAAATAAAATAACACAAAGAAGTTAAAATTAAAAGGGGAATAAAAACAAAATTTAAAATAAAGACTTACAAATATGCAGACTCAAATGACCCTGCATGAAAAGAAAAACAAATCAAATTTGTAATTATAACAATTTTTGTGTTGCTGTTCGGATGTGCGATCGATCACCTTGGAATGAGCGCTCGAGCACACCTCCGTAGGCAACACAAGAACTGCAGAAAAACCAGAAAAAATAAAAATAAAATAAAATAACTAGGAAAAAATTATAAACAAAATTAAACAATCTCTGTCAACAGCACCAAAAACTTGTTGTAACAAATACTACCTAAATTAATAGATAATATTTGCTACGTTTTAACTCGTAAGTGCACAAGATCAACTGATAGTATAGTGCGGCAAATACAAGATCACTCCTACGAGGATTGTTGATTTTGTTTAGAATTGATTTTCTAAATTAAAATATCAAAATTGTCACGAAATTGATATTATGAAAAGAGATAAAGATAAATGAAAACGTTAGGGATTCGACATCCACAACTAATCAGACTAATTAAGATAACAATATGACATCACCAATCATACCGGTATATTTAATGTTTGCCAACCTAAGGGCATGGATGTATACTCCTTAAGCTATTGATCTCCCTAAGCAACGAATTAGGCATATGTGTATACTCTAACTCTTTTCTTTCTCAAATAATTTAGCATGGATGTATACTCCTTAAGCTATTGATCTTCCTAAGCAACAAATTAGGCATGTGTGTATACTCTAACTCTTTTTTTTCTCAAATGATTTAGCATAGATGTATACTAAGTTATTTTTTAAGAAAGCATAAATCTATAGAAATCGATAAGCACATGAGGCCTAGGGCATGGTGTATACTCCCGGTTCCCCATGCTGATTACCCTAAGAACCCACAAAAGCTATCTTGTCACTTTATTAAGCCTATGACTCAATCATCCAAATTGACT
Source organism: Corylus avellana (assembly GCF_965113065.1). Classification (NCBI taxonomy): domain Eukaryota; kingdom Viridiplantae; phylum Streptophyta; class Magnoliopsida; order Fagales; family Betulaceae; genus Corylus; species Corylus avellana. The sequence continues at coordinate 11,414,211 of NC_142500.1, read as the reverse complement.
TAAATAACTAATCCATACCACATGCATATATTGATCAAACACATTCATATGAGGAATTCAATTAAGCAGGAAATAATCAAGTTAAATACATCAAAATATGATTGAAGCAAAGGCGCCAATATTGAAACCCTAAAAAGACATGATTATGACTTCAATCTAGCCCCTAACTAAGAGTTAGTTACGTATAATTAAAATAAAGACTAAAAATAAAAGGGAAAGAAGAAACCGAAAAGCTTCTGGAACTAGCCTTCAAATTCTCCTCTTTGAAGTTGTGTGAGTAATTGTGAGGCTTAGAGGTCTATTTATAGGTTTAGAAAAACCCTAGAAGTCCTAGAAACACTAGTAAACTCGTAGGTCTAAAGTCCTAGTTTAACTAGGACTTGGGAAACCTAGTTTGAGAAGGAAAAGGAGTCTTGCCGCATGTCTGAATTTTCTCTAGCGCCTGTGTGCGCTCGATCGCATGGGTGGTGCGCTCAATCGCACTCCTACAATTGATCTCTAGTGTCGGGCGCTTGTGCGCTCGAGCGCACCAACTGCATGGCTCGAGTCTAGACTTCCTCACTTCCAAAAGTTTCCAAAATTGCCCTTTAAGCTTGAATTTTTCCCGAATGCTTCATTTTCCTCAAAAACCTATAAAAAAAACATAAAACACAAAAAAGTAAGCAAAATTGCACAAACTAACAAAATTAAGGGATTAACAAATATAAATTAAGGGGCTAAAATATGAATAATTTAGCACATAACATGTAATGAACTCTAATTTTTATAAAGTGTGCAACAGTTCCAACATGATAGATTTCCATAAGTGTGACATAGATATATGATATATGCATATAATATAAAGTAATAGTCATAGTTCAACAATATGGTCTACTCGAGATATTACCCATTTTTAGTAGGGTTGGCGCTGTCCTGAGGGACTTATAATACAGTGCTGATGCCTTGGCCATTATACTCTACTATGCATAACACTAGCGGCATGATCGAGTCCGACCTCGGTTGACCCACACCGCTAATGATATTCGTCCTATAGTGACCACCCATTAAGACTGCGTCGGCCACTAAACAACCATTCAATCCAAGGCCTATATAACACACATGTATAGTAAGCTCATAACCATTATACCGCACGTACCGATGTACCATGTCATACGATGCAATTTATCTTGTATGTATTTCACATGCATGCTTTTTACAAGTCTCACTTTGTTAACATATTATGCACAACTTTTTTCTAAAAAATGATAGAGTTCATGTGTAACAAGTGTAAATCGTGAGAGTTGCAAATATGCATGTTTTGGTACACAAAATAGTCGTGCAGTCATGAAAATTAACAGCGAGCATTATGTGAGTTAAAACTCATCTGGGACGTATAAATTCTCCGAATACTCCTCCGAATGATCCAAGTTCCCCAAATCTATGGAAAACCTTCTATTAGTCTTAATTCCACTAAAACAACTCTATAACAAGAAAATTGGATCTATTGGACGGCTGACCAAAATAGCATTCCCTAGAATGCTTCAGATCGTATATCCAAGCTCGATGCCATACGTCCGCTTCGAAGGATTTCAAGTAAAACCTTATTTTGTCCATTCGTCCTCCTATCCTCCTAAATCGATTTCTAAGGCTGCCAAAAAGGCTTTCTAAGACTACTTAGAAAGCCTTTTATTAGTCTTAATTCCACTAAAACAACTCTATAACAAGAAACTTGGATCTATCAGACGGGTGACCAAAATAGCATTCCCTAGAATGCTTCAGACCGTATATCTAGGCTCGATGCCGTACGTCCACTTCGAAGGATTTCAGGTAGAACCTTATTTTGTCCATTCATCCTCCTATCCTCCCAAATCGATTTCTAAAGCTGCCAAGAAGGCTTTCTAAGACTACTTATCTCAAAATAATGCCTCCATCCAATACAAAACACACTAAATCAAGATAAACTATTAAACCGCCAAGATTAAAGCATAACCTAACTAGAAACTCAAAACCAATAACTGAGCTAGCAATTAAACAGCATAACAGCTAAGAAACGAGCTAGGCTTAAGGATATTACCTCCTTGAAGTGAAACTTCAAGAACCTCCTCTCTTCTCCATACAAAGCACACAAAACACACTCTCACAGAGTTCTGGGAGCCTGGGGGCTTAAATGAGCATGTGATAGTAAGGGGGTTAGGGGGATATTTATAGTAGAGGGCGCTACCAACTTCTCTGAAAAGTAGCGAATGTCCGGGTACTATTGGGGCGTACGTCCGGGTATTATTTACACAACGGTCCAAAGGCTGTAGCGTACGTTCATGTATTATCCAAGGGGTATTCCAAAAGTAGCGTACGTTCGTGTGGTCCCAGCGTACGTCCATGTACTATTTGCAAGTGTATGTACAGTGGTCCCCCGCGTATGTCCTCCACTACAAACAAGAATATACATCCGCCAATCTTAGCATATGTCTGGTCCGAAAGTCCAAATTCTTAAAATGCCTTTCGAGCGGTCTTTAGTGACCCAAAACCCAAATTAACCCTCTAACCAAACTACCTAAACTTAGTTAATTATTTAGGTTACTACAGCTGTATTCTTTCATTTAGGAGAGATTAAGATCCCTGAATCTTGTCCTGTGAGGGATGTAGGTTGAAAGACGAACCATGGAGTCAATCACTAGTTAATTGATTTTCACAGAGCGTTACAGTAACAGTCTTACTCAAAATGGAATGCCTAGTTCCATTTACTGATTGCAAACTTTATACTTTAAGAATATAAGAATTATAAAATATGACCTTGTGTGATAACCATATTACTCACACTCATATCCATATTTAATGTAATCCTAGGACCTTTCACATACATAACAAAAATTGATAAACTTTATAATAAGCATGTAAAAGACATTTTATATGTTATATGTTCAATTCATTTTAATCAGCGAATATAACATCTATATTCATAACAAACATTTAAATGTCAACACAGATATATAAAATCATTGGGATTCAGGGCATAATCCCAATAATGGGAACAAACGTTTAACCCTCATGGCATGAACATCCACATGTAGCATTGTGGGAAAGCCTTTTTCAAGAGAGAATCCAAATCTTTTGTTGAAGAACAACAAGACAATAAATTTCCCTTTGAGACTAAGTTTATGGATATTATTCTCGAAATCTTCGGTTGAAACAATTTGGTTGGCATATCAAAAAATATACATGTGTCTTCACAAGTATGATAATAATATAAAATCAATGACTCAATGATAGGGAGGTAGAGAATTTAGTGACAGTATTCTTAAACTTAATTTTGCTACAAAATATTTCATAGGAGGATCATAAGTCAATATTAAATAAGTCAAATGAATTAATTGTTTAATCAAAAATATTTATTGAAGTGCAGTCACAATTATTTAGTGGAATTAATTATGATTAAAAAATTGTTGCGTAACAAATGTCAAAGAGACATGATTACGAACATATTTAAGTCAATAATTATTTTTCCTTTTAAGTCTCTCACCAAGCAAATGTAATTTAACCAAAGTTAGGTTTTCTTATTTATTGGGTTGCTTGTTTTATTTATTTAAAATATGGGCTAGAGATATACAGTGTAGAGATGCATGTATGGAGAATTGGACTTGGGATAAAACTTAGAAGCCCTCTAGACAAAGAGTAGAATGCATTAGGTCAGGAAAAATTTCATGGGCCTATGTGTTGACTACAATGTGAAAATGACTGGAATAACACCCAGGCCCTTGACCACTAGAGTGGACGCATGGACCATGGAAATAATTTCCTAGCCCATGCGTTGGAAGCAAAGGAGGTGGAGGCTAGAGTTTTCCAACCCTAGCCGTCCCCCCATTGTCCTAGTGAATCTGGGATTAACTTCTTATAATCCTATGTGGATTAGAACTATTACTTGTCCCACATTGATCATTTCTCAACCTCTGCTAGCATGCTAAGCTTGTAAATAGAAAAAAGTCTAAATTCTCAAATCACTCATCAAGTTCCCTTAATAATTAATTTTCAGAAACTCTCTAGAATTCATGGTTATTATATTAAGTGACAAAGAATAAAAGTTTAAGATTTGAAGAGTCAAGTAAAAGCCCACAATCTCTTGGTTATTATCAGTCATTGGTGAGAAGATCTAGATATCTCATTATCCTTGAGATCTGTCGTGTTCTTGGAGAATGAGCAAAAGACTTTTTCCCAAAGGTAGGTGTGGCCATTGATATCAAAGTAAGTGTTCTTTGTTCTTAAAAATTAATTTTAAATCCAACTATTATTTACATGTTCTTCTTAAAGTTGTTCTTGGGCATGAGAATTTGAATTTTCCATTATACAATTTCTTATTTGCATACATATTCCCATCAGAAAGTTGCTGAGCAACTGTGTCCCAGAGGGTATTTTTGCTAGAAATACTGTATTCTTTGTGCAAAATGAAAATTTTCTCCATAGAAAGAAAAAAAAAATGTTAGAAAATGAAAGTAGGTATATTTTACAAAAAGGAGGGTAGGGGTGTAAACAAGCCGAGCTTGGGCTGTCCGAGCTCGGCTCGTTTATTTTGGGCTCAAGCTTGAGCTCGAGCTCAAGCTTGACTTGAGCTTGGAAGTGTTGCTCGAGCTCAGCTCGATAGGGTTGGAACCTTGTTCGAGCTCGAACTTGAGCTCGACTAATATATTCGCCTTAATTTGTTATACCCGATATGTGCCAAATATTGCATATTTAAACTCTTTAATTTACTTTTGTTATTCCTTTAGCTGTAATACTATTTGATATTCTGGGTTAGTTTTATATTTTTAGTGTTTTATAGCTTGCTATGGGAAAACTGCAGGATTTATATGAAAAATTGCACACTTTGGAGAAGCAGCTAATGGACCTGCGATCAAGCGCATAAGCGCCCAGTCCAAAGCTCATCACGTGCTCATGTGTACACCGCATAGGAGAAGTGATGCTCAAGTGCGCTCGAGTGCACTAAATGTGAGATCAAGCACACCTGTCCGATCTGGCAGCAGTTTTATCTGAATTCAACTTGTAAAACCCTAGTTTTAAGTCTATAAATAGATAATTATCAAATTAGTTTAGTGAGGCTGCAAATTTCAAGATTTCAAAGGAGAAAGAAGAGAGTTTTAGGGTTTCCTACCTTTTGGATCTTAGCTTTGTGATTCCATATTTGTAAGTACTCAATTTTCCATTATGAATTCAATTAATCTTATTTTGTCTTCCAATAACATGAGAGGCTAAACCTTCAACTAAAGTTGAAGATGAAGCCTCATTTATGATTAGCACATCATTCCATGTATGTAATGTTTTCCAATTTAATGATTTAATTGCCCTATTATTTTACTTTAACGCAATTAGATTGAATAATTCTTAGATATCTTTTGTGATTTAATGATACACTTGATAATTTAAGATTATTCAATACAATTGATTACTTGATTTTTTTGTTAAACATTGGATTTCTATTGTGATTTATTATCTGGATACAATTGATATTTTGATAAAAATTGAATATTTTCTTGTAATTTACGGATACAGTTAATGATTTATTATTTATTGGATTTTTTTTTTTTTTTTTTTTGTGATTTTGGTTATGTATGGATACATGAGATGTTTTAATTAATTCTTTGATGCAATATTAAAACAAATCTAAGATTTATATGTGAAAACTTTAAAAAATATTATAGATCATGAAATTATGTTGCTATGAATTTGTGAGTACAAATTCTGAAACCCTAGTTTTTCGTCATTAGATTAAATTTAGATTAAATTGCTTATGCTTTTGATTTTTCATTCAAACAATATGCTTTCAAAATTTGGAACTAAGTTATGGTTTAATTAATTTAAATTTAAAATTGCATTCAAAAATACAATTTTTTATGGGATCGACTCTCATTTGTAATCCATTAACTACAATTAAGTCGTGCCCAGTTAATATAAATTGACACAACAATACCCATTTCAGAAAAAACTCGAAACTAGCCTAATAGAATCACAAGCGCTATACCCATTTCAGAAAAAACTCTGAATTAGCCTTGAATATAATCACAAGCATTATCCAATCAAACCCTCATCCAGAAACATCATTTAACGCAAAATTTATTTACGAAAACGAATACTTGATTCGAACCCATTTCTATTTCTTCGAAAAAAAAAAAGAAAAAAGGCTCAAATCCATACCTTTATCCGATAATAAGTGGTACATGATTGTGATGGGAGAAATGGCAGAGACTACAAAAGATACTGAGATAGAACAGGAGAAGTGTGGGACAGAGTTGTCGTTCTGTCCTTCTAGGATTGGCCGCGTGAGAGAGAGAGAGAGAGAGGCAAACGGCTGTATAGTTAGGAGGTTTAGGGTTGAAAGAGAGGTATATATATATGTTTAAAACGACATAGTTTTGTTTCAATTAGTTTTGTTTTTAAAATGCTTCAAAATGACATTGTAAACTCATATGTAAGTTCAAAACGACGTCATTTAAAAAAGTCCGAAAAAATGGTCAAAAAAATAAGACAAAAAATACCCAAATAAATTCGAAAAACATATTAAAAAATATTAATTTTTTTTTAAAAAAAAAAAATTAAAAATGAAAGGGCAACTCACATAAAATATTAAAAAAGAAACAAAATAAAAATGAACACCATCTCATACAAATAAAACACAATCTCATACATTTATACAAATTGTGTTATTTATTTGTCAGTTTGTTTATTTCAATTTCAATAATTACAATTTTAAAAATTGTGTTTTTTTTTTAATCATGTATTTTTTTCTTATTTTAGATTAAGTGTTTTTTAAATTACAATGTCAAATGCTTTATGTCACACACACTAATCACTATTATCATATCACATATAATATTATTTAGTTAATATGTCAAAATGTTAATACTTAACACAGGTCAAGTATATAATGTCAATATTAATATATATTGTATCTTATATGTAAACATTTATATACTTATATGAATGTATCATTATATGGGTCAATGTTAATTGTTATATACTTCTATCATATGATCTCATGATCACGATTCACGACATGTGATTTAAATTCAAATTATTAAGTTTTTACTTATCACAAATTGTGATTATAATGTATAAATTATAAGTAACACATTAGTTACTTAATTATTAATCATTTAATCTAATGGTAATGCTCAAAATCTAAATCCTAAATTCCTCATGATCTAATGGTCATACACTTATATTTAAATTATATGATCATATTATCTCACAATTCATATTAATATTATCTTAGATTTAAGATCATGGGATATACGTTTTCTAGGAATAAAATATCTAATTATAATGCATTGATTAAATAATACAAAAACTTATGCAGATATATCATATCATTATATAATGATTAATGATTATGTGATATACGATTCCAGTTTTCAAAGTATAACTATTCAATGATAATACTTTTATTAAAAGACAAAATAACTTGTATCATATGATAAAATGATTAATGATAATATTAAATATTTCTTATTATTTACTATATATATATATATATATATATATATATATATATATATATATATATATTTCTTATATGTGTTTATATAATATATACATATATGTAATATATATACACACATATGTATAAATAACAAAAAATAAACTAACAAAGGTATATATAATATATTTGTTATCATTAAGTAATGTTGATTATATATTGTTATTTGTTACTTAATAAAAAATATACGAGTCGAGCCTAATAAACGAGGCGAACCTTATACGAGCTTGCTCACGAGCTTAGCCGAATCAAGCCAAGCTTGCTTCATTTAATATTTGAGCTAGGATTCGTGTTCACAAAACGCTTCATTTAATATTCGAGTCAAACATGAGTAGAAGTTATGTGAGCCAAGCCCGAACTTACTCGTGAGCGGCCTGCTCTCTTAACATCCTTAAAGGAGGGTATAGGATTTTGTACTTTTTGATGGTCCAACAAATGTCTACTGGACACTTGCAGTGCTGGGAACATTATACTATTTAAGCAAAAGACAGAGGTGCAGAGCCAGCCAAGCTATGCTGGGTCCAGTTGATCAGCATCATACATACTCTTTCTTTCATCATCCCAAAAAAATTGATTTAGTTGACTTTGGACAAAGTTTTCCTTTAAATTGGATCGAAATTTTTTTTTTAATCTACTCTATAAAAGTGACATGTGTCCCTTGAACATGTGAAATGAACATGTTTTTTTAATAGCAGTAAAAATTCATGTGCATCTCGTATGTTATTATAAAAAAAGGCACGCGTCACTTTTATAGAGTAGGTTGAAAAAATTTTTTCCAATCTAATTTGGAGAAAAACTTTGTCCATTTGATTTTATAAGCCCTCCTCCTCTTTTATTTCGAATCTAATGATTTTGAAAATGTTTTTCGGTGAGGATAATTAGTAATTAGTTTGGGAATTAAAATGGGAATTTGGACATTATTAATTTTTAGATGACCTCACCAATTAATTTTGAGAGTGCTAATTATAAGTAAAAGAGCAAAAAAAAAAAAAAAAATCACGTACCCTTTTTAAATTACCATCCAATTTGTAAGGATTTTTTTATTATTATCAAAATTTTAATTTTATTTTTTATTATTATTGTCCTCGAAAGGACATTGGCCCAATTAAAATTTTGGGAGACATTATCAATTAGATTGTAGTTCGAAGGGTATGTGAACTTTTCCTTAAAATCAAAATAGATTTTTATGTGATTCAAAAAATTTATGAACTAAGACAAAAAAAAAAAAAAGAAGGTAAAATCCACTTAATCTCCTCAAATTATCATCCTAATGACAATTTACCCCACAAACTATTAATTGTGACAATTTACCTCTAAAAATACCAAAACAATGACAATGTACCCCTTAATGCTAGCAAAATGACGAAATTACCCCTATAAAATTTTTAATAAGACAAAAATACCCTTAAAATTTTGAAATTTTTTTTTTTACTATTTTAGTATTTTGTTTTTATTTTAGTAAGGGTAATTTCGTTATTTTGTTAAAATTATGGGTACATTGTCATTTTTTTGAAGTGTGGGGGATAAATTGTCATTGAGGTGGTAGTTTAAGGGGATTAAGTAAACTTTATAAAAAAAAAAAAAAAAAAATTGAATTTAAAAAGTTTGGATTACATAATAAATGAAGATGGTGTATGAGATAAAATAGACGTGGGCCGTAAGAGCACTCTCAATGGAAGAGCCAAATGTTACTTTTATCTAAAATAGCTCTTCAAATGTTTATAAAACCCTACATTAGATTAGGAAAAAAAAAGAAAGTAAAATAAATATTTGATTGGAAGAGCTAAAAAAAAGCTAAATGTAACAACACTTTTCAAATGAGCTATTTTATTTTTCATTATTTTTCTCACATGTTTTCTCTTTGTTCTAAATTTTTTTCTACTTTTTCTCTTTATGTTCTCTTTTTCCCAAAAAATTTTCTACTTTTCCTCTTACATGTTCTCTTTTCTAAAAACTTTTTTTACTCATAATAATATTTTAATAGAATAAATAAAAATATAAATAATCAAATATAAAGACATTTAAAAATAACTTAACTAAATTAAATAAAAATAAATTTTAAAAAATTATTTTACATAAAAATATGACTCATCTATTAAGAATGCTATAAGACAGATGAAATTTAAAAAAGCTTCTTGGGACCGACCATGACGTATGTGTCATCAGCGGTAGTTTGCACAAAATGTTGACAACTCTGGGTTGGCCCCCCACGCTTCAACCATATTACCGTGCATTGCACGTGTTATATCGCCAGTTTCGTGCCCCGGTGGGGGGCCCAAGTGGGCATGTAGACAAAATGGGTGAGATGCTTTGTAGGACTCAGATGTCTTTATAGCAACAAAAATACCTCATCATGCCCACGTGAACACCCTCTTCTCTTTTTCTTTTTCTTTTTCTCTTTTTGTCGAAAATTACTATTGAGAGATTTATTTAATTGGCTTGAAATTGTACCAGGTAGAGGACAGTTGGTCCAAGTCTTTTATGGCGTCTTCTTGTGCAGAATTCCGGCACAGTGGCCCCAGTTGTGTAGCATAAATCCATGCTCTTTTTACACTTTTTCTTCAACTCGAGTTTTCAACTTTCAAGAGCTTTTGGGGTGTCGCCAAAGCCCAAAGGTCCCTAGCATTACTCGTTGCGAAATCAAAATAAAGATCAAAGATTCCCATCACACTCGCAGCTTTGACAATCTCAAACTAATTAATAATGGCTGCTGCCTGCCCTGCACATGCAAATGGCGCCAATCACAACTATCATTGTGTAACACTCCGATTCTATATTGAAAAGATGAAAATAAGTTCACATAGAGTTGATGGTTTATAGAGATAGTCATGAGTGTTAAGTCTCACATTGTCTGGTTACTAGGTGAAATTAGGCTTTATAATGAGTTCTAGGAAAACTCCAAATTGACTAATCTTTTTAGGATGATAGCGCATATATGACTAGCGTTTTTCCCTGGGTCGTTGCACATTGTTTTCGGTGTGTATTAGTAAGCAGAAACCGGAGATCAAGGTGGAAGCTAACTTAGGATAAAAGAAAAATAATATATAACAAATAGAGGTGAATCAAAAGACAATTACAGTTAGCGAATATTAACTAAAGTTGTCAATCATAATTGCGTAAGTTGTTAGTAAAATTTGTTAATTGTCTCAGCTGTTAGGCGGTTAGCGGCTAATAATCATAATAACCGCTAACCACCTTTTAAAAGAAAAACCAAAAAAAAAAAAATGTTAGAAAAAAAAAATTAAAACGACGTCGTTTCTATTGTAATACCATAATACCCTACAACATATGACATCGTTTTTTAGATTTTTATATATATAAATATAATATATATACAGGCGGTTAGCATTTTTTTTAAACTTAAAACCACTAACTGTAATCGTCTGGGCGGGTTAATGGTTTTTCGTAACCACCTTCAAAAGCGATTATCGGTTAACGGTTAATCACCTACCTTTTCACCCATAAATTAACAAATAGAGAGGAGAAATTCTAGCCACGAAACCGACTATTAGCAAAAACAACGACAACAACAAAAAATTAAAAATAAAAAATAAAAAAGAAAAAGGGCAAAAGTCTAATTATTACATAAAACCAAACAGTGGAATAAAATAAAGACTGCCAAAAAAAAAAAAAAATTGGCAAAATTTGGTAACAAAATCACTACTAAAATGAGGAAAGAAATATTTCCTAAAATATCAAAAGAAAAGAAAAAATTGAAATAGTAATTTGGGGGAATAGTGAATTTTAGGCTCGAAAACGACATGCCATAAAGGCATTTTAGATTGGCTCAATAATATATGCTTGATTTTATCTATTCTTGTTATTCTTGTGCTGATCTTTATTAAAATATTTTAAAGCCATTAATTCAGAATCGGATTATGGCTGGGTATCAGTCGGTTCGGTTAATGGACTTATCGGTTAATCAAATTCTAACCGATTACCGACCGATAAGAAATGTTATCGAAAATTATCGGTAATCGGTTAACCGGTTGGTTAAATCAGTTTTTTGTGAGCTTTTTATTGGACTTTTAACGGTTGTTAATTGGACCAAAAATTAATTGTTTTAGAGGCCCAAATACGTTTTGTTGGGCTAAAGCCTAAAATAGCTTATTAAAAATTAGTTATTTTTTAATATATTTTTGGCTAAAATAGCTTATTGAAGCTTTATTTTTATTTTATATTGATCCACTACAATATAAAATAAAAACCAAAACGACGTCGTTTTGGTTTCAATAATAAATATAAAATTATAAAAAATTAAAAATTAAAAAACTTATTGGTCATATCGGTCATATCCGTTTTTCCATAACAAATTATTAACCGACCGATAAGCTTATCGGTATAAAATTTTTAACCGATTACTCGGTTAATCTACGCACTCCTAAATTTGACAAATCAACATTTGCCCATACTCATGCATCACCAAGTAAGATTTACATGGCAATATTTGAAGTTATATATATATATATATATATATATATATATATATATACTCAGAAATATTCTAACTTGTGCGTCCTCAAGTAACGTGTTATTCCATGATTGGCAGCTTGCACGTATGACGTATGCAAGTAAAGTCGTGTTGTTTTTCGTATTTTCAATTAATATATTTTATAAATTAAGTCACATTTCATGGCGACTGCAGGAAACAATTACTATTGACTCATGTCACAATCTTACCGATACATCCCACGCATCTCTCACAGCGACAAGCTATTTCAATAATCTCATCCCATATTCATATTTTTATTATTATTATTATTATAAGTTAAAACACATCAAAGAGGCAAAAGAAAAAATCCTATGATCTATTCACAGTCCTCTTGACCATACAAAACTTCTTCCCCTCTTTAAAGAGGAAGTCTAAGCCTATGCTTGAGAATAGTAATAGCAGAAGCAGAAGGAAAAAATTTAGCAATTGCAAAAGCAAAAGCGTTGGATTTGTAAAATGAGTATTTTATTAAGAAAAAGAATAGCGATTACTAGAAATAGAGGAGAGTAGAATGAAATAATTATTGTTATTCTTTAGTTTGGTAACAACACATGTTTTAAGTGAAATTAAATCAAAATTTAATTCAGATCATTCTCCTCGGGAGTATGTTTGGCAAGACTATTGTGGAATTTCTTTCTAGGATATGTTAGATCATTTTCCTGCTCTCATTTTTGGTAGGTATTTTGTAAGAGCCAAAAAATAGTATCCACGTAGGACTAAGAAACCAGAAAAATACTATGAAGAACCGTAGCATTTCTCGTAACATTCCTTTTATATATATATATTCCAATATTTGTCCATGGTACAAGAAGACATGCATATATTGTTCTTCCCGTTTCTTTCCACACATTTTTCTAAACTTTTTTTTTTTTTTTTTTGACATGTCCACACAAGAGGGGGGAGGGGGATTCGAACTAGTGACCTCCACTTCATTGAGTGTGGTTCCAGCCGATTGAGCTACCTCTTGGGGACCACATTTTTTTTTTTTTTTTTTTCTAAACTAATCATGTCTTCTTGTGGCATGGACAAACATTGGAATTTGGAAATTGATTCCTAGCAAAAATCCAGATATATATTTTCATAGTGTCTTGGGAAAGCATGTATAAGTTGTCTTGATGTCTTATATCTTTTCCGAATTCACAGATTGAATCTTTTTCACATAATTGTAGAATCAGGTATTTATGTTTGAAATCTTTTGCTCTTTCCTGTTACTATTAATTCTTTCCATATGTGGAATGTGTTTCCATTTTGAACAAAGAAACAAGATATTGATTCTTCGGGGTTGGATAATAGCTAGCATATATGTTACAATATAAGAATCCTATGCTTTGAAGGTATCCAAAGAAGAAAATGACCCCAATTAGCCAACAACAACTCTTAGACTAAAACTTCTCAATTTTTATACTTTCGATCCGTTTGTTTCGGCATAAAATGATTTCTAAAAGTATTTTCTATATTTTTCGGTGTTTGGTGCCATAAAAAATAATAGTCAATAAAAAATATTTTCAGTTTGACCGAAAAAGTTTATTTAATTTCTGTAAATAATTTTCATTTTTTTAAATCGTAAACTACTTTTCGAGTTTGAGCTTCTCATTTTTAAATCAACAACCCTAGTTAACAACCTGCTCAGACAGGACCCGGTTGGGCCCTTTCTGAGACCTGATTGAGACACCGCCAGGACCCACCAAGACACCGTTTGGACCTGCCAGAACACTACCTAGACCCCATCGAGACATTGTCATGACCTGCCGGGGGACCCGACCAGGACCTACCTGGACCTGGGACCCGGGACCTCGCTAGGACCCAACCAAGGCCCAGTTTGGATCCCACTAGGACCCAACCGAAGCCTAGCAGGGACCCTACTAGGACCAAGTTTGAACATTATCGTAATTTAAAGTTTAATATGATTGAGTGAAAATATATATATTTGTGTATTTCTGTACACTTTAAAAGTCGAAAAATATTTTTTTGCTAAAACCATTTTACATTGAAACAAACGTTGTTCATCGAAATAAGGTTTTTTTTTTTTTTGGTATGAATATGAATTTATTGAAGAAACTTAATGAGTACCAAAAAGATTCATAAACAATTCCTTAAAAACAATATGACTTTAAAGCCAAAAAGGGCCTACACAGGGAAACCTAGGCAACATGAGCAAGCAAAACATAATATTAGCCGGAGAACCACAAACATGCAACCTTCAGGAATTGAACCCAAAACATAATCTTAGGAACAATGCACCGGGAATTCATGTTTCTCCTTTGAAACAAGTTATTCTCTCACGTCGTCATAATGCGTACAATACAACAACCATCATAATTCTTATGAAAACGAACATCAAACAAAAAGATTAAGAATATTCTCCTCCCCAAATTCATAGTAAACACATTTCATCTATTGAAGAAAGCAAATAAAAACCCCTCATATCCAAAATAAAATTAATTTAAGGTGGAAATAATGTTTTATTATGTCGCGCGCAGAATTAGAATAGTTTGAAGAAAGATATGTCTTATTCATGGGGTCCAATTGGAATTAATTATAATTAGCAAGTTTTATCTAGTAGAACAAAAACGACAATAGAAGGAAAGATGGAAAGAAATGAAAGAAATATGGTTTATGGTGATTTTAATTAATTGGAGAAAGTGACCAAAAGGGTTAAACGACGTCCACCACTCGTCTCAGTTGTTGGCACCTAAACAGTCATCCAAACCTTAATTTCTTCTTCGACCTCTCCAATGGACGGCCTTGGCCTTTCCCTTCTCACCATCTTTTTACTTACTCTCCCTCTTTTACCCCTCATTTTTGTCCTCTATAAATACCCTCCTCTCCTCTGCCTCTGCCTCTGCCTTCAAGAACATGTCTCTCCTATTGGACTCTACCGCCACCTCATCTCCTGCTCTTCTCTACCCTCCATCCATCGAGCTTAAACATGATAACGCGGGCGGGGCTTTGGTTTTCGACCCGGTTTTCCTTCAAAAGCAACCAAACTTGCCCGCCAAGTTTTTCTGGCCTCAGGGGGACTTGGTTCACGCTCAGGAGGAGCTTCAAGAGCCCCTCGTGGACCTGGGTGGGGTCCTAAGAGGTGACGGCGTGGCAACTGCTCGAGCTGTTGAGCTTGTGCGGGCAGCTTGCTTGAGCCACGGATTCTTCCAGGTCACCAACCATGGCGTTGATGCGAGTCTCATTCGCGCCGCGCATGATGAATTCGACGCCATTTTCAAGATGCCCCTCAACCGGAAGCTCAGACTTTGCAGGAAACCCGGGTGCATCTCCGGGTATTCGGGCGCCCATGCGGATCGCTACTCCTCTAAGTTGCCATGGAAGGAGACTTTTTCCTTTGCGTACCGTGGGACTGAATCCCAACCAATCGTATTTAACTATTTCAAGTCTGTCTTAGGACAAGATTTTGAACAAACTGGGTGAGTAATAGCTAATTGTAATCGCTAATAAACGGTTAAATTTATTCTTTCTTTATCCACTTAAGTTATAGATGTTCTAAGTTTAAATCTTGACAATCTTAACTTAACCCTTTGAATTATCGTCACTTTTATAATGTTCTGTCTAAAGTTCAATTTCTCTCAATTTATTGTATCTATTTTTTAATTGTTTGCAATATTACTCCTCCGTTAACTTTTTTCAAAATACTCCCATTTGTTTTAGGGAACCAAAAAAAAAAAAAAAAAAAGCAAAGATTAAGGCGTTGGTCCGAATTTAAAAATATTTACAAAAATGCCATGCCTAAATCTTTGCAAAAAAATTCTATAAGAAAAATAAATAAATAAATAACGCTGACTAATTTATTTTATTTTTTGGGAAAGCTATTTTTATAATTTGGTTTTTGTTTATAGATGGGTGTACCAAAGATACTCTGAAGCGATGAAGGAAGTGTCTCTAGTGATAATGGAGCTGTTGGCAATGAGCTTGGGGGTGGATCGCCTACACTACCGGAAATATTTTGAAGATGGAAGCTCAATAATGAGGTGCAATTACTATCCCCCTTGCAAAAATTCGGGGCTCACGCTCGGCACGGGTCCTCATTGCGACCCGACTTCGTTGACCATTCTTCATCAAGACCAAGTTGGAGGGCTTGAAGTGTTTGCAAATGACAAATGGCAAGCTATCCGACCCAGACCCGATGCCCTTGTCATCAACATTGGCGATACGTTTATGGTACATTCTTTACCATTTTAATTATACCCCCACCTTTTTTATTTTTTTATTTTTATTTTTTATTACTTCTAATTAATATTACAATTTGATAATAAAAATTAATTTTTAAATAACAAAAAAATTAAAAATTAATTTTTATTATCATATCATCCAATTCTATTACATTAAGTAATATTATTTGTTAGAATAATAATAAGTGTTCTCTCAATATTTTCTTAGTCCTAACCTAAGTGGATATTATTAATATTTATCTAAATTAAAAGAATACAGAAAAACACTTATATTTTCCTTTATAAAATGAGTTAATTTGAAGTGGCGCAATCAATGGAAAGAACAGGATTAACGTAGGTTTTAGGTACGGAATTAGGCGAAAAGATAGAAATGGGGACAAGTAGAATTAGCATTAATAACTAATTTCTGTCGTGATTAAGACATTAATTAACTTTCTGAAATGACTAGTGAAAGGCAATTATGACATAAAGTTGTTCACTTTTAGCGGTTTGGATTCCAAATAGTATAACTATTTCTAATTGGACGTCGCTTGTGGGCCATCAACATAATTAATCCATAATTTTTGTGATAATTTAGGGTTAGTGCAACAACAGTACTTAATTATAAGAATGTGATCCAAGCAGCTCGAATAGTCTCAAACCCTAACTTGCAACAAAACTGTGGGCTAAAATTCAAAGCGAATAATTTCATACTACTTAAAGAGGACGGTTACGGTATTGATTTCCCGAGGATAAAATTAGATAATGTTCGGGGGTGTCGTTGGCGGTGACGAAATATGTTTCACAGGTTTTAATGTAATTTTGTTTGATATGTAGGCGTTATGCAATGGGAGATACAAGAGTTGCCTGCACAGGGCAGTGGTGAACAGAGACAAGGAGAGGAGATCGTTGGTTTTCTTTGTGTGCCCAAAAGAGGACAAAGTGGTGAGACCCCCACAAGATTTGGTCTGCAGAGAAGGGCCAAGGATGTACCCGGATTTCACATGGTCCGACTTGTTGGAGTATACACAAACCCACTACAGGGCTGACGTTGCTACCCTCCAAAGCTTCATCCAATGGCTTCCCTCTTCCAAACCATCCAAATTCTAGTTCCTTTCGCCTCGCCTCATTATTCTCATCCTCAATTGCTACTTAACCATATATATATATATCACTCTCTCAATTATCTTTTTTATTATCTCCGTACAGAGAACGGATGAATTTTTCATTGAATTTGTGGGACTTACACGTGAGTTCATAAATCTAATGATGAATTTGTGAAAAAGATAGTTAAAAGATGGTTGAGAGAATAATATGTACCTAACATGTCTTTTATATATATTATCTCATAAACCCGCCCTATTCTATATATATATATTCCCTCAACTTCAAGAACATGGCTATATATAATATGTTATGTAAACCTATATATATGTTTGCTTTGCTGTACTTTTCTGCAGTATATATACACAAATTTCTGTACTTTTTCACTGTATGAATGGGTTTCTGATCTGTGTATATGGATATATGGGTAGTACTCGCATTCGGAAGGAGCTTTTTTTTGGAACAATTAATTTGGATGAAAACTTGTCATATCGTATGACAAAATTAATACTATATAAAATTATTAAACTGACGATTTAACAAAGATAAAAGAAAATATGCTTAAATTATAATTATTAAACGTTAACTACAAAACTCAATTAAACAATCAAAATAAAATAGACGTGAGTGTACATGCATATTCCATGAAGAATAGCTACGTGTCTGTTTATCAAAAGAAGAAATGATACAAATACATAAAAGAGGGAGATGAAGGGAACATGCAATTCGGGGCACACTACGGCGTCGTTTCCTGAGACTGACCACGCGATTCCCATCAATGTTGGCTCTATGAGCATTTCTCGTCTATTCCCTAAGTTTAAAGAATGTCCCAAAAATCTGTGGGATGCCTTAAATGAATCCTAAACATTATGATTGTTATAGTGAAATTCAATATTTTGAGTTTCACTATTGCAATTCTTATGATTATTAAAATAAAATAAAAATGATTCTCTCTTCTCTTATGAGTCATGTCTCATAATTCTCTCTCATCTCTCCTCTCATATATATAATATAATTAAAAAAAATAAATATTTTAATGATATAGAGAATGATTAAAAAAAGTTATTGGGATGTATTTTGACATCAAAAAATAAAAAATAGTTTAGATCTTGAAATGTAGAAAAAATAACAAAAAAGCTACTGAAAATACTCTGAGAAGAATCAAAATGAAGGAAATGAGGGACGGAGTGATGCGGGTTTTGGGTATGAAGTGAATCAGGGTCACCAATTTGGGTCTGGTAACAATGCCGTTGAGCGTTGAGTGTTGACTGGTGGGTTTCCAACGGCCCCACAAGGCTACACTGTCTTTCTATTGTCTCGCTTCACTCGACGCAATCTCTACCAAGTAAACAAATGGCACTTCGAGGAAAGGCTCACGTATGCATAGTGCATGTATGTGAGTAACGCAATACTTGCACTTAGGATGATAATTTTTCATAGCCCAATATGACCTTAAAGGCGAAATTAACGTTTGACATATTAAATTAAATCGGTTCAATTAAAGCTGACTTATATAATCTTATACACATATATCAATACGAGTCGACTTTAACACATCACATATAGAGAATATATATGTCAATTTTTTACGCGACCTGCATACTTGACATAAACTAACACAAAATTACATGTTCGGATTGAGGGGTTTAACATGTTTGATTAAATGGATCAAACTGATAAGTTATTGTTCACATATACAGTCTTATACTTATAATACCTCAACACGACTCAAACCCGACATACAAATACAAATTGCCTTCCGAAGAATACTATACACTCTCCCACTCTCATACTCACACTCTCAAATGCATACTCTCTAACATGCATTTGTAAATGTGTGTAGCATCTCTCATTGCCACCACCCCTACTTACACTAAAGCCTTTTAATAAGGGACATGGTGACAAGATCCGTCGCAATAGGTTGAGAGGTTGCTCAAATCCCACTTGTTTCGAACAATCTTAATGATATAATTGAACAATCTTATTAGTCATTATCTAAATTCAGGATTAAGATTTATCTAAATTACATACAATTCGAGCAACTTGCCTCGAGTAGGTAGACCTCGTATTTAGGGCCGCCTAGAGCCGGTGGATTCCACAACCTTTTCTTATGAGAGTAGCCCAAAATTTCATGAAATTCAGACAACCAATTGTGAAAAATCATTTTTCCTAAGACTATTTTATTATGGCTTTCCAGAAATTTGTAAAATATCTACTGTTTTTTTTTTTTTTTTGGTTTTACAAAATTCCAGAGAATCACAATTCTCATGAGTATCTAAATTATGAAAAAAATATAGTAATTTAAATCATCTAAGTAATTAACACCTAATCGATTCAGTAACATAATAATGAATCTTAAATCATCTATATTTTTATCAACCGAAAGAAAGTTGCAGTTTCATAGTTTGTTCAAGCCATTTGAATTAAAAACTATTAACCAAATTCAAAGTAGATGTGTTCCAAGCATGATCAAGGTGTAATACAGCTTTAGGCAGTCGTACGGTCCATGCCCAATTCACTAAGCTTCAGCTATCACGACACTTAAAAAAAAAATAAAAAAATATAAATTTAAATACCATGATTTGCACTTTTTCAAAATTGATAATTTTTACTACATGAATTTTGCACATTTATCAAATTTTTACTTTCGTCATCTTCCATTCAAAAAAATAACAGTCATACCGTTAGTCATAAGGCGATGAGGGGATCATGGTGCCTCACCGACCTCCACCCTTCATGGAGATCGCGGAGGCCCCGTGACCTCCCCGCCAGGTGGTCGTGAAGGATCCCCAACCCACCACTCAGGAGGTCGCATAGACCTTGCGACGCATGACCCAACCACTCCTCCCTCATGAAGGTTAAGTAGTCAAGATCTTGGTTAAACTAACCCAACTGGTTATATAACAAGGAAAATGCAGAGGAAAAAAATAGTAAAAATAGCAATCCAATGGAGCAAGAGTGTCATTTCTGAAAATCAAAGGTAAACCTCATGTGAGTTGGTGTAATTTATCCCATCTATTACATTCATAGACCTCACTTTGTCAGAAGACGCACGAGGCTTGAAACTGATTAAAAACACCACCAGGATTTTAAAAACTACCTGACAATAGTGGGTACACGAAATGGTCATGCCTTAGAGAGGTTTCTCGTCATAATTTTTTTTTTTTTTTGAAAGACTACTTGAACAAATCTGCGAGATACATATGCAGAATCCCTTTACACATGAAGGGAAAAAAATCACAAAAAGAAAGAAAGGAAGAATTAACTTGACCAAAGGTAGGAAAGGGGTTTGCCTTTCTGGCATGGCATGACACAATCCAATACAATCTCTTGCAGGTGTTTCTCGATATCTTGTATAGGTTGGCCGTCATCAATTATCTGCAATCAGATAGGAATACATGTTTATATCAGCCATAACTTCCTTCACCCTTTTTTTTTTTTTTTTTCATCAATACAAAAATAAATTAAAGAAGAAAACTCCAATAAAACTGATGGGAATCAATGAACAACATAACTTAGATGGAGTAAGTGCTATTATCATCTAAAACCCAATATTTTAGCATCATCAAAAACCCAATATTTTAGCATTCCTTAAAATATAGATTAAAGAAAGGAAAAATATAATGCAAAGTGAAAATCAATCAACAAAACTCTATCTTAGTTTTGGGCTACTGATGAATGGTTTTGTTCTGAGTAGTGGCAGGAGAGGTGCCTCCCACCAGAGAGCATCACAACCATGAACCAGAATATGCAGCTTCTCTATTCACAAAATATCACACAGATGAAACATAAAATTACTTTCCAGGAGGCCATGGAGAGCCTGATAGCATTGTGCAACTTTCCTCTGGAACTCGAGCTGCTCATATCTCTCAGCTCCATATCCTCCTCTCTCAGCAGCTTTCTGAAGATTTTGGAAAGGCTTTTCAGTCCTAGAAGTATGCAAGTCTGTGTACATGAATACGTGTGTGCGCTCACACTATAGAAGGGTATGAATTTATGGATGCAAGGGGCAATTAAGTGTGTGTGTGTGTGTGCGTGTGTGCATGTGTGTGTATCAGGGCCCCATGGATAGTCATCCAATTTCATAGAATCATTGAAATTGGTTGATTTGGGTTCATGAATTCCTTGCATATAAGGGCACATAATCCACCTTGCTTTTCTTTTTCTTTTTTTTTCCCTCCCCTTTTCTTCTTTTGCTTTTCTTCATAGGGGTGAGGTTTTATTGACAGCCCAGAATCTGTCTGCATTTATGAAACACAATATTGCAAGAAGGGCATGGGTGTCCCAAAATAAAGATTAGACAAAAAAGAACACGTTGAAATCCTTCAACACAAAGTAAACTAGCTCTCAGGAAGGGACATATTTCATGCCTCAAACAACGTTTGAAGAAAGCAAGCTACCTATAGAACTCAAAGAAAAACAGGTTGATAATATGGCCGAAGCCGTTGATGTTTACTTTCTTGAACTATAAGTTTATATCAATCAACATAATGGCAACTACAACATACCTCTGGCTGTATGTCAAGGTAAACTACCAGATCTGGAGCCAACAACCCAATCTCAGGTGCCTGCAAAAAAAACAAGAGACCACATTCTTAAAAAGAAGACGAACACATGCTCCACTCAAGAACAGTCGGAACCATGTCTTCATCTTACACCATTCAATGTCCAATCCTTCGGCAGACGAGAAAGCCACCCCAGAATAAGAATAACGGTCAACAATGAGGATGGTTCCAGTCTTCAGTTAAGTTTCCATCAATGATCTGCGCATGCATTACAGGTAACTCTGAGTACAAGTCCCTAAATTTTTTGTCCCAATACATAATGTTTCAGAGAAAAAAATAAAAACCCAAGTCCTCTTTCTTTCTAGAAGGTACAATGAAATCAATTCTATCTACCAAAATGGTTTCAATTTTTCCAACTCGAAAGTATTAATAGATCGATCTTACAAGAATAATCAGAGTATAACTATAGAATTCCATCTATCAATATTTGATTAGCATAATATCAGTTCTACCAAGTCCTGGATATGCAGGTTAATTTTCAAGTTTCAAGAGCTTCTCTAACCAAATACCCCCTGCATGTCCACATTCTGGACAATGACTCAAGCCACAAGATCATGATCATTTAAACCTAAGTCACCAATCAACTATAGAAAACTATTTCCCACATGCCCCCCAGCTTAAAATGGCACGTCTAATACTTACAAGCTCCATGGCAGACAGGCTAAACAACAAGTGTCATGCCACCCACCAATGCTACGGGGCTTGCAATAACTCGGAAAAGCTTATCACTTCAAAAAAAGAAGAAAGAAAATAAGAAAATGAATGAGTTTTATCACTTGGCCAAAACAATAAAGACATAAAAAATAAGATACAGAAAAGTTTATCACCAAAGTTCACAAATTATCTGAGGCACTTTGATTCAACAAAAAATAATTGATAACTAATCGAGATATTATTAAAAGCGTAAAATACCCCATGTACATAATAAGTGTATAAAAGAAGTCATCTAGCTAGTGGAGTTAAGAAGAACAAAAAAATCATGATAACTAATCACCAAAGGAGAGACATATGCAGCTGTCCAAAAATACTAAGTGTTGAAAAATAAAGACTTAATCTCCTCCAAAGTCTTCTCGAGGTCTTCAAAATTCCTATCGTTTCTTTCCCTCCATAGATACCACAAAAGGTAAGAATGCATCATCTTCGACACAGCAGCGTTCTGAGTGCTACTGGCAGTCCACCAACATGCATACAAATCGACTCCTCCTCTAGGCATAACCCAAGACAACCTAAATTAATTGAAGAAAACATTCCAAATGGCACAAGCAACCACACAATGAATAAGAAGATGGTTCACAGACTCCCTATTCTTTTTGCACATACAATACCTATCACCCACAATTACGCGCCGCTTCTGGAGATTGTCCATGGTAAGGATCTTTCCTAGAGCCGCCGACCACAAAAAAAATGCTACCCTCAACAGAATCTTAGTTCTCCAAACACTCTTTCAAGAGAAACGAAAACCATCATGACAACCTATGACCCTGTAGAAGGATTTAACACCAAACAACCCTCTTTCGAAAGGGACCCACCAAAACTTGTCTTCCCTTTCCCTTCTCATTCTTACTATATACAACAAGGTGAAGAATGAGGCAAAGGCATCCATCTCCCATTCCCTTCTCTTTTGATTCAACAATTGTTACTGCCTCATAGGTGATTCAATCTTATTTATTTAGTTGTAAGTACATGTGCAACAGCTATGATCCATTCAAGCTAAAGAAAATGATACTTCAATTAATTTGTTTATATATGCAGAGTGATAACAAAAAAATTGCAATTAGGAAAAGTACGTTTAAGAAACAAAGTAGAACAGTGTTTCCAAACAGGTTTTGTCAACACCATATATCTCTTTTTCTTCAAGAACCCTAAGGTTGTTAATGGAGGAAAGCATTTAAGGTTTGCAATGAATACCAAGATTTTTTTTTTCTTATACAAACAAATAGAACAAGCAAAGAACTACTATTAGAAGAAACAAGGTATTTCAGCTTATATACAAAATCCATCAATTAAACCAGAACACAACATGCTGCATAAAATAACATAACGAACCTCTTCTCCCAACGATTTGCACTAAAGAGAAGATGGATAGTGTGATCATCTAACTGTGATTTGTTGGAAAGGTATGAAGATATATATCATTTGCCCAACATTCGTACTTCTGTCGGGAAACCGCCATAATTCAGCTGAATGCCCCAGTCCCTCCAAGTATGTAAGTAGTCTACTACACTGTGAGGTCTTCCCACTTCGATCCAAGCCTTCTAGAACAATCAAGGCACCTCTTGACTCACTGTTGCCACCATTTAGGATACAATTGTGGGTATTTGCCATTCGTATCTGCCTAATTGGACACTTGTGAGGAAAATTCAATCGAGATTTCAATAACTTTCCCAATGCTAACGCTCCAAAATTCCTAGAGAGAAACAATAAACAAAAAAAAAAAAAAATCTTTCCATTAAAGAGGCTTTAAATAATAGAAAAAGAGTAGAACAATAACTTCAGAAATCAAATTTTAAGTTTTACATTTTGGGTATTTGATAAAACAAAAAATCTCCACTCAACCAAGCCTGATACAGCTATTGGCGAAGTGGGTTTCTTTATTGTGCAAACAAATTAAAACGCCCAAAAACCCACGATTTGAAGTTGCATTTTCCTTTCTTATCCACTACTGCTCAGGAACCAAACTGACATCTAACATTTTCAATTATATTGATGAGAATCAACGAGCACCATTAAAGGATCTATTGTATATTTCAGTTGGGCCTATTACTAGAGCAAGATTCAAGAAAATCAAAAAAGCACTTAATGGGCTGATTCAAGAGATTTGAGCTGATTCTAAAATGGGGCATTCCAAGCTTGGCCCAAAGGGAGATGAATGCGTAATAAATTTGATCCAAGCTATTGATGGAGCTAATTGCGCATAATTTCCTTAGAAATGACATGGATTAATGGTTGATTATGACTGATTGACTTTCAAATTACATACCAATTAATTGGATAATTGACTTGCCAAATTACATGCCAATTAATTGGTTGATTGACTTACCTATTTCAAGACCTTCCTTAGGCGTGATTTAATTGCAAATTTTAGTCTATTTTTGGCATGGAGGAGCTGCTAATTCATACCAAATCAACTTTAATTTTAGGCTTTTATTAGTTAGTCATTTTTTACTTTATTTACTTTCCAATGTTGGAACCAATTTAATTTCATTTCCATAGCAAGCAGGTAGTCATATTTTCAGCCATACTTTATAAATAGCATGCACTCATTATAATGGACATGATGAATGAAA